>NC_072855.1:30892500-31497500 GCF_028858705.1 Grus americana | reverse complement strand
TCTCATTTGTACTGAGAGATGGAATTTTGCAGAACACACAAAAGGACTGAGGTCAGAGCAATCTCATTGTGTGGTATCTTCCTCTCATGCTTTTATTTCCATATCGTTCTTTCTTGTCATGTATGTATAAGACAGTCTGATTTTGTAATTCAAAGAGAAACTCTTTAGTAAATTTGTGGCATACAGGGCATACTCCAAGATAAAATAATATTTGATATTAAGTATAACCATTGAGAAATATAGGCATTTTAAAAATTATAGATGACAAGTAGTTACACACTGTCTAACCTCAGGTGAAGGCAGCAAACAATTTCCTGGGGAGATTAAAATATGAAAATAGATATTATGGTATGTAAAAAATGGTATGTAAGAAGGTTCGAAGAATTTCTTTGAAATTCTGTTATGCAGAGGCAGTTGCAAAAGGGGATGGACTGGAAAAAAACCCCTAACTCTAAAAGCTATGCTATGCAAAATATTTGGTAAAATCAATGTGTGAACAAAAGGAATACATTTTAAACTAAAAATTATTATGATTCACCTAGTCATATGAAAAACAAACCTCATGTCTAAAATGACAATAAAGGGACCATGATTTTTATGCTTGCTAAATTTCTTCTGAAACTTCTGGTAATGGCTTTTGAATGTTACTACGGAGGGGCTTTCTGTATGAAACCGGAGATAGCAAAACTAAGAATGAGTTCAAAAGGGTTTTAGTAATAACAAAAGTTATTCAACAGGATAAAACAGGAGAGAAAGGAGGAGTCATGACTCAAAGTTTGAGTCGGTGCTATGAGAGAACCTTGTCTCAGATATTAGAAAGGTGGACTCAGAACGGAATATTTCTATTTTTGCTTCAAATGCACTCAGTGTGAGAGGCTGTTACCCTAGTTTGTATCAGAGCACTTACTTTAGATTTTGTGGAATATGCTTTTTGATTTCTGCTGTGAACGGAATAGCTCCTGAGAGTTACTTTTGTGCTGATAGGTAATTTTAAGTTCACATTTGTAAGTTTTATTATGTAAAGTAGTAGTGCAGGATCCCACATAATTCCTGGGCGACTTAAGCTATTTATTTCTACTGCAACCAGATGAGCATCTGGGTGGTTGCAGTTTTCACACGCTCTGTCTCGTGTGTCACACAACTCTATGCCAAAAGGGGTTTAATCCCACAGGCAGGAAGAGGAGGAAATAAAAGGGAGAGAAACTGATCTGCCGGGAAAGAAAGGAAGGAAAGATTGTTTTATCTCGTTTGGCTGGGCAAGCAGGGCTGACCTGGCAAAGGAAGGACAGTACAGTACACGGTCATTAAGACAAGGAAACTTTGCTTGAAGTGTAAGCAGTTCTAAAATTCATCAGGGAAACAAAGCAATTATAACTAGAAAGCAGAATGTCAGCCCCAAAACTGGGAATCCAATGCCAGGAGGTGGGAAGCAGATCGGTGCTGTGTAACTGAGAGAGGAAGTGCGGGCAAGACTTTCCATAACCTCCCCTGTGCCAAATCATTTCTCTTTCATGATGTGCCCGTGACCATGTCCTGACTACATTCTTACATGATTTTCCCCATGGTTAAGCTTCAAGGCCAGCTAAGTAGGAAGGCAAGCTGTTTTACATTTTCCCTCTCTCCTGCCACATTCTAGTTCCAACATTACAATCACAGGTGCAGAGAGGTTAGGACTGGAAGTGTTCATTAAATCAACCAGTCTGGATTTGTGTATCTTAGACTGTTTAAATTTCACAAGATATTTTAGAGCCCAAGAATTTGTTTGTACTTGACCAAAATGATCTTTCAGAAGAGCAGCCAAGCTGAAGAGATGAAGAAACCAAATTTATTGGAGGCTTGTTCTAATATCCTGGAAAAAAACTCCCTGAATTTCTCCAGCTTCAGATTTCAGCAATTTGTTCTTCTTGTTCCTTAGAAACAGAAGCCAGACAGTACTTAATTTAGGCGGTTCTTTCTTCCTCTGAAGTGATACGCTGTAAGTAGATCTCCTTTCAGTCCCCTCTTCAGAAGTTAAACACATTCCTCTCTTTAAACATCTGTCTTTCAGCCATGGACCTTCTTTGAGAGCCAATTCCCTGTACTTCATAACACTTAAATTCTAGATCTTCCTGCCTATTAAAACTGTTTCCTTCATTTTTTCTAAATTCTAAATGATATATACCTTTCTCTACTGTGCTAGGATAGGTCTTGTGGTCAAAGTATTCCCCTTTATTGAATGTGGAAATGTTGGTTTGGGCAGGTAAAACCATTCTTATAATATTGCTAATTTTCAGTTTTCATTTCTATCTAGTCATTTCACTCGACTGATTGCAGATAGAAAGGTAAAAAATAACAAGACAGTCAAAATGTAAAGCAGATATCCCACCCTTTTCAAATAAAAGGAAGCAGTCTATGTAAAGCTAAATCAAAGAATCAGGCTATATAAATATATCTAGCGTTAAACAGAGAAAAATGAACTGTATGTTAAGAAGTACATAGATTGAATATGGATTGTAAATTTTCTCCCAGCAGGTTTGCATAGGTTCTCATGTCTTCCATAGAAAAGATAATTATGTTCTAGGTTTTAAGTCAGGTTAAAAATGGACAAAAATAAAAAATTGATAACAATTAAAATTTTATTACAAAATGGTTATGATATGAGAAAAAGAATTCTGATGGGGGGGGGGGGAAATGTAAAAATTAATATACTAAGTCTCATGGTACCCCAACAAGTGCTGATATTTTCACTTAATTTCCAAGTCATTAATACAAGCCTCACTCCCAGCACATCCCACAGTCTTTTCCTGTTCCTACTTGAATTACCACCTAACAGTTCTCCCATGTGTGGAAAACAACCTCATGGCCTAAGAGCGGAAGGGGTAGCTGAGACGGGATCTCAGTCAAAGGCAGATGTGTTAAGGAGGCCCCAGAGACGCTACCACTTGTCACCGTTTGGAGGCAGGAAAGGGCTGTGAGCACAGGGACTGGCAGAAAATCAGAGATTTCCCTGAACAGAAATCTTTACATTCAAAGAATTTCATCAAGAGAAACAAGTCGTGAAGAAAGGGATGACCATAGCCTGACCTCATAAAGGAGGGAGCTATTGTCTTTCCAACTGGAAAAGTGGGAAGGGAGGAATAAGACACTGAATCAAAAGGAAGACAGTGTGGACAGAGCAGAGCTAAAAGATATTCTGTATGACTTTGAAAGAAATGCCATGTCCTAAGAAACATGCTAGGTTTTTTTCTTTAAAAGAATTGAAAATAGAGCTGACGAGAGTAAATTTATAATACCTAGCTTCTGAGAGTGTTTGAAATACATCACAACATCAAAGATGAATCCACAGGGTCAGCAGTAAGGTGTCATCCAAGGGAGTTCAACCAAAGACAAATGGCACTTCTGAAAGAAAACATTTTGAGATGGAGAGAGAGGACAAACACTATGCAACAAGCCTCAGTATTATGATCAGCTTGTTCTCTGAAGAAGAGACATAGAGTAAGATAAAGACAACTGCATGTTGTAAAACATGCATATAAAGTTGAAATAAGATTGGAAAAATAATTAGAAAATAAATAATGATAGTAAAATATTTGGTTAAAGATTTTTAATTTACTTCCTGATTAGAAATTCTCAAAACTACTTTTACATTCCAGAATAAAAAAAGTGCATTCTGATTTTTTCCATGAAAGAAAATCCCAGATATTTAAGATTGAAGTCAAGGTGATGAGCAAATACAGGGGGGGAAAAAAAAAAAAATGCATCGAAAATACTTTCTCTTGCAAGTATTTCAATTACATTGCTCTCAGGAGCCAGGGACCACTGAACTGATCAGCTTAAGCTGATGAATTTTACTTTACATTGAGGTGAGCACAGCTTCATTTGATCTGCATTTTCATGTGCTAACTACATAGTGACCTTCTCAAATGGATGCAACTAAATTACCTGATAACATCCCATGTGACTGTTTAAATTTGTCTTACCGTCTATATTTGTAATTCACTCATAGTAGCAAAAAATAGGAAAATTCCAATGCTGAAACCTATTTTTTTATGAGGGACTTGTTGAAGGATTTATTTGAAATTGAAGTGTGTGTAGAACAGATTATGGAATTTATTGACATAATGAACAATTAGAAATCACCAGGAACATATGGAATTCATCCAGTAAATGAACTGAGGCATGAAAGTTACTATAAGGGGTTTGTAATATCTCATTTGAAAGTCTTTTCTGTAACCGAAAATTGAAAGACGATACGAAAGGCACAAATATAAGAGTTTCAGGGGGGTTCTGGAGACTGACAAAACTTAAGGCCTTACTATCCATGCCAGGCTAAAGCGTAAAAAAAAAAAAAAAAATCTTAAAATATAGGCTTTTTAGAGGGTCTCTTTCCAATGACTTTTACAGAGTTAAGCAGTTATAGTATAAAGGGGAAGGACTTTGTTTGTATGCTGGTCCTACTTTTATTCATTTTTAGACATTTACAACTAGCTATTGTTGGTGACATGATCCTGGGCTACATGTAGAAATGACTGCATCCTTATTCTCGTGTGCTTTTTCTGCCACTACTTGCTTTAACTTCACCATGTCTCTTAACCTCCCTTTGCCTGATGTGCTAAGTTGCACAACATGTATAAATTAGTTAGTTAGTGTTTCTATTAATCTGAAGGGAACAGCAAGTTCTTAAGTGAGGTGAACATGTACTATCTGGGCCATATTAAGCTTTCCTCCCACGCTATTCCAATTTCAATTTATAAATCTGAACACGGATGCCTGAAGACTAAAACTTGCAAAAACTTCTTTTTTTTTGTCAGAAGTGTAAATAACTTCTCACTAAAACTGGAGATAGTATAGGGAAGTTTAAAAAGACTATTCTTGGGGAAGTTTTTTCTGAAATGTCCTGCATATATATCATTTTCAAGGTAGAGACAAACTTCTAAACTATCTTTACAATTTGTAGATAAGACAGGTTCAGCAAAGGTGAGTTTTGCCCTACAGTCACCCATTCATATTCATTCAATGTGCATAATACTGAATGAGCTCCAGAAGACTAGAAAAAAAAAATCTCAGTTAGTTTCACATACTAATTGGGAATAGGGTTTTGGTTCTGTATTAGTAAATTAAATTACACTGGATTTTTTTTCGTTGTAGTAGTTACTTCCATATACTTTAAGGAATATGCTTTTTCTATTCATCATAGCTCCTCGTACTCATTATTTTGCCTGCCAGTATATTTTCCTATCCACATTAGATGTCTTAAGTTTTCTGTTCTCCATGGCACACTTTTTTTTACCTCCCTTTCTTGCCTCTCCTTCCTGTCCCTTGGTTATCCAGATGGACCCTACCTCAGCTGTGCTCTCACTGAAGTCTCCGTGTGGGAAGAACGACCACTGGCTGCCAGGAAAGTTCAGAGAGTCGGATCCTGATCTCAGCTTGAGGATCTCACACCCGTTTAGAGAAGTAGCTGTTGGCTGTTTGGAGGCTCCTTCACCCTCATCCCACATACCTGAGCGGTTCAGCAGTGCAGTCCAAGCAGAAGGAGAACAAATGGCAAAGTATCTTTCTCCCCTCAACCCCAAACGAAATTTTTTTGTTTCCAGTGGGTCGTTGTAATGAACAAATCTGCTGCTGGAGCATCTGGAGGCATCTGTGGTTATTACTCTTGAATGGAAAAGAGATTCTAAAAGCGTGGGTGCTCTGGGGTATGTACATGTGGAGAGTGCGGGTGCTCCATAAATGATGTTAGGAACATGAAAATCCCTCAGAGACAATAATATCCAGCTGCGTGCATGCTGCCAGGTTTCTGTTGGGAAACAGTTAAAAGGTGTTAAATTACTCTACAGCCAGGAGCCTCTTCATGAACCTTAAATGAATAATTTAGTACCAAGAGTAGAGGTACTGTAAACATTGTATAAACAGAAATTAGAAAAATACCATAATCTTCCTCAGGTTCCTTCTTTCTGACAATGTAAAAGCCTTGTGGAATCAGCTGTTACAGCTACAGTAAATCCTAATTCACCATACTTATATAAATATATATTTATATATTATTTGGGCATCTTTATATTTATTTATATATTTATTGCAAATTGATACATATGTGCATTAATGTATTTTATATTAGTGCATGGCTTATAAATGTATATTATTATATTTTAATATAGACATTATATTGCACAAAATATATTTTTATATTTATTCATATATTTAATCTGCTGTTGAGCATTAATGTCAAGTCAAATGATTTTCCATATACTTTAAGCAGAATATCAAAATTCAGCTGTTTCCCTGGCATTACTCGCTCCTCTGTTTGGCCCTCGCTCCCTATTTCTGCCATTCACCACCACAGTTTTACTGTCTCACACAGGCTGAGGTTCCCAATAGTTCTCCATCTCCTCCTCTGTTTGCCTTCCCCTCTCACCCTGTTTGCAGGGTTCTCATTGTCAAAGTTCCTTCGTTCAGTTCAGTCTCTCAAAATCTGCTACGTTGCTCTCTACTTTTATAAGTGTAATCTCACTCTTTCCAGTACCACAGCCAGGTACTTCACTAAGCTCATCATGCTGGAATCAAGAAGTATCAATCTCTTTTCTTTCAATCTGTTTCTTGATCAGTTTCTTTCTTTTGAATTATATATTTTTTAAAATGCCTTAATTTTTTGCGTAAATGTTTTCATATTTTCCTTTCTGTGACACTTTGTTTTCCACTCTTAAAACCTTGGTTTAGCCTTCTCTTCCTTTTCCTTTAAATTTTTCTCTCCATTGTTTTCTTTACTTTAAATCTGCAAATCTTCCAATCATTTGTAAGTAGATCCAACAGAGAACCTCTTTTCCAGCCCAGCCCTACAAGTATTTTTTCCTTCCCATTTCTTCTGCCAGGAGTATATATAGTATGTGTGTGTATACACCCCTAAACATACACTATATATGTAAAATTTATATAAAAAATAAATTAGCATAAATATTTCTATATTTATATAGTGTACATATATACTATAAATACTATTTATAAATAAAATATTAAGGATATATAAAAGTAAATAAAATCTAGATATAAAAAATAAATGTCAAAAGTGGGATGATGGACTTCTTTTTTTTAAATTTTTTTTGCATTTAATATGTTAGAGTTCAAAGACGAATTAATATCTAGGGAATAGAATGCAGTTCTTAATGGACCTCACTAACAATAATTCCATTTTTTATTCAACAAATAAAAAAACCTCGAGCTTCAAGTTGCTGTTATTTCTGATGACTTCTTATCATTAATATAGTATTTGTGATATCTCACCATTAACTTGACTAGTCTGTGATCTCAATGTTTGGATAATAGCTACTGTATACAGAATTTGACATTTTAATTTCCAGTGGTTTTTAATTCCTTTTTGTATACAGAAATCAAAATTTCCTATCTATTTATTAAAATTTGTTTTACACTCAGTTAGACAACAATATCCTTAATATCTTCATTTAATTGTTTAAATTTCCCATGATAGGCAGATCAGACAAGGCAAACATTAAATTTGCCATCCTCTTTTCCTAAGCATTTTTCAAATTTGAGGGCAGACATGGCTACTGCTGAGTATCAGTCTTTCGTGTTTTATATTTCATGAGTATGAAATATGATTTGGTCTGTCTCAGCTTTTGTTGTGCGTATGCTTTTATTTGAAAACTCCCATTTGCTGTGCCTTTAAGGACTCTCTTGCTCTCTCAAGTTCTTTCACTTCAGTCGGTTTTGTGTGTTTTCCAAAATAATCTCTTTTTGGGTTTTTTGGAGATAAAGAAATCTGAGCAATATTAACATTAATTGTAATACTAATTGAAACAATAACATTTCACTTTTGATCAGAGATAATTAATAATCTCACAAAGGGCTGTAAAGAAGGTAGTTTATCCTGCACCTAAATATTATATTCATATGAAAACATTCCTATACTCTAAATGTGTCATAAATCAGCTCCCTCTAATGGTTTCAGTTAGAATATCTATTACAGATTCCTCTTCAAAGCAACATAACTAAACTCCCAATAAAATGAAAGTCTTTGTCAGAGATTTTGATAGTGCATTCATTCACAAGCATAGCTCGTTGGCTTTGCCAGCTTAGATGAGTAGTGCATCAGCAGAAGCCTAGGGAATTTTGTCTTTATCAGCTACAGATTAGATAGAAACCTGCGTCCTTTGAATGTCCTATAATTCTACAAAATGCAGCGACTGTGTAACAGTGATTGAGAAGACTATTTTCCCCTAGCATTAATCATGCGGTTTACTGAAATGCTTCCATGTCTGGTAAGACTAGATCAGTACATTAAGACAGCCTGTCAAAAGCTGGCTGCTTAATGTTCTTTACAATCCACTGCTAGACTCCAAGGCTGCCTATGAGTGTTAAGATCACAGTCCTCTTTTGCATTTCCTTCACCTTTTCTTAGAATCTATCTTTGTACATCTGTTCTCCTGGTTTAATCATTCCAACAAGTAAATATCCCTACCTGAAAATCAGAAAGGAAAAAAAAAAAAAAAGATTTTATATAGTGAGGGCTCTGGTAGGAAATAACCAATATCATAAAATATAAAGCATACATTGCTTGTTGCAGGTAGTTAGTAATATGATGTCAGATCAATATGATTCTGTCTATTCCTTTTGCTACGCCTCTGAGGAAGGCAAAAGCTTATGACAATATTTTCAGACCTCATACAGGGATTCTGATGTGCGTAAGGCAGTAGTGTTCCTTGTCAGTACATTTTGATGCTATCTTATTTTGGAGCTTTGTTTTGCATGGGTTTTAAATATCCAGTATTGTCAGAACTATCAGATCTGGTGTGCCTTTTCAATTGCCAGTAAAATCTAGCAATGGGTTATTTTTGTACTGTTATTCCAGTCAATATTAGCTGCATCTACCTTATGGTGTCAGTTCAGAGAAGCAGTCCAGGTCTGGCATCCTCAGTTACTGTGCACCGGCTGTATTGACAGAACAGTTTTGGTACCCACTAGTTAGGCTCCTTTCTGAGGAAACTAGACCTTAGCTCCACAGCAGGCACGCACCAAATAAGATCCCCAAGGGACTGCATGAAGTGTCGAACTAGCGATTGATCAGCTTCACACCATGTGTACGGGGAGGACATTTGGCTCAGAGGACCCAGCTAAAGCTAATCCCAAATCAAGTCTCCAAACAACATACAGATTGGCTGCAAGGCTTCCAACCCCAGCTGCGCCAATCTGGTGATCTTCTCCAGTTGTGCTAAATTATATGCTAGTATAAATGCAGACATATTCTCACAACAACACTGGGTTGTTCTCAATTTTGTCTTGGCCTGCGGAAGAGTGAAAGTATTGTAGAAAAAGGAATTGAAGAAAATATTCTGCTTGAAGGTGCCCAAAAAATTCAGTAGCTACGAGTGATTTTCACATTTCATAAAGATATAATAATGCTCCTGTTACAGTAGTGTACAAAAGCTTTTCAGTAGCTTTAAATATAGATCATCTATAAATTGCAATGAGTATTAGCGTCTCCAACATAATATCTGGAAAGAGATGAGTGACTGCTTTTTTGGTGTTTCAATAACTGAGCTTGGAAGCCTCAGGATAAAATCCAGGCTGTAGTCTTCACAAAAGCAGAGTTGTAAGATGCTAAAATGTTATTGCTTCTTTCAATTGTTTTAAGCAATTCTTTGATCAGTATTAAGACCATTCTGATGCCTTGAACCTCTTTAGATATTGCATAACAGAGCCGTGATATTTAACCCTAGGTTATGGAGATTACTATGGCAAAAGGACATCTTATGTTCCATACTGCCACGCTGAAGTTCTTTTCTGGAGATGCTTTTTCAGAAAATGGCAACTCCATTCATGATGCAGTGTGGATAATCTTCGTTAGGGAAGCAGCCACCAAAGAGACCATATGAAAAGCGAGAACAACGTGGGGACAAGGAGAAAAAAATCAACGAATGGAGTGAGCAGGAGTGCATGGAGCCCATGCCACACACCTCTTAGTTGTCAACACCAAATGTAGAAATAGGAGGGGAAAGAAGTAAAAATCGTCCACCTATGACTCCGCAAACAAGTTATGGACTATTCAGTGTACGCTGTATGTCAGATTCATACTCCAACAAGGTGCATAGGAGAGCTTTTTGGTAGCTATTCTCTGCAGGTGCTATTGAGTCTGTACTCCAGCATGGCTAACAACTTTCAGAGAGGAAAACTCTTGTGGGGATTATTACAACCACACAGCTGTAACTTGGCAGATAGATAAAGGTCACTCAGAAAAGGTAAATAATCCCCCTGCTCCACTGTAGAATTAAATCACAGAAATATCATGCTGTTTTCTAATATAAAACCATGGGGTTTATTAGGTGTAGGACCATGGGACCACTTTAAAAATCCTTACTGGAAATCACAGGTAAAATACAAACACGTTTTACGAACTAAATTTGAAGACTGGGGTAGAACTGCCCAAAATATTTATTTATTTATTTTTTGTTGTTCTTTTTTGGGGAGAGGAGTGGGTTGTGAGTTGTGGGTTTGTTTTGGGGTTTTTTTTCACTTCCAAATTTCTTAATCTTATTAAAACTGATAATAAAATAAATAATTATTTGGTGCAAACAATTTTAGCATTCCAAAGAGTCTGAGAAATCTGTAATGTAGTAATTATGTTCATCATTATAAACAAAATGTAGTAAGACAAAATACCATAATATTTGTAGCTTGACCTGCATATTCATAATTACATGGTTTAAGAAACTCTAGATCTCTGATGTTAAGCCTCATCTAGATTTTTTTTCCATCCTTCCTCTGCCTTGTAGATTGGCATTTTCTTTTGATTCTTCCCTGCTTTATTGTGTCTGACTAACTCTTTCCCATGTCATTTTGCTGTATCATCTAGCTTCTTCACAAACCCTAGAATAAGCAAGACATAATCCTTTATAAACTATTTTTTTTCCTATGAGCGATGTGGCTGCATTAGTGGAATCTACGTTCTGATTCAATAATTTGTTTTAATATAACTCCATTCATGTTGTACTGGAATTTGGGGAAGGAATAAGTGGAAGAAAATTCCATTTTGTTTATGAAAGAATCAAAGAGAAAATGATAGCAGTAAGGATTTACTGTAGGCCTCCCGTTACAAAGAGAATGTAGATATTTGAAAGCAGCTAAAACTTCCAGAGGGTTTCACATGGTAATAATAGCTATTTGTTGTTCTGAAAGTTATACAGGGTGATAGAACAGGCCAGTCCAAAACTTCTTGAAATATTCCTGGCACACTGGGAAAGAATCAGAAATTTTGTTTTAATGAATATTAAAGAGGAAGGTGACAATTTGAAGTTGATAAGCAGTCTGTGTGAATTATGAAGAAAAACATTTTACAGAAAGAGAAGCATTATGAGAACAGCAGATTTCAAAAACCAGTTCAACAGGCTCGGGAACCTAATGGCTTGTAAAAGAGATATTACATATGAAATGCCAACATGCAGAATATGCATGAAAAGTTTAGAAATTGACAAATACATCTATATCATGAGGCCTTTAATGACCTCTGAGTAGGGAACCCAACAATGGGAATAGCACAAAAAATACAGAGAGAAAATTTATGAAGGTGAAGCTGCAAGATGACTTACCATTAGCAAAGAACATAGAAAGAAACAAGAAATGTTACCGGTGTTTCCACACACAAATATACATAACTACATTGGAAGAGAAAGAAAAGAAATGCATCAATCCTGTACTTGGGCAGACAGAAGTGCAAATGATGGATTGATGAAATAGAGAAGAGTGAATTAGTCAATGTCTCTTCCTCTTTTCATAAAAGATATTACTCATTAAAATGATAGATTTTCAAAACAGAATGTTTCAAAACAGAAGTGTGGATCAAAAAAAGGAAACAGGAGGTTGGAGAATATTTAGATGAATTAGGGATGCTTAACTTCAAGAGGTCTGATGTATTTATCTGATACTACCAGGGAAACTAGTTACAACAGTTCGGCTGTGCTGTGCTTAAGCCATTTACCATCGGCGGTACAGGAAGAAGGGGAAAGGCAGGCAAACACAGCCGCTCTCTCTAAAGAACAGCAAGGGTGAGAAGAGGATGTTCTGGACAAATGTGTTCCAGCCACCCCAGCTTCATTTTGGGAAGAAAACTACACTTTGGGAAGATCATAAAACAACCCATTTGTAAGTATCTAGTAAATAGTGAGACAATATTACAAAGTGATGTGGATCTCTCAAGAACAAAGCATGTCAAACTACTCTAATTTCTTTCTTTGACAAGGCAACTGACCTAGCGGATGAAAGGGACTCCGGGGTTATGTTATACCTTGACATCAATAAGGCTTTTGACACTGTTCCGCATGACATGTTTGTAAGATTAGTGTTAACAACCTGGATCATAGAATGGAGAGTACACCTATAAAATTTAATTATGATACCAAGCTAGGAATATTTAGAGGCTCTTTGGAGGACAGAATACAAAATCAAAATGATCTTGACAAAGTGAACAAATTGTGTTTAAAAAAAAAAAAAAAAAAAAAAAGGCAAAGATCAGATTGAGTACCAAGAAGAGCAATTCTCTCAATGGATTGTTTTTAATTGAAAAGAGAATCCTAAGAAACGATGGGGTTTCAAGACTTCCAGTATGTAAAATGATTACAATGACTTCCAATATTGTAAAATGATATGAATGACTGTTCTCCTTGGTCCTGAGTGACAATTACAAGGGGAAAAAAATGCTTATTTTAAAGTCAGGAAAACATATACTAAATAATTATTTAGATTTTTAAGGAAAGCTTTCGAACTGTAACAGTCCTCTTCCTCTGATGTGAGACTCCTTTCAGTGGTGTTTTTAAGAAGTAATAGCCAGTGGATGATGTAGGTACATTTTATCATGCACCAAAGAATAAGCATGGACTGGATGTTCTTGAGAGATCCCTCCCTGTTGTTCTATCATTTCTACTGTAAAATATGAATTTAAGTATTTTGCAAAATGAGAGAACTGCTGAAAGAAGCCTGAGTGGAAATAAAACATCTTAATATCTCTATCACAGTTTGTTCTTGTTAAGGTAGAAATACCACGACAGCACCTTTGCTTGCAATTTTTTTTCATATTTGCCCTTCAGACCAGAACCTGTGAATGCAGGAAAAAAACCCCAGGTTTAAAACATGAGGTTTTAAATATGCCTTTGAATGTTTTGAAACTTGCAGAGAAACTTTCTTCTATTTCGGTTTCGGGTTATTTACTTTGTATCAGCATTACTTCTTCCTAGTAATAACTTCTCATTTAAATAGGGTCTCTCATGTCCTCCCTAATATACTATATTAGAGAAGAGATTTCACTGAAAAACTGAGACTGCAAGATTTGTATCTGGGAATGCATCCAGGTAGTTTGGGGAAGATTTTCCAGGACATTATTAAGCCGTCTGTATGTTTCTATTCTACTCTTCCTCATTTTTATAATGAATAGTAACGGGAGAGATGGTGAGGATTGAGGTAAAATTTGGAACACAATGATTCAGATGTGTTTCACAAAATTTTCTAGTCATAGGAATACAGAACAAACACACCTAGAAAGGCACAGTAAATTAATTTCTTTGGGAATTTTTGAATGAACAGACTTCTTTCTGATTTCATCTCAATTGTTTTGCAAAAAAAGCAACTCCTCCGAACAGCAAAGCTAGGAGTAAAATTAATAAGAGCAACATAGTTTTCTAAAGAAAAAAGTGCAAGGATTTGTTTGGAGAAGTAAAGGACTTGTTATGAACTAAATCTATATGTTACCTTGATAAGTAACACTTTAGTTAAAATAGCAATCTGCTTATGCATATAAATGATAAATGGAAGTTAGCACTTCTATCATGGTTATGACAATAACAGTTTCCAAGAATTCTGCAGCTGAAGTCCTTTTCCACTTAAAAACAAGGAAATGCATTTTAAAATATTGTAATGCAAATCATGAATTTTCTAAAAAGCCAGCATGAAAATGCACATTTGAAAGTCAATAAAGACATAAATAATATTAATAACTTATTTGTCACTGACAAAATTGGACCTTTGCAAAATATAAACCTCTGGCTGTGCTGCAATATGAAACCAAGTCTCCTACAGCTTATACCAAGCACCTCACTGCTAGATCCCAAAGGTTTGTTTAAGGCCAAGTGAGAAGATTAACGATGGTCCTGTGCTAACTCTGTCATTGTGGTTTTAAAATCTAGGCTGGGGTTTTATTCATTGCACAATGCACAGACAGGACTTTGGACACATATCAGCTTTATCAGCACTACGTCGCTATTCTCTGTACCGGACCGTGCTGGGTGATTTAGATGTGTCCTTAATAAAAGATAGTGGAAAATTAGTGATTATCAACATAGCACAACTGGGAACTGGAAGAGCTGTTTTGGACCTTGCTGGAGATGAGAAGTTGCACCAGCCAAACAGGTTTATCTCCAGAGACTGCAACTCTGCAGGTAGGTGTCCTGGGGCATAGCTCTCTTTTGGAGGGTTTTGTAACATCTACACCCTGAAAATGCAAGGTCTGAATTACAGAGAAATTCCTCACAGCCACCTTAACCTGCACTACCACCCACAAAAGTAGCCAGCCCTCCTGCCCCACCCAGACTTCTATTCCCACCTCTGTATTGCCTTTTCCAGGTGTATGTTTCTTAATTTGGAAATACCAATACCATGACCAGTGTTTTAAGGCTTGTGTCCATTGATATCAGTTACATAGTTTTCAAAAAATCTGAACGCACTCTGTAACCTAACATTGAATCAGAAAATTTCCTATTAGTTTTACAGTATGATATTGTACCTTAGCCACAGAAAGAGAAATATATTTTAATCAAGTATTTATTCATTATATTTATATATTTCTAATTTATTCAAGTAGAAGCACTAATCCTTACTTATGTTCTTCTGCCTTCAATTTCATAACTTTGTATTGTTTCTCACCTGAACATCATTTCATTTTTTAGGTTTTTTTACATTAAATTTTTTTCTTTACCTATGTCAATGGCATAATGGGGAAATAGGATCAGCTCCAAAGGATGAATGATTTTGGATGCACTTAAATTTGAGAACTGGGACTCACACAGAACTGGGAGTTGCACAGATGCTTTCTGGGTTAAAAGAAAAAAAAAGAAAATTAGACTAAATAACACAATGCACATACACAGTTGGAAAGAATAAATTAATTAATATTGCTACAGTCTGTTCAACATTATAGTGTTTGCACAAGTATACTGTATACTGATGTACTGAAACCGAGAGATATATCACACATAGCTATGCATGTGTAGGTGTGTGAAAAGCAAACTAAATAAAAGATGAATTAGTTTCTTCAAAATTTTAAAGTTTTTCTCCCAATGTCTTTGCAACAATATGACAAAGTAGTTCCTAATTCAGGTCTGTCTAGAGGAATTCTGTTTGTATATATTGTCATTATATTTGAAAAAAAAAAATACTGTCTTCAATGCAAGTGCTTAGTCGCAGGCCTCAGAAGCACTGATTGACTTCAGGTGTAGTGGCCTGTTAACTTTAAGAAAAACTTGAATGACGTGAATTATTCAATATTGAATTAATCAAAAGATACAGGCACAGAAACTCCACTGAAATGCATTCCTCATTTGTCATTTCTCTTAGATGAGTGCAGCTTTAATTTTTTTTTAAGTACATGAGAAAACCTACTATACTTCTGTAATGATTTTTTTTTTAAATCAGATAATTAAATATTTACTTCATAACGCAGTTTGTAGTTTCAACAATCATACAGACTTTCCTTACTAAATTCCTTGGAAGTTCTGACATTTTAGATGTTCTTGCTGTTACACTAATACTTCTGTCATGTGCCTCTATCTCCCATGCACACTTTTGCCTCACACCCTTTATATATCATCTCTCATATGACTAATATTCAAATATAATCGTAACAGTTGCTGTGAATCTGTTCATTGCCAAACACATAGAGTTCAATTGACTTCCTGGGGGTTGTGATCTCTCAGCAATTTGGCAAATTTGTTCATGTATTTACAGTGATCATTATTTCAAAAGTCAATAGTTACCAAAAAGTAACTATCTGCAATAGTGAGGATTTTTTTTTTCTTGTAGGAAACAAAACCAAACTCAAGATAACATTTGAAAAAATCAACATCTAATTGTAATGTGATGCTTTATATGTCAAACTACTTCCTAGGTTTTGAAACTGTAAATCAATGATTGTTCCTTTTATATCATTTCATACGGTGTTTCCAAAGGAGGAAACTGACTTGGAGTGTTTGAGTGCCATAAATCATAGAAAATAAATAGTTTGTAATTCAAAGGGGAAAAAAAACCCTGATTCAACTGATTTTCTGATAATACAAAAAAACTGCACCACATGAAGTTTCACAGGTATGGAAAAGCAGGCTCATTAATAAAGTTCATGGGACTTTGAATTATTACAATTAGTTGAAGACCACCAAAATATTTTGGTAATTTTCAGTTTTAAAGGTGAGCTGTAATGTTGAGAAATTATAAGATCCAAAATTATTTAAAAAACATGAGAAAAATTTTTAAATGATGCTTGTTTTAAAGGTGCAGCTAGCTTCTTCCATTTGCACAACTACCTAGGTGCAGTAATCTGCTCAGGAACTATTTATTGTCTTATGCTGTAGTGTTGCCAACTACTAAAAAAAAAAAATAAAAATATTTAACTAGTCCTTGGCATATAGGCAAAAGAGCAACATTTAATATGCAATATTTTTAAACACCTTTAATTCCTAACACAAATCTCATATTTATTTTTTCAGATTTAAAATTTTTCAAGTGATTTGATTCATCTTTACGCATTCATGTAAGAAAGCCTGGTGCCTTATCAGGAGAGGACAGAGTTCACAGATTCCTTGTCCTTTGCTCTTAGGTGTTGCTATTACTGCATTGCCTCAAGATCTTGCAACATTTTAAGTAGGAGTAAGCCAAAGCAGGGCAAATTGAGTGAAGCAGATTTTAATTGCTGTGGCATACATTCCTATCTGAGATCAGGTAATCCTCCCCCATCTCCAAAAGCATCTTCTGAAGACGCCAAATTTATACATCCTAAGCACTGCAGGAAAATATGGAAAGATTTTCAGCTTGGATGACGTTATAAAGCAACCTGAAAAGATCTGGTGCAGAATATGTAAGATACCTAAGTCACCAGTGCAAGCGCAAAGATTCAGCAAAGCTGCAGTGACCAAAAAGTCTTTAAGTCTTGGTAAAATCATTGCACTCTAAAAGATAAAAAGCTAAAGCAAATTTTCTTTCTAAACAGAAATTCTGATTGTTCACATGTACTGCCTGCAGAGAGCCTGAGTTGCCCTTCTCCTTTACAAGATGCATAGGCTGTAATGCCCCAAACCTGGTAGTCATTCACCCTAACCAAACTCAAGACCCCCGACATAACAGTCTTTCAGCTCCTTCCTCTGGTCCACTTTGAGATTTAATTCTGGGTTAAATTAAATTAATTAGATTAAATATAGCATCTAGATTTAATTCTGCTTGCAAACCTGAGATTAGCATGTTCCCCTCTTGAAACTCACTCCCTGTGAAAAATGAGAAGTGATTCGATTTTGGTTTATATAATATGGCTGAAGTACTAGAATGGGAATAAAGCCCAAAGATTTGGGTATGGATATGCACTGGGGAGTCTTCAAACTCTAAGTACTGCAGGGAGTCTGATAACAGGCATTAAATACAATGCACCTTGTTAGCTAAGCAGTGGCGTTCACACCTTGATGTACCAACATCGCTCTAGCTGGAGGGCAAACAGTGAGTCTCCTAAAGAAATCAATTAGAATTTTGCAATAAGAGCCTGCTCAAGCATATGGGTTTTGACTCATCAAGTATACCCAAATCATGTTCTTGCATAACTGGCTCTCATTATATGCTATGTTTTCACTTGGTCTATCCCTGCATGCCCTGCCTGGCAGGCTGAAGTTGGAATACGGACAAGGGCAAGATGTAGTGAAGGTTGAAAACCAGACCAGACCCAGAAGTAGTCTTTACAGAGTAGACTGGAAAATGTGCTACTCCCCAGCCAGTGGGAATATCTTCTATTGCCCATGACAACAGCCCTTTAGCCTAGCTTAAGCTTAGGCTTAACTGGGCAATCAGCATCATGTATAAGGGCAAATTTCAGCCCTTCCAATGATAGAGTGGCTAGATCTTGGCCGCCAAAAAAGATCTTTTGCTAACTCTCAATAATGGATTAACCAAATGGAAATACTTTGACATGGATTGTCTTTTTATGTAATATAAGGCTTGTGATTGATAGTACGAACTACAGAACTGAATAACCAGTTCATTTTTGTGTACTATGATAATGTCACTGAAAACTACTTTTTTATAGTACCACAAACAACACCAAAACAGACCTTAGTCATTGTACTATAGGATGCACTACAAAAAGCATCCTCGCTTAGACCAGACCTGCTACTAGTGTTCATTCTGTATCTGTATAAGGATACTTGCTCAAGCTTTAGAACAATTTTTTTTCAAAAGTACTTATATAGAGATTGCTTTTGGAGATATATGTATTTAAAATAATGTTTGTTGATTATTTTAGTGCTCTTTTGGAAAAGTAAGCAGTATTTATGTTCATATCTGATCTACATGATCAATAATAAGTTGAAGTTATAACATAAGCATTTTTCAGGGGAAATACCAGTTATTATTTCCTCAGAACAGAGTCGATAGCTCTTCTGATAATACAACAATATTAAACTGTCATAGGTTAAAGAAGTGCAACTTTGTCACCTAAACCCAAAGAAAGCTGGCCATCTCTTTCTAAAGTTTATAAGATTCGTAACCTAAAGGTAGGACAATAAGACCGTGAAATTGCTTCTTAAAGCACTGCTTGCTTATTTCTGCATCATCTGTGCTCTAGGTCTTTTTAGTCTTACGTCGACGTGGGCTAATTTCGACATATTTTAGAGTCGGCTGCCACCTGCTGGGGGTCTGGCCTTGTTTCTTTTTTAAGGTCGTTTGGAGGGGCTGGTAGAGGTTGGGTTTCTGTTTTATATTCATAAAGATGGTAATATAAACTGTGAGTGCCTAAATGTATGAATTTAGGAATAACCGACTTGAAAACAGAAAATACAGGCCCCTGCCTGGTGAAATATGTTTAAAGGGAAATAAAAACTATTCTCTCAGCTGCTCGTCACATGTGGGCTGTTATTCCCTGAATCAGCAAAGAAAGAAAACAAAAATTGAATCTACTGAATAACATCCCCCTAAGGCAATGCAAAACTGCCAAGCCCTCCTTTCCTTTTACCAGCATGAAGAAACTATATATAAAATCATCTATTATTCAATACAAATTACTTTAACAACTACAAAAGCTCTGCATTATAATGACACTGCAAGAACTTTACCCAAGAGCATCTACCAGCAGTTAATGAAGACAGGGTACACTACGTATTGTACAGAGCTACTGCTTTGCGGACAGTGGTACCTGAAGCATCCTGGAAACTATCATATGCTTGGCACCTTGCAGACTCATGGCCATAATTATTGAAAAGAAATTATATTTTTTATTGTACAAAGCCATTTGTCTAATATCCCTGCAGTTTGCAATGCTAGTGTGAGATCTAACTTGCCCTTCTCCTAAGGGACCCTTTTTGCAGTCTGCTGTTACAGTAGGAAGAGCAGAATTCTCAAACCACTTCCAAACCTATGTAATTATTACTGGTTTTTAATGCTAAACTCAGCTATCCCAGCCAACCAACCCTATCCCACCATTGGCTCCTGCCAGTTTTCAGTTATAATAAACATGCTGCCAGTGTCACTGCCAGAAAAGCTACATTAAAGTATTAAAGTTGATTGCAGGAAACCGTTTTATTCAATATGTGCTTGAGTAACTCTTCACAGGATGACAAAACTCCATCTTCAACAGAGAGGTGAGAATCAGGCTCTTAAACTGTAGGTTCGGATTAACGACAGGGCACAGTGAATGCTCTTAGTATGTGAAGCCAGCCCTCAAAAAATGAAATAAATCTTAGATAAAGTAATTAATGATCTGCTCAATGAAGAGAAAGACAAACTTGAGAAGTTACGTACCTTGCCTTTCTCTTCATTAATCAAGGCTCATCCAGATCACAAAGTTTGAAAGCGCTTTAAACTCTTAGAGAGAAGTAAAAATCTGGTTTCCAGATGCCTAGATTACCTGAGCTTAGCCTCCAAGTGCAGGACTTCGCTCCAGTAGCAGCCTGGCTCCACTGCGGGGGAGACCTCTCCATGTAGGAACCTCATCTAATCCTCCTTGTCTACAGTCTGCCTCGGAATTGCAACAGAAGATACATTTGGCTACCTAGACGAACTCTTTAATTTAGAACTACATTTTATTACACATAGTAAACAACACAGAAGCTCTTCTAAAGTAATGCTGATAGTTAAGCTGTAGCGTAGTATGCAACTGCTACATACCTCCTTTAACTAGATTTATACAAAGAGTGAGAAGAGGTTTTCTTCCAGCTTCTTTGGAGCAGGAGTTACCTGAGTGTGTTTGGCTCAAAAGACAGATGAGACTTGATGCTATCAAGGATTATTTTGCCTTATGGGTGACAAGTTCTGTAAAAATCTGTTGAATCATATTACCAGAAACAGTGAAAAATCTTAGTAAAATCATGACCTCTATATTTGCGCCAGTGAAATTTAGGTAATAATTTTGGCAAGTGTGAGTTTAAGTTTCATATCTCCAATACAGTCCACCAATGCAGAATGTTTTCTGAGTGCAAAAACAAATGTTATGAATCTGTTGAAATAATTTAGTCCAGTTAGTCTTACTGACATTAATATATATATATATTTCCTTACACTACTGTTAGAATATAACAGTTCAGTTGAGAATTAAGGACAGTGAACATTTAGACAGCTCATGTTGGAGCAAAACCTAGATTTGAACACACTAATTGCCCCTCCTACTGTTTGGTTCAAATCTAACACGCCTCAAGCTGTTAGTACATACTTTGTGAACACATGAGCACATTAGTCTGTGTCCTACCGTAATGAAGAGGGAGTGCGTTATCATATGTAACTGAGGAAGTACGTTGAGAGCGTCACCAGTACGTCTTGTAGCTACCAGTGCAGGCAGTGAGCCACCGGGCAGAAATCTCCTCGTTGGCACTGCACCACCGTGGTCTGGGCAGAAAGCAGGACAGTTGTCTTGTCAAGGCATGGGCTCTGAGGAAAGGCTGTCCTGCAGAAACCAAACTCATACTCATTCCCTGCCCCATGCAGATGTGCCAGGTTACTCAGAGCCAGCTCCTTCACCGACTCGCCAAGGGGAGTGGGCCATGCAGAAGTGCACTTTTTCTACTCTGTAGTTCCAGCTCCTCCTGTCCTTCTTTTCACTTTCGTCCTCTCCCTCCATCTATCTTCTCTCCTAACGTTCACTTCAGAAACAGTAGTCCTGGGACCAAAGTGAATATTCATGACTTCAGGCATCAGTCTTTGCAGCATGTTACTAGGACTCCCCTTCCAAGGGTACTGTAACACCGTATCAGCTCCCTTCAGCAGCCTTTGTCATGTATCCGGAGATACACTTTTATCTGCTAGGCAAAGGTGACATATATTAACTACATCTCCCTAGTGCAATGTCACATAACAGGGTTGTATTATGCTGCCAAGTAATTCTTACCAAAAAAAAAAAAAAAAAAAAAAGTAGCAGTAAGAGTTGGAGTTGTCAGCTTAGTTAGGAGTTGTTATAACTTCTTTTTGCACTCATAAGGTACAGATGCAGCTTTAGTCCAGAGACAGATGATGTATCATCACATTTTATGTTATTGAATTTACAACTGTAATAATATTTAAGCAAATATCATCTATTGCATCCTTGATTTTTTGCTTTTGTTTTTGTTAAATACACCTGTATTAAAATTTAAAGTTCACTCCTCTATAAAACTGCTGACCTTTTAAAAAAAGATTGGTTACGGGGAAAATACTCATATGTGAAATGGCACCAGCAGTATCATTAGAACTGCCATTAATTATCTATGTTCTTCACTTAGCGGGTGATTTATGTTTTCAATTTATATTAAAAAGAGTTGGGTTTTTTTACATTCTTTGCAGATAGTATTTTCCATACTAAAGGCATGTCCACACTGCAGTTTAGAGCTGAAATTCCCACACTAGTCAGACAACCTAGCAGCAGTGGCACAGAGTAACTCCTAAGATAATCTACCTTTCGGGCTGTTATTAAAATAGCTTGATGTTCCAATTGTATTTAAAAGCCTGCTACAGAGACACATGCCTTGTGAGTTGTGATGGTAGTGACATTCAGGGACATAGCTGTGCTTGCTATAAATTAAAGCAGCTAGCAATCTAGGAGTGTAAAGAAACTATTGTATGAATTTCTTACTTTATGAGCTCTTTTTTATATTTGAGGAAACATTATCTGACATTACCAAAGACCTCCTCTTCCAGTGTGAGTTTGTGGCTCTCTGCTTACCTATTGTGTGCACAGTAAATTATCTTGTAGTCAGTCAGCTAACCCGTCTGAGAAAAGAGGATATTTTTAGTAGAAGTAGGCAGCAAGTAATTGACTATTTTCACCTCTGCAGTCTTTGATTAAAGACAATGTGCTTAGGGGGGAAAGTCAACAATCATTCCTAAACATATACAAGCATTTAATTGTAGTAATTAATTTATCTATACAACTCAGTGTACTTTTAAAAAGCTTCTTGACTGAGAATGAATGCCTCATCAGTCTTAAATATAACAGCCTGAAAGAACAAGTGAAGTCAGTAGAATAACAAACAGTACTGCAGAAACCTCAGGCACTTGCAGGAAACAAAAAGACATTTCCAACTCTGTGCAGAGCAAAATTATGAAGAATTTGACAAATAAAGGCAGCAGAAGGAACATCAACTGATGAAGCCACAAAAAAGAAGTAGATCACTGTATACATTGCCATATAACAGAAACAAAAAAAGCAAAGAAGCCTTGAGTTGTAATTCCTGAAAAAATTTTGTAGGAGAGTTTGAAGAATGCAGTAGTTATGGATCCCATTTTTATAAATGTCATGTTCCCCATCAGTTTATCTGTTTGCTCCAAATGAGTATGGCTGTCAGAATGTGAGTCAAAGGCAGCAGCTAATGGAAAACAAACATCCAAAGGCAGTAAAGACGGATACGTAGCAAAGATAGACCAGCGGTTTCAATGGCTATGCCGTTAGGTGGGAAGGGTAGACAAGCCTTTGCTCCCTCCAAGCTTGCACGGTTCACCCTTCCCAAAGATAACAGCCTAAATGCTGGAGGGAAGCAAACTTGAAGTATACTAGTCTCGGGAAAGAGGAAGAGTGATCAGATCATAGGTTATCACCAGGTGATCCCAAACTGGAAATGTCACACAGAGAAAGCACTCTGCCAGCAAGAAGGTTTATTTTTCACAAGACGATGTGGAAAGTAAATGAGGTATTGAACAGGCAGAGTTCTTGGAAGGACTCAATGAGAGACTGAGGGAAGAAACCTGTACAGAAAGGACTGTCTTGAGTAGAAACAGATTTCCACCCATTTAAAAGAGGTCTCTTTTCAGTGACTTTAATCAACAGCCTGATCACAGCCTTCTTAACACAGATGGCAGATAGGTACAAATGTCTTGTGAATGTGGACCAGCACAAAAAGGGGCTACATTTCTCGCATTCAAGTTGCTGAACTACAGAGTTTCACCTAGAAACTAATGTAACCACCAGTGAAGTACATCCAGAAGAGACCAAAAGGATCTAAGACGTAGCTCAGTGATACAGGTAGTCGCTCACAAACAACTCTGTTTCAGCAGGATTTACTGTACAGCATAGATCTTTTCCCTCAGAGGAAGAAGAGACAATTATGGGGAACAAAAAGACAAAGGAAATAAGCTAGAAAATAAAAAATGAGGGCTTTATTACCTGGTTGTATGCTTCCTCTAGGTCATCTATACCACCAAACTCCTTGATATTCACTTTTAGTCAAGTGTGAAGGTAATGCCTGTGACATTATTCAGATAACTGTATCAAATTTCCTCACATAATCAGAAATGCAATAATATAGAGATAATATATTAGGGACCATAACTTAGATGTCAGTCACATATATTGTGTGACCAGTTTTATCTTTCACAACTGTATGAAGTAACACGCATTTCTGAGACAGATGGTAGCATTCAAGTTAATCTAGTTGAGAATTCCAGGATTCTTCAGGTTTGGGTTGTTTTGGGTTTGTGTGGATTTTTTCAAAAATTAAATGTAAAATGTTTAGGAACAGCTAAATAAGACCATACAACATTATTTTTGTTTCTTTCCATAAATAAGAATGCACAAAGTGAATTGTACAATATTTTCTCAAAGTTTCTCTATAAAATAGAATGCTTGAGTGATTTTAGTTTGCGATACTGTAGATACTCATGTATATTTGTAGTCTTTCATTCTGTGGACATAAGAGTTGTTAATATTTATAACATCTGTTGTAAATACCCAGGGAAAATCTTAGGATTCCCTGCGGAGAAAGAGAAAAAGGGAAATAATTTTTTTCCCGCAAGAGGCAGAACTGCTGCTGCAGACAGCTGGCTGAAACTATTCCCACAGTCTTCTGAAGAACAACCAGTCCCAAGATGAATCCCATCACCTGATCCAAACATGACGTAGTTCCAGGTTGAGTGGATTACTTTAGATTTCCTTAAAACAATGCAGAAATTCAGGATTCCTGAGTGTGAAGTCTAGACTTCATTTTTTATTTTTTGGTCCTATAGTCTTTCCCAGTACAGTGAAAAGATTAATATGTTGAGGTTTTCATTCTTTTATGTCATCAAAGTTTAAGTACAGACCTAATGGTCCCTGACATTGCAGGCTACACTTGCTGAAACAGTATGCAAGAGGGTAATAAATGTGCTTGACAAGAACAAGGAAGGTCTCCCTAGTACACAAATTCACATTCATGTGAAGCTGCAGAGCTAACACAGTTGATGGTGGAGCTCAGGATAATAGTAACGATGTAGATTTAGCACATTAACCTAAGCAAAGAGAAGTGTTACAGAGCTCTGAATGTACCTTTAAAGAGAATCAAGAACTACCAGCCTTATATAAGTCAGATCAGGTGCAGCAGGATGTTTATCTGGTTTTGCCATACACAACAGGAGGGAAGATGCTGCAGTTAGGGAAAAAAAAATAAATAAATCAATGCCAGAAGCAGCAGCCTTATTTGTAATATTCCAGGCAGGCTGGTGGATGATGGTGAATGACAGAACAGATTAAATGTTTTCAGTTACTTCACTGTGCCTATGAGCAGCTGTCTAGAGCTTTCATTCTACTTGTTTTACTGGATCTAGGTTGTACATAAACCGTAATACTAAAGCCTATACTGAGGCAATTAACCACTAATGAAACTGTTAGCCAAAGCTAAAAAAAAAAAAAAAAAAAAAAAAAGGAATAATACAATAAGGGCACACAATTTACCTTGGCCTGGTACTAGAACTTAATATAAGCATGGCATTAGTAATGGAGTACTGAAAATTCAGCAATGAATAGAGAAAATATACAAAAGAAAAGTAAGCAGAAAAGAATAACCATTCCCTTATATCAAGAAAGATGCAGATACAGCACTTATTAAATTGCCAATGAGAAAACCACTAAACAGATGTTTTTCTTTTTTGTGAGTGAGAATAGATGTCTGATCTAACGGCCTGAGAACTAGAAAACAACAAAAGACACGTGTAAAACTGAGGGAAAGAAAAGAGCATGATTCTGCTCACATTTAGAATAGAGCGAAACAAAATAGCTCTTCTGAAATCTATAAAATTATGCAGTATAAAATGGGTCATAAAGAAGTTGTTACCCAATAGCCAAAGCAAAGCAAAACAGATATTAACACAGTAACATACTTCATGTAAATAACCTGCAGTCAGTAATTTTATGGTATCTTTAAAATGTGACTTTATTCTCTGGAATAATTTCCCTCATTTGAAATAGTTTTCATATATATTATTTAGATATTGTTTCATAAAGGTGTTTTTATATTATGTGCTTGTTTGGTTTTAAAACCATGCTTGAATTCTGGAACACATTGATATAGATTACAAATTAGTCTTTCATTTTCAACACATTTAGTATTACAACATTAGGGACTTTCCTCCCCCAGCCCCCATATTCTGCAAAATAGTTGGTTTAATACTTTCTGGTTTAAGTTTCTGTAATTATACTGTGAAGTTGTTGTAAATATATTCTCTGCACAAACATTTTTATCTATCCAGGCTGAAAGCAACACAAGAGAATTTGCTATAAAGCCTTGGGAGAGGAGGATGCAAACATCCCTGACCTTGGAAGAGTTAACCAGACCCCAAAACAATAAAACAATTAGTGAGCTCCTTGCACCTGGAGAGCTGCCAGGTCCAATTAAAGATGGGTGCCAGCCGTGAGTAGTCACTACTAAAGGGCTTTAGGAGTAAGCAAAGCTTAGAAGCATCCCCTTAGAAGATAGGAGTGTTGAGGAAAGATGAGAGGGTTTGTTACTTTTTTCTCTCTATTGTTGTTATTAACAATAATGTTATAGTAGGTTGCAGGAATTATAATGATGTTTGTGTGAAGGTTATAGAGAGAGGCATTTCTGAGCAGGTGTACTTCCTGGATCTAGTTCAGAGAAACTAAAAGGCCCATGGGAGAATACATCTTGCCTCTGAGTTTGAACACAAACCTGTGTTTTCCCTGTATTATATACTGGGGAAATTACATAAAAGTCATTTTGAGGGCTCTGAGGAGAGTAAAATGAAGTTATTAAACTCTGAATCCAAGGTTGAAGACCTGGTGTCAAACTTCAAATTTTCTCCATGTGAAAGCCATAATGTCAGAAGTCAGCTACGGCTCAACTGTCTTCAAGGTGAGGAAAACTGCTGTTGAAGAGTGGCTGCTAAGGGAAATGCTTGGCTTTGTGGTGTCCAGCTATCATGAGGTGTATGCTATGGTGAGTCGTCTTTCCACAAATCTATGTGTGCTAGCTGTTAAAAATTACTGCAACTTATGTGTTGGGGTTTTTTTATTGTTACAAGAATTATATTTAAGGCTGCTGATAGGCTTATTTGCTCTATTCCTGCTGTGATATTAGGATATAAGTAATCTGAGTAGACAGAAGCAACTCCTGTTGAAGGGATCTAATCCTAGAAAGAAGGAAGGAAGTCACCAAAAATGTGTGACAATTGTCTGAAGGACTAGAAATAAACTCATGTTATACAATCCTTGTACTCCATGTTCTGTTCACACTTTTAACATAGTAAAAGGATAAAACAAACCAAAAAGCGAACTACTTACTGGAGATGTTTGGGGTTTTTTTTATTTGCAAGATCAGTCTTCCCGGTTTTTGAGAACAACATATTGCTCTTAATGTAAATGAACAAAACTCAAAATAATATTGCTGCTCTAGAGGTAAATTAAGGTATTCTATGTGTGAAATGCACTTCTTTTCATGCAGCACCCTGCTAAAAAGGAGTTGTGTTCATCAAAATTGAATCTCAATGCCTGTAATTGAGGGCTGAATTCTGCTTGAGCTTTGGATTTTGCCATAGTAAAAGACTGCCACAGTCCTGAACTACATCTAGTCCCTTTCCACCTCTCTATGCTATTTCTGACTGTTGTGAGAAATAAGGGAAGTTACTTGATAAATGCTACTATAAAAGCAGATATCAGTATTTTTTAAGTATTTCAACTGCTATTGGATGTTTTAAAGATATGTGACTGTAAGAGGTTATCCCTTTTTGAAGGTGAGATATTGAATATGTTTCTATCAGCTCTTTATGAATGACTATCTGTTCCGGTGCTGTATGGTTGATAGTTGTCCAAAAGCAATGCTGGTTTGTATAAGGGAAGAAAACTCTAGTATAGCAGAAAAGTCATGGGAAATCTGTAAGGGGCTGGAAGGTCAAACTTAATTCTGGTTGCTTCCAGCTGTCTTCCCACTGTGTAGGCTGCTGTGGGAAAAGTTCCAAGAAGGATGAAGTTTGGGACAAAATAGAACACTGTATGCACAGTACGCACAAGTCTTGCCATGCATATGCAACACTTCACATTGGAATACAGATAGGAAACATCTGGCCCATATAGCACAACTAACACTTGCTATCTGCTTTGCAAAAACTAATGGACCAAAAGGTCAGTGTAAAATGGTTGTCCTATCCTGTGCACAAACTTTGTGATGCTGACTTCTTAATACCGTAAAAATCTTTGAGTATTTTGTTATGGATTTTGGACATGAGTGAATTGTACCTTTAGGCACTGAAACCCCTGAGAAGAAATAGAAAAAAATACAACAGTTTTGTTTTGTGAAGAACTGTTCCTCTGGAAGCTTTAACCTTGTTATTTGGAAAAGCTTCTATAAAAAAAGGTTAAGCAAGTCTTCAGTGTTTTTTTCCTCTCTTGTTTGAACATATAATTTGCTTAATATACATGAGACTGCTCCAACTTCTTGCAAACAGAGTGCATCTAGCTCATTTTAGATTGTAACTTGTTAGAATTGTTAGCTTCTTCTAATACTTTATAAGAAATACTGTGCAAACCAACCTGTTTAACCACTGTTTTGAAAATACTATTGCTAACACAAGTATCTGATATTCATTTTCAAGTAGATGTTAATTTGAAAGCCAAAGGATTTATGTGCAAAGAGTAAAAGACAAATAACTCTGAAGTTGAGAAGCAGTAAATATTCCTTTACTGAGTTCATTTTGGCAAAAAGTTGTTAGTGTATTCTATCAATTTCTGATCAAGAGTCTTGTCCCTTCTGGATGTGCTAGCTGGCTTGGCAGCTCCTTAATGTGACAAGATGATATGACAAGAGAAAATTAAATACAGGCTGTTTTGCATTAATTAGTTTAGGGTTTTTTTCTTCTGCACAAGAAAACCTAAGGGCTACAGAAACCTAGGAGAAGCAGGATGAAGTAAAATTCTTTTTCTATCTTCTGATTAATTTGAAAGAATAATTAGAAAATTAAATGAAGCTCTGTCTCAGTCTTAGGAGCCCTCATTACTCAGCAGCAAGCTAGGGGAAGGAAGTGCTAACTAGCATTTCCACAGAAAATTGCAGGGAAGTGAGGAACGCAGCTGACTACGCAATAAATGGCTTTCTTAGGAGAAAATAGCACTGTAGAGAAGATATAACACAGTATATAGTGTTATATGTATATACATACATCACATACACAGAGTATAGCTGGTTGGGACACAGGAGTATTCTATTTGTTTCATGCTGTATATGAATTCTCTAAAGATAAATCTTTGTCTTGAATTTTACTGGCAAATAGCACAGGCATAGCATCCTGTAAGGCAGTGAATGAAATTGGCTTCACACTGGAAAGCTAAAGGCATGTCATGTGTCTCCTAATGTGACATTCTCATTAATCTATTTCAACTTTCACTTTTCTCCCCTGTCCCGATTGCTGTTCAGAAAGGTATCGGCAAAGTACTCCTTTATCTTATTTTTTTAAAGCCCATTTTTTGTTCTTTCCTTAAAATGGCTTGTATACATGCCCTCCAGAAAGCACATATTAAATCTTAGATTTTGCAGCTTGTAAGTGTGCTGATACTGGGGAGAGAAAAGAAGATGCCTCACTAGCAAATACGGTTTTCTCAGCACTCCAAATCAAGCTGTGTGCCTGCTGTGAACTACCCAGAAAATATCTTGCCTGGGACCTGTGAACTTAATGAATAAACCCCTTTCATCTCCTGTGCTGTCAAATAATAAAAGTCCCCTATGCGTTACCATTCCTTGCGCACAGTATGATGCTGCAGTCCTAGGAAGTATGAGCCATCTTTCTTCTGTCACTAACTACCCACCTGGGTATTATCTGAGTATTATGAAGTCCTAGGAGATTTCAAGCCATAAATATGGCTCTTGTCACACTAGCTATGTATCTGACGGAAGACTAGAAGCAGTTAAATCTATGGAGCATTTCCTAGGGGAAAAACAACAGACTAAAAATAGTAAACCTGTATCTCATTTTATACAAAAAACTGTTTAAAGAACAAGATAGTCTTTGTAAAATAGTTCAGGGTGTGTGTGTGTGTTTCAAGACGAAGCTTACAGCAGTGCTAAACATCATTCACAAACTTTAGAGCTCTATATTAATAGTGATATAAGTGTCACTCAAAGATGACTCTTCTCCAGGACTGAAAGGGAGAGACACTTAAATAGAATAATTAAAATCTCTTGAACTTCAACTCATTAGTAGCTTCCTAAGAGGGAAGGAGGATTTGGTAGAATACACAAGTGGCTGATATGTACTTTTTTTTTTACTGCTGTACATGGCTTTTTTAGAGCCACGTTCAGAAGAGAAGGCTTTATAAATGCTTCAAAAACTAGCTAGATTCTCATCTTGGCCTTTTAAAGTTTTTAGTCAAGCCCGTTCCTAGTGTGAACTGTAGTTATGTGTGTTTTCTTTTTCTTTTGCTTAATTTCATTTAAGAATACTTTCCAATGAAACATTGAAAGTTCAGGCACAAATAAGACAAAAAGTAGTGTTTCCACTTTATGCCTTCTGCTTTAAATATTAATGGGTTAGAGTTAAGAATTAAAAGCTTTACAGGCCTTAAAAACAGGCGGCCAAAGAAGTTTCTAACAGGGACTTTCAGAAGTGTATTGCAGGAATCTTGCCACTCGATGTCACTGTTTCTTCTACCTTCTTATTTTAGGCTCTTAACAGTATAGTCAACTCTGCTCTTGAAATGCTTCCATGCCAGTAACAAGAAACGATTTACTTTAAAATAAAGTCTGCAAGACACAAGAAAGGTGGGGACAGGTAAGTCTGGTTGGGAGGAAGGGGAAGGGGCTTCCTTTTCACTCTTCCCCTGTGTAGAGTCAGGAGCTGTTACTGATTGATTCATCCTGTGGTATGAAACAATTCTGTCTCTGCTCCTAGCCAAAGCAAAAGTATAGATCTCCCTGCTGAAATTGCATCATTTCTTTTTTTTTTTTTTTCTTTTTTTGCCTCTGCTCCCAGACAGAGGAAGTGAGACCGACACACGTGTTCTGCTGCTTCTTAGGCTTTAGATACAGCTTAAGTGACTTGTCATCAGAGCACTGTTAGAGCAAATGCTTAAGCATTAAAACAAACATGAATTAGTAGCTAAAGTATTTCTACTGCTGAAGAAATTTGAGCATCTATTTCTTAAATAACAGTGTTTGTAAACAAATATGCTCATCGTTTGGCCTACTTAATAGGCCTCGTCCCATCTAGAGGGGAGAACTGTGCAGAGAAACTGAGGGGGGAGAAGGGCTATTAGCTCCAAACTGATTTTTCCTTAAGCTTTCACACTTCAGTGCTATATCTAGTAATTCAATACAAGTCTTGAACCTTCATTAAGGAATCATAACCTGGAGCTTCACAGCTTTCTATGTTGATATTTTCTTTATAGCTGATACTATTCCTTTTTTTGGCCACCTCTGTATTTTACGAGTGACCGTACTCTTATCAGTCAAGAAATATTGATTCTTCTGATGGTTTTCATCTTCCAAAGTCTTAGTGGGATAAAATGTACATAATATCAATAAAATCCTGTTTTGTAAGAAAATGGTTTTTAAGGCCCTTCTGCGGCGAATTTCAACTGCAAGTTCCATAAACACCAATATGCAAGAGCATCTTGGAAGTATTTGTTTCCTTCTAATACAGTCAAGTCGTATATGTTTATACTTGTATCTGCTGCAAGTGATATTGAAACAGACTTCAGCAGAACTAATCCTTTTTCTTGATCTCTTGGACTATACATGTTTATATATCTAACTTACCAGCTGCTTTGTTCTAGGCATTTAGTTACTTGTGAAATTTCCTGAAGGTAATGTTTTAAGTAATAAATGCAAATATTTATTTGTATTAAAAAAAAAAAACAACAAAACAAACCTACATGCCTGGTGGATAATATGAAAAATATAAATTGAAATGATCACTGTCATAAAGAACTACGTTCTTTCTGACAGCTTCGATCTGGTCATACAGCCTTACAGAAGTGCATTAATGCAGCTGGGTAAGTGCCTACCAGCTGGGCTGTGCTAACTCACTCTGGATGCTCCCAGACCACCCAGCCTGCAAAATGTGACACATCGGCTCAGTGTCCTGCTACTGTGTTAAACAGTAGGAGGTGGCAAAGAGCATGCATGTAACTAGTTACTGGAGCATAGAAAGTCATCTCCTCGCTATTGTAATTTCTGCAGCTTGAACTGAAAGGCATTCAGTTGTGCGTTCATGTTTGAATCGCTGAGAATTCTTTTCTGCAATATCCCATAGTTAAATCTGAGCTTTGAGACTTTTGATAACTTCAAAAGACTTGTTTATTTTGGCCAAGCAAAGATTATGAAGTTAGAAGTTTAACTTGAGGACAAGAGGGCAACAAGAATGGTGATTTCTCATATTGTCAGCATGATAAAATTACAATGATGACAGATGATTTCCAGACATCTTCTGGTACAGCTTCACAAGGATACCTTTTCAACATAATGATCTCTTTTTTTTTTTTTTTTTTTTAAACTAGAACTGGGGGGATATGTGTACAAACATCACCTAAAATTCAGCTGAACCTTGACTGACAGAGCTGTTCTGCAAAAGCTTTGGTGTAGGACCATCCATTCCTTGCCACTTTGACAGAGAATTGTTGTGCTAGAGTTCTCTGAGGAAAAGACGAATAGCTGCATTTGGTAGATCATTTAATAGCACTCATCCTCACCTTTTTAGAGTCAATTTCAGAAGGATTTTAAGAATATAAAATTTTAACTGAGTAGTACTGGGAGAAACGCTCATGAGCACTGTTGCTCCCGGTTTATTTTGGACAGAAATCTTGTCTCTGGGAGCAATGGAAGCTTCATATAGGCATGGATGGATAGGGAACATAAATTTCCCTTTGGATATTTAATTTCTGCTCAAACTACTTTCTTCCTTTCTCCTGATCTAGATCACTTAGTTTCCAATTTACTAGTTAGACAAAATATATCTCACGTTTATTTGTTTTGTTGGTTTTTCTAATCCAGTACCTAACATGGGTGGGAACGCCTCAGGCTGCCACTGTGTAATGGGCAGTGTATAATAGGCATGTACTCTGACATTTAAGGGGAGTGAGCCTAGAAAGATTTGGAAGATGATAGTTAACCTTTTAACCACAACAGATGAGAAAAAATACTCCAGTTGTTTAGTTACAACTCTTATTTTCAGAATGACTTACTGAAAGAGTAGGAAGAAGGTCAGCAAGGAAGGAAATGCAATAAAAACTGGGTTTCCAGCTACTTGCCCACCTATGTAGGTACGTAATTACTAGAGCTCTAGGAAAGAAGAAATGCAATACCAGTTTAAGATTAATGTATCTTGAATCACAAAACTGTATTGCCATAATAGCCAACCTGGTTTTACACAGAGGAACTAATCTTTACCTTCAGCTCTAGCAGGAAGATTTGTTACCTCCATATTATGAGATGATTAATCAATACATGAAAGTGTCTTGTATCATGCAAGCATTAGGGCTAACCAAACTGTAAGTTAGTACTGATAAATTATGAGCAACTTTGCACATTATGTAATGTCTTACTTGGAAAGAAAATGTATGTTCAGATCAACAGCAAAATTTTTAACTCAAGCAGTAAACAAACATGATTTTGTTACACCCTTTGGCAGCTGAGACAAAGTGATATAGTCAATTCTGCCTTACATGCCCCAAGTCACGTGTTGTTTGTGACTCATTTTATTTCTACAACTGCCTCTATTGTTCTGCAGAGCACAACAGTATGAAGGGATGTCAGTTGAAAGGCAAGAAACAAGTATTGCATTGTTAGAAGGAAAAAAATAATCCATTTTTAAGTCATTCATGACTTAGTCTTTAGAGAGAAATGATAGAAGACAATGAAACTGTTATTTCTAAGAGATAATTCTCTTGTTTCTGGTGTAGATGGAAAATGCAAATGTATTTTGACTTTTTTTATAACCATTCCCACTTTAATTTGATCTTCAGTTAGTGGCAACTGCAGGTAGTGCGGTTCTTAAGGAAAGGGAGGTGAGCCATGTTTACATCTGTATGATTAGCAGCCTCTGTCTTCCCATGAAAGCACTACTAATGGAATGAAGTAATAAAGTGACTGTATGAAAGAGGACTTTCTTGCCTAGTAATTATGGTACTTTGGTGCTGGAGAGGAAGAATCTCTGATTTGATTTATACTAGGTGTTCTACAGTGTTGGCCAGAAACAAGAAGCTTGCAGGGTTAGGCAGATGCTGAGGAGAACTTGATTTAGATATTCCTTTAGAATTTATCAAATATGTGTTTTTGTAAAGATTTGCCAGAGCAGTAGTAATTGCTTGCTTACCTGTTATTTATTACTTGCAGAATTGCTGATTTTGGTTGAATGTAACTGGTGGTAGTTGGCTGGCAAAGGATGGTTGGGTTGGCGTTCAAATAACAAACCTGCCTATCTGATATCAAAAGGTTAAAAAGATCAGAGCCTGTTGTGCGTTGTTAGTGTACAAGAGATGCTAAGCTGACATAGCTTTTGCAATGATGTTTGTTTTCAATAGCTGTAGATAAATGCTTTAAAAAGGGAAATTGTAAAAATGACCACTGTGAGATTAAAAGTATCGCTACTCGTACAAGAGTTACAGTAGTCAGGATCTATTTCTGGGAGCTGGAGTGTCAGGTACTGTCTAACATTCACTCCAGTTATTGTTATCTGTCAGGTGTCAGTGGGTGTCTTGGAAATGCTTTTTCTGTCCTGACACAGCAAACAATGATTGCAGAGTGCTCCTAAGCACTGGGTATCATTTTTGTTTTCCATTACATACAGGACTGGAGGATTTATCTTCATTTTCATAGAACAGCTTAAGGAGCCACAGTAGGGCTGGGCATAAGGATAAAGTCATCCTGGTTTGATTCTTAAACCTTGTCTTAACATTGTAAGAGGGTATTTTAATGTGTCAGCATAATTTCTCCCCCCTTTTTTTTTTTTATAATGCTGCTGGAGCCTGTCCCAGTGTGTTTGATGCTTGTTGTTATGGCTTGTATAGATTGGTTTTTTAATCCAATTTTCTTGAGTGGCTTTCCAAGCTGTTTAATATAAAGTGGTTAACATTTTGACTGCCTTCTCATAACTTACTAGTAGATATATATTTAAAACTCTGCTGGAAAATAGTTCTGTCCAACTGGAATTTAACAGATATGAGAAAAACAACAGGGTATTTCTTATATCTTGCATGACTGATACTTGAGAAGGAAGCTGATTGGATGAAAGAAGCGCTAACATCAAGATAAAGTATAAAAATATTTTATGTTGGAATACTCTGTTTTACGAAGACCTGAAGATCTGGAGCCTATTAAATTGCACTCCATGTTTTTAATTTCCAATGTAACCATAAATTTACATCGCTTTCATGTAGCAATTCAAGGATATAAGATAGATATTTGGCAGGATGTGTATAACAAGGTTTAAGACTAATAAACAAATACTAACAGCTGAACCTTCTCAAAAATTATTGCTAAAAATGTTTTTTTGCATTTTTCTTCTGAACAAGCTCCTCTTCTTCTCCAGGGTTACATTTTTGCTCTAGCTGGATACTTGGAAGGACTCAGAATAGCTATCTTTAAAAATATTTACCTTAAATTTTGCTGTCAAGGAACCTAAACTTTAAGATGTCTTAACAGCATTAATTAGTGTTCTTTTAGTCTGTTGTGACTTTTCTGAAGCTTTAGAAAAATACAGATTCTTTCAGGCTACGTGGCAAGGTGTTTAGTCTCACAAGCAACATTGTATGGTTGATGATCTCTTTAGTCTTGGCATTACAGAAGGTATAGTCTTATTAGACTGCAAGATCTTTTTTTAGCAATAACAATAGAATATGATATCCTGGGATAGAAGCTAAAAAGACCTGAAAGTGTCATCATGAGGGACATATGAAACATTAGAAAATTTCTCTCCACTCCAGCATTTAATCATAGTGTAGCTTTCTTATTCAAAAACTGTAGTAACTTCATATTTCCCCTTCTGAAGCAGAATCCTGTAACACAGATGTAACTGTGTGTGGTGATATGTTTAATCTTTGTTTCTGACACTTGAAAATACAGTTTTGGAAAAACTACTGAAATCTAGGCCTGAAGTGTACATGTAAATACCATCTGGTAGGAACAACTCCCTTGAGAAGGGGAAGCGCTGTACAGAGCTATGTGAAAATAAATTTGGAATAAACAGAAGAGCAAGTAACAATGCAGCTGAATGGACGAAGTCCAGATGTGCATTTGCAACACAAATCTCTGAGTAAATGATAGTTAGAATATGCAGGCCAAACACATGCAGAATAAAACTTATTATGGTCCTTGTCACTAAATAAAAATGTTTCCTTTTCTTTCTACACATCCACTTATGTTCTTTATCTTGCTTGCTTCATTATCTTGGTCTTGCAAGCTCTGAAATGACAAGATGTCACATCACCATGGAGTTCACCTTAGGGTACCCGAAATTGTACCTTTTAAAAAAAAAAAAAATAGACAATAATTCTTCTGTGCACTGTTGAAAAATGACTGAATTCTGGGGTCAAGAAATAATTAGGGAGAAGTGAGGGAGAAAAGACCAGATCTGCTATTTCTAGTCCCAAGCCTGGCTTCTTAGCATATGAAAGAAATCTAAACTTTGTTTTGTTTTTTTTTTTTTAAATTGAAATCTTTACTTATCTATTTAAACAACAAGGAAAAAAAATATGGATAACATCGGAGTCCTATGTGGGTACCTACTTGTGATGAGCTGTAACTAATGTGAGATCATGGCCTTATACTTTGGCACTGTGTTATAAATGATTATTTCTTCCCATGCTGCTGCATGTTCTGCCCTATGAGCACTTTGCAGCTCTGGCACTGGAGCAAATCTGCCTGGATCTTTCATATCCCTCCATACGGAGGCACAGAGCCCCTCTCCAGCCTCTCACCACAGCTTCCCTGGCAATAGATTTATGTAGATTAATGGTTTGAACTTCAGGGTTTGTTAATGTCCTCCCATAATTGTGAGACTTTGGGACTTCTCTACTTAAAAACAGACAAACAAAAAAACCACCTATCCAAGCTCAAAACCTCAACACAAACAGCTATTTTGATGCTTTGTTGAAAAAAGATAGGAAGTATAAGAGCAAAAGATCTGATCCCAAATGTAAGCCTAGTGCTTAAAATTTGTCTTCACTTTTTTGATACTAAAAACCCGATAATTAACATTGATTTCAGATTGACTCTATTACAAACAAAAAAAAAATCCAGGACATAATTTTAAAAACAATAAATAAAAAAGATAAAATTTCCTATGCCTGCAAGGAAGTGGGGGTGGAGGGGAGAACAGGGGAAAATTAAAAACAATAAATGAGTGCTCAGCTTAACTTAATTCTTGTTGCTTGAGATACGTGCAGAAACAGAAAAGTTACATGACGAAAGCTGGTATTCTCCCCCCTCTCATTTTTTTCTGTGGGTGTTTCTCAAAAGGCCAAATTGATATGTTCAAAAATAAATAGAAATTCTTGCTGAGATTGGACTTATATTATAACTTCTGCTGTTTTCCCCTCCCCCAAAATCAGAGAGAGAGATGTGATAGTTTGTCAAATGTCCTTGTCAGAGTATTATGGTCTCTCACTACTTACCTAAGTGCCTTCTGGAATATTTGTTTGCTTTAACTTTAAACAAAAATGTGATGAAAACCCATTGACACTTTGTCTTGACTGTTGAGAGTGTGTGTTATGAAGAACTATTAAGGCTTCATCTTCAGTCTTATAATCTATGTAGGGAATAAATTAGGTCCCAGTCTTTTATTTTCTTCTTGTAAGGGTAGATTGTAAATTTTACCTACTGCAGGTTTGTTAGCTTCAAAATAGCTATACCAATGCTAGCCTTGAACTCCTATATTGTTTTGATGTCAATACCTTAAAAGGAAAACTTGGTCACATAATTATTTATGATAAACAGCTTAACAAAATAGTATTTTACATCTTCAAAACTTGTGTACAAACTCTATTCCAATCGTTCTTCAATCATCCCTCCTTTCTGGGGAAGGAAGCATTATTCCATTTTTATCACAGAAGCCACTGGAAGTGATCTGCCCATGTCAACTAATACTATGCAGTTTCCTAAACCTCACCTTTATTTTTAAGTAATTCCACTAACTATTTCTTCTACTAAACTCATTTCAAAATAGATGTGAATCCTACATCTTATGGATATTTTTCTCTGCTCACTGGTTTCTATCAACAGGATAACTTTTTCCCAATCTTGCATTAGGTACCATTAAGAACACTATCTTGGCATACTAAGAAATCACAGAATGTTTTGGGTTGGAAGGGACCTTAAAGATCATCTAGTTCCACAACCCCCAGCCCCTTCCATGGGCAGGGACACCCTCCACTAGACCATGTTGCCCAAAGCCCCATCCAACCTGGCCTTGAACACTTCCAGAGATGGGGCATCTACAGCCTCTCTGGGCAACCTGTTCCAGTGCCTCATCACCCTCACAGTGAAGAATTTCTTCCTAGTATCTAATCTAAATCGAATCTCTTTTAGTTTAAACCCATTACCCCTTGTCCTGTCACTGCACTCCCTGATAAACAGTCCCTCACCATCTTTCCTGTAGGCCCCTTCAGGTACTGGAAGGCCGCAGTTAGATCTCCCCCAAGCCTTCTCTTCTCCAGGCTGAACAACCCCGACTCTCTCAGCCTCATAGGAGAGGCGCTCCAGCCCTCTGATCATCTTCATGGCCCTCCTCTGGGCTCGCTGTACTGGGGCCCCCAGAGCTGGACGCAGTACTCCAGGTGGGGTCTCACAAGAGCGGAGTAGAGGGGGAGAATCGCCTCCCTTGACCCACTAGTCATGCTTTTGATGCAGCCCAGGATATGGTTAGCTTTCTGGGCTGCAAGTGCACGTTGCTGGGTCACGTTGAGCTTTGAATACTCATGAAATAATGAATGTTCTGCAGTAGCAATTGTTTAATGATTTATAACTCTCACTAATCTATGCTAAACTTTATTTAAAGATAGTTACTACTTCTGAAAAACTTCAATGTACTCACTCCTGTTATTTTGGCTTACATTCTACCCCTTAACATAGTAGATGGGAGAGTAGTTGGTGAAAATCTATTTTGCAAAAACTATAAGGCAGCTTTTGAAAATCTGGTGGAAGTTACGAAGACAGGCTTCCTTACTTGGTACAGCCACCATATTTAGGTTGCACTTTGTGTCCAACAAACAGATAAGGATTGCTAATAAATCAAGTGGTAAATCTGACACGATTTTTTTGTCAATCTTCTATGGTTATATTATCAACCTCGGGGGGAAACTTATGCACTTCAGTGAAACCCTAAATGTCTCCTGTGCTGTGGTGTTAAAGTAGTTCTGAAGTATGGTCTTAGAATCTGAGGAAAAGTTAGGTTGGAAGTGACTTCTGGAGCTATCAACTACAAGCTCCTTCTCAAAGACAAGATAATTTTAAAGGCAGTTGTCTTACAAATATTCAGGGATGGAGAATCCACAGCTCCTCTGGACACTTGCTTCAGTGCTTAACTGCTTTCATTATTTAGATTATTTTTTTAATATCTAACATAATTACTCTTGCTGCTACTCATGACTGTCACCTTGACCATTTGTTCTACTTGTCTGAGCAGAGTCTTGCCATCTCTAGATCTCTCTCCTTAAACTGCAACCAGTTTCTCCTTAGCCATCTCTTTTTGTCTAGCTTAAACAAGAACAGTTCCCTCAGCCTCTCCTCACACATCATGTGCTCTAACCCTCATCTTAGTGACCCATTACTGGACTTTCCTGTTTGCCAATATTTCTGCTGACAAACTATTTCTCCTACGGGCAGGCCAAAACCCAGCAGAGTATATTTCAGGTGCAGCCTCACCAGTGCCAGATGGAAAGGGCCATTCTCTTGCTCCATTGGCAATGGTCTGTCTTTATAGCCCAATAAGCAGTAGCTATGATTGCAGCAAGCGATTGCTAGTGACTCTTGTTCAGCTTCCTTTACACCAGGGTCCTTGGGTTCTCTTTGGCTGCCCTATCAGTCTGTACCTGGCCTTTACTTTGCAATGCACCAAGTTGCTTTTTGCCAGGTGCAGGGCTTCTCGTTTGTCTTTGAATGTCATGACATTGCTGTTGGTCTGGTACTCCAGGGTACCTGGGTCCATCTAAGCAGCAACCCTGCTCTCCTCCAGTGTTTCAACAACCTCCCCACATTGAACTTGATGAGTGTGCCTTCTGCCTTGTCTAATTCTATGATAAAAACACTTCTAACTCCAGTACCATCTCCGGGGAGTGCTACTTGCAAGCAGCTGCTAATCCAAACTGCGGGCTGCTCATGCAAGTCATTCAGGCTATTTCCAAGAGGCAGATAAACTCTAAAGGTGAGTTTGTTTCTGCAGAATGTCATGCCAGCAAGTCGTACATCTGAAAAGTCTGGTTTCACTGCAGTCTTTATACTGAACAACCCAGTTCAGTTACTCTTTGATCCCTGTTTCTTTTTCTAGTCTACTTCTTTACGTGTTGCCTCTTAGATAAGGTCCACAGTGTGTGGCTTGTGTTGTTGCTTTTTAAAAAACAACAACAATCAAACCTAAAAATCCAATCTCAAAACAAAACACACAACCATCTATTACAACTTTGTCAGTCTTTGCATTGTCTGTACATTGTGCAAATTTTTATATTTTCTTTTATCTTACTGCTACTTGGAAGACTGCTATAGCATAATAGAAAAATATTGGTTTACCAATAAAAAATAATTTTAATGCATCATTAACTAATTTTAAGGATTTAATGTTCTGTGTTAACCTTCGATAGCTTAATTCAGTTCATTTCCCCCCCAACCCTCAGAATAACTGTATGAAATGAATTTTTTCAAGATACTGTATGTGTTTTTAAAAAAGTATACGCACTCAAAACAAAACTTGTCAGCATAATGAATGAAGAGATGACAACCAACAGCATGTAAACTAGGTCATAATAATTTACAAATACTTTAAGAACTTCATACAAAGATGGTTAAACCTGGACTTGTAAGGAAGGCAAAAAAAATGCATCAGAACATAAACAAAAAAAGAAAGATAAGAAGCATGGGAAGAAAAGAAAAAAAAAGATGGCAGAACAACAAAATAATCTCTAAATATTGGTCTTAATTCTGGTTTTGGCTACATTCATTTTCACAGAAACTAGGAGAGCAAAAAAAATCCCCTTCTCAAAGGTCACTAAGAAAGATTTCAGATGGAAGTCATGGGAAACAGGAAACTCAGGGAATGTTATAGTATTTTGACATCAGTCTATGAATATCAAAGTGAAAATATTTATATCTGTTTAGTTATTCATGAGAAATGTAGTAACTTCTGCAGTATGAAGAGTTATGAGGAACACTTTCCATAGTTTTGAAGCAAGACAGCAAAACTGTATTCCATTATTACTTCTGCCATATGGCCATGGTTTAGACTTATTGCGTGAGATAATTATTCAATTTACCTGTGTCTCAGGGTTGCTTTGTTTGGGTTGGTTTGTTGTTTGGTGGGGGTTTTTGGAGGGTGCAGGTATATGGGGATTGTTTTGTGGGTTTTGGTGGGGGGTTTTGAGTTTCTTTAAGAACAAATAGTCTGTAACAGCATGATGGCTGAAAACTTGGACGTATTCAAATCAGCAATAAAGCCCTCAATATCACGGGGTCATGATTTCATCTAATAATTATAGACTTCTTCATCCTTTAGTTATACTACTTATAGGCGTATGAAAAACAGAACTTGGTTTCAGAAAGAAAGATGGCCTCTCTTGAGTTCCATCTTTGTCTGTCTGTGTCTTCACAAAACGTCAGACATATCTTTCCTCCTACTGCTCTTTGAGGCTTCACCTCAGCAGATAACCTGGACTTCAATCTGTTTTTTTCAACATGATGTATTTCCAAAAACTTTGCCACTCTACCTAGGTTTCCAGTGATGATCACCTATGATATGTAAACTAGGAAAACAATAGCCTGAGGACAATCACTTTTTTCCCCACACAAGTCCTACAACTGGACCAACTCCATAGCTCTATCTGGGAAGGGATAATCTTTTGAATGTATGTCTTTGAACTCATTTGAGCTGGGAGTGTCTCTCACCTTCTTAGTGAAGAATGAAGCTATGTATAAGATCAGACAGCAAAAGAATTAAAAAAAAAAAAACCACCACAAAAAAATCCCCTGAACATGCTGCTTAAAATTGAGCTTTGTCCAGCAGAGTCTTGAAAACTTCAAGGATGGAGACTGTGCAGTGTCCTTGCCAGTGTTTCATCACCCTCTTGAAGGAACAAGTTGTTTCTAAATTCCAGCTTGAACTTCGCAAACCTTAATTTTTGGCTATAACAGATCCTTCTTGCTACATTCAGTGTCTCTTGCCCATAAAAATTCTTAATGCCTATGCTGGTCAGCACTGATGAGGGGGAAAAACATGAAACCTAGGCTCTGATACCTGTCCAAACTAGATATTTTGAACTGTGGTCTCCATTACTAAATGTTTTAATATCTAGACTTGCAAACATTCAGAAATGTTTATTAGAAGTCTATTCTTTCTAATAATTACATAATAATTTAACATGTAGAAATTATTTCTTGTTATCTGAACCTGGCAGTTTTCAGTTGCATTCTGGTTTATGTTCTAATGAATAAATAACTTTAAAAAAAAAAAAATATGAGAGATTTAGAATTCCCCTATAATTTTTCCTTTATCTTATTCACCACTACATACTGCAAAGAATAGGGTAGTGAGGATGCTTTCATGGCAGTTGCTTTAATAGCTTTTTGAGCACGATGGTTGTCCTCCTCAGGGCCATGAGAAACAAAGCAGGTCTCTGTGTTGAAATATTAAGTGATATAGTCAAAGGAAATACATCTGGTATAACTAAATGTCACCTTTGTGCAGATAACATAGGTAGCTTAACCAGCCAAATTCAGAGTTATGAATAAATAAGTGAAGACACTTTCATCTTCAATGTTTTATCTAATTCATTATTGCTTAATTCTACTTAAGATATAGCAGTGTTTCCCTTATTTCTCTACCAATCTGAGACATAACATGTTTTCCTTTGGGTTGGTAAGAAAGGAAAATTTCCAAGGCAATTGATCCTTAAAAGAAGAAAAGCTGTCCATTTAATAACTGCTAATCCATATTACACCTTTTAATTAGACATAGGGAAAGCTGTTTTGAATTTTCTGTAATGACACAGGAAGTTAAACTCACGCTTCCATTTCAGTGCCTAGTTTTCAGAAAAGATGTAATTATTTCTGCTTGCAGTATAAATGGCATGCCAGCGCAGTGCTCTTGGTGCTGGCAAGAACTGATGCTCCCACTGAAGTACCGCACACGATCCGAAGAGAGGACGCGCTGCCCACGCGTATGAGGCAAGGAGGTTAGACGCAGCTATTTAGTCAATGAAAAAACAGGGTATCCTCAGAAAAATGTATGACAATTACCTCATCCGTAAGCTGTAAACAATCTTATCCTAGCAACAGGAATGCAGTATGAATTGTATTGACATAAACACTCTAACACTTGGGCTTAAAAACTGTGAGCTTAGTGAAAGTTTGGGAAGCAGTGTGTTCAATGTGCTCAGTAGTACGCTAGTGCAGTGATGCATCTCTGGAAAAACTGTAGAAAGAAAAACAGGTCTCTTCCTTGAAGTCTCTAAGAACCTTAGGCTGGCACTAACAAATAATTACACACAAAGTCAGTTATGTAAGTCAATTGGAAAATGTATAAGCTTTTGTTAGCCTTCTGTGTAGCAGCTTATAGAACTTTTTTTCACTGCAACCCTCTATTTCATGAATTAAGCTCCGCACAGCAGCAGAGAGGCGTATAGTTTAAAAAAAAATAAATCAAAAGAACGCAACCACTTAATGGAGCAAATATGCACAGGGTGTTTATTAACTGTTTACCAGTGTAATACTGTTTGATGCATTCCAGTCTGCTTGTAACATATAGATCCATCTTGTACTTTTTTCATTATCTTTACAATTATACGACTTTCTGAAATTCTTATTTTATGGGAAGTGTGTTTATGGTAAATATGTTAATCTAGCTTCTTTGGACTTTATTGGTTAGGCTAGGCATCCTGTATAGCCAAATCTCTACAACAAAAATATTTTTTCAAGGTATTTATATTATGGTACAGCATGGTGCTTTTTTAATGGGCTTTCTCAAAAATACCTTTAAGTGCTGTTCTGCAATATCTTTAGCTAGATACGCCAAGGTGACTCTGCAGATGGCTGTCCCCAGTTCTCTTTTGACAGCCCTTGTTACAAGGAAATCCGAAGTAGGCTCCTGTCAAATACTAGTGGTGATACTTTTTTCCTACTGATCAGAAGAACTGACTCCACACAGAAGCCTATATATCGCCAGAACAAAAAGGGATAGACACCACACATCATCAGTCCATGGGAGCTACAGGTAGGATGTGAGTTCTCCACATGATCTGTACTTCAGCATGGAAAAGTAAGGCAAATTATCAGAAACCTTGCATGTTTTCTAGAGATGCATATTGAGCATTTCTGACTGGAAGGGGAAAAGAATAGAAAACAATGATGTGAGAAGATTTAGATCTTGTTTGTGTTAAATGCCACTGAACTATGATTCTGCTCAGATTTGTTCCTGACAGCCAGAGTCTCTGTTTACAGCTTGTAGATGAAATGCTCTTTCCAATAACTAAAGTGCTTTGTGTCTTTCACTGAAGCATTTATTAGTTTGATGTGCAGGTATTGCTAAACACTGGTTACAGTTCTCCAACACAGTACCATTAAATCAAATCAGTGTTAGCAGAAAGATGGCATTATATCAAACTTAATTTCCTTTATCAAAGGACACTTTCCACTTACAAAATGCTACAATTTAATGTGATTAAAGAACAGCTGTATAGAGGACTTGTATCTGTAACTGACTAGTAACAACTATCAAATACCCAAACTTGCAGCTATGCTTTTGCTATCTAGCAGTAGCAAAGGGGCTGCATGCAATTTATTTACTTAAAAGACAATACCTTTGCTATCTGGTGTCACTTTTCCACAAAGTAATCTTTAAAGTAGATGAAAACAAGTTAGACAGTAATTTAATATAAGCAGTGCAAAAGCCAGAAGGTGAAATAGCATTTCAACTGTATAGCAGATCAATAAAAGAAGGTCTTAAGTAAAATTAGTCTGTTAGGTCAGAATAATTAAGTTCCAAGATCTACTAGGGTGCAATTACCTCATACAAAGAGCAGAAGCAAAGTACTTGAAGTCTAGTGTACCTGACACACGGGTTTTGTTTTACAGCTATGAAAAGCAGTCTTAAATGCTCCAAAATTCTATATAGAGTTGGGAAAAGAACAAGGTTAATTTAGATAAATAGCCTGTATTCTTTTAGTGGCTCTAAAGTGAAGGTAAAGGATTTTGAATGAATGAGGCAAGCACATATTTAAAATTGAATTGAAATTGAAATGATAAACTAGTGTTATATTGCTTTTAAGGTTCTCATTAGTAGGATGACATTCATACTTCTATTGACAGAAATAATTCCTATCAAAATAATTATTTTGAACTTTTTTACAAGTTAAAAATTGTATACGTGTGCTTTGGATAAAATTGTTTCTGACATGCTTCACTTCTACATGCTCAATATGCAGAATTTTCACTGAAAACCTTGTGTGGACATGAACAGATCACCTCACCAAGCCAAGACAAAATCAACTCTCCCTAAATTATTTATGATTATTATTTTAACCTATTCTTAAAGCCTCCCAGGCAAGCTGGAAGACTGCAGAGTCTCCATCTTTACTGGTAGATCCATGGTAGGCATTGGAAAATCTTTCTTCCTGCAATTTAAACTCCTTGCTTGTTATACTATCTGCTGTAAAGATGGGGAACATCTCTGTTCTTGCTTTTGACATTGTTAAATATTATCATTCTCTTCCCACACTGCTCTTCCTTCACCTTCTGCCCTTTGAGTTAAGCAACTGTAAATTCTTTTCATTTCTCTTGAAATAAAATCCTCAAAATTCTACTCTAGATAAGGTCACTACCTGCTATTCAGGTTATGCTCATGTTTGAACTTTCTAGGATGATGTTTATTTTTTTGGTTTGTCTTAAGTAGCTCAGATTCTTGAGTGTCGTATCCCTGTTGGGACAGCTTCAAAAGGTGTGGTAAGCACACAGACCACCTCATGGCTTGCTGGTTAGGGCACCTGTGCGGAGTTGGGAAAGGCAGGTTGCTATTGAAAGGGAAAGGAGTTGAATTTGTCTTCCACGCCCTGAATGAATGCTGGAATTTACACAGGAGAAAGGTGTGATCGTTTGTACCTGTTGTGAGGTAGTTCACAAGAAAGCTGTGAGAGTGCCAAGACAAATGGAGTCACTTGAAGGATTTAGGGAAAGAAACCTCTATTTTTCTGGTCCACTTTTGCGTTTTGAAAGAACTAGCTGGCAAAATTTTCAACCTTGCCATCAAGTGAATATCCATGAATATGTACAGAAGTGAATCTAGAAGTATGTTGGGAACTGTATTTTTACTTACTCTGTTGATTCCTTCAGAGATTCTTCTGATTTAGATCTTAGCTAAGGCTTGGGAGGGGTGCTTCTAATTTGGGTATCTAAAACGTATCCAAGTCCTATTTTTAACTTGCTGGTTTTGCATTGTTTTTAGATCTAGACATAAATTTTACTTTGTTTTGCTCCTTATCTTATAAATGAGATAAGGGAAGTGCTGGATAAATTAATAATTAAATAGTCTGGTAATGGGGTCGTATGACCATCCTTCTTACAGCTCCACTAAAGTGGTTGGTTGAATACTGGGACGCGTTTTCCACATGCAATACTTTGTCACATTCACTGCCGTAACCTTGCCAGACACGTCTGTCTCTCAGCAGGCATTATCAATTTGCTCTCATGTTTGTTGTCTATTATTTTAAGTGACCACCCATATTCTCCAAGGGTTTTTTGCTCATAAATCTTAATAATAATCACTATAAACGTCACCGTTCTTTGTCAGAGAGCTCGTAGGAAGCTATTTTTGACATTATTGGGTTAACATATTACAGAGCTTCTTCATTAGATCTGTGCTGCCACTGTGCAGGGGAAATTAGTGATTTGCCAGTGGGGCGGATGTGCATCTGCTTTTTACGCAGTTTATCATTTAGGATTAAGAAACACTTAAATAAATTTTTTTAGGTAAGGATTGGCATGCTTGACTCTAAGTTTCTGCTTCTCAGATTAAATGGTTAGAATCACTAATAGACTCAGCCACACTATTTTGCCACACCCATATATAGACTAAATAAGCAATTTTCTCATTTACCTCTTGTGACTCTCCTTCATATATATATATATAAAAAAGTGTCTATATGTACACGTATATGCTCACACTTCCCTGTAAAGCATACAGCAGTTTTCAGCCTATTTGTTAAAGCTTTCGCCTATAGGAAATACTTGAATCCTCGTCACTGTATGTATGTACACATACTTACTCCTTGCGTCTTAATATCACAAGCTTTTGTATGATTAGTTTAAGTGTAGAGTGGTTTCCTTGTCTGCAGCAGCATTCTTTAAAAGGGAAGATTCCCTGGTGAATTCATTATTACACAGAAGTCCCACCCCCGTGAAACTGCTGTAGACACATAACAGGATTACTGCTCAAGAGTTTACTAGGATGCAAGTAAAATTGTTCCAGTCAGAAGCAAGCATCTTTGAGTAAGGTAGGAGAATGCTTTCTCTTATACACTTCATGACAAAATAAGGAAGCATTTCTTGCTTATTTTCTGTAAATAAAATTTCTTTAGATATTGCAGTATCTCTTCAATTTTTATGAAGAAAAAAAATGTGATCTATTAAATACTCTAAAGCTGGCTTTGTAAAAATATCTTGTTAGGGTTGGTATATTCCCGTTCAAACAGCCAATAGATGTGAAGATTTCTTTACTGGTTGGAGAAGAAATATGGTTCAAAAACATTGAAAAATAGTGAAAGGAGGGCTTTTGTACTTAATGGATTGAACTACTTATGATTTTGAGAGATATCTAGGATTTGTCTGTTGTTTAACATTGTTACCTCACCTTGTAATTTCATAGCAACATGGAAATGACAATTTTAGTTTCAAAATATTGTTCATTGTATATCTTGAAAAAAGATATATATTTTTCTCTCTGAAGTACTATTTTAATAATAGTAATTTGTTATATTTATAGAAAGGGTTTGATACAAATCTTCTAACTTAATTAGCTAATGTGTCAAATGTATTCATGTAATTCTAGGAAAACAAATTAGCCAGATCTAATAACCTAATGGCATAGGAGTGCTCTCAAAATGTAGAGCTGCCTAATCAATGTGGTGACAAATGAAATGATCTGTGGCCTTCAAGGTTAGGAGTTAATTGAATGAACGGACAGTGTTGGGGGGGTTTTAAGACAGCTGCTCATATATTCCTAATGGAGAGCTTGGTTTTATTCTTCCTTAAAGTAATTGCACATTCATCCTTAATTGAAATTCCCTGGTTTTATCCAGCAAGTTGCTTTTAGGTAGGGCAAGGGTCTTTGACATTTATACTTTGGAGATTTAAGTTGTCAATATGATGTATAGAACACCTACTTGTAACTATAAGTGACTAAAAATCATTTTAACCTGCACTTAAAATGTTCCCCTATTCTCAAATTCTAAAAGCTGAGTGCTGGGAAATGTCTCAATTTATTAAATATATTCCATGCATCAGGTGCTGTTTGCTCTCCTCATTACTGTATGAGGAAATATAACAGTTTAATTTTGTTGAAGAAGATTGTTATTTATTTGCATAACCAGCTACATACAGCATAAATTACTCCATTTACAGCTAGGTCAAGACGACTATAAAATGAGATCTAGACTCTTATAAGCAAGTTATCTTACTAGGATTCAGACATCAGAAATATCGTAACAATTTTTAATGTTTATGTGATCATCCATTTCTCAAAAAAATTATGAAAGACAGCTGCTTTTCCCACACTTCCTCCAACTGTTCCATTTCTGGGGGACACAGTGATCAGAATTAACTTCATTTTTGACTGCTAACCCTGCACATCCACTTGTGCTTGGTGGGAGCCTGTATCTGTCAGTCAGATTTGGCCCATGTCATGTCTTGTCATTGTTCCTCCAACAGCAACCATCCGGAAAGTCTGGGTTTAATGTCTTCTCAGACTGGGAAAAGGAGGGAACCAAAGATACAGAAAAAACGCTGTTCAGCTGCAGAAGCATAAATGGGGTCATTAACTCATGTTCAAGTGGGGTCACAGTCAGGACCCGGTGAGAGGCAAAATTAAAACAATGAGAGAGAGCAAGGAACTACCTGCTGCCAGTGGTCCACCTGTCTCTGCTATGCCAAGATGGATAGGAGTTTGGCATGAGGTAACAGCATCATCCTGTACTTTCCTTCAGGAGTGGTTGATGAACGGAAGAAGCAGATGATGTCATCAGCAACAAGCGTGAAGCTATGCCCAAAACCTGGGATACAATTTTAATATAGAGATATCTGAATGGCTCTTCAAAGTTGGAGAGGGAGGGGGTGTCTCAGTGGCAACCATGTGCCACAAAAATTACTGCCACTGGACAGTTTGGCAGCCCTACCTTCACCCTTCAAACCTGGAACCTTTTCTGGATTGACCGAAACACATATGTGCAGTGGCATACAAACGTGCCAACTAACCTGACAGGCAGATTGGCTTTGCCTGTGGTTTTTGGGACTCAGTTATGCTAAATCCAGAAAATAATAATTCAGCAGGTGCAGTGATATGGATGAAAGTTTGCTATACTATAGCTATTTGATAAAGCAAATTGTGTTTCATCAGTTTAAACTTTGAACAGGAAATAGTGTTGATGGGGAACTAGAAACTGTTTCTCTCTCCACACCAAAGTTTGTTCCAGAACATCACTAGTGGCAGAGGAATTCTGAGCGTGTTTTGGGGGTGTACAAATTTTAGCTAAACAACTTGACGCTCCTGTTGCTGGATCTGACTCTCACCTCCCAGGCCCTTGGGCAGGGGCGTATTACATTTCAGCTACTTGGTTTCAGGGAGGTACTGCGCAATGCGGCAACATGAACAGTGCTCTCCACGGGTACCTGATAATAACGAAGCTGTCCCTGAGCATATGCAAACATGTAGATCTTTTGTTTCTTGATTTATATACAGCTTGGACATAGTCAACACTGATAGGACTGCCTGCTAACCTTAGCATTTCACTGTATTCCAGTGCCTAACAAATCTGTGAATTGAGCAGGTTCCCTCCATTCCCACTCCTGGAGCCTGGGGAAAAGTTTTGGAGATGGTATCTCAGAACTGTGTAGTGAAATAAAGTCTGTTTCCTTGGAAACTTGACAATGAACAATAACTTGTCCTTTGCTTTTCACACTTGAATATCATCCACATCCAAATTGTATGAAAAGTTTCCACATTGGTTGCTTTATACTTTTTTTTTTTTCTCCCCCCCCTACTTTTCTCCCTCTGAAATAAAGCAGAAAACACAAAGGTGCCTTGCATGCTTTGGACTAGAGGTGGCTTTCCAGAGTGAGGGGGAAAAAAAGACGGAGAAAGGAGGGGGGGAAACAAAAAAAAAAAAAAAGGAAGAGCCTTCCTGTGTCGAAAACGTGCATCCACAAATAGATATCCTGCATAAATATAGTTCAGTATTTTGTGGTTGGTAAACTACAAAGAAAAGGAGCTCCTACATCTTTCTGTAACCCTGGCTCTGGCCAAAGAGCAATCTCACTGTATAGTGAAAAGATAAGTTCCATGCATTAGAAATTCATGGAGGTATGCAAAATGCAAACATGTTGGGGAGGGAGGGAGAAATCGTTCCATCTCTCCTGTGCCTGGCAAGGAACGAACCTGTGTTACCACTTTTGTTTACTCCAGAGTGAAATGGTATCCTGCCCCTACTACGCAAGCTTCACAGCGGGGTAAAGTGTTTGTCAAAAGTGACATCTCCATGATGAAATCACCTTCAGCAATCCACTCTATTGCACTTTTAATACTAAATAATAATAACAAAACAAATAGAGCGTACTACATAGTGCAGTCTGGAGGGAATAATGGAGAGGGTTGATTTTGTTTTTTGGTTGTTTAGCTTTTTTAAAATCCAGAGTCCAGTAAAAGGCTGCTTCAGCTATGTTGTCAGATGGTAAGGTTAGAATTAACAGCAGAAATGTTGACACGCTATAGGTAATATTAGCTTCCTAAGTACCTCATTCACCTTTTAATTAGAGAAGCAACTTTAAGCTCTTAAAGTTCCTGCATGCTGGGTTTCTCAAACAAGTCCATGCTGACCGTAGAAAAATTGCCACACGGGCAAGGCTTGGAGCATGATGGAGTGATTATTTTTTATTATTATTTTTTTCTCCACTTCTGTCTCTACTGAGGTCTGGTGAAAAGTGGGGAAAAAAATGCTTACAGGACTACAGATTTTACTGATAATCTAGGATAACTTGTGTGCAGAGTCATGAGGACAAGCAGTCTTCATACAGTATACTGACAGTATCTTAATAACTCACCTATATCTGCTCATACCAAACCAGCTTGTAGCTGATGGCAACAAGGCAACTTGCTGGCTTTGATAAAGGCACCTCTAAATAAAAGAATTCTCATGCTGACACTTGGCTTTATAAATGCTTACTGCAGACCACCAGAAAAAAAATCCCTTTGTTATGCTGAATATTCTGATTTCGGTTTATATTTCCAAAATCACCATATGATCCTTTTGAAGGAATGAATCATACAGAAATTAAGATGTGTAGTAGAAAGAAACCTTTTTGGAGCATCTTCTTGGTCCATCTTATTGTTTTCTGTCTTATTTCTGTCCTTCGCTTGATTCATCTTTAGGGAGAAAATAATGCAATTGCAAATGTTAGAGCCAAAATTAATGCAGTGATTGGTCTGGAAATCTCCAGTCATCCAGTAGCTAATGGCAAATAGATGTGCACCAGCTGCATTTACTCTGTTATTTGTTTCAGTGTGGGGCATTTTGTTCTCATGCCTGGTTGTCTCTTAAGTGTTTGAAACAGGCGACCTTTGAAATGCAATGGCTGTTCTCACATAGGAAACCACCCCGTAATGCTGAAAGACTAGTAGCTGTGTAGAAGAGCATGGAATAGTAATACAGCATATAGCTAAAGCATATTTTGGGCAATATTCCTCTTTTGAAAGTAGAAATTTGCAATAAAATAGAAGATGTTTCTATAGTTGAGTACTACACATAGAGCCATAATGGGGAAGGAGGCAGCAGCAGAAATAAAACAAATGGCCAAATTTCATCCTTCATACTTACTGTCTATACAGCAGGCACCTCCTTCCACTCTATTATCACTGTTCTGGAATAAGGTAATTTCATATTGATTTGTTTGAAGTTGTAATAATGAAGTATTTATCTTTTTAAGTAAATCTTGTGCCATAAAACCATTGATATAGTGCAAATATGAACGTATGTATTGAGACTGTATTTGTTACTTGAGGTCTAACAATTACAAAAGAAAATCTATTCTTGGCTTGAGATGGAAAGACAGTTTTCTATTACATGTGAATATATATTCACCAAAAATCAAATGAACGGGCAAGTTTACAAGATTTCAAACTTGTTTTCTTAATAATCATCTGCAAGCTAATGAGCTACTTGTATCCCAAACTTTATGTATGGTTGTATATTACATAGATGTATAAATCAGTGTGCTTTGTCAGCTGTAGAACAAATTGTGTGCTATTTAAAGCACACATAAATATATAAACATATTTGGATTTCTAGTTTGTTTTCACAATGCAAACATTAGCATAGCAAAGGATGAAGCTATGAATTTAGATATCGATACATATATTTCCATAGAAAAATCTGGGATTAACTTCTGTTGCGTATATAACAATTCTGATACGTGTGTTTACACAAGGTGAGAATCATTGTTTAGTCTTTTGAAATACAAAGATATATTTGAAATGCAGTACTGTTTGTGTGCCACTTAAATGAGATGTGCTTTCGAAAGGGTGGTTAAACAATTTATCGCAATCTGTATCACTGCATGCAGGAGCAATGAGGTACCTATTCATTATCTATGTAATAATGTGTTTAACGTACTGATAGTTTTACCTCGGTTTTATTTACTTCACATGCAGCTTCCCTGTGGTGAAGTCCTGTTAAAAGACTTCTATTCTAACAGGTTTAGCAATCAGTTTTACAGAACCAGTCTGGATAATTTATTTACAGTGTCAATTCTATTTAGACTCCCCTAATGCTACTGAAAGTTGTCCAGCTTCATTTGACCTCATATTCACTTAATTGAGAGCTCTAGTGAAATCAGCAAAAGTCATGTGAGTGTAATTATGTATGTCTTGCTAGAAACTGGTATAAACTAAGGCAGTATTTTTCAGCCAGCTCTCTGCTACTCTGAGTTTGTGCCTTGTCTTCATACCAGTGAAACAGCTTGATCTCAGGCATGTACTGGGAGGTACCAAGGCTATCCTGCCTGACCAGAAGGACTGCTGCTCCAGAAGGGACACAAGTCATCTTCTGGAGAGTTTCAGAGACCTTTTGGCATCTAAAAGAGTAGTAGAAGCCTAGGTGTAAGTAACAGAATCTCAAGCTCCTTTTATCCAGAGATTTTCAGTAAATGAACACACTTGCCAGTACAGCAGCTTTGCTCATAAATCTAGTCTGAGGTGGCTCTGTGCCTCAACCTCGCTTTCCTGTTTTAATTAGGGCCTTTAAAAGGGAAGTCTCCACAAGTACCTGTAATGTAAACATGACTTACTCTCCATTCCCTCTATAATAGCTGTTGACAACAGAACAGCCTTGAATGCTATAGAGGATATAGCTATGTATAAGACTAAGAGTTGGTCATTTGAAGCTATTAAAAATAATACTATAAATTGCTGGATTTCATGCAGTTGCCAGTCATGTCATTTATGAGGTCTATCAAATATACAATTAATGTATTTTTAAGTTTGACAGAGCTGTAGCGCAGTATGGGCTTACTCCTGGCACTTCCTTATGTTGACATTTCATTACTTAAGACTTCCCTCAAAGTTTCTCTGTTGACTCAACTTGTTCCTGGACTTTGATCAGGCTGAGCAGGTGATCCTCTGGACAGGTTGCTGTCAAATGTGATAAAGGCATTTCCCATCTTCAGTTAGGAAATACTCTGGGTAGACTGTCAGCTCTCGTTGCTCATATTTTCTCTCTCTTGCTGGGTGGGATTTGGGTGCTCTACCCAGGTCACCACTCATGGGACAGGAAGACACTCAAATTGTGATAGGTGTTTGTAAACTAGGCTACTAACTAGCACTGCTCTACACTTCTATAGTGCCTTGGACTGAGAAAGACATATGGCTATCATCATCTCAAAAAAAAAAAAAAAAAAAAAATTGAAAAATCCACAAGTCAAAAGTTGATTCCAGCCTTTGAGTAGGAGGGCAGCTATGTTGTTCTTGAACTAGGACATCTAGAGCATGTGTAGATGTTGATCAAGATACTGTAAAGAAAATAGTTGGGAGAAACTTTTATAGTTATTTTCTTAAATGCTGTCTTTCTGATAATTTGAGTTGTCTCTGTCAAGGATGGAAAGAATTGTGAAGAGACCAAGAAGAATGATTTTGATTCTTGAAATAAGTGAGAAAAAAAAATGATATACCATAAAGGTACTGGGTGCATCCTTTCCCTTTTTTCTTTATTCCTTGATGTCAAGACACAGATCTGTTATTTTGACACAAAAGAGAAGCATTTTCTCTCTTTTTCATGCCAAGAGTCATCAAGTAAATCTGTCAGGTGAATCTAATGTTTGCAGAAAAGAAGTTCCTGTAAGAAGCATCCAGTTAGCCTACTTATGTCACTTAGTACTCTGTGCTTTAGTGTTCTCTGACTATAGATTAGTTGCTGTGCTTTAATTCCTGCCATTAATATTCACCCACCATAAGTTTGCTTTGCTATGCATTATTTATCAAGTTTAAAAAGTGTTATAGCAAGTTTTAACTAGGAAACAGGGGAAAATGTTGTGCTTTTAACCTAAACAGCTCACACGCTGAAGAACCCCCGTGAAAAATGCTATTAAAAATAAGGCAACTTTACAGATATTAGTGTGATGCTGCTTGCTTGCTTGCTTTTTTTACCTATCTGTATAGCCAGCTGTTTCTTTAAATGTTAAGAACAGAACTAAGTTTCCATAGACTTGAAATTGGAAAATTGGGGAAAAAAACCTCAAAGTATACCAAAGAGCATCTTCTCTCCCAGAAGCGGAATCAAGCAAGAGGTAAAGGAGCTCTTACAGATAATTCTATATTTGTTATGCAGAATACTATCAGATCCTCAAACTGATGAATGTAAACTACCAATGCAAATCTGTTAGTCTATGATATTATACGTTAAATAGTATTCATAGTTTTGACAATATAACTGAAATTCTTTTTATAACAAAAAGATTATAAAAACTTTCATTTTTATGAAGGGCATTTGGATTGAGTAAAGGAACAGAGGTATGCAGAATCCTTTTGGGGAATACAAGCTTTTACAAGGGCATTGGATCAGGTCAGTCACTAATTTTGGAGAGAATCCATGAAAATTGTCTGTGTTCATTGTGGTTTGGGCCTTGCTTGAACTCAGTATAGTAATCATGAAAACAGAAGGAAACAAGCATGGGACTTCCACTCCTATGAACTTCATACAACTGCTGTGGGAAGGGAGGCAGCCACCTTCTGAAAACAGGGCAGAAGCCTAAGCACAGTAAGTTAAGTTAAAGTTTAAAACAAGTAAATCGCTGCCTGCATGAATGTGATTTAAGTGATCTATTTACTTGAGTAGTCATCTAAAAGTGACCAGGATTACCACTGGGCTTGTTGCATCAAGTGTCCATTATATATCAAGTTAAGAGCAAGCTAGCTGTGTGAATGTGTGAAAGCAGTTCTTCTGAAGAGTAATTTGAATAAATGTTTAATCATATTTAGATGAGTGATATGGCTATACAAATGAATACACACATAAAAGTAGACACATAGAAAGATGTAATTGCAGGTATCTGGGTAGAGCTCAAGACCTTATGTTAACTCTCTAGAGAAAGGGATATCTAAACATTTGAGGAAGTCATTCAGGAGGAGCTGTCAAAGCTGTGTTTAAGGTATAACTGGTGATCACATGTTTCCCTTCTTAAAGAAAGCCTAACGATTAGAGCACTAACATAAGGAATCAGATATTTGTGTTATGTTCCCTTTTCTGTCTCATTTCAGGCAGAAGAATATTAAATATCTACAACAGTTATAGCTCTTAGTACCCCTCAGTACATACTTTTTCCCCTCCCCCCCACGATTTGCATGGCTGTTCAGCCTATTGATCAGGGACACTATTAAAGGGTTAACCTCAACCCATATGTTACTGTTCAAATCTCCATCCAAAAGGAAGGGGTCTGAGCTAAAGGTACTGTGGGCAGCTGGGCCCACAGTAGCTTTAATTTTAATATTTTTTCAGTCAAAGCAAATATATTTTTGTCATTCAGAATATCTGGCATTTTGGATTTGAGGAAAAATGTGTGATTTGGAGAAAGTGAATAAAGTTTTCTGTCATTAGTTAAACTTTAAACTCATATAGGAATATCTTAGAGCTGATGTAATGCAAGAGTTGAGGGAAATTATAAATTGCTGGAGGATATTGTCATAGACTTATCCACACTTGTGGTTTAGGAATACATCTAATGTTGACTTTGTAAAGCCAGTTGGTTTCTATGAGTCACTTTTAAGGCACTTCATAATCATATGAAAGTGAATTAGAATTTTATTGACTGATTTATCTGCTTGCTTTAGCAAATAATTATTTACTATTACAGATGATGATATAATAAGTAGCCCCAAAACATCTCATTCTGAAATTATAAAATTAAAAAGGTTGAATTTCTATGTATTTGATAGTCAAATACCCTCCAAATGAAGTAAGGCATAACAATGATATACAGTTACATCTTTAAACCAATCAAGGAATTAAAAGGTTCATATTATTTCATTTACAAAGATGCAAGTATGTTTCGTGCAGAAACCCACCTTATTCTACTTCTGCCATGAAACATCTGCTTTAAAGGCATGTGAAGCTTCTCTAAATACAGTATTTAATGCTTCAGCTGTTAAAAATGTAGAGCTTTTAAAGATTTAGATATATAATCATGGAACACAAATGAAAGCAAACCAGTGATGCCTGGAAATGAAAGGCTCTATGCTTCCCCTGTCCTGCAGTACACCCTGTGAATCATTCACTTTCCAAGTCTTAACCTAAGATTTTTTTTTGGTAAAAGATATTCTCTTGCTATGTTTTTATTTGTTTTAAACTGAAACAGCAACAACACACTTTGTTTTCCCTGCAATGCTGCCATAACTAATGCTAGACTTCAAATGGGAAGAGGGATTCTGTGCCTGGGCTGGACTGAGTGAGTCCTATTGGCTGAACCTATTTTATTTCTGAGGTATAGCTATAGTTCTTCCCATAACCCCCAAACCTATCACAGTAGGTGACTGTGATAGATGCAAGGGGTGTAAGGGACCAAATTCTGCTTTCTCTTGTCAACTCCATAAGACCTCATACAGTAGGATGTTTCTGTCTCTGTTCATAACTGGCAGCCTTGACATCCTGAAATTCTAAACTTGTTTTCTCCATGGGACATCTAAATAACCCTGTAGCCCCAATGGTGAGGAGGGCTTCCCTACTTCAGCAGGGGAGAGAAAATCCTTTGCTTTGCGCATGAGGGTACAATCCTTTGAAACGTTCAATACTGTTCTGGATGCAGAAGGGTTAAGCAGCATGCCTGGGAAGATGGTAAGTGTTGGTTTCAATGCTGTTTCCAATTAAGTTTGATAAAGAATTGTATACAAGAGCAACAGTCAAGGGCAGCGGGGGAGCTGCTTCAGAAGAAAGAACAGATGGTGAAGATGACAGATTTATGCTCCAGGTGATTGGTATAATAAGCTAGAGGAAATAATGCAGGAGAAAGCAAAGTGTTTTAAACAATGTTCCATGCATATTTTTGCTGTGCTTTTTATGTGTGGGCTGCATTATTCTGTGGAACATCTGACTTGACGTAGTTCTGAATGTACCTGCACCTGTCCTGGGAGAGAAGCTGTGGCTGACCCAAGTCACTTAAGCATTAACACATGTTATATACTGAAATAAGGAATGCATTTCTTGCCTTATTACTGCTTTTCTATTTGTATGGAACTTAAAGGCTAAGTTGAAAATTCAAGGACATTTTTTTTAAAGACATTTTGCATCTTCTGTTTTAATTTCTTTACTTCTAAGATCCCTCAAAAAGCATGGAACCAATTGTACCAAAAGTATTTTAAATTTATTTTCCAAAACTGATAAGAATTACCTGGTTGAGAGCCTACTTTTCCCTGCTCTTGGATCTGAGGACACCTACCTTCTATTCCTGGTGTGCTGAAAGGTATTCCTACCATCTACATCTGCTATGCTAAAAGCCATCCAATAGAGCAGGACAGGATAGACACAAGACGGCAGTGGGAAGGGATGACCTAATCAGCAATGAGCTAAAGGCTGTGGGTTAGACATTGTCCACATGATTACGTCCTTTTTTTAACTATGTACTTAGGCTTGTGTCCTCATGACACGTCTTCAATATTAAGTGTTTGGCATCAGATCTGAGCAATCTCGTGCTTCTTTGTCCTATTGCGGGACTACAGCTCTGGTGTTGCTGCACTTTGGGGTATATCATAAAAGGTAGCCAGACCTGACAGCAGCCTCCAGCTTCTGCAGTCACACTCCAGCTCCCATGGTTCATCCCTCACCATCCCATTAGTCCTCTCCTCTGTGAAAGCCTACACACCATATTCAATGGGATAAGGAAATAATATGCATTTGGTGACTGTAAATACACTGCTTGAAAAGATGTATTTGACAGCTTGCGCTCTCTAGCATCAGCTCTGCAAATTATAAAGTCCTGCTAGGAAATTCCACATCAGTTTTGGCAGTATTGTGGGCAATTAACCTACCACTGGAGAAGATACCAATGATATAGACCACTTGCTTTGGGAGGATTTTTTTTAATGCTTTAGTGTCCTTTTTTCTGAGCTCATGAGACACAGATGGGTAGGAAGCTGTTGTGCTGTGTTGCTGAGGTGACCAGCAGCAGCTGCAAAAATTCAGGATAACAAAATCTCCTTTGCTGAAGGTGTACACAGAGCTCACCTCAGAATTGCACAGCAATGCGAAAACTTCCCAAGCAATTCAGAAGCATACATCTCTCAGTGTATGGAGGGTCACTCAATCTGATGGCAAGCAGTGACAAAATTTTTAGGGCAGGCATCTCCTGAGGCAGTAGATGTGTGACTTTTAAGACAGTACTGCCATGACATGACTTATCAGTGCTCAATTCAGTTTTAATAACCTGTGCTATTTTTAACAGGAAAAAACAAGGCATTAAAACTTCTGAAGCATGAATAGTACTGTGATTTCTCCTTGTTTAGGATGACAGCAGGCAGTCTTCCAGCACAACACACTAAAGAAAAATAAGGAATCTATTCACTACTTCCCAGAAGGGAGCAGATGTTTAGCCACTTCCTGTAACACAGGGCTTCAGAATGCATAACAATTACTTTGGAAGACAAATGCAATAATCATAGAATAATAGAATCAGTTAGTTTGGAAAAGGCCTTCATGATCTTAATGTCCAACCGTTAACCTAGCACTGCCAAGTCGAAGACTAAACCATGTCCCTAAGGGCCATGTCTACATGTCTTTTAAATACCTCCAGGGATGGTGACTCAACCACTTCCCTGGGCAGCCTCTTCCAATGATTGACAACCCTTTTGGTGAAGAGCTCTTTCCTAATATCCAATCTAAACCTCCCTTGGTACAACTTTCCCCTTGTCCTATCACTTGAGACCAATACTCACCTGGCTACAACCTTCTTTCAGGTAGCTGTAGAGAGTGATAAGGGAGTTCTCTTTTAAATGCAAGAGTGGATATGATGGAGGACTACCCCTTGATAGGGTCATTCTCTAACAGTTGGCTATGTGAAGCTGCTGTACTACACCAAATAAAGATATAAACCATACTAGAGTGTGAACTCCTTAGGCGTGGATTCTATGTAAAGCAAGAAAATAACCAATATGAAGTACTCTCAGTTTAACAGTTTTCTCTTCATCCTTAGGATGTCACATAGCCACCTCCCAGTGGTGCAAGAGACTAAAAGCAATGCGTTGCTTTCCATGTGCTTTTTGATCTTAACCCCTAGAAGGCTGAGTTCTGACTGTCTCTTGTGGGTTATCATTATAGTGCAGGTCAGTTTGTCAGCAACTCCTAATAGCTCCTTGGCAAGAATTTTGAGGAAGGGAGAACAGGGACTGCTTTTTGAACACTCATAGGCAAACTCAGGTTAAACGAATATCACTAGTTCAACATGACTTGAAAACAGAAGTCTTCAAGAGTTGATGACCAGATACTTGAAAATTTAAGACACACAGAAGGCTGATCAGAGTTTTGTAATCTACTGGTGTTTTCTAGGTTTTAGGGAGGGTGTCATACTCTGTTTTGGAATAATTTAAAGAAAACTTCATCCCATAACGTGCTTATTATATTTTATGCACCTACACATCTGAATTTATATCCCTCATGAAATATGTGAAGTTACAACACAGAAATCGGAGAGCAATAAGTGAACTGCATTATTTGGGCCATTTGAAGTTCAGTGCAATCAGACCTTACTGTTATAAACAGGTTTCTTAAACAGAGTTTTATTAGTAATGTAATGCAAGTTTTATTCCTTGGGGAAAATCTTACAGCTGAAATTTAGCAATTCAAACATGTGAAGAAAATACTTTTTAGAGAGATTCTATGCCATGCCTTTCATGTATTATAAGACTTTAATCTTCAACCGCACTTCATGAAATTGGTTTGCACTCTGCTCAAAGAGGATCTTGTGGGTTTACGTTTGAGTAGATACAACAAAAAGGTAGTGTCAACAGTGATCTGCCTGAGGATTAAGAGAAAAGGATGGTAGTAAATTATTACTGCAAAGCTGGTCAATTTGAGAAAGGAGGGCAGCAGTGAGTTGCTGTAGAAGGAATGGCAGGAAAACGGGTAAGGACAGATGAAAGCACTTTATGAAGCTATTGCTTTGTTTAGGCAGAGAATTTAGTGTGCACAGGGAGAACACGATTCTATATAAATCCTACAATCTAGCTGCTATTTTTACCACTTTTACCATGTGGAATCTGCTATGGTAGTTTTCAGAGTATAATCTGGAAAAATGAGGCATTCATGTAGCAGAAGACCACTTACTTATAATAAAGTGTATTAAATCGGAAGATAAATAGCTAGCAGCTGACACATCAAGTGAAGTGGGTAGTCATGTCCACTTTGGGTTCCATGGTACAGCCTCTTGCATAGCAGGGAAGTTCTTGGCCCTTAGTCAATTTTTCCTTTTCAGAGTCAGCAGAAGCTGTCTTCATCTTTTCTTCCTTTGCCTAAATTGGTCATATCTGCCCAAACCTCAACCTGCAGTGTGTCTCACAGCAAAATCTTCTTAATGTGGGTGGATTCTGTGAACGTTTTTAAGGCTAGATTCTCATCCTTGTTCAAATCATTGCTTTTGATTTGGCAATAAATAATATCCTGGTTATGACCCCATCCTTTAGCAGTTCTCTCAAATCTATTCCGGTTGTTCTGTTTCATTTCAGGACCTTACTGAATCTGACTGGTTTTAGACTGTGGAAATTTATCTGCAGTTAAGGTTACAAAGTCCAGTTGCAGAGTAATCTGAAGCCTAATGTTTACTTTTAGAGCAGGTACCACCCCCCCCTCCCCCCATAGTCTAGTCTTGGCTGTAGACCAACATGTGAAGAGGCAGATGTCATCCAAATATTATGAATCCCAAAGAGCAGGGACTATGCTGGTAGGTAGACTAATCCACTCCACAGGGATATAAAGAACTTGTGAATGACAGCTGCAGGATGTACAAATGTCAGTAATCACCAATTTCATGTGCTATGAGCTTCCTCCATTTTCAGACACAGCATAGACCTGTTAATGGATATTAGAACTGCTTGATATCTCAACTCAGAGTCATCTGGGTTACACATTCCTATCTATGTCTTCAAGTAAATTTAAAATAATTAAAATATACTTACATTGGTTTTCCTGTGTGATTTCATATATGCCTGTGGGATGTAGTGGCAGAGCAGCTGAAGTGTTAGGCAGTACAGGTGGAGAATCAGTTTGAGCTTTCTGTTGATCTCAAGATAACTCAGCTTCAAATGCCAACTGCATCATTACAACACTGTTGAGTGTGACATGTCATACTGATGGGCTATCTAGGTTTAGGATGGTTCTTTAGTATTTTGATTTAATTTTTTTAACTATATATTGTAGATATCTCCCTTTCTGTTCCTGGATTCCATCTTCCTCATCCTTCTTAATAAATTCATGATGACCTATCAATACCTAATTCATTTTGGAATAGTCCCCTTGTGCTTTCTTAGCTTTTCGTAGCTAATATTTTTAGAACTCTACGTTACTCATGCATTTCTCAGGTAACAGAGATACATGCTTAGCTCTAATTTTCTATTAATATTTCTAATCTCCTTTGCAAATCTTGCCTTTTTATCTCTGAATTTTCTTCAATTTGCTAACAATCTTTTGACAAAAATGCACTAAAATAGTTCCCTCTCCACTATTTTGGCTGTATGACTTTGAGAAGAAGGGTTATTGGGAATAAGCTATGCAGGAACATGCTTAAAATTCAATGGGTTGGGGTGGGTTTTTTTGGTGGTTTCCACTTTTTCCATACTGACCATGTGGGACTCTGCCCAGTCAGCCTGAACTCTATTTGAAGCAGCTAGAAAGTGCCTGTATCTTAGTCATACTTACTGGCCACCCACAAATCCTCAACAAAATTCTTCTAACTTCATCCACTGTTTTTATTGTCTTGGGTCCAACAAATGGAATGATCTGGATATTAGTCACAGATGTATAAGCTACTTCATAGTGAGTGTGGGCACTGCCCACACGTTGCTTTTATATGACCTTTTTGGGCTTCTGTAGCCCAAATGGGGAGGAGGAGAGGGGGGTACATATATCTATATATATCTATATATATATATATAGATATATTCACTTGTGAGCTCATCATCCAGTATTTTTTGATGATGGGCTTTGGAAAGATTTACTGAAGTGGTTATATTTAGGTATGTTTAACTTTTTGTGAGCATACAGACAAATATTTGTCTTAGCTCTATTTCACCTTTCACATACTATAGTATATTAAACCACAAAACCACACTGGCATAGTTAAAGGGTGGATATTTAACATTATGCTCTTGGAATAGATGGGGGGGGCGGGCGCGGTTTCTGTGTGTGGTGTTTTGTTTTGTATGTTTTGGGGTTTTTCCCCTGCAACTGTGCATGCCTGGTAGTAACTACTTTTCATCATTAAAATGTTATCACTGATAGTGTACCACAACTCAGCTGTTCAATTACAATGGACAAAATTACAAAATGGTATCCTAACGTTATGGTGGTTTTAAAGGTGGTAATGCATCAAAACACTTTCTCATTCAACATAGGAGCTTAATACAAAAAACTTAAAATACACCATTCTGTGACTATTTGCAAATATATTGGATATGAATATTATGTTCAATTCTTATGAACAATCTGGAAAAATAGGTGGATTCAGTGCCAGTAACTTACATTACTGGTACTCAGCTGGTACTAATTGGTACCAGTCTTAGTATCTGGAGTTGCCTCAGAGGTTGTTTCAGTTAGGAAATGAGGATGGAACCAAGTATTTCTTTGTTATGTTGCTGTTGCTTTGCAATTTGTGTCTTTGGCTCTCATTTCTTGAGTCAAGTGTCATTGATTAACAGGGAAATTCAAGAGAGAAGAGAAGCTTATATTTACTAAAAGAGACCTCTTTAGCCAGCAATCTTTCCTGAAAAAAAACCTCTTGCTTTCACCTCAGGAACAAACACTGTTAGCAGTGTCACTTGGTTTTGCTTTTGCATCATTTACAACTTTAATTCCTGTGATGGCTTGTGTTGTTTCTGCTGCTTTCTTTTGGCACCCTCACTCTCATCAAGGAATTTCCTCATCAAACTCTCATGCCCCCTTAAAATGCAGCAGTATCTATTGACACTGTCCAAGTGTTCGCTTAGGATCACAGTCATAGACTCCTGCTGTCACGGATCTTAGCAAAACTTACTCTCTTTGCCAGGAAACTCATCAAATATTAAACTCTAACTCAGAAGGTAGAGATGCAGAAACTTATTCCATATATTGTGCCCATTTGCTATATATATTGGTTTTGTGTAATAAAAAAACATAGATCATGGAGGTAAGTTTGTAAAGACATATAAATCTGGAGTGAATTTCACTACAAATGCCCTTTTATATTTCCATTAATAACTAATTTATATCCCTGGGTGGCACAAGAACATACTGCCCACTGACAATTTCAGTTAAATAAGGAAAATGCATGAAATTTCTGTAGTATATCATCAATGTAGTTAAACTTTATAATAGGAAAATGTTTCCTTTGAAATTACTTTATTAGGACTGAATCATTGCTAATAGCACAAGAGGCTACATGCTTATTGTCCTTACCTCTCTAAAAGCTCCAGTAAAGCAACAAACTATGAAGGTAGACATGACACTGAATATTGTGCTGTCACTGAACTCTGTAGATTTTAAATTTTATTCATCTCCCAAACTGGCAATAGTATATTACTCTCAAAACTAATTTACACTCCTAACCTTGTATTTTGAATAATACTGAAGACTTTGTGAAAATGTTATGAAAGTATATTTGCACAACATGTGCAAGCTATGTGTTAAAGTGTATAATATGTATTACACTTCCACGGTTGCATTGTTTTCTTTTGACTAAACACCTTTTGAAAATAACAGTTTCATTCATATCGAATGCTACCCAGTCAAATCATCTTTGCTGCGTATGTGTGCCGAACTGCCAAATGATTACCATAAAAATTTATAAACCTCTCTGCCAATGTAGTGTTGATGTCACTAAATTAAAGCATCTTTTGCCATGCACAAGAGATCTTGCAAGAAGGATATTTATGAATTAAGTGTAAAGGAATGATTCGCTCCCCCCCAGTAACAGCAAGAAGTAGGTGCTAAGGAGGTATGCATTAGTTGTAGTGGTTATGCTCCTCGTGAGAAACTTCATGGTTCTCTGCATATCTCCTACTTACATACTTTCCTGCACCTTAACAATAATTTCTTCAGTAAAACTGAGCCAGCTGTACTATACCAAACTAGTCCTTGAATCATAGCTGAAAGCAAAGGCCCAAGTTTATACTTCATATGATTAAAAGAAAAAGCCCTGGGAATCTGAATATATTATTGGGTAATAATCTAACATAGCTCAACACACTCCATGGACATCTGTTATATTTACAGCACCCAGCCTTTAGGATGTGTGAATGTTGCACACTGTGTACCAATATGCATTTTGGAGCTTGGAATAAATCAGGAATTCCAAAGCATGCCTGTATTGGATTGGTAAAACGTTATGGTGAGGTGAAGTAGGTCTGGTATCTGTTGTCGCTATTTATGGTCTGACATGTTTAGGCTTTGCTTCTCCTTTCTTTCCCCCACCTAAGTTTGCAGCATAAAGTGAATAGTATAAAATAATGACTAGAAGAAACTATAATCTCAGACTCATCTGATAGGTGATTGACCCTGTGCCCTATATTCCACAGTGTGTTTCATTGATCCTTGGAGAGTCTGCAAAAAGCAAAGCTTCTGTCCCTGCCCCTTCATTGCTAATTAATCCCGAAGATTTGAGAAGCTTCCTTACTGTTCCCATACTGTTCCCTTGTTCTGTTTAATCTTTACACTGACTCAGCTTCTCCCTTTTAATTAGGCTGCAAAAGTCAAGTCACTGATGGAGAATGAAGATCTCCATTAATTCTGGACTCACATGGCCTGCGTATGCAGGTTGGACAGCAAGAGATAACCTACAGAGGGTCCTTTAACAACCTGCTGTGACCCTTTTGATAGGTAGAAGAACTTAAAGGGTTTTTTGAACTGGATAAAAGAAGCAAGTTGTGAAGTATTTCATTAATAAACTAATTATTTGAAGAAGCAGAGACTAAATCTTCTGAACTGTGAATAGCAGTACCTGGAACCTACAAAAAAGGAGAGATCAAGGTGGGAAAGAAACTTTCAGGATGAAATATCTCCCAAAAAATTGCCGTCTTTCACGGGAAAGTATTGGGAGTTCATTCAGTTCATTATATCAGGATGAATCTCCAAATCCTCCAGAAGTTTACCATTTCAAATGAGCTTTATATGTGCTGCATTCCATTTTGACTTCTGGTGGAATAAGAAAATTCTATTGCAGTGTGAGTAAAATCTCATGAGCTGAGAAACTGGACTTGAACACTGAGCTTGTAACAAATCAGTTGTTCTCAAAATTTTTCATCCTGCAGACTAGCTCATTTTTCTAGTTGTCTCAGATAACGTATGATATATGATGGCTTCCATCTGTTTATGAGGTTAAATTTCTGAGCTGTAAGTAAATGTAGAAGGAGAAATTCAGTTATGCATGTTGCTAACTGAATGGGTCTACTTAAGAGGAAAATGTTTTTTGTAACTTTTATTTTCCTGAGTTGTAGTCACTGTAAATCACTTACTGTATTAATTTATGAATGTCACATAAATCAATTACAGTATAAAACTGAATTCCTCTTTCTAAACTTTAATATTAAATCTGTTGTGTCCCCAGAAATGACAATGGAATTACACCTGTCTGAGGAGAGTCATCCAGGCATCATGGTCTGTGATGACAGCTGCTAAATTGACTCTTAAGAGGGCTTCTCTCTTACTGAAGAATGTAGCTTAAAATCCTAAGATTCACAAATCTTAGGATTTATGTTACTTGGAAGGCTTACCTCTCCAAAAATAAAAATGTTACAGATTTTTCAGTTTTCTCTGAATTACTCAACCTAAAAATAAAATGAAAACACCATATTTATTCTAATGATTTAAGGAGTTGAGCTTTTGATTATAAAATTGGAGTCAGTGACAAAGGGAAATGTAAAACATTAAATATAGGTTGCATTTAATAACAAGGCGGTAACTGACATGCTGCAATATTTCAAATGGTTCAATTCCGGTTGAGTTGGAGTGGACCTTATTTTGGATTGCTATACTTTCTGTTCAGAAGGAACTTGTCTGTCCTTCATATGACATTCATAAGTACTTTTTCTAGTTGATCTCCGTTAGGAACCCTGCTTCAGTAACAGAGCTGTGTCAGACTTGGCTATAATGTTTTGCAGATCTTTCTTTCAGTCCTTTGGAATTGGTATTTTCTCCCCTTGTTCCTGAAACTTCAGCTAGGAAGCATGGGAATATAGGAAGTATACCCAAGAAGGTAGAGCTGACTAAAGTGAACAGTTCTTTTTTATCACCTTTTCAGCTTGAAAAAAATGAATGTCATTTGCAAGACCAATTACTTTATAAATCACATCAATAATTATATCAGCTGTATACAAATTTATTTTTAGGATTTCTAGCTGCTCATACTGACTGCAGTTAATCTGATCATATAGACAACATAGTCAGCATTTTTCTGTTTTCCTCTGTTTTTCCTTTTTCCTCTTCCTTTCTTCAAGTTTGACAGTTTTGTGGTATGATACAGAGCTAGCACGGTGATGAAGAATTTGTCTTCATGAGTTTTTTCAAACTGTTTTAATCACAAAGGTCACTGTGTACCAAGAACACCTCTCAGAAGACAAAGTTTTGTGAGAAGGCTAGTAATAACTATATGTTCTTTCTAACTGCAAGACGGGAAAAGGATTTAGAAAATCACTTTGATCTTTGCAAATTATACCTCATAGACTCTGTGGGTTACCTAGATATGCAGAAAAGCATACTTCAGTGTTTCCATTCACGCTCTGCTATGAACCTCCCTTAGATTAGCATAATAAATTTGAACTATCCCTGTTAAGTGCTTTACTCTTGCTTTTAGGCGTCTTCCAGGCAATTGTGGCAGCCAGTGCTGAATCACTACTTAGTATCTTGAATGGTAAGGAAGGAAAAGACCATCCCTCCATAACACATAAAGGACACTGAGTCACCGAGAATTTACCATAATATCTTCTTTAAAACCGTGCTGATAAGTATTGAAAGGGGTGAGTTCACTGAAAACAGAGTGCCTATCAATCTAGCCAAGACAAATAATTCAACCATTGATCTTGGTTAGACAGATAGGAGTTCATGTCTAGTATGGAAACACTGGCCTTTTCTAATGCAAAATTTGAGTTATTAAAGACAACAGAAACAACAAAAAAAAGCATTGTGGAATTCAGTGGATATGAAAGCGTTTGATATACCTTACCTTGATACATATTTGTCTGTGACTAAACATGTGAATAGAGGAAACCACTTCGAATAAAAGCTTCATGTAAAAGCATACAATACATGCTTTTGCCATATTTATCACTTTGAGCAAATAGAAGTTCTGTTTGAAAAATTTGTATGATGTCCGGAAAACATTCCATATGTCTGCCTCTCTCTCCTTTCTCTAGTTTGTAGACTAATCTTAAAAATCTAGTATGGGATGAAGGGCATGGAAGTTGGGCTTCTATCAAACATTGACAATTTTGCTTTATTCTTCTTTTAACTACTCAGATGACAAAAAACCTGTTATCCAAAATTATCCTTTTGGTTAACTTCAACCTCTTGGTAATGCATATCTCACTTCTGTTTCCTTTAAACCTCATTTTGTCATGGGAGGCAGAGCAAAACCAGTTCTTTTCCTTTAACTTGAATATGTCATCAGCTGAACCTTCAGGTCTGATTCAGACCAGTTTTAGGTGACCACAACTCCTGCTGGAGTACTCAAATCTTAACACATCATATACTCTTTTTTTTTTTTTTTTTTCATTTTACCAATTTCTCGTTTCTTCTTAAAAGCATGTCACTTGTAATTTTTTCCCTTATGTGTTACTACTCTCTGATTCCCCCCCCCCCCAAGATATTTGCTACGTATAGTTTGTCACCATTTCTCAAGCATCTTTTATTATTTTTCCCCTACTTTCATACCATGATGTATTTTCCTTTTCTACAGTCTCCTTGTTCCTTTGTCCTTTTGAGACATCTAATTGGTAAATCAGGCAATGATAAGATATATAAAATAAAATAGGATTTCACAAGCAATGCGGAGTTGCACTGTGTGCCAATGTTAATTTTGTTCTGAATTTGCATTGTTTTATCGGTATAAACTTCTGTTCAAAAGATCAAATTCCACAGTTATCTAATTAGCTCAGTGGGGAGATTCCCTGCAACTTAAACATTTATGTTGATATAGAAACACTAATTGGAGTTGCTTTCATAAATGATGGAGTATGGGAATAAAACAGAGTTTGTTTCTATTTGTCTTAAGTTTCTATTGCCTTCAAATCTTTGAATAGTCTCATTCTCATAACGAGAAACAAATTAGATACAAAGCTATTATTTACCCTGGTATGTTTTATTTACTTTGTCCCTTGTACTTTGAGATCAGTTCTCTCTGAGGAACAATCATTTTTTCTCAAATATTATAAAAACTCAAAGCCTACTGTTGTGCTTATCCTGGTTTTGCTCAAGTTAAACATACGGTCTTGAAAAAAGCTGTGAAAACAGTCTTTATCATTGTCAGTTTTGCCATTTCTAGAAGGACTGGCAGCTGGGGAGCTCTGAACAATCATGGTAGTCAGACTAAGAAAAGTAAGAAATGTGAGAGAGGGGGAAAAAATGTCTTACTAAGCTAAATTTGGAGAAATGTACTCTATTTTAAAATACCATGCAAGAACCAAATATTGCCAATGAAAATATCAAGAATGGAAAGAGGAAGAAAGCATCAGCAAGGGATGAATAGAATATTTATTCTGCAAAAGGGGAAGCGGAAACCCTTCAAAGATGAAAGCCGTATGTGATCTTATTTTCCACTAAAAATCAGCAATGGATTTTTAGTTAAAAAAAAATCATAATGGTAACTATAACGAATTCAATAAATTGCATCTTTAAATGCAGATTACCAAATCACCCCAATGTCTAATCAAGACCAATAAGGGCTAAGCTCCCTCCTCCTCCCCCTGACAAAACCAACAAAACTTCCCTTGAGATGGGTTGTTTCAGAAACTCCCTTACTGAGGTTTCTTCTTTTTTCCAGGCTCCTAATACAACTAAATTAGCAGGTAAGTGCAAATCAGGAGCATATTTTGAAGCAAATCTCCCAGTTGTCCCTATTTACTATGTTTTGCATTGCATTACAGAGCAGGCTCAAGGAGCATCCTTGAGGAGCATCCCCTTGGGGATGAAACTAAACTGCATCACATGGAGCACACCTAACATATTCATCCCAGGGCACCCAACTAGCACTAGTTCAAAGAAATAAAACCTCTGAAATGCGTATAATGTAGATCTCACTTCCTTAGCTATTTTCCTCTAGCAGTTTACTTTTATTCATCGACACTACTTACCAATGTAGGCACCATAAGCACCATGATCCAAGACCAGACTAAACAGACCATAAGATCACATAGACACTGGTACAGCAAGTGTTGTGTAAAAGGCTCTGTGAATAGCTGATAGTCTTGTCTCACTGGCATTTTTGAAAAAAAAAAATGGAAGAGGACTTGTCTGGACATAAAATTTTATATGAAAGGAATCAAAACATCTCTCTTTAGTTTTTCACAGTATTAGCTGTTAAAGACAAGCAATAAGAAAAATGTTTTAAAAATAAAGCTATTTGGAGTAAAGGAACTTAAAATCTCCATTTTGGAAAATGGTGGATGAAATTTTGTCTTTCAGCTGTTTTTTCTTTTTTGTGTGTATGTGGCTTTTGTTTGGGTTTTTTTTTCAATCTTGATGCAATTTGGTTGTTCAAGCTTTGTTTTTCAAAAGAAAATTGTTTAGGCCCAGCCCTTTCTTCAAACTCCTTTCTTTTTAAGGTCAGTTTCTTAAGTGAGATGTATGCCACTCTGTGTCTGTTTTGCCTTTAACTTTTGGACCTGTTGGCTGGTTTCTGCCAGTTTACGGATGCTAGGCTTGAAGAGAGCTGAAGGAGAGTGAAAGCTACTGAGAATGCGTATTCTGTGAGAGCTCAAATCCTTTTAGGCATTGAGAATCTAAGTGTAAAAGACAATACTGTAAGATATCAGACTTAATTATCCCTGCTGTTCATGGAGTAACTTGCTATTTGTGTGAAACAGTGAACTAGCTAAATGCTATGCAGAAATGATGAATTTAACTCTTAATCATAAACACCTTTTTCTTCAACATTTACATATCAGATACTTCATTTCAGCTCATGGAGAAATTACTTGCATTTTATTTTCCTTATGAGTTCTGGGAGCTGATTAATGTGGAAACCACCAAATCCACCAGTTCTTGGTTTGGTTTTTGTTTGGTTTTTTGTTGTTTGGGTGGTTATTTTAAATGTTGAAAGAGTTTGTGTTTTGTTGGATTTTGTTTCTCTTAAAAAACAAAACGGGTTTATTTAAGAAATATATAGTTCAGCATAAGCTGAGATGTATCCAATGTGATTGCACTGCTATGTAGTGTATGGTTGTGATCTCCTAACCCACTTAGTGTTCATGTTGCAGATATGTCTGCTCATATTTATAAAAAAGTGAGCATATGCCCTGATCCACTAACAAAATCTACATTAAGTGATTGCACTGTCCCCATAGAGTCCAATCCCATTCCTGGATGGAAGCCACATTTGAAAAACCTGCTGCAGCTATTGATGGCCTCCTTGTTTTCCTCACAGCATCGTTTTAATTACCATCTGGCAACTAGAAGGACTAGAATAAAAATATTTTCACATTTGCGTCATTGCTTTCTGTACTTTTGGCTTAATATGTGCACACTTGTCTTTTGAAAATGCTCTTAGTTGTCTTTATAACAGCTTATCTGAACAGTGCTGTAGGGACACAGCAGAGTCTAGAGAACAAACAGGTTTTGATGTTTGTCATTCTGAGGTTTCAGTATTAGCAGCCAATTGAGATGAATCAGAGGTATTTCTGTACTTAGTTGCAATTTTAATATTTGCTGGAATTAGAGGAAGGAGAGGGAGGTTAAAAAAAAAAAAAAAAAAAAGGCACCAGATCTTTTTCTCCCAGCATCATCTAGCTCTGTGTTCTGTGGATCAGATGCTGCCCTTCTTGCAGAAGAGACTGGAAGAAGTCTTCCCTTGGAAAGTGTCATGAATACCTTACAGAGGGTGAAGAATTTTACTGCCCCTACAGAAAGAGGTAGGACTTACCTTCACCATGCATATGTGGTGAGCCAAGCAATCTCATTTAGGACACCTTAACAGGCAGACTTCCCAACACCAGCCCAGATGCTGGAGTGGCCAAACACGTTCCTGCCACTGAAACCTCATCCACAGCTCGTTACACAGTGTGCACATTTGTCTGGCAAATCAAAAAAGCTTATCTCTTTGAGTTCCAGCAGACCCAGTCCTTACTGTATTCAAGTTTACAGAAAGATCAGTTGGAAAAAAATCTCATTCATAAAAAAGTTAATTTTTCTCATTTTTTGATGTAAGTGGACAAAACTGACACTCAACTAAAATGTTAACAAATATTGTAAGTCTCAGCCTTTTCTTCTGTCTCTCAAAAGGAGAAATAAAAACAGGTAAAGGGTTGTCACAAATGTTGGGTTTTCTTGAATTTGTAATTGGATATCCTGTATAAGAAGGAGGTAGTCACAAGAAAACACGATATAAGAATGGTGGTATTGTATAACAAGACTAGGTCAGACCAAAAGTACATCTGGCCCAGTATCCTGTCTCTCCCAGTGGCCAGGAGCAGATTCCTATTTGTGGGAAGTAATGAAAGAATATAACAGGACCACCTCACAAGGAGGATTCCCCTGGTAGTTCTTCTCTTTAGCCCTCCAGTTTCCTCCAAAGTAACCAGTTTAGCTCAAACTCAAGCCCGAGTTTGTATCTTTGTTTAATAGGCCAGAAAGCCAACCGTGTCCTGGGCTGCATCAAGAGAGGCATGACCAGCAGGTCGAGGGAGGTGATCCTGCCCCTTTACTCCACTCTTGTGAGACCCCACCTGGAGTACTGCATCCAGCTCTGGGGGCCCCAGTACAGGAGAGACATGGAGCTGTTGGAGCGAGTCCAGAGGAGGGCCACGAAGCTGATCAGAGGGCTGGAGCACCTCTCCTATGAGGACAGGCTGAGAGAGTTGGGGTTGTTCAGCCTGGAGAAAAGAAGGCTCCGGGGAGATCTAATTGCGGCCTTCCATTACCTGAAGAGGCCTACAGGAAAGATGGTGAGGGACTGTTTATCAGGGAGTGTAGTGACAGGACAAGGGGTAATGGGGTTAAACTGAAGGAGGGTCGATTTAGATTAGATGTTAGAAAGAAATTCTTTACTGTGAGGGTGGTGAGGTACTGGAACAGGTTGCCCAGAGAGGCTGTGGATGCCCCATCCCTGGAAGTCTTCAAGGCCAGGTTGGGTGGGGCTTTGGGCAACGTGGTCTAGTGGAGGGTGTCCCTGCCCATGGCAGGGGGGGTGGAACTAGATGATCTTTAAGATCCCTTCCAACCCAAACCATTCTGTGACTCCATGATACATCTAATTAAAAACAGAGCAAAGGTTGTCCTTGGTGTGCTGCCTTAGATAATGTGAATTGTGAATTGGGACCTTTCTTAATTCATCAGAATTCTGAGTAAAATTATAGTAAGATTAAAGAGGAGCAACATTCAATTTCATATATTTTTTGTATGAACACTTATATTTTGCTTAAATGCCTATCTTTGAACCCTGGAGCCTTTTTATGTCTGTAGAATTAGGAAAGTGTTATACTAAAGTTGTTCTCTCCCACAAAATCTCATTTATCTTTATGGTTACCATTTCCTAAGTATTTTTAAAATCTGCACCCATAGAATTTAATAAAAATTAAAAACATGCATCTACACCACACTTAGTTTTCCAGTAATTCTTTCTCAGCAGACACATCCCAGATCCCATTTCCTATCTGAAAGCTAGTCAATGTCTTGTAGGATGTCAATCTTTCTCCATCTTTTGTAATTGGTATGATCTCAACACTAAGTATGGTACTAAAAGAAATTTTATACACAGCTGGGAACCTCTAGTCTATAAATAAAAGCAGTTTTTGGAACCAAACCTGTGCTGATTTATGTAGTTGTTGATTTGGGTTTTCTTTTTTGGAAAACATAAGTAGTAATTTTTGGAATACTGCAAAAATATTCATAAAAACAAATATAAAAGTTATCAATAGGGAACTAAATGGCATTTCTGAGACTATTGTATGTGTCATCTGGAATTTCTACATTTACCAGAGTTTCATGTTAAAACAAATTCTAAAACCAAACACTACTTCTGCCTCTCTTTATGTAAGTAAAAGCTGTACATGAAAAAGTTTAAAATTCAGTGTTAGAAGGGAAGGGATGATCTGTCATCAGAGCGTCATAGATGAGAGTAGCCTAAAGATTAGAAAATACATGCATTGTAGAGTTTGAAATACTATCCAGATTGATGTCTGAGATGTCTAAATTATTTTTGCTTGCTGCTTTTAGCAGACTGAGCTCACTGACTAGATTCCTTTATATTCTGATCTAGATTGAATTTTCCAAAAGCAAACCAATTTGCAGAAGAACTTTAAGCTGTTTTCTCAGAGCTCTCAAGGAAGCTGTGGGCTGTGGGGGCCAGGACAGGGCAAGACGACGAGCCTTCACTTAGGTACATGGATGGGGTGTTGTGCCCCATATGGTGTGGGGATCTGGACAATTGACGAACAAATCCTTTTTGTTTCCATAACTAAAACACAGTCTGAGGCAACACTCAACACTACGTACATCTGAAGTAAGACAATGACAACCCTGGTCTTAACTCCAGAATTAACTTACATGTCTTTCAACTCTGTGGCTTGGCATACACCAAAACTGTACTCATATACATGGCCAAATTTCATCCATGTCCCACATACCCCATCATTTCAAATTTAAAGGCAGATTCTGGTCTATATCTTAGTGTCAATATGCTCCTGGCATTAAAAGGATTTAATTTATGAATTATTTATAGCCATTATATTTCCCATTGGTAATTTAGTAATTATTTCTTTAATTAGTTGAGATTTTTAAGTTTTTTTTTTTTAATTGACGTAACTAATAACCTTATATCTAAATGCTGTGAAGTGATCTGTATGCTGGCTGTACGTATACTTTAATTGCTGTCAAATTACTAATTTTTTATTTTCCTGAGAAAATTCCATTTTAGCTAAAATATCTAAACACCATTTCATATAAACATTTTCTCCTCCAGGACTAAGGACCAGCACATTCTGTATATGTCTTTGAAAGTTTTTGAGATTGGGCGGATGTGGGACCTTTTCATTCTTACCACTTTTCAGAGCCTATATGGCTACTGACAAAACCACTAGAAACAGACCACAATTCCTTCTGTTGTGTAAAATCCTGAGAACATCTATAGCCGTTCACAGACTCCAGTTCCTTTGTATCAAGCTCATATTAAATTTCAGTAACGTTGATGTAACAGGGATTTTCATATTGCGGTGTTTTGTTGAGGAGCTGCTGCCTTTGATTAACGAATAATATGTTTCATAAAACCAAGGAAGTTAAGAAAGCATACTTTTGTAATGTCTATCTGTTAGGGAAGTGTGGCATCTTAGCTTTTTTTAAGCTTTTTTTTGGTTGGCATAAAGAATTAGACTGTCCACGTGATACTAGAAAAATAAAGTACAGATATGAGCTTGTAGCTCACAGAAATGAGAATGACTACCTGTTTGTCAAAGAAAACTCATTATGTCTGTCGAGAAACAACTTAATAAATTCTAAGCTTAGTACTGTAGATACATAATTGTTCTGAAGATCCTTCTACTTTGTACCATTCTCTTCAATGGAAAGAAAAACGCTAGCCCGGAATTTCTTACTTTATCTGATTAGGATTTATCAGTTGCTGCTCATAAATGCAGTATTTGGTACATGCCTCAGTATCCACATATGTGTAAATAAATCCAGCTGCTCTGAATAACTGATTATCCTGTAAGAAATTTAACTTATAGTTATTTGTGTACCAGTATTACCTGTACTCTGAAGTTGTAAGCCTATTCTCATTTGCTATCTAAATAGAATATCTCTTGTGCTTAATTATTTTGTTAAAATACCCCTTTTGCAGAAAGATTCTTGCTATGTAAAATACAAATTATAGAAGGAATTTTCTCTGCCAAAAATATATTTAATTATTTTTTCTTTTTTTTTCCCCCGGTCTTTCTCTAAAAACCACAGAAATCTTCATCTTTGAGGCAGTAACTCCTAAATTTGATTCCGTAAAGACAGCATTAAAAGCTATAAATATATTAAAGCTATAAATGTATTTGGCCCAAATTAATTGTGTTTTTGGAATGAAAGTTTATCCTTTTGGAAGCCTCGATCTTTCACTGGATGTACCCATGCGGTTCTTGCTGTATTCAAAACTTACAATTTTGAGCTGAATGAAGGCTGTGTTTTGTATAGATTGATTGTTCAGTCATCATATATGATGATTTATATTGTCATGTAAATGACCATTATCAAATAACATATTTCTTCTAATGATTATGCAAACTGCTTTAATGCAGCACAGCTAAGGTTAATGACACTAAATAAAATGACACCAGGAAGGAATCTGTCTAAAGTAATCCAATAATTCCCTATTGTTTGGGTAGTCTGAATTTATTTTGAGTAATCGGTGGTTTCTACAAGAAAACAGTGATAATTATATTTATGTCTCCCAAGTATTTTCTCAGGAAACAGACAAACAGCCTTGCTTGGTTTGTTTTAACAACAAACACAGCACCGCTGTAAGTATTTTCTTATTGCCTCTGAAGATGAAATGGATTACTAATGGAATGAGCAAATTTTTAGGGTATTTTGCAAAAGAGAAAATAAAGGCAGAGTTTGCACGAACTTTATAGATTCTGTAGAAATGTTAAACAACGTGTACGTATCCAAATCCAAAACAAACAAGGCCTTGTCATTTTATGCTGTATAGGATGAAAACTGACAATAGCACCACATATTCAGCTAGGTGAGCATCTTAAAATCATGAGCTTCAGTGGGTTGAGAACTAATCTGGAAAGCAGATTAATATTATTGAAGCCACAGAGAAGTTAGCACAACACTTTTCCTTTTTTTTTTTTTTTTTAATGGGATATTTGGCACAATATTAACTAGTGAAAACTACTTGCTAGACATTCAAATAAAAGGTACACTTGCCCAGATATTTACAGGGTTCTATACTCCATAACAGCAGTACTGAAGTAACAATATTTTAAGATTTTGCATTTTACAAAATGGACTCCACTGGCCATCCTCCACATAACCTAACAACTGGATATCCCTTGAGTTAAGATATAGACAGAAGTGATCTTAAGCTTAATTTGCGTGGTTCTCCTCAGCTCTCCGTCCCTCAGTCTGTCAAGTGATTTGGAGCGGCTGCAGCACATAAAATCAATGGATGGTTGCAGATAGAGCATTCTAAGCAGGAGACTTGACATGTAAACTTTAAACCATTTTTCTATCCCTTTTTGGTTTTAATTTTCTGATTTTAAGCTCTGATACAAAATTAATAATGGACTATAATGACCAGTTTGTCATAGTCTCTTGCTAGTAATGATCACCAAGATATTTGTTTCATTGTTAAATATGTATTTACTTATCATTTAAATATTCTATACAGGTTTACAAATAACTTTTTTCATAGATAGGTATGCAGTAACTGTATAATCTAGAAACAGCCTTTGTTATACATTACAATTATAACCTTGTTTCTCAGTGTTTGATATTTCATTCAGAGTCACATGTGAAGCTGGAAACAGCTAGAAAAAAGTTCAGTATTTTCAGCAATTATTCATTGGCAATGATGCGGCTAAGGGATACAATCATGTGTAAAGGTGATGGTCAGTAAATTCCTCATTCTTTCTGGAAATAGCTGCGTGGTTTTAACCGCCTTATAATGCATGTAGAAAAATTTGCATGGTTAACATCATCAGAAGACAATACTACACACAGTGGCAGCATAACAATTTTATGCCTTTATACTGAACAAGAAAAACAAAACCAGCAACAATTGAATATACAGTGGTTTTACTTTTGTGTTGGCAATCCATTCTTTTGCAAGTAGTCTACAGGCTGATGAAGAGTTCCGTTTTCTTATCCATTCCCTTTAGACATAGCCATGGTAATAATTTTATTAATGTAGATTTTTGTCTCCTGGAACTGCATAGCACTGTTGAAATATACCTGTCTGAACTGGATTTGATGTAATGGTTCATAAGACTTTCAGCTGAGCATCTCCTGTACTTGTTAAATTCTTTTGGTACTCAGGTGATTTTTTTAGATTAATTCCTAGGAAGAAGTCCACTGCCATAGTTTCTTACTGCAAGCACTCCCAGAGCAAAGGACTCTGTTTCTGCATTGACCCACGGCCAACTTACGTGTTATTATAATGAGAGAGAATGATAAGCTCCTGGATGTTACTGCATGCTCTCATGCATCTAACCACAGACAGAGGGTTTAGGAAGTGGATCAACAGCTTTTATGTTCTTAGATTCCACTTTGAATAGGTGGAAAAAATAAAATAATAAACAGTAAATATAAATATGGAGACACAACAACAGATCAGTACAGGACAAGAGGAAACGGCCTCATGTTGTGCCAGGGTAGGCTTAGACTGGATGTTAGGAAAACTTTCTTCACTGGAAGGGTTGTCAAGCACTGGAACAGCCTGTCCAGGGAAGTGGTTGAGTCACCATCCCTGGAGGTATTTACAAAAAAATGTATGTGTGGCACTTAGAGACGTGGCTTAGTGGTGGACTTGGCAGTGTTAGGTTAACAGTTGGACTTGATGATCTTAAAGGCCTTTTCCAACCTAAAGGATTCTATGATTCTAGGTCTAACAGGTTACGCTGAACAGACAAAGCCATTGAGATACTGTGTCATTCCACAGGTCTGAAAGCAATTAGGAAGGATGAATCCAAATATCTTGCAACAGTCTGGAACAAATGCACCGCATCCTAAACTGCTGTAAATTGAAATATCTCCCTTGAGTTTAGTGCAGCTATTTTGATCCTATCACAAGAACAATAACAGCAACAAAACGTGACTTTTCAAGTAAATGTACTCCAGTGTCCTTCCAAGAACATTCTTACAAATGAAATTTAAGAATTGTCTTCATTGAGAGCTGAAGACTGTTGAAGAACCTGACTGCGTATTGTCTACTCATACCCAATATTTAATGGCACTATCCTTAATACATACCATATGTAAGCATGTATCCTGCTTTATCAGTGCCTGTCAGCTCTACAAAAATAAAATATACCACCCCCACCCGTGTGATCATTTTTAACTCATCTTGTAACCACAATACCTTTGTACGGTACTTGAAAACAGAGGGCTTTACTTTTGGTTGAAATGTGTGGTCTTTAAAACAAAAATTGTCTTCACAAAGGCTTGATTTAAAAATTCGTAATTGCTTGAAAGACATCCTCAGAATAGAAGATACGGAGTCTTCACAACAGGAAATGTAAGATATAGTTCAGCAATACACAGCTTTCTGAGTTTCTTGCCAAGTTATGACAGATACACTGATTGATTACTAAAAGGTAGAAGCAAGGCCAAAATCTGCATAGCATATTCCAGGGAGACTGGAACCACTTATTCTTCGATTAGGTCTTGAAACTGCGGTTTAACTTCAGTTTACATGACTGCATAACAGTATCGACCAAATAGCTTTGCAATGTCATGCTGAACTTTAGCGTTCCTTATCTAGAAATCTGAAGTTGTAGATTGCAGTAATTGTACTCTTACAGGTTTTGTCATCAGTTTGCCAACACAAGAAAAGGTACGTTTATCAACCAGCACGTCTACTAACAGGTACACTTGAGAACTAATTTGAGGAAAGTTTCATTGCCCTTAGGACATTTAATTGCATCCACCTTTGGTGTTTCTAAAATGCTTGCCCCTACTAAAACAGAGTAGCCCGAAAGGATTTCCTATGAAAGCTGATGAAGTTTTTAAAATACTAGCAATATCTGAAGCTTGTAAAGGAGTGAGATTTGCTTGGAGTAATGGCTAACAATCCATGCCAGGGAAAATGTAAGCAACTCTGACAAATACACTTTAAATAGTCTAATATTTTATAAACAAATTCCTTCTTTTGATCATTCAAACCTGAATTTGAATGATTAAAAAGTCCTAAACAGGAAATAGAGCAAACAGTACTAAAAATTGGTAATCTGCATAAGGATAATCATCTACTCATTTTGGAAGTAATTTCATTCTTTTAATCAATGTTAATCCTCATTTGGTATATTATTTTGGTGCTTATGCATGCCTCAGGAGCAGCTTCGAATTTCAGAGTTTATCTTTTGTGGAAACATTAGGATCTTAAAATAAAAACCAAAATGGCCTTAACTTTGTTCTTTCCCTTTGATGGCTTAATGATAATCTTTGTTAACATGTCACTGAGGACAGGAAGGTATATAAGCACATGCAAGACAAAAGACATTTAACCAATGATCTAAACGTTTCTGTCTAAATTATTGAGAAGTTTAGGTTCTTTGACAATTAGAATTCACTATGTAATTAGCAAATTCCAAATGAACAGTTTATTTGGAATTGTTTTTATTTTTTATTTTTTTAAAATGCTACATTATTTCTCATAGTGATACACCAGATATTGTTGCTTCTCCTATTGAGTTTGAGTCCTGAAAAGTGTCTGTCTAAAGGTTAATGAAGACATTTCTCAAGTAGTTCCAATTATAGCCTGTTCATAAAGTCTTGGCATTAAAAAGTTTTGCGTATAGATGTAGCCTTAACATATTCAAATGAGTGTCATTTTGCTGAAATAACCATTTGTAAATTTATTGTAACTGTGAAATTGTAAAGAGTCTTTTTTAGACTTCTTCATGTAATGCATTTATACTGTAGTCCAGTGCACTGGGTCCTAGCAAGGATAGAGGAGACATGCTCATGTCCCTGAACAGAACAAGTATATGAAATCTGGGTTTCTCTCATACCTGCCTACTGCCCCCAGCCTCTCTGTTATGCCAGTCTGTGTATGCCTGATGAATGCTTCTTTCCTTTTCTTTCCCTTGCTCCCTCTTGTGTTTTATCCATAATGATTTCATTAAATCTGAAACTTCATGAAATCTCTTGGCATGAATAAAATAATATATTTGACATAGTTCGAAATGTGAAAGTATGAAATTCTTCATGAAATCTGGTAATTCTACTGTGAAAAAAAAAAAAGCAAATGTTGAAACTTTGAAAATGGTTAAAACCATAAAGCTGTCTGCCTCTGTCTTGCTTTACTTTCAGCAGTTTCCAGGTGTATTTAAACAAAATGGATTTTTTTTTCTTGTACTTCAGTCATTAGACTAAATATCTCAAACTTAACTATGCACAATAGGAAAAAAAAGGAAGATGTCAGCAAAAGCTTTCATGTTTGTCTATGAGGCATATGGCAACTTGTATTGCTTAAGACAAATGAAAGTAAGACATCAGGTCATCAGGTGCTGGGGTTTTGTTTTCTTTTTTTTTTTTTTTTTTTTTTCTCCTTTCTCAGCAGGATTGGTTTTTAAACATGAGGACAGATTGGGTCAGTCCACAAACCCTGGTGATTCTGTTTCACTGAAGAAGTTTCAATTTTGCATGCAATAAACCATAGCTATATTGTGTGCTAATGATTTTTTATAAACCAGCTGCACGATTTGGACAAATTCTCATTGATTTATGTAGGGAATTGACTGAGTAAGAGCCAAGTTATGGAAGAGCCCTACCAACATGTGTAGTTCTAGGTCTAGAAAGAACAGTCATATCTTCAAATAAATAAAGAGTTGATGGAAATATCCATATCTGCTTTCTACTAAAATCGATGTACAGCTACAACAGAAATTGCTTGAATATTTGATTTTTTTGTTTCGTTTTGGTAGTTCATTTTACGTAGCATCATATAAATAGCATATTATTAGTTTCTCTTTCCATAATATGTTATGGAGCTTATACTAGTATGAAAAAAATATTTTATATTTATGGATAAATAACATTATAGACATTATTTTTTCTACATTATAATAAATTTATAATTATTTTAGAAATAAAATATAATAATAATAGAATATTATAATTCTTCATCTAACTTTACCTAAATAGAAATTAGAGTTGTCTGAATACCTGATTTATATGGCCTAGCTTTGGGCCATATGGCTTTCTGAGCCACAGAGTGTCCTGGTTTTGGCTGGGATAGTTAATTTTCTTCCTAGTAGCTGGTACAGTGCTGTGTTTTAGATTTATTATGAGAATAATGCTGATAACACAGATGATGTTTTAGTTGTTGCTAGGTCGTTTTTACACTAAGTCAAGGACTTTTCAGCTTCTCATGCCCTGCCAGCACGAAGGCAGGAGGTGCACAAGAAGCTGGGATGGGGGCACAGCCGGGCCAGCTGACGGAGACTGGCCAAAGGGATATTCCATACCATATGACTTCATGCTCCATTTATAACTGGGAGGAGTTGGCTGGAGGGCAGTGACCACTGCTTGGGGACTGGCTGGGCATCGGTCAGCAGGTGGTGAGCAATCGTTTTTCATGTGCATTACTAGTTTTTCTTGGGTTTTATTTCTCTCCCTTTTAATTATTTTCTTTTTCATTCCATTATTTGATGTTATTATTATTATTTTCAATTATTAAACTGTTCTGATCTCAACTCATGAGTTTTCTCAGTTTTACCCTTCCAATTCTTTCCCCTATCCCACTGAGGGGAGAGGAGAGTGAGTAAATGGCTATGTGGTGCTTAGTTTCCGGCTGGGGTTAAGCCATGACACAGAGGAACCAACAAAAAAGACCATCTTTTTGTTTGATTTAAACTCAGAAATAGAAAGGAGCTGATTTCTAACATTCTAGCATAGTCAGGCTGACTGCAAATGAAGTGCATTTTATCACTGCGTATGAAGTACAGCAGTGCTATTAACTTGTCTCATTAGTGAAATACCTTGTTTCTCGTTAATCCTCCATTCCTATTTCCTGTTTTCAGTTTTTTTCATTGTCCAAGACGTAACAGAATTACTAAGATTTTCAGACTTAGATGTTCTGATTTCACATGTTCTTTCCTTTTCCTTTTCACCATAATATACTGCTATATGCTTTTTTTTTAATTTTTATCATTATAAAGTTTTATTAAAGCAGCTTAGAGCAAGTATTCCAGTTATTGTCCGCCTTTCTGTAGATGTGATAGCAAGAACAGATATATAGGAGACAGTCTGTCCCCAGTTTTCTTAGGAAATGGACAGACATTGTCTACAATGTCCTTCTTTTCTCTTTTTTAGCTATTCATCAAGTGTTAGAATATTTGAAAGCAAGTTTTCTTTGTGAAACTAATAATTTCATAACTTTTAAACGTGTCCTCGCATTTATTTTTTTTTTTTTGTCTTACTCCTGTGACCACCTTGTAGGGAAGAAAAAAAAAAAAAGAGAGGGAAAAAAAAAACCAAAAGAAAACTATTTTATTGAAATGAAAGCTTCCAGATGGAACATTAAGTGAAGGTTAGCTGAAGAAAAATAATTAGAAAAAACAAAAATAATTAAGATTCTGTCTTGAAATATCTGGTGGTTTTTTTGGAACAATGTATTTCAATTTTTCATCACTTTTTTGCTATTATAAAAACCAACATTCTCAGTAAATTTTAACTGTAAGGAAGCTAAAGGCTTTTTGGTTTATTTTGATTCCCATAAAAATAAATTTCAAAATCGTTCAATTTATGCAATTGCATAATCACAAGTAAAATGTGTCCCTTCGCAGCCTGTAATTTATTCAGTGAATTCCAAAATGGAAATCTTTCAGGAAAATAGTATAAATCACATTTTACAGTAGAGTAAAATCTCAGGCTAGCCAAATATTTTTAAAAATAGTTTTGAAAAGTTATTTACCTCTGGGGCTGTACTTCTAACTGTTCAGAGCTGGCCACCACATATGCCATTTCCTTCTACGGGGTTCAAAAACCTCCATCTTTGAAGATGCAGAGGTTAGGCTGGTAAGTCATTCCACTTAAGGTTGTCTACCTCCACTATCCATGTACATGAAAGCTGCTGGGAAAAATTTCAAACCCACTTCCATTTGGGCCTGCATAATTTTGCAACTAACTTTTAAAGTTAATACTGTAATTTTAAGGCTGAAAAATGCGTATATAAAATTACATGTATGACAATGAAGACCACATTCGGCAAATTTAGCAGACTTTAGCACAAAGTTCCACATGCTGAGGAACTAAAGCTTGACAAATTAGCTCCAGATACGACCGTATTAGTGGGAGTTGGAGACAGCCCTGCGGGGCTGGCTTTTCTTTGACTAAAGAAATGCCCTTGAGAAGACTCACTTGAGCTAATGAAGGCATTATATAAACAGTTAAAAGGCAGTTGTTGGAGGCTGGTAGAAAGCTCATGTATCAGCAGTTAGTAATTATGAAGGTTTCCTATCTCCTTTCAGAATAAATATCCTGCCCCAGTTGTGGCAGGCCTGCTGAATGGAGACTTTCTGGTCACTAAATGTCCAGGCACTATTTTGTGTAGTGTAGCATATGCAATGTCTTACCTCTGCATCTCAATAATTCCCTCTGAAGGCCACCCAAAGGCCAAAGATTCCAATCAATAACATGATCAGTAACTGTAAAATCATTTACTCAGAGCAATAATTAATACAGAGTATTTACACCAAATGAGGTATGACCAACCCACCTGGGAAGATGATTAAACTTAGCAACACCACTTCTTTCTTTTGTTAAAGAAAAGGAGGGGAAAAAAAAAAGTTTGCTTCACCCTGTAGTTTGGAAATCATACATGGTCATTACCATTATGATTCACATTGAATTAAATGAAATAAAAATTGAGTAAGTTATTTCACCTAAATATGAGACCAGTGACCAAAGATGTTTTTGCATGTGTTTATGAGCAGAATTTGTTATATGAATAGCTAATATTTATTATTAATAGATACACTAATTAAAGCCATACTAGTCATTTCCATTAGCTTACCCTCAAACTTCTACAGAGCTGTCCGTCTGGTTTTAATCAAAACCAAATGGTAATCCAAGTTCTCAGGCTGGAACAGCTAAGAGGAAGTCATTCAGAGGAGGCAGAAGAAAGCAGAAAAGATAAACAGATGATATTTGCTAAATTTGTATAGAGCAAAGGATATAGATGCTGTGGGTTACTCTGGAGACGTGATTCAGGCACCCTGTCAAACTGGAACGAAGTAGTTACAAGTGTTTTATGTCAGCAAAATACTAATATGATCAAGATGGAGTCTGTCCTTTTGCTTTTGCAGAGCTGAATTTGTGTGACTCTGGAGGATTCTCAGAAGAGGTAAAGCAACATATACCACTGCCTGCAATACTGTGTTTAAACTGTAGCATTCATTTTCTCAGATCCAGCTTATTCTCGAGCAGGAATACAATTTTCGCATATGCATGTAAACGGTATCTATCTAACCGTGTGTATTTGCTCATCAGAAAAGCGCTGGTTCCTTTGTCAATGCAATGTGTTAATTGAGTTTAGACCATGTTGTTCTCTGCCCGTTTCTCACTACCTGGTGCCAAAGACTGGGCATTTTGGAGACGTTCTCACGTTCTTCTGGATAACTTATCTTTGCACAAAATCGAGATGTATAAGATATTTTTTCAAAGGAAAAAAAAAACCAACAACAAAACGGGAGGGAGGGGTTTGAAAACATTTTTACATAATGTAACTGTAGCACAGATCTTCCCGTTTGACAGAAATTGCTCAGCAGGGTATTAAGCTGAATGTCTTGAAACGCTCGGTCTTATGGTCTTTTTTCTCCCCCCCCCCCCCCCCCGTCTCCGTGCGCTCTCCTCTCCCTGGCGCAGGCAGGCGGACTCGCGCTCAGTCTCCCTCTCCCTCTCCCTCTCCCTCTCTCTCAAAGGCAGGAAATACTTTTCAGGCAATCTGGGCCTGGTTGTTGAGGCCCCTTTCACAAAACATCAGTCTGAATTTAGTAGACAGAAGTCACTGGGAAAAGCTTGACAGGCTCGTGCTTAGTTAAGGCTCCCTCCAGCTGCAGAGGGTGTTTTTGTTAGACTCACACATTGAGCAAAACTGCTTAGAATAGAGCAATGATCTCAGTAGCGAAATCTGAACTTTTATGCTAGCAGGAGCTAACTGGGACTGGGCTCTTTTGTTTGTTTGTTTGCTCCTTCGTTTTGGTTTGGGATTTGATTTTTTTTTTTTTCCTCTTTTATTGACCAAAGATTTTAGGGAGGTTATATCCGAACTCCAGATTCTCTTCATCTAGGTAAGGCTGTCTTGGAATCTTTCTGTACTTTAAACTATCAAAAATTAATTATAAAAAAAAATAAAGGAAAGAAAAGAAAAATCAGCAAAGAAACAATCAGTATCCAGCACTGGAGCTTTCTGCGTTCAGGATCTCAGCGCTAAAACTGGAGGTAATCATTAAAATGTACATTTAGCTGTAGACTGTGCCAATTCTGTTTATCAAAATGCGCCAGATCTATAACAAAATCTTCTTGTGCGTTTTTCCTCATCTTTTAAAAATATGCTTGATATGCTGAACTTTGTTTATTTGCATTCATATATAAATAGAGCTGCATGGTCTTGCTTGCATATTTTTTAATGGACATTAAATAGGAAAGCTAGATGTGTGAATGATTTCTTTTTTCAACTCATTTGCCAACAGGGAGGGCATTTAGGGCGATGTTTTTTCTCTCCCCCCACCTTCCCTTTCCTTCCCTGCCCTCCAGCAGTAATGATGAGGAGTGTTTTATGTAGATATATCAGTTATACCTCTGCTGGGCTTGGTCTCTAGCTTTTCCTCAGTTCCTAGATGAAGTTTGTGCTATAACTGACAACACACTCTTAAATGGGTACACTCTACATATGAAATCCCAAGATTTATTTCTTGGCATTAGCTAAATTAGGTTATTTTTAGTAACATCTGATTAGACATGCAGTTTGGGGTTTGCTGTTCTAGCATTTAGAAGAGGGAAAGCAAGATTAAGCAAATGTCAGCTGACTGTAATTTTCTGTGTAGTTGTATGAATTTGCTCAGTTGTTTTCTTCACCTAGTAAACATTTAACTATGAAATATAATGAGAATCTGCTGTTAAGGTGTTTAGGGAAAATTTGGGATATTTAACTGATGCGTGAATGGAGCTGCTGCTATTTTGCATAAAGTGGTAATTTTATTATTAAATAGTTATGGACATCAGAAGCATTTTCATGGCAATCTATATAGTATCCTTTGTCATTCTGAAAATCTAAAGGGACAGTTGTTACTTATAAGTGATATGAGAGACTCTTTCTTACTTATGTGCATCATTAAGGCTCCATATAGTTATTGGCCAGATTGGTAACTAAACAGGAGTCATCTGTTCACATATTTCAAGAAGTTTTTAACTGTGTTTTTGCTGAATATTTTTTCAAAATTATTGGAGAGTAATGAAATGACTTTGTGGTGTGAAAGGACATGAAGGACCAGTAAATACTCCAGAATGGGGTCAAATACCTCCTCTGCAATAGGTTGAGAATTGTACGCTTTACTGCCGTTTGGGTAGAAGAAAGTTGCTCATGGTGGTCAGAAGTGGCTCTGGGTTGTGAAAGGCACGGGTCAGAAGAGGACCAGGCACAGCTGGTAGGCAGCAAGTTGTCCCTGGGTACATCCTGGAGTGAATTTTAAAGTCACAGTCACTCATTTGCTTATGGAGAACCTTCTCCACTTCGGTGCCCTGAGTTGAGAGAGCTGTGGTAGGTAGATGGTGGGACTGAGAAGTTGAGAGGAATCTGAATGGCTGAGTCTCTGCGTCACTCCCATGAAATTTGTGCTGGAACTTTGATGTCTCAAGGGATTTAGCAGTAGTGCCTTTACTGCGCTGTATTCCCATACTTGCTTCTGCAAGTATGCATGTACATACTTAGTACCAGCGAGTGCTCTGGTTAAACTGAGGAGAATATACCAAATAATAAAAATAATTATTCCATATGAAGGGGCTCCTTCTTCTGCAGCACTGTCTTCTGGGTTTTAAATGATATAATGACCTCATCTGATCTCACTTGCAGATGAAAATACTTGATACATGAGACAGTTGAACTATAGGGTGGACAACAGAATAGAACCCAGAAATTATCTTCTCATTTAACACTGAATTTTCTAATAGACTATATAATGAAATGTAACACAGATAGCTGCCTGTCTTTTTGATTTAGGAGGTTTATTTAAAGTCCTGAAGACAAATCACTGTTAGTATTCAACTCCTGGTTCTACTTGCTTAAATTCTCTGCTATGCTATCCTGTTTTTGTTTTTTAAGATTATGTTGTTCAAGAAAAAGAATTCACAGAAAGCTTATGGTCTAAAAAAACCCTGAAAAATATTTCATAGATATATAGCAATAACGAACATGGAAAATGAGAAGAATATAATCTGGCACTGACCATGTACAGGTTTTGACCTTGCTCTGTTCCTTCAGAAATGTTAATGTTCTTAATTTGAAACAAGAACATAGCCCAAATAGCTATATCAGATTACTCCTTTGAACAATTAAGAAGCAGAATGAATGTCTGCAGCCTTGAGGAAAATTAATGCAAGTGGTTACATTCATGTAATAGAAAATATTCAAATTGATTTCCTTCACCATAAATTTATGTGCCTGCAAACTTATTTTCTTTTGAACATTGTACCTGTTGACCTCCGTGTTAAATTCCATAATCAGAGCACTTGAACAAAGTAAGTTTGTCTGTTTGGGCCTAATGCATTAAGATCTCTGTAACACAAAGCAAAATGTATTCTCTCCCAAAAGAAAATAAAAAGCCAGATAACAACTTGGGTAGGCAGTTTTTGAATAGGCAGGGTTTATGGTAATTCTTTTAAATTGCTGAGCTTAAAATAATTTTTAAATTATTCGTTAGATGGTCGAACAATTGAAGGATGCTCATTTTGTCTTTTTCATAAGTCTCAAAAGTTAATTCATTTTTATTTTTTGTCAGAAGTGTTAAGCTGAATTTTATATTTTTCTGTTGTTTTTAACATTAATTTTGTTGCTGAAAAGTATCTTCTTTGATATAAAGGTTCCCTGAGGAGGGCAGTAGCAGAAGGAGGAAGAGAACTTATGAACAGTTTTCTTTTTTCTCAGAAAGGAGATATCTTTTAGAGTATTCTCCTTTTTTCTTTTAGTCATCTGGTTCCATTTTCTGTTGTTTGTTTGTCTGGAGAAAAAAATAAAAGATGTTTTTTGTATTGGTGATCTGTTCCTTTTACAAAAGAAAAAGGAAAAAGACAAAAATGGAGTAACACGGAGGTAAAAGCAACTGAAATAACATATCCGGAAGGGCTCGATCTTGATTCTCTTCCTAATAGGAAAGAGCTTCTGGAGGTCTCCGGTCCAACCCCTCACTCAAAGCGGGGCCAGTTAGAGCAGGTTGCTCAGGGCCTTGTCCACCTGGGTTTTAAATATCTCCAAAGATGGTGATCAGTATGAATACTTAGTAAGGACTTTGAGCTTGGCTGTATACACAGGTGTATTTATATATATATATATATAGTGTATATATAAGTGCATGGATACATATGTGTTTGTGTGTATATATATAAAAAAAATTATACTCCAAACCAAATTTGTATAGAATTTTCACATGCAAATCCTAGGTATAGTGGGTTTGTGAATTTTATTTTTATGGAAATAATTACTGATACTGAATCTGAAGAAGTTTTTGGGCTGCTGACTGCAGCCCATATTTCACCATTGATATTTGCTGATGCTTTAGAAACTACTTATTTTAAGAACAGTCTGTTGGTAGAGAATTTCAAATCCACTATTACCATAATTGCTTGTTTCTCTTGAATGAGGAAAATTGCTTATTTTGAAATTAGAAATGCCTGGCGTTTTATCTGTGGCATATTGTACATCAGCTACTTAACACAGATACATACAGTCTAAGGCAAACCTCAGTATTTACATTAAAACCAATTTAAGCCATACAATGTACTCTCTACTTCTTGCCTTCACTTCCCTCTAGACTCTTCTTTTTCTTACTCTGATTCATGATATTTCCTGGTAGCTGTTTCATTATACCTTATGTCAAAATCCAGTAGGTTTGGATTAAATGCCCTTGAACTTCAGGAAAGTTTATAAACACCTTCTGTTACCTCTGAATCTCTAGTGGTTCTCCCACCCCCTAGCTCACGCTTTATCAGCTCTAGGCTTTCCAGGGTAGGCAGGTCTTATCGGTGAGAGTTTCATACAGTCTGTTGCACTAGATCTCAGCCATGACGAATAGTCTTTAATGCTAGAATAATTAAATGTTCCAACTCGAACATCACTGTACTCGTGGACAGTTTGCCTCATGATCCAAAATTTCACTTTGCATAAGGGGGAGTCAGTGGTGAGATTCAAAAAGAAAATTCCATTAGACTGAGAAATGAGGAAAATCTAGAATAGCATGAAGGATTGTTGCAAAGTGTTGTTTGGCTAAGGGAGCTAAGAGAAAATGGAAGAGACGAGATGAACCAGTGAGAAATTTGCCTAGCCAAAGTAGTTGAGGTTACACAGCTGTATGGCTGCAAGTTATTAAAGAGCATCCAACAACTTTAATTTTGTATTATTAGCATCTTTGCTAAGACCGTCACAAAATATGAACCTATTTTCTGCTCTTAGTGAATTTTCTCCTGCAAGACAGAGACATGTAATGGGCAAAGAAGACTTGCTTTGGATTCACTGTTTCAGTCTGAAGCATTTAACCCCACGCTTCTGAGCAGTCCTGAGAGGTTCAACACACTGGAAGTTGTACTGTTAAATTCATTACACGCTTTTTTGTCCACGGCTAAAGGGCAGATAGTGCTTTTCATTTTGCTTGAATAGTTTATCTTCAGATAATGCTGTTTTATCAGAGGTGGCAGCTCTCAATAATAATGCGCTAAAATGAGAAGGTTTTGCTGAAAGGATGGTCTCAAAGAGTTGTACCCTCCACAGCAGAAGCTGGACTTGGAGCATTCAACGTGCAGAGACAAATCTACATTTTTGTTCCATTAAATACCTATGTGCAGGAGATGTCAATGCCTTCCTGGCAACTTCCAAATCTTGAGTCACTGTCAGCTTAATTGGATATATAGCTAAATATTTTAAAAAATCTTTTGCATGTCATGTGAGTATAGGTAGCTGGTAAAGGAAATAGACCTAAATTAGTTTTCAAATCGAGGGAAGACATCTGCGTGAGCTCAAGGGTCACCTGTTTTAATTTTTCCTGTATTCCTTTACTCAGGAACACTAATTTCCAGGGTTGAGCATGTCTTTCCAAGCAGGCTACAGATGCTCAGTAGGAGAGTATCATCATAAATTCAGGAGACCAGCTGATGAGTTTGGAATTGTACATCTCTGGAAAATACTATGGAGATGGTCTGTTGACTATGACTGTAACAGCCATATTCACATTATGACTATTATGGAGGCAGAGAGAAAGGGGGTAAAGATGTGAGATACAAACACAGTGTACACAAGTCTTTTGAAAGATAAACTTCCTGAATTCTGAAATAAGAATATTATAATGAAAAGTGGTCAATTGCAAGGTTTTGTTCTGATGCAAACTTTTTTGCCCCCAATTTCACCAACCTGGGAAATAAATTAAATTTTTACATTCCCTTCCTTGAACGAAGTGGACTTAGTTGGGTCCCCCAGTACATTTACAAAACACTCAGTGTGCACTACACATCATTTCTCTCTCTAGCTTCAAAGAAATACCTGGTACAGCAACCATTTTGATTAATTTTGCTTTTCACATCTTCAGTTACATTCCAGAAATACTTGCTCAGTTTGCTTGTAGTACTTTTTTACAGGTGCACGAAAATGGAATTCAAAGTGACACTATTATTGGTTCATTCCCACCAAAAAGAACAGCCATCTCAGTAGTCATTCTCTCTAGACTCTTGACAATAATAATTTTGTCTTTATTGATGGGACAAAATAATTTTAAACTCTTTGTGTACAAAGTATATGCATAATAATGTCAAAAATACTTTTCAGCCCTGTCTACACCAGGAATGAAATCATGCCTCCTACTATTCAGTAAGCGGACTGGTTGCCAAAAGTCATTGTCCACAGTGCCTCAGATTTCATAGCTCATGGCTATAACAAGCACCAGCAACTTTTCTTTAAATGGAAACACTATATTGGAATTTTAAACCTAAAAGGCATCAGGAATACAATCTGGTTAATTTATATTGTTTTCAAAAGGACCTCCTGTAGCTAGAAAATTAGGGGGTTTTTTACTGGGCTTGGCTAGAAAATGGAATTTCTTCCATCCTGGCGGGGGGAAAAAAAAAAAAAAAGGTTTGGGAAAAAATTATCCTAACTCAAGACCAAAGATAATAGTCACAGTTTTCTAGGTTGCCATGTCCTATGGGATGGCCTTTTCTCATTTCATGTCTTCTTTTCAAGCTGCTTCCAGTCAAGGGAGTGGGGGAAAGATGGTGTAAGGAATCTGCCTACTATGTTATTTTTCTGTTCTCTGGAGGTAGAGAGCAGAAATTATTTGGGACGAGGATTGAAAGGGCGATGAAATTTCCATATAGAAGACCTCCATTTTGAAAAAGAAAAAAAAACCCTAACCCTAAATTCCAGAAAGGAAGCAAGAAAAACCTGTGTAAAAAGAAGAGTCCAAACCTTTACATCTTAGATTACTTTTATATGTTCCAAAGAAATAAGCAATTTATATTATGTTGAAATCAAGATCGTGTAATAGCTTTCAAACTACTAAATTTTGAACACCAGCAGACTCACAGATCAGAATTGCTAGATATCATGGTTCTGATTTTCTTCTAAAAAATTCTATGCTAGAAAAGCTTTTTGGCTTAAAACCTCTTCTCTTTCTCGTGGGCAGTTAAAATTTGATGGCTGTTGTCACTCTGGAATGATGCTATGGTGCAGGTGACGGGTTATTATAACAGCTAATAAGAATTTAATGCTGTTCATTAATATATTAAAACGCCATTAACAAAATTACAGTATAGTATAATTATACTATGAATACTTGAAAAAATTGTATTTCTGGTTTATAGAGTATTCATGAATACCAAACGGTACAAAAACATAAAGTTGGATATTTAAAATTGTTTTTTTTAAAATTGGTTTTGATTTGATAATTAAATCGGGTGTAAATAACACAGATCTTAAGTAAGCCTGGATAACTGTGGATCAGTTTGGATCCTGTCATTTCCCTTTTGTCATCCTTGAGGAAGAGGCTTAGCTGATCTGAAGCTCAGCACTGGAAATGAACCAAATACAAATGCAACCAAGCTAAAACCCACTGTAATCACACATTGGCTACAAGTAAAAGCCCTTCTTTGTATGATGATGAGCACTGGTAATGCAGCTACTTTTAGAGGAGGAATGAAAACAGCATGGAGTTGCTTTACTTTGGTGTTTTCTAACAATAAATTAAGGCATATTGACAAAGTTTGGGCTCATATCTTAGGAACCAATAATATTTTCACAAGACAAGCAAGACTTTGGATGTCTCTGAACAACTTGCCAACTTTATAGTTTGGGGTGTCTTATGTAGTGAGATCTTATAACTGCTGGACAGTATCACAATTTTTGTAACATGTTAAATGTCTTTTGAAGAAAGGATGTTAATAACCTTAACAGTATTACACATTTTCACTGACAGTAAACTATAATGAGCACATCTGACGTGTCAGAATCTATAAAGGAGAAAAGAAAATAGCTTGCTAAAGGGGTAATGACACTGATCGCCACAGGAAAGGAAATCCTTATCAAGTCACAAGAATAACTTCAGGTACATGGCTTGATTAACAGCTTGTGTGGTTTTTCTTCTATCAGAAATCACAGGCTTTTTGCAGTGTATAATTTATATTTACTGTATGTTATAGATGCTATTTCTTTACATGCATAAGCGAAAAAAAAAAATTCTGTTTTAGTATTTCTGCTTTCTGTTTCTACTTTGGTCCTCTGCAAGATCCTGTAATATGAGGCACAATGAATAAATATTCTCCTTCTTCATGATACTGTTGATTTTCTTATGGCTCTAAATCCTGTCTTTCCCAGGCAGGAAATCTTAGCCTATTTCATGGCTCCTCAGACAGAAGCTATACCATACTTTGCATTGTCTGTATTGGTTTTTTGCCATACCTTTTCGTGCTCCATTTCTCTTTCCAAGATGAAATGACCATAACTGCATACAGTTTTCAGTTCATGGAATAATGAGAACTTAGAAAACACTATTATGCCACTTTATGCTCAGTTTCTCTTTTGCCTACTGTACTACACACTTTCTGATTTTCACTGTACTTGAAATTCAGTTCCAGATTACCAGCCACAGTGATTCTTAGTTTTGGGTTTTTTTTCCTGATTGGTAGCAGATATCATAGAGGTTTATATTATGCATTTATAGTTAGAATTATTTTTTATAACTGCATACCATTATATATATTGACATATATTTATATGCAATTTTATCTCCTAGCTCTCTACTGCAATTGGGTCCTTCTGTATCATTAACACACTTTGTCATCTCACTGCTTTTCTCCTGAATAACCTAAAAAGCACAGATTCTAATAGCTGCCTTTGAACATCTATTAATAGTCTCCCTCTTTAAAAAAATATTAACAAATTCTCATATATTCTAACTTTTGGGTTTCTGTTTTCTTTTTATTTATTTATTTTCATTCTTCCTAAGATTTTCAGCCAATTTACTGCATATGGAGATCAGACTTGCTAGCATATAGTTCAGGACCAAGTGGTCTTTATTTGATTTGATTTTAAAAACCACTTTTGGTGCATCCCACCGTTGCTCGCAGCACCCCAAGGCTGAGCGTGCAGAGCAATTCCCCCTGTTCCTCCAGCCTTCTCGTTGTGCAGAGAATACCACCCATAAGGCTTAGTAAGGAGACTGGAATTTGTGGGCCAAAAATCCCTCTGCTTCCTCTTCAGAGAGAAGAGGATTGGAAAAAAGAGTCTCTTTCTTACCCTAGAAAGGCTGTACTTCAAACACCTGTTCCAAGCCCTGGTCAGGATCCCTTCTGTCCCTGTGCATCTCCCTTCTCCAACAAAACATGTCTATGACTCCAAATGCATTTGCTATTAGCCTGGTAGAACGTCCCTCTTGCAGCTCCCCAGATTTCCCCCCTCTGCCTTGCAGGCGTCGTAATTGTTCCCTTTTGTTCCTGTCTACAGAGAGAGTAACTTTGGGTATCTGTCAGGGTTACGAGTTCAGTAATTTCTCGTTTGGGTATTGTTGTTCAATTCTACCAGTTCATTCCTGATCACTTTATTTTCTTGTCCTGAAACTTCTTCTAACTGACATTTCAGTACAAGTCAGTTCCTCAGACTTATCTGAGGGTTGTTATCTGTTGCCATTTTTTTTGTGTTTGATCTACAGCTGGCCAGCAATTGGTGGTGCATTGAAACAGTCTATTTTTAAAATCCTGTATTATAAGATATGTGCTGGTAGGAATGTTCGTATGTTGCACTTAGTTCCTACCTCTGTAATAAATACTGATACCAAAGCCACGCTGTCCAAAGCAGTGCATGTTTCTGGTGCGTACTGAAGGCACAATGCAATATCATTCCAACACTAGTGTTCGAGAGTGTTTCATAAGGTTTTCTTAATATTGCCTATTATTTTAAAGTATGTTACCAGAAAATGAGGACCAAGAATAATTCCAGAAAGCACTTTTTATTATGGTTCATATGGTAGAATGTCACACTCTCATGTTGCATAGAAATATTTCAATAAAAAAAGAAACATCATTTTCTGTAAAATTAAATCGCTATATTTTGTACATAGCTGTTATTCATTCTCCCTCTTTTAGAAAACTTTGGGGATTGGCACTTGTATTAGAATATCACCAAAATCTTAGCCTATGACTTTTAGTAATCCTAAATAATGCAATATATCATTCAGTCCTTTGCCACCTAAGACTGTATTATAAATACATTCAGAAACTCTCCCTATCTGTCTCACTTTGTATGACCTGAGTATTAAGTCGCTGAAAAATTTCCATTCAGATAGTTATACCTGAGTCAACCTGTTAGCAAAATTTTCATTATCTCACAGGTGAAAGCAACTTCTATTAAGTAAGCTGTACTGTCTCTATAGTTACATGGATTGCATTGAGTCCTTTAAAAATAATTTTTAAAGCAGAACCATACATACATTGTACCTGAGTCAGTTTTAATATTCCTGTTTGTCGCAGCATAGGCAGGACTTCCTTAGTTTTTCTTGAAAAATGGGAATATCAGGTATGCTCCGCATACTTTCACAGAAGCCCCAAATCGTCTGTTGGAGCCAGCAGGACTTGGGCTATGCATTTCAGTCAAGTATTAATTACTCACCACCTTGCACTGCTACACAAAGACTGCACTTCTATTTCTGTCCACCAATTCATAGCTGAAAACGAACAGGAAGAAATATCCTCAAAGAAAATTACAACAATGTAAAAAAGAGACTATTGGGCTATGTTTGTGTTTATCTGTACAAAAATCAGCAACCGCTATATTACTGGCCTGTGTTGACATTTATAATATATAAGTTCATCACATGCATACATATGCAAACCTTACCTTTAAAATTTATGTGAAAGTTTTCAACTGTTTTATGATTTCATTCTGAAGACATACTTGTCTTAAAAGTACTACATCTTTTCTGATTTTTAGAATAAAGTAAATATTTTCAAAATAGTTATTAGTTCAAACAGTTTTTAATATTTGATCCTACATTATTATCTCTTATAGATAAAATAAATTAGGGAAAATGCATCTGGTATTCACTAGATTAAGACCCTACAACAAATAATCCTTATACTTCTATTCTAGGACATCAGTATTTAGAACGGTCTATACCTATGCACTGTAAAGGTTGTTTATATAGAAACTGCAGACAAGGTGAGCCTCCACGTCAGTAAAATCCAAAAGGTGGTATATGTCCAGGAAATAAGAGAAGGAAGGACTGTAAATTCTAAAACAGGAGATACTTTAAAATAACTAGCTGTTTGAAGACTTAGAGGCTTATGGTTTATCTCAAATTATTTGTAAACAACATTCTGTCTCAGAGCTTGGTATGGAGTTACTGAAAGAGCTGAATGTAAGCCAGACCAGGAAGATGTAAGATTAGTTTATAGGAAACAGACCCTGTTCACTCAGACTTCCTTAAACAAAGTTTGCTGACTGGGGTCACAGCCCAACGAAGATAAAATAATGATAACAAAATAAATATTTCTGCTTGATCTCCGTTGCTTACGTACGCCTGCTATGTAAAAAATGTACTGAAACAGTCTTTCATCTCTGTATAAGTTCATAAGCCTAACGCTTTGCCTTATTTTTTCGCAGAAAAGATTTGCATCCCATGTAAAGCGTTAGCAAAAACTGAATTCCACTGGCAGGACGGTAGGGGCTGTACTGCCTGGGCCGCCCTCGCTGAAACTCTCCCGCCACTCATACTTAGTAAACTCTGCCATGTTCTTCGCAACTTTCTCCCTTCTAAAGCCTATTTTTTTTTTTTTAATTGCAATCTGGAGGAGGTCGTGTGTGGTGCAATGAATTGTCAGTATGGTGGGTCTGGTGGGGCTAGCAGGGACGTCAGACCTGGGTCAGTGGCTGTCCTTGCCTTGGCCAGCCAGGGATGCCACTGAGGTGTCCTCCTGCATGGCGGTGGCTTATTTGTGCCTGCTTTCGCCATAGCCCTCCCACTCTAATGGTGTGGCATGGCTGTTGCTGCTGAATGGCTCTATGTTTCTATCCTCACCCCTTTCTTCCAGCCTGGGAAAACCAGGGTGGGCTCCACTCCTGTGTCCTAGGAGGCTGAGGGAGGAGGTGGAGGACCAGAGAGCCCTGGTTGTGTGCCCCTGCCTCCCCACTCTTGTAACTGGGAGGTTTTCTTGTCCCATCTTGTGCCCCAGAAGGGGAGTCGGGTCTCTGATGGGTCTGGGTAGTCACAGATACAGACATTTGAGTAAGTCTCCTTCCTCTCCTTTCCATTCTCACTCTAGCTCCAGCTCCTAGGTCTTCCTGCGTCAGCCTGCGCAGCTTTTGCAGGGTGTCAGTCGTAGGTATTTGGGCCGTTTTGTTTAAAGACACTTCTTGTAGGCCATCACGTTTCCTTGAGGAGAGAAGCAAGAGAAGGTAAAAAGATTCTTGAAAAATGTGCAGCACAGCCAAATCTGAATGGAATTTCATGAGATAAAGAAAGGGCGCTTCTCTGTCTGATTTTCAACAGCCTGCTGGGAACAGTTTAATTTGAACTTCACAGAAAAAAAATCACAGGAATCCTCTTTGAAGGAAAATGCTAGACAATCTAATTATAGGAGAGCCTACTGGTTCATCTTATACATCACATCACTCTGCTTTATCTGTTGCAAAGTAACTATCTGTTCTGTGAGATTTCGTACAAAACTTCTGAAAATAAACAAGCATAAAAGCTTGCCCTATTTTTCATTTCCATTATATTTTACAGCGAAAGGAGAGAGGCAGTAAATTATTAAAAAAATCCATCTAAAATGACATCTTGTTTTGTAAACACCATGAAGCATCACAGAGGGTGCTTGAAGGGGATTCTGCTGCAGCATGATCGCCCACTGCTCACTTCCATTTCCTTTGGTCAAGAATTGCCTACTGAGTCAATATCACCAAGTCCACACCCAGGACCAAGCCTTTTCTGTCCATCATTCATATTTTGTTTCAAAGCTTATTCTTCAGATAGTTAATAGTATTAAGCAGTACCAATCTTAGTGCTATTGAAAAGTAAAACCAAAATATGAGTCTTAATTATGGGAGCAGCTGAGTGGACGGCATTATACCGACGGATGCTTTGACCGGAAGAAAAGGTCTTTTCACGCTACAAAACATTTCAACAGACTGCTGAGAGTTCATCTGCTTGTCTTAAAAATCTAGAAAAATCAAATATAAAGGTTTCTAGTTGTGGGATGATACTGATGGAAAGGGAGAAGGAGGGATGCTTCTTCCCTTGGTGAACAGTACAAAAGGACTTGAGAGGGGCATTTCTCAGAGGACCAAAGATGCTGCATGTAAAGAGAAAAAGTGAGCAGCAATAGTGGAAAAGCAGTGATCAAGGCAGGAACCCTTTCTTCTGCAAGTGGCAGCGCACTTTGTTCTCTGGCAGAGAAAGGAGCACAGTTATGAATCTCATTCAGAGGTCTGGAGAGGTTTGGAGTCAGTCCTCCAAAGTACAGCTTATGTTCCTGCGTGTGAGTGCAAAGAAAATAGGTTATTCTGAATACAGGCGTAGAAGAGAGAAAAAAATTCCTTGTTGGCCCATAACTGTCAAGCAATTATAGTAGGAAAAGAATTTCTAAGCTGAATTGTAGCAGATAATGCAGACGGGGGAGTGGAAGAAAAGTAAGCTTCCACCAGACCATGGGCTCCTCCATGTACCATGGGAATGAGGGGATTTCAGGGATTGGTAGCTGAAGCTGCCTGGAGAGGGGGCATATGTAAGGTAAATTTTTCCTACTCAGTGCTAACATAAGCTCATATTTTAGAGAACAATGAAAGTACCCTTGTCATATATTTATTTGTCTTGCATTTCAAGCAAAGTATTTGATATTCTTCTGTTTAATCGTTTTTTCTGCAGTCCATGAGGCAGCCAAAACTAGTGATAGCACAAGTAAAACAGAAGGGTTCCTAAAGTAAAATTTATTTGTTTTTCATCCCCCATGAAATATAACTCTCCACATCCAAAAAATGAAAAACAGTAAGGGATCTGTTCTCCCCTTTCTGCACACGTGTAACTCCATTTAGCAGCAGCAAGATTAACACACACCCGTTAACTCTTTGAATGCCTGCCTTCTGCATATTGAGAGCAGCCTAAATCTTAGGTAGATGGATGCATATATGTCATTAGGCAATTGCATTTTTTAGCTTTTTACACTTAATATTACTGGTATCTTTTCTTGATTTTTGTCAGAAATTCTCCTATATGGCTGTAACAACCATGTTTAATTTTCTGTAGATGGAGCTGATATTCTAGTAGGGGAAGAGAGAGGGAAGCTACAAATGAGTTGCACCCAGGTACAACTCCAAGTAGTGCTAATGGAGGGCAGCAGAAATCATAGAGCCCCTTTTAGTAAACCTGCCCTTTTTCAGAGGTCAAAACAAACCACAGTAGTCTTGTAAAACTAATTTCATTGCTTCTGAAGAGCTTTAGGGTCCATCAGGAAGAGGTGCAGCAGAAGTTAACAGTATTATCGTTATTGATTTGCACCCTGCGGCAATTTTGGACCACAGACACTTAGAAATAGTAGGAGAATAAAAATATGAAGTGAAGTCAGAATAAGAATGTCAACGCATTACAAATTTATACAATAATTTGACTTTACATTTTAATATTTAGGCTTGCTCTCATATTCAACTAGGAAAGAAAAGAGAATCTTAAAGCTGTATTAACTTCTTACTACCAAATTTTGCCTCTGAAAGCAGATAAATTTTTTTGGCCTGGCTTTGTGTGTTTTTTTCCGTTTTCTTCAGCCTCCCACACTCTAATGACTTGTGCATGGAATTCTCTTACCCTATGAATATATTTTCTTTTTAAGCACAGTCTCCACAGAGGTGGAAAATGTGAATGTGAAATGAAGCTTGCCATCCTCAAAGAAGGTTAAAGATCTCGGAGCGTGTACAACTCTATCCTGAAAGTCAGTTTGTCAAGACATAATTTGCAGAGGTTCAGTTGCACAGGCATAATTCTGCATTTCTTTCAAGATGAATACTTTTATACCTTCAGGCATGTGATTTGTCAAGGCAGCTTTGTGGCCTGGTGGGCAATCAGAATTTGCCTTAGTGGACTGAAATGACCCAGAACAAACTCAGTACTTAATCTTCTTTATTGCTGAAATCAATAAGCAGATCCATGCTAAGTGCTGACAGTTCTTATGTAGGGAGTGAAAAGTAGAAGCGTCTGCTCCTTGAACCTCTAATGTTTTATGGGCCAGAAGTTTTGTTTTGTTATTTGACAAAGAACTTGTTCATTTTGTTTCATAATGCATAAATTAATACGAGGTATTTTCTTTGTACTAATTTGTACATGCAATGTCGCAAGATTAACGTATCTCAAATGCCATCATCCAGAAGACCCGATACAGCAGTCGGTGAAAAATACCCACCTAGATAATCGAGTGGGGACAGTGGGCTGTGGCAGAGCCCAATGGTCCAGGTGAGAGGCACAGTTAGGGCTGACCATACTGGCTCACAACCTAGCCATCTGGAGAGCCCCCTCCTAAATAAGGGGTTCCTCCCTTCCTTACCATAATAGATCCCAAATATATTCACCAAAGTTGTTTGTTGGTTTTTTTTTTTTATTTCAGGTTTTATAATGTATTTAAGGTAAGAAATATGCCAAAACCTTAGATAAGTTTTCCTAGGGTTGTATTTTTTTATTACCACACAACAGCTGATTTCCCCTGCAACTTGTAATTACAACTTGTCCTGAAGAGATTGAAATAATAATAATAATTAATAATAATAAAAGTGAGAGCCACTGAATGGGCCAAAGCTACTCATAAGACAAGTGTTTTATAACTTTGGTGAATTCAGAATAACCCTCAAGTTCTGCTCTGCCTCTTGGGGAAGCAGCCAAAATTTTGCACTACATGGGTATCTCTGGGTGAGGAGGAAATACGAAATAACTTTGTGTGCAAAGCAATCACAAGACATAATGCCACTTACACCCATGGAAATTAATATCTTATGACAGACATAGTGAAGAGAGACTTATTGTCAAAATTTGGCTCCGGAGCTACTTGCCTGTCCATGTGCCTGTTTATACCATTGTTGTTTACTTGATATTGGAGAGTAATCAGAAAAAAATTATATTGAATTATGGGTGCTGTCAAGCTTTGTATGAAAAGTATTGAAACTTTAAACAAAACAGTCTTCTAAATTGCTGTCCTTCTGGTCCTGCAGTCTTATCTTGCTTTTACACTTTTGTTTAAACTGTTCCTTCCCTTTCTCTTTTTTTTTTTTTCCTCCTATTTGGCATTGATTCAATAGCCGAGTCCTCTTTTTATTTCTTTCAGATGTTAAAATGATGAAACCCTCTTTCCCTCTGGAGCAGTACACAGCAGCCATGACATCTCCTCTGGTCCTCCGCGGAAGGTACGTTGCAGCCTGCTGCTGAACTGTTATGACATGTCTCTAGCAATCAGAAAGAAAAGCTGGGAAGAGCATGTGACCCAATGGATGGGATTGGCTTTGGAGTCTGTGGAGTGTAATACAGCATGTCGTCACGGACTTGTAGCTGATAACTTGCAGACAAGTATGGAAAAAGATGAGGTTTTGAGTGTGGACCGGAAAGAAAAATGCGCTTCGTTTCCAGAGTGCTGTTACAGTGGGGAGCTGATTGGCTTCCCTGCAAAGCAGCTGGGAAACATTTCAAAGGAGGTGGATGAAAACGATAACCATGAGGATGAGGAGCATTTTCTGGAGGCCAGCACAGAAACGCTAGTCCATGTGTCTGATGACGATGATGACTATTCAGCACTCAACCTGGATAGTGTTAATTACCCCATCACTGCTGTAGGAAGGGAACCAAAACATGAAGAGAAGAATTTAAATGGAGCAGGCTCCTTAACACAGATGGTACCAATAAGAGAGAGTAACAAGGCAGCTGAAGCATCTGGATTAATTGGAGATATAAGTAAGGAACCTGGCTGTGATACAGTTCCTGTAGAGGAGATGGAAGAAGATGATGTTTGTGGCAGTGTTGGCCAAAGCCTGGAGCTTTGTAATTATGAAGGCTTAAATGAAGTAGTAGATGTAGAGAAAGGAAATCTTTCTAATTCTCCAAATGTGAAAGAAATGATTATGCCTGGGAAGCAGCTGCTTCATACTGCTGTAATTGCACAACAGCGCCGGAAATCTGATGCTTTTAAAGATGGGCTTGGAAAGTCTGAGTGTGATGTGGTAGAGAGTGGGATTTCTTCTGAATCATGTACCAGCAGTGATAGACAACTATGTGCAGCAGCGGGATCCAGTGACTGCCTTATGCAATCTTCTCCTTGCTCTCTCATCCCGGCAGTGGAAAATGGTCTGGATGAAAGTGGTTTCACAGAACCTCAAGTGGCCCCTGAAAACAAATGCCTTTCAAATGTCAGTTCAGCAGAAGACATTCAGTGTTTACATGTAAGGGATAATTTGACCACACAAGAATATTCAGACAGCCAAGTGAAACTGCGCAAAAGAAAGGTAGGATGCTCATAAACTGCAGAGATTTTTTTTCTAATGTTTTCCCCCAATTTCTTATGAAGGTGATTCCACGACTAATTGATTGGAGATAAAATGTATTTTTCAGCCTTGTTTCAATAACTTGTCAGATTTTTCTTCAAATGGCTTGGAGAATAAAGTGTTTATAGAATTGAGTTTCATGAGCTCTTTTAAAGGTCTGGAAATGGCTGAGCTGTGAATTTGAAAGGTGCCTTATATTCACTTTATATATATAATTTTATATATTTTATATGTTTTTCTCAAGGCTAAATGAATAAGTGTCTTCTATGAGTTTGATTTTAATTTTGGTTTTCTGCTGCTATCAGGTATCATTAGCCCTCTTAGGAAACAAACTGTGTCTGGAGGAGTGGAAATATTTTGTAGTAGTTCTTTGGTTTTCAGCTTAGCCCCATGAGCATATGTTCTTGCAAGAAGAAGTATTGCTGAGTTTGAAATAATGTTTTGCAATTTTAATGCAACCAGAGAGTTTCACTGTCTACACAGAGTGAAGAGTACCATTACAAAATTTTAATGGACAGCTTCCCTGGCAATAAAACTCCCGTTGGCTTTCATGGGAAGAGTTGTGCTGGCTGTGGCACTACAGAATTCGTCTTAAAGTCTGGCTTTCCTAGCTATGCTGCTTATTCTTGCTAATAACCAATTTGTAATTGTTTACTCCTCTCTCTGCCTTTTTTTCATTTGGCATCATCTAGCTTCTTTTGTTTGGGGTTTTTTTTTTGGTTTGTTGGGTTGTTTTTTTTCAAATCTGGTTTCTATTAATTGTGTGGGGGTTTTTTCTGTCAGCTGTAGTGCCTCAGTAGTTGTTTTACTAGAGCACAAATTCACAGATCTAAAGTACTGTATGCCAACACAGCATCCTCAGCTGCTAGCCATGGCTTCCTTATGTAAACCCTTTGCTAGTATTAACATTCAACTGATATGGTTGGAAGCTGTATGTAAGTTTTGCAAAAGGTTTCAGAAGCCCTCAAATACGGTCTTCCTTTGGTAGTTAATGCAATCACAGTTACCACGTTAACTGTTCAACTGATCTTGCAGTAAGTATGGCTCTGAGTTTTGATGAAGAAACAGAAACCTGATTAGCAGTACCAGAAATGCTAAGCTTACCCATCTGTAGAAAACAGTTCAAGTTTAAAACAAAAAAATTAACCAAATTAATATCATATGTGAGAACTGTATGCTCAGCTGCTCTACTTTAGCATCTCATTTTTTTTACTAGGCATAGTTGTTAATATTTATGTATACGATTTATATTGTTATCAACATTAATTTTGATAATGTAATTTCAAAGTCCTATAATTATCATTTGAAAATACAGATAAAACTTCTTTTTATTACGTACAGATACAGTCACTGTGCCATGACTCTGCCCACATTAGCTTTCAGTGTACCACACTACATTTTTTAATAGCTTTGATGTTGCTAGTTTCCATGTATCTCCTTGTATCTTGTTTTGAGGTCACGTACTCATCTTTTAAATGTACACTCACGAGAAGTATATTTGAGAATATATTCGTGATTTGTGTTTTGCCATTAAATATTTAAAAAGACAGAATATAAAAATTCCAGTGAGACTAATAGAAAAACTAAGAAAGGACGTGAGCACAGAAAGGAGCAAAACAAGTAATTGTTTCAAGGAGGGCTGAGAGTTACATGGCTGCAGCAACTGCGAAGCCGTGTGTACTGTAAAAAGGGATGGAGTCTGTAGATCTGAAGGGGAGTGATCTCGTACCAGTTTGGTTAAAGAAGCCTCTACCAACAACTGTAAAATGTTTGGCAAAAAGGGAAAAGATATGATCTGCTGTTGCTTCTGGTATTATTTATCTCTAAGTTCGCAGGACACTTCTACAGACAATGTTCCTGCGTGCAGGATTTTATCACTTATCTCTAATCGTACACTATTTTACAAAAACCTGTGTTGGTAATAATCTGTAATGAAAAATGTGCCTATGTTTACAAACTTTCCCTGAAAGCCACTTTTGTAATTTTAACAAAACATTAGAAAAACAACAGACTTGAAACTGAATCCATCCATAAAAGTCAAGTATTTGCTTTGCAGTGACAGGAAGACTTAAGGGATTGGGAACGGTATATAAAACCTTTTCTCTCAAGGTCAGCAGTTCAAACAGTGCAGTTAAGGCCTAAAACACACCACTGTCTGATTAATGCTCGGTGTCAATTACAGTTCCACATAAATATGCGCTCATAGAGGTCAGAATATGGGAAAAGGCACATGGGGATGAATTGCTGAAGTTATTTGGGCACCCAAACCTTGAGGTGGCACCTTGGGGCATAATAGAAAGGTGCTGAACTTCAGGTACTTCCATGACAGTTAAGATCTTAGGACCTTTGAGGAGACGTCATTCTGCTCTTGCTGGTACTAAATTCTTCTGAAAACCTGTTCCTTGTTAACATATTTTAAACTGCTTTTAATGGTGGCAACAGAGCATGACCTCCCGTCTTATCTTTTGATCTGTTGTCTTCAATCCGAAGCTGAGGTGAGACAGTGTGGATGTGTCGTGCTTGCTCTGCAGATGAATGCAGGTTTGAGGCTTTAAGGGCTTAAAGTTTAGCATCTTTAACCAGCACTAGCTCCATTTCAGTAAATTGCTTCAGTCATGATGGATGTACTGACACTGAAGATACTTTTTGCAAACAGGTCCAGCTGTTAGAGCATTCTTTGCTCCCTCAAGTCACCAGGGTTCAGGTTGTTGATATACAGCACCCTCTTTTCCTTTGCTTTCCCAGAAGGACTTCCTAAGGCTCGGAAATAGGAAACGCCTGAACTTAATTGTGAGAAGTTAATGATGTTAGGTCTAATTGAAAGATCCCACAGTAATCAAGCTATCCTGTTGTTGTGTTGAATGACAATCAATTCAGTTTATCCACAACATGAAGTTGATGGTTACTAATGGTTCAGAATAGCAGAAGCATAAATGGATTAACTATAAGTGGCTACACCAACTAGACCCTCCTGTATGCTTTCCTGGGTTAAATAAATTGTCGATTTTTAAATAGTCATTTGAGAATTGTACATTCTGAATTTGCAGAGATTGGAATAATCTTTGGAACTAATGAGCAAGCTGTAATGCCTGGGGCATCCTGACAGTTCGCATCTATATTCATATGTATAATGTAATAAAGCTTTTAGAGAACAGTATCATACAAAACCAGAAGAGTATCGATTATTAAAATACCAACAAAAGGAGAATATTTAATTACTATCCACTGATTTATAAAATGGGAAAAAAAAATGTCCATTCCCTTGTAAAGGATCTTGCAAATTTTTGCATGTGCCCTGTCTTATGCTTTCTCCAAGCTGGTAGTCTCATCAAGCTCAGGGTTAGCCAGAAAAATCCCAGCTGCTAAGACAGCTCTTTTACATGATGAATCAGTAAAGGAGTAGACAGTCATAATTGTGAAGTTTGACTCTGAACAGTTTGAGTAAAAATCCATGAAATTTAAAACAAAAATGAAACAGCAGTGAACTCCGCTTGCAAAAGAAATTTTGACTTGTTCCCTATATTTCATCATTCTGCCACCTCATCTTAGATTTTATGTCTAGTGATTGTTCCATATAAATGGGGAGAAAACAACTAGAGAACCAACTGTGATTGTTCATTTCTCTCTCCTGTAGGATAATGATATATCACCTATTCTTTTTAATAAAATGTGAAGTTACTCATGACTTGGGGGGGGGGGGGAAGAGACAACAAAACTACCATATATAACAGAAAGTAGCATTGGGCTCAGTTCATAAGGGATTGTAATATCCCTGCATTTAAGGAAAGGAAGAGATGGAGTATTGAAAAGCATTCTGCATGAAAAAAGATAGAATTACTATTAAGAGGCTTTTAATAAGGCTCAGGAAGTTGTAGTTAATATTTAAAAACAAAATTCAATCCACAAATTAGCTTAGCAAGATAGTACCAGAAGATTGAGGGGGAAAAAACTGTGAAAAGATAAACAGATTTTTCACTGAATATACACAAACATATAAGAACTATATTCTGATTTGATCTGGAGTAAATATAGGAAACATTTCTCATGTGTATTTGGGCTGCTTTGATACAATGTAGTTTAATATCTCAATGTCAGAAGAAAAAAAAATGAATTAACATACACAAATGAACAATTGCATGTCAAAATTGTTAGTTACCAGTTCAATTGTTTTCTTAGTTTGGATAAGGTATATCCATTTCCATGCCTTTACACTTGCAGTTAAACACAGTTTACTGAAAATCTGTCATTTATTGCAATAATAAAATACTTTTCTATGTCCTATGTTTTGTATTCCAGATTGTAGTGATATAAGAAAAGAAAAATTTGCTGCTCTGAAAGCAGGCCTTTCCTCAGGCATCTCAAAGCAATGTTCCTTTGCAATGCTTAAAATTGTTGTTATTTTCATTACCCTGTGGAAGAAACAGGTTCCAGAACTGCTCAGTCACTGGAGAGAGGCTATTGTCACACTAATTTTTTGAGAAGTCCATAGAAAGAGCTTTGGAGTCAATCTTCCAAAAATAAACTTTTTTGGACTTAGGAGTCAAGTTCAAAATAGTTCAGACAAACTTTGGTTCACCATTTGAAGTCCTGGTTGCTTATCTAAATTAAGTATTAATTCTGAAACTTTTGAGGTTCTCTTCTAATGTGAAACATTTGGTTTGCTACAGTTTTTTGGTTAAAAGTATTAATAAATTCTGTAAGATTTCAGATGATAAAGTGCTGGCAAATTTACTGCACGCAGTGAGATGAAGAAATCGATACGTAATGATTGGTTTTGGGAAATGTAATTGATGTATTGTTGATTTGATGATTTGTTTGTCAGCTGTATTCCTTCCAAGAAATTGTATAGCCTAGGAATACTTCTTCAGGAAGGGCTAATTGGGATATCAAACTAACTGGAGTATATGTGATGAATTTGTATCGTTTTCTCTGCACAGGCAATCTCAGACTGCATTTCAGTCTCATTAAAACATTTTGCTTATGTGTCACTGAAAAAGGAATGAAGTAAACAAATGTTTCGGTGTACAAATTCCTTATCTCTCTTTTATGAGACTTTTGCTTTTAATATTTACTACTTGCAGTTCTTCATGGTGGCCTGCTTAGAAGCTTTCCAGTTTCAAACAGTTGATGTTATCTCAAAGTCATTCCTACAAGACTAAAGAGTATAATAGTCAGGGCTATTTCCAAATGCTCGCTATTATTGCTACTATTTTAATCCAGATTTCTAGATTAAATGCTGTGTGCTTTGCAAGGGATGCTTTAGGACGCAGCTAACGTTCAGCATGACAGCAGCTACCACTGTCAATGAGATGCAAATTAATTTAAGAAAAAGATTATCAGAAGGATGGCAGTAAATGTAGAAAGAAGCCAGGGGAGAAGTTTACCCGGGGTGACACACGTCTTTGAAGCTGAGCCTGTCCCCCACACAAAAGCTGTGAGTTTTTTAAAGTGTAGTTTTGCATTTTCTGTACTGTTGTAATAAAGTTTGTTTCATTGTTTCATGAATTGTAATTAAACTAATGTGAGAAAACAAAAAAATTGCTTAGTTGAATTTAAGCCTTTCCGTTCATTTTTGCTACTTGAGTATTACGCTTGCCCATGAGATGTGAAGGCTGACTCTCTTCTGTTACAATTTCTAATAAATTCTGGTTTACAAGGCTAAAACTACGATTTTTATGGCGAGTTAGAAAGTTGGGTTCTTCCAGGAGCTTCTGCTTGTATCACCACGTAAATTGACTCCCCAGGAAGCCTATGGAGCCTTGCCTGCTGGCTTAGTCCTCACAGTAAGGTACCTGGGAGAGGTAGTAGGAAAACTTCCAAAAAGCTCCATAAGAGCTCCCTATTTTCTGGAATGATTTCCTTACAGTTTTTTCCCTGTCATCTCTACTAATCATCTCACATTACATAATCCTTTTCAACTGAGCACTCACTTGTCAGCATTAGATTCTTATTTAAAAAGTCATGTGAGCTTGTTGTGAACAATAGTATCTAACATTTTAGATCTTTTTCTTATGTTATTGCTGTTAAAATACCAGAGACCAAGTTTCCAGACCTGTTACAAGTACGTCTTTCTGAAGTCTTGATCTCCCTTTACCTCAACTCTGGTTTTGTTGAATGGGGATAATTTAATGATTAATTATTTTTTCATACCAATTTTTAATTTAGCTTTTAAGACTCTTAATGTGTTGGGTTTTGTTTGGTGGTTTGGGGTTTTTTGAATAGAAGCTGGCTTAGTAGGGATCCAGTCTAAACTATTACTACATAAGTAGTAATATATTGGCATGTGTAGGCTTGACAGTGATGCACATTTGTTAGTATTGCATTATAACAATAATTCAGGTCAGTGTAGGAGAGACAAGCATAGAAGATAAAAGTACAAACAAAAACGAGGAATGTACAGGAAATCTTAATTAAAAATGGAAATGAGCATTTTGCTGTATCCTGAATTTACATTTTTCTGAGATTCAGTCTGCAAATGTGTCAGCCAGAGGAAGATGACAGCTCTAAAAGTTGGTGATTTTCAAAGTCAGTTATCTTTAATTGCACCTTTACAAAACATGATGTATAAATGCATTCATTTCCCACAGTTTATGTTTTTCCATTGAGTATTTTTTAAAAATAATCCTCTTGCGAATATTCTAGTGGAGCAATTCAACAACCTGGAAAAAAATCCACATTCTCAGATCATAATGGTTATTAGAAATTCTGAAAATGCGGACAACAGTGAATGTTGCTTGGATGGTTGTAGGAGACCAAGGCTTCACTGCTTCAGTATGGTCATGGGAAACCAAGGCTCCAGTGCTTAAATCTAGACATTAAAAAAGCATTAATGGATGTCAGTGGAACTACTGTGTTCTTAGAGTATGTTTAAGTGCCTTGCTGAACTTGGGTGTTATAATAATTTGTAACCTTAGAGACTACAGAAGCACCATCACAGCAAAATTACTTTCAAATCATATGGTTCTCTAACTGTATTTCCTGTACAATTCAGACCTGCACTTATGCCAGAATAGCTTCGTTTTCAAATATGGAGATGAATAATATAATCTGGGCATCTAAGGAATGTTTTTTCTTAGTTTTGTGAGGGTCAATGGCAAATGCAAATATTGGAACTCTGATAATCTCTTTTTAGAGGTGATCTTTCAAACAGTGGAAAAATACTGTCATTTTCAGACTTTATAAATGTTTTTCAGAGTTTTTCCGACTTTGTAAAGGTTTTAGGAAAGAGCGTGGATCTGTTTTACTCAACTCATAATGTGAATATGAGCACTGTCAAAAATTGATGAGAGATCCTAAGCCACAACAGCTTTTTGAAAGGTTAGTTGCTACCCACATTTCTCAGAGCTACAGTCTGTAGTATTAGTACAGTGGCAACTATTACTGAGATCCACAGTTGCTTCACCACAAAGAATTTGCTGCATTTGCAAATTGCTATTAAATGGTCATAATTTTGAAGGCATTGGGAAGAATCTGGCAAGAGCTGCAAGTAAAGCAAAACAAATATCATGATTTCTTTAAAAAACTGAAACTTTCTTGGCTGTCATGAATATTTGTTTCTCTTTTCTGCATTGAAAACTTGCTTCCTAAATTTACCACTTAATAATGAAGATGTGGTTCAAAAATATAAATGGACTAAAACAGTTGGATCTAAGTTTTTTTTAAATTATGCCTATTATCTATGGTAATTAGTAGAAAGTGGTGGTCATAAAGCACTCCTATTATTGTGGTTCCATGACCATGAATTTTCTCTGTTGCTCTCACAAAAATATGTATCATAAATATTATCTCCATCTGGGAAGCTAAAGAATGCTTTCCCACAGACTTCCTTTGTGTTTGGACTGAAGTATGATGTATTTCAAACAATCTGAAAAGTATTTAAAACAAGCTCAGAACAGGATGGGATGATTGCCAGGCCATTACAGTATAACCTTTATGCAAATTTTACTTTGACACATTTTTGTGACAGTGTTCAGCGATAAATTTTAAAGACTGCCAGTGTTGTCTAGACTGCAAACCAAGAGACTGTTGCACATCAAGTTATGCATTAGTTGGATTTCAGCTACCTAAAATGGTCATGAAAGTATTTGTATTTATACACGGTTCATAGTCATGCACTATCGCTTCCCCAGAGTGATACTACACGCCTCCAGGAACCAATGTAGAGAGCTTTAGTTTTGTACAGTTTATACTCACAAATGTCTAATTTTGTCAAGGTTTGCAATAATTGGCTGGAAGAAAATTTTTAAAACAGTTCTTGTTTGTTTTTAAAATTAATCTTTAAAAATTTCTGATTGGTAAGGGCCAATTATTTGCTGTTTGTAGTCTACAAATTCTCAGTTGTGCGCCATGTTAAATGGACCAATGACCACTTCCTAAAATGATACCAGATTTGTAATTAACACCGTATTTTTGAGGCAAGCTGTCTTGGGATAAATGAATGGGCATAGTATGCAAAACCAAAATTTAACAAGTTTAGGAAATGGGAAGTGGAATTAAAACGCTTCAGCAAAACCTTCTGGATTACGTGACATCGCTATCCACAGCACACTTTTCCATTGGTTAAAGAAAAAAAAGGACTTTGCTTCCTAGAACTGTTCATCTGGCACTTTCGCAAGCATAACATTCACTTTGAATTAACAATCTAGTGAAAACGGAGAGATCTGAGAGGCACACGGTGATACACCTTCCATCAAAGCCCAGTAAATACAGCAATAACCTGGAAAGTCAGTATTAGAGCACCCCTGCCTGTATTACAGGGCCTTTGAAGCCCTAGCTATGGCAGAGCAGCTTGTTTCAGCGCAACCTTCTGCTGCAGACATGACCTGTGCTAAAACCAAAAAGCTTCTGTGTTAGTGGTGCTGTGTCTGAGGAGGGGCGCAGAAGGGAAACCCACCCTGGCCAGCTCTGGCCGTTGAGGCTTTACAGCAGTGAGGTCTTTGCCGCTGCTGTCAAGGACTATTTGGCGGTAGTAGCGTGGTGGTGGGTAAGTCCACAGGTTTTAGTTGGATTCAAGGACCAATTCCCACGCGGTAGTTAGAAGCAAACAAGTCAAAGAGAACCCCTCTTTGGGCTGAACTGCAGCAGGGTGGGAGCCATCTGCAAAGTGTTTTCCACGGGGATTTATTTTGTTTGTTTGTTTGTTTGTCGTGTTTTGGTTTGGGGTTTTTTCCTTGCTTCCTGTCATGGTAGTACATCTGATTGAAACACCTAAAAATGTGTTGCGCGTGCCTATGTCCTTTTACTACTCTCTCTTAATGGTGACACGGGAGTTTTATAAAGGCAAAGGGGGTCTATGCCACAGATAGGGTGTATTGAATATGGCTTTACAAAATGAAACAATACTGTTTCTGCTGCCAAAAACTATTCCAAGTTCCAGAAGATATGGCCTAAAATGGTTATGAATTCAAATTTAGAGAGATATTCTTCCTCCTATGAAAAAAAATTCAGGCAGCAATACAGCTTCTCTCTATATGTATGTGTGAGTGTCTGCGCGCGCGCGCGCTACGGTAAACGTATGGCAAATGTAAACCAGATCCTTGCTCTCCTTCATAACTCTGTCACAGCTGACATCTAATGCTTTTACAACAATGAACATAAGGTACTTGGCTTATGCACACTGCATTGATGAAAAATTGACTCACTGCAATATGAGGATATCCTTCAGTAATGTGCCATATTACAGCGATAACTTTCATATCTTGAGTTTCACATTGGTTTTGCGCTCTCACCTTACATAAGGGTTAGAATAGAAAATGCAGTATATAAAATAGTTAAGTTAGATGGAAGTTTGTTTATCCTTTCCTGCAAGATGCTTCCTTCCCAAACATTTTTGCACGCAGCAGATTCAATTAAACAAAGGTTTCTATTTGGATGTCCTGAGTCTCTTACTCATGTGGGGAGTTTTGCTTTAATATAAAATGTGTCATCTGTTATACCCATTCAAAGAAAATCTTTAAGGAATTGATTCTGTTCTTGTACTACATTTTTTCATCTCTTGGGTGGCATCCTCAACCTTCTTAAAAAAGGTGATTTGTATGCACTAATAACCATGTGATTCATGACTGATATGAAGGCATGAAATATGTGAAAAAATTCAGCAGTGCTAAAGCTCATGGTTTGTGTTGTGTGTAATTTTAGCTTCAAAATATTTTAAAAGCTGACATCTTTACTGCATTGAAAATGAAAAAGCATGGCCACAAGCAAAAATTTGGGAATGTAAACTAAACTACTTTCCTACATACAGATTTTCTGAAACACTACACTTCTGGTAAATGCCAAGCTGTATTTGTATCTCACACAAATTTAGTGGTGACTGTATGTTTACATCACACCTCTCTACATCCGCTGAATTTATTCCAGCGTGGTAAACTCACCTGTTTACAAATATTCTCTACTGCTTGATAGATGATGACAATATGATGTGGTAGATGAGCAGTATCTTGTTTAGGCTTTGCACTTATATGGGAAGTAAAATAAAATAGCCTGAGAGTGAACAAGAGAAGAAATAGGGCAAAAAAGATAGGGACATTGAGAGACTGTCTTATAGGTGGGGTAAGACTGGAAAATGAGTAGGTGAAAGTGAATTGGTTTTCCATGAAAGTGGTCACTCAACTCTTAGTTGCACAAAACTTTCTCAACTCATGAAAATGACTCCCAGTTAATCAGTTTCTCTGTTTCCAAGCCTTCCTCAATACTGCTAGTAACAGTCAAACGTAATTTGGGGAGAAATTCCTCCGTATCTGTATCTTGATTAATGTTCTCGTGGGTAAATATTCTGCAAGACTTGTAATTTAGCATATTTCACAAACAGGTTATTACACTTTTCTCAAAGTCATATTGTAATTCTTACTGTAGGTTCTTTTGCAATATATGTTTTAAATCAATCAATTGTGTTTTTGCAGACCAAAGCCTATGAATAGTTATGACTGTGGGGAAATGAGTTTTAATCAGATGCAGAAGAAATACATATATTCCTGAATTTTGCTCTCTTGAGAATAGTAACGGAAGCCTCAGATTAGAATGTCAATTTTTTTCTAGGTCATCCACACTCTGTCAGACAAAAAAAATCCTTCTTCATCTTACCCATACTCTTCTAGTCAGTATGTTAAGACCACTAATTCTCCCCCCCCCACTCCTGCTTTCTCAGAAATGCTTTGATTTCTTTTTTCTTCTTCATTTCATGTACTAAGCTCAGTGTAGCAGTATTAAACTTTTTAGCTTTTTGGAGCTTAAGCGTATGTAAGGGAAAGATCACTCAGTGACATGAGAATACTGTGTATTTTTCTCCTTGGAAGCATCGTCATTTCACAGGGTTTGATTTCAGGCTCAAGCAGCAGCCAAGCAGAGCTGTGCAGTCACATGAACAGATTAGGAAGGGAATACGAAGTCGTTGGAGAAAAGGGTGAGCAACTTCCAAGACTCTTACTCCACTTTGGTATGAGGGGGAGAGCTGTCCCAAACACCCTCAAGAGCTAGTTTTGTAGTAGTGATAATAGTTCCTAGTCTCCTTGCCCAGCACTCATTTCTACAGTTGCACAAAATCTCTACTCAAATCCGTTTATAAGGCGCTCTGACAAAACCCTTACTATTCTGTGCCTTTTTCACAGCTTCCTTAGCGGGCATGGTCTGCAGTGACTTGGTCCCTGATTCTGTGCTTCCTCTCTCGGTCCTTTCCATTACACTTAGTTCATGGAGGACAAGCTCTCCTGTGTCAACAGCATTGCCTCATGAAGCATAATAATGAGAGTTTAAATGTCAGCACTGTTAGTCATTGATGATTGTCTTAGGGTTTAAATAGAAATTTCTTATTTTCTAGCCGCTGCGTTCAGAGGGGGTGTTTACCAGCAGCAAAGTATAATTGCGGAGCTTTGATCTTTGCTTTGAAACGTCTTTTAAAGTGTAAAGAAAACTCATCTATGCTGAGAACGACATTAGAGGCTATTTCTGGAGTTAGACCAGGATTCTGAAGGTGAAAGGACACTTCTCCAGCTCTCTCAACAAGTCCCTGGGAAAGTTAAAAATAAGTCTTGCTGAAAAAAAAATTTGGCACTTGTTATTTGAGAAAATTTCTTTATTCCAGGAACTGCCTCATGTAGCAGAAATTTATTTACCATCTGTGTAGACTTGAAAAATTTTCCATCTTACCAGATACACAACCGAAATAGAAACAGATTTTCCGTCCCTATGCTTTCCACCGACCTCTGCTTTAAGAGAGTCCTGTTGTAAAAACTTCTGAAATTTTTGTGTTCTCCAAAGGGGGGTAGCTCAATTTTAGCCCATCTGTCAAACTCTGAAGTTCTGGTTGTGACCTCTAATGATGTCACCTTACTGTTGCTAAAGTATGTCACTTGGGGGGAGGGAAAGGAGGTGTTCACAGACGCAGTAGTTGAAAATATATGCTCGTTTTAATTATAGTTTTAGTTGTGTTAATTGCTGTTACAGTACTGACTTCTAATCAGAAATAGTCACTCAAGAAATTAGTTTGTTTTTCTTTGAGTAAAGATGTACTTCCTTAATTTCATAGTTCTGCAGCTGTAAGGGGAGAAAAAAGGTTTAAAGAAAAAAAGGAAAAAAGCTGAATCTTGAAGTAACTAATCCTTTAAAAAACAAAGCAACCCGTCTGTTGGTAACTCTGCGTATCGCTCCTGAATACTGGTATGAATACAGAGGCCAGAAACCAACACAAGCAATTTGTGAGAGTGAGAAAAGAGAAAGGAGTTCAGAAAGAGATGTCATGGTAGATAAAGTTAACTTTTGTTTGCAGTTCCTGTTTGGGGTTTTTTTTTCTTTCATGTATTCTGTGGATACATTTTATTTTTGCACACTGAGGATCCTCAAGAACCATGGGGACCGATTCTTATTTGATGCTTAGATGTCTTTTGATCCCGTCTACCAAAATAATACTTGTGTGAGTAACAAGCTTGGTGTAAAAGGCAGGCGTCAAAAGGCGTCTTTGAAATCCAGGAGTTTGATTTGCTTAAAGAATGAAAAAAACCCCAAACCTCAAACCAAAAAAAACCCCACAAAACTGTCTGCCATTCTTACTATGTTTTTTCTACCTTATCTGTTTTTACCAGCTTCAGTGTTCATTATGTTTGCCTGAAGGGGCTTGTCCTATATAGGCCGATCGCAGATGCTTTTGCTTTCGTAATTCTGAGTCTTTGAACTAGTAAAACCATATGAGATGTGATATTGTTTTAACTGCAAGTATTACTGAACCCTTTAATCTAGCAATTTTGATCTGTGTTTTAAAGTGCATTCTGACTATTTTTGGACTTTTGTATAACTTTTCTATTTGACTGGACATGGTAAAGTAAGCTGTTATTTTTGCGCAAAATCATACAATTGTGAAAATGAACGGATGTGAATATTCTTTCCTGTTGCTCTAAATCATCTACAATCCCAAAATGAGGAGATTACAGTTTATATTCTCAGCATGCCAACACATGTGTTACTCAACAAGCAAAGGTTTTAAATGTGAGTTGCAGTTCCCACAAAAGCAAAAGGTTTTCCTGGTTTTAGTTACGTTTGCACTAGTGGGTTAAGGCATATATGTGCTGTAGTGGTTTAGTTTGGGCCAGGGGCATGCTTTTGAAGTGAGTTTGCTAGTTGATGTGATATAAAGCATGATCAGTGACGTGGTGAATAATGTGAGATAGTGAGATTCAATACATATTGCCTGATTTGATAGCTGCACGGCTGATTTGATAGATGCTAATGCCGTGCTTCACGAAGAAAAACTGTATTTTAGGATTGCCAATAGCCAGGGAAATTTTTTCAGATATAAGCAAGAAAAAAAGGATCCCAGAGGGTAGAAGATTCATGTCTGCACAGTGCAAGAGGTATGAATTGAAAGACTAGGTATCAGATGTAGTCACAGTATTGTATGCTCCCATCATTTGTATTGTGAAGACATCCGACTGTCCTTTACCCCGACCAAACTGGCTGCGAGATACGCAGCTGTAATGACTAGACAACACTACCAACAAATCTTCTGAAGACAGATTTTTAAAAGAGATCAGTACATTACAGTTTCCTTTTGGGTAAATTTGATTAATATTCCCTGGTAGAAGAATACAGGTTTCTCACTCAAGGTTAAAAAGTAGCTAGACAGTCTTGAGATTTTTACAGTTTTTGTTTCAGCTGCCTGAAATATATCAGATCAAATGTAAAACTAGTGAAGAATATCTTTCCCCTTGTACTTGTGCTTTCTAGTTCTCTCGTTAATTCCCAGTAGTCTTGTGGTAATGCGTTCATTCTGTTGGCCAGCTGTTCAGCTCTCCATGAATGCATCCTCCTGATGTGCATTTCCCAGCATTTTACAAGCCAGCGTCCTATTCCACTTCAACATAAAACTTTTTTGAAAACAAAACTATATACCACTGGGGATCTAGATGGGGAACGTCATGCAAGGATAATCAAACTCAGTCTGAATAAGTGATGAATGAGGCAATAACAAATATTACGCAGTATAAGCACTAAACTGCTTGTAATGTGTGTTTGAAATAGAGAGGCTATGTCTTGTAGACTAGGGATTTTTTGTCTTTGACACAATTAGCTTTCTTCTGCTTTTGTTAATTACTGCCTGTAGTAGAAGGGAACTCTGATTCCCTTCTGTGGGCATTTGATAGTAGAAACCTACAGTAACGCAAATAATATTCCCCACCATTGCCATTAGTATTAGCTTTAGTCTTTGGTAAGGACAGAATTGTGAGCTACAAAGGTAAAGTTTGTCCGTACAGGGGAATAGAAGGTGTGTGAGCAGACTAAAACAGAAATAGCTGATTTGTTCCCTCTTGGAATACATTTTTCACCAAAAATAGCTTGTGGGATTACTAAACACCAAGTGTAAAGGGAGCTGAAAACAGGGATGGTTTTACCCTCGGTATTACCCCAGATTCTTCAAGACAAAAGAGAAGTTCAGCAGCTAGAAATCACTGTTCTCTCCTGGTCATCCCAAGGTTGTTTTGAATGGTTGGCTTTTTTAATAAAAAATGCAAAGGAAATGTTTGTCTGCAGCTTATTTTAAGACTCTTTCTTTGTTTATTGTGAAGCCTAACATTTGACTTAGTGGTATACAGTTCTTGGATTCAATTTGAAATGTAATTCTGTACAGACAGGGGAAAAAAACTCTGTTGTGCATAGGACTGTGGAATAATAGGTATAGTTTATAGTGGATATTTTGGATTTGGGCCATCTGTCTAATTTGGATGCTCTCTCTTATTTAACACCAACTGGGATTTACACCCAGGCCACAGTACCAGCAGGCACAGCAAATGTGGACTGTGACTTAACCCAGTAATGCACGGGGAGGCTTCGTGTTGAGAGGAATCCATGGCATCTACTTGATTGCACTGCCGGTCGTTCTGTGCCTGAGTGGTTCCCGTTACTCCATAACAAATAGGGAGATTTGTCTTCTTTACCATGACCAAAGCATAAAATCTTCTACCTTTCTCTGAGAGCCCCCATGTTGAATGCATATGTATTATGTAGCAGTGGTTTTGATCATTTTTTGGCAGCATGTGGAACAGTTGCTTTGTGATTATATCACTTCACATGTTCTGTAGGGAAATAAAATAAGCATTCACTTGTTCTGGTTCAGGCTGTCCTGTAGAAACAATCTCCATCTGTCTATTGTTTGTGTTTTAAAAGGCAGTATGAGAATTTCTAGAAATATTAATTGTAGAAACTTTTTGTTAAAAACAGTACATAATATTTATCACAATCTCCAGTAAACACCCAACCTTTTTGAGTTGTTGTTTAGAGAATCTAACCAAAACTTAGCAGATCAGGAGAAGAGTTACTGATAATAACATCAGTGTAAGCATAAATAAATCAAAACAGAGAGTCATTTATTCTCAAGCGCAGAGCTGGTGTTAAGACATGGGAGTTCCTTGAATTCCAGTGCCTCATTAAATCTTGAGGGTATAGCATGCAGGCAAAATGAGCATTTTATTATTATGCATATTTTCAATAGCCAGTAGAATCATATTAAATATGTAATTTATAAAAGGAATATCCCAGTTGAAATAATATAATGTACATAAAGTAAGAGAAACAGAGGGTAGAAAAAGAGTTTGGCTGTGTTTTGGTGATTTTTGCGAGCTTAAGCCTATTGGCTGACCTCTGGTAGCCAGAAATTTTGAACTGTCAGTGAAATCTATTTAAAAAATAACTATTTAATTATGCTTTTTAATTAAAAATTTCCTATGGAATAAAATAGGAGTAGATCAGTTCAGACTGGGGCATACGGTCTTTTAGGAGTGTTCTGATTATTTAAATAGAGTTGTCTCAGGAGTCGCTGGAGCCTTCCACATTTCCTTGTTTTCACTGAGTGTCAGAAAAGATGCTTTCTTACTAGTGATGGAGATATTTCCACTGGCTTATATCTAATGTCAAATGAACCGCCTCACCTGGGAGAGGATATGGCCAGTCGTATGGAGGGGCAATAGCAGCACAAAGGCTGGGAGTATTGGCGAGGAGGGTACAGACAGAAAAATGACAAATCTGGAACAGTGCCCATTTATCGCTTACTGCTGTATCCTCACTATCCATATCCACAGGGGTTATACAGAAGAATCCTATTCTTTGTCACTTGGTGGATTCATTGGACATGACAATTCCTCTATAATCTTTTTATAAGCAGTAAAAGGGTTTTGTGACTATGAGAAAATATGCTGATAGAAGAACAGAATAAAAATTTATAAAGAAGAAATGGGTCTCCAGTGTTAATATTTCACTTAAATGCACTGCTTCATGTGAGCCAGAGCTCCTACAATTAGGCAGTCTTTGCTAAATTACGGTGCAGTGGAATTTACTAACTGGAAAGATAACGCTTGTTCCTTGAAAGAACTCAAAAGATTTGATAATTAGCTCTCAGAGGAGTCCACTGGTTATTTTACAGCTGTGGAAAAAACAGTAGATACCTTATTTATTGACCTAACTATCTGATAAATCAGGAAGAGATCAGTGTCATGGAATCTTTTTGAACAGACCACCTCCTGACACTGGGAAAGATCCAGATGAGGTCAAAACCCTCAGCTTCCTGTCTCAGAGAGGAAAAGGAGAAAAAAAAAAAAATCTGATAAACATAAAGCTACACAGAGCTGCTTTGGAAATCTCTGGAGATGAAGGGAGGTGGGGGAAGAATGTTAAAAACCAAAATCTCTTGTTAAATGTGGCAAGACAGTACATGCATTCAATAAATATCAAGAAAACACTGATTTACATTTTTTCCAGTTTGATTGTGCTGTCAGAACTGAGCCTGAAACATGGGAATCAGTAGTGAAACATCCCCCAACAGACACAGTCAGAGCAAACACAGTCGTTACTCCCCTAACCAGAGTGTTAAATACGCTTCCGAATGTTACCCCTGCAGCGATGGATCAGAGAAGCAGGGCTGAAAGCAGAGGGGAACTGAGCCCAGTGGCCAGCACTGTCACTCGGGTCAAGCCCTGCTTTAGCCTTGGGGAAAAAACGCTTATCCTGCCTGTCCTTTTCACAGCCTAAAAATGAAGTTAATGTTGTTTTCCCTTGTGAGGTTAACTGTATTAAAGGCGCGCTGAACTGCTGTATTAATAGGAGCCGTACAATTACCTGAGATACATAGAGGGAAGTTCCTCAGAAGTCTTGAAAACGAGCTTTCAGTGCTGCAGTATTGGTCCTGCTTGTTACGCTCCCTTCCTTTCTGTATTAAAACTCACAGTTTGTTCCCAGTGAGGACACGTCTCCCATTTTTGCAGCACCTATCCTTTAAAATCAGATTCAGGTGAAATTTTGATACTTGCACAGTCCCATACGAAATAACTTGTAGGTGTGCTCTTACTCGTTTGCAGGTGCTTTCTGTCTCTCTGAGGTCTCCGTGCAGCAGCTTGAGGAAACTAGATGACCCTTTTCCCAACACTCTTTTCTGTCATTCCTCTCTTTAAGCGAGTATTCCTTTCAGCTCTCTGTTCATCTCTTTTCAGAAATTGCACAAAAGCTCAGCCTTTTTTGAGGGTATGTACTACTGAACTTAATTGCATGTTTAGAGATATTTATCTTCTTAAACATAAATATCTGTGGCAGCAGAAGAATCTAGCATAAGTGGAGTCAGAGCCATTCCTTTAAAACAGGCAACTGGGTCCTGGACAAGAGAAAAAGAAACTCTCCAAATGAAAAGGCCTCTCCTGGGCATGGCTTCCCTGGATGATACACATAGCAGATGGATGCAAATCAGGTTGGCGAAATCCTAATTTGTTGCTAGCAAACTCTCTGTTACTTCAAAAGGCCTCGAATTTCACCTATGGTTATCTAGTTCTCTGGGCTGGATAGTAAGCTCTATTATTTTGTCTTTTTTTTTTTTTTTTTAATGAAGAAGAGCCAAATGGTATTTTGCTCATGTTAATAAACATACTGACTTAGTGAAACAGACATATTGGCATTTATGTGTCATGTTGATATGAGTCAGAGGAAGCAGGATTTAACTCAAAATAACAATGGAACTGCAGTTTATAAATATTTTATTGGAAATTCTAGCACAATTATGCATTTATCTTTCTCCCACATGTAGAAGGACATGTTTTATAACAACAACATTTATTTTAATATTCAATTTCTATACAGTAAGAAATACTTTTAGATTCCAAATGCTCTATTCTTCAAATTGAGCAATCACTGGTGTAGCTATAAGGTGCCTTGAAGGCACCTGAAGCCTGTAGTGTTCCTGGTGATGTTCATCCTCAGGGATGCCAGCTGGTGGGGACTATAAATTCATTACAGCTTGCCTTGGTGCCGGCTGTAGACTGAGTCAGGTTCTTTCCCCAGACATGTATTTTTGTGTATTTCTGCTATGCATTGCTGAGACTGTAATTTCACTCTTTTGGCCTTGCTTGTGAATCAGTAGCCAGAGTTTTCACGCAATGTTTCTTTCTTCCCCTGAGCTGATTTTGTCATGGTGCGTCTTGTGTTAAGCCAATAGAAGTTGGTGTACACCACAGAGAAAAATCAAGCCCAATAAGCTGATATTAAATACATATATATGTATATATATAAAAAATAGCGTAGGGTTGGTAATTCTTCAATTCTACTGGGATAATGCAGTCATATCTCATGAGATAATGCTTGATTAAATTGGGAAAAAAATACTGGAGTACACTTATATGCTCTCAAGCTAGTTATCTCAAGTTCTCTAATAGAAACATTTTGATTGTATGAGGACATAGGCTAATCTGTGCCAACTGCTCTGTAGTTAACTATTCCAAAAGTCTCATTCTCCCTTTTCAAGCAATTTTTTTTTCTCTGCAGACATATTTCATGCAAAAGTTATGTCGACCTTTAAAGATGTTTTATGTTTTTGTCACAAGATGTGGTGACAGTGTTTATTTCTTTTAATATTGGGAAACCCTACATCTAAAACACTTTCTAAAAGTGTAACAAAGCATCTTCTTACTTCTATCTTTGTGAATGGTAAATAACCGTACAGCTGTATGGTTATTATAGGAGTACAGGGAAAGTTTTAAGACAGAGTAATGTTACTGTTTCCTTATACAGAAGATGAACTATTATTTTTAAAGTCAGTAAAGTTTCAATCAAGAATGTATCCATTCCTGTAATTCCTCACCACACATATTGATTAACCGGAGATGATGGCTATTGTTTATCTTATGGACGCACCTAGGAATAACAGGTACAGAAACAGCGGTGCCCTACTGCCTTATCAACTTTCAAAGATACAACCAATAGACATTCTTTTCCCAAAGATTATATACTCCAAAATGTACAGTGCTATTTTTGCTTAGTGTGTTTATTTAACATGCATTTGCACGGGTAAATAACCTGGACTTCAGCAATTTTGTAGTTGCATTTTCAATTAACAGGTCAAACTACTGCTCAAACTGTATTTGCAAGAAAGCAAGGCAACACTTTTAAGTATGGGGTATACATACATACATGTTTGAAAAAAGAAGATCTGTTCAAGAAATATCCCATTACCAAAAGTAATTGTTGCACTGGGAGAGTCTTCGAAGATTCACATTTCTGAAGTGTGAATCATAGCAAAACCAGTCAGACGTTAATCCTGAAAAGCAAAGGATCAAGTCTAAAATGAAGAATGTCATTTCAGCTTGTTATCAACAAAACCTTACTTTATGACAAAGGAAAACAAGGTAAAAAAATATATAAATACTTCAGTTTAGGGTAGATTTTGAAACAAATGTTTCTACTGCATTCTGTGGTGGTTTTATGCCTTTTGCTTGAGGACGTGCTATTGTTACTGCATCATGACTTCATGATTCATTAAACTTCTTTTCTGTATATGTAAGCAGACACTTCTTAGTGACATACCATAGGCTGCCTATTGCATAGTTGCAAAGGGGAATGAGTCACCTGGAAAAGAAGCCAGCCCAGCTGGAAACTGTGGAGGCAGCCCAGCTGAAGTAGAAGTGTGCAAACTTCATCTTTATTTTGCTTTAAACAAAAGCTTAATAATTACAATGGCATGTGCTTGTGCATCTTAAGAGACTGAAAAACTTAGAATTATCAGACATTTCCATACAACTATAATTGCAAAAGAGTATCCAGGATTTGAGATTTATGGCTTTATATGAGCATAACATTTTGCTTAAAAGATTTAACATTTAAAGTGTACTTCACTGCAGTCTAGCTAAGTTGGAATGTGCAGATATGTAGATAGGAACCATTAATGCATACAGTCTGCTTCCTTACCCCGTGGTAATTCTTCATTATTCATTGGTAATTAGGTTTACCAACACACTGAATCTTGACATTTTCCCTTTTTTTTCAGTTCTGCAAATAGTTGTGTTATATATATATCTGGTCCTGATACTTTCCCCGTTGTTAATAACTAGATTCCACCAATCTGAATTTAATTCATTAAGTCATATTTGGAGACTAGTCTCATTGATTTCAACATAAATAATTGTGAAGAAATGGCAAGCAAATTATTTTATTCTGTTAACTTGAGGGGTTGAACTACTGCAAATGCAGCTCAAACAGAAGCTGGGGATTTGTGAAAATCAGGTCAGGTTAATTGCTGGGCTTTCAAATCGAACTTCACAGTTACAGGAAAAAAATGATCATTCTTATGGTCTGCAATTCCTTACACTTTAATCTTATAAGGTCAATTAGAGTATCAGACTCCTGACTTAATTACAGGTCCAAGAGGCACAATCCTTAATATTATTGGTAAACCCGAGAATTACAATAGTTTCACCACTTTCACTTAGCACTAGTCTCTAAATGCATTGAATTTCTATAGCACCATCGTTGTTATTGAACAGTAACACTAACATGCTCTAACTGCTCAAAAAATACAACATTTTGAATGCTTGGAGCTTATATTTGGATTTCAAAGACCTAGCAGGGGCCTTCCCATGATGCTTATTAACAGTATAGAAAATATTTTTATATCTTTAAATTGTATCAGTTCTAGCATCTACTATAATCTGTCCCGTCCTTTTGTAGTGATAGATTACAGTATCTTTTGCGTTATTTGAAACTTAAGTAATCCTGCAGCAGTCTATGACTCTCTTACTAAACATCCTGGTCACTGACCTAAGTGTACCATACCCCTTCCTGCTGCTTTACTCACTGATTTTCCGCTAAGTCTTTTCTCAGCTGAGGCTTAAATCAGACACTAACTTTCAGACCACAGGAGCTATGACTCATTCAATAGGTCCATCCTGCACATTGGATCTGGCAAAAATTTTCCTCCTGTGCCCACAATGCCCACATTTATACCCTTGAAAAGTCCAGTTGACTCACCTATGGACAGCGCTGAACGACGTGTCCTGCTCACGGTCTCCATGTTTTCCTGAGTCCGTGATTGCCTTTATAGACTGGCAGCTCTTCTCAGGTCATCCCAAAAATTTCTTTCTCTTTGGATCTTGAGACTGCAAGGCCACCTTTCATCTTAGGCTCAGTGTTATTAGCCAGCTATCGTCATTGCCTAAATTATGATCTGAATGTGACTTGTTCATCTCATTGTTTTAGTTTGCTTCTACTGTTTCATTATAACTTCTTTAAACCCCTTCTGCATCCTTGCATTAATATGCAATTGAACAGACACTGCTTATTAGCATGAGACATTAATCAGATGCTCTCTCCAGGCTTTCCTACTAGCCTTCATCCAGTAAGAAGTATTGAGCATGGATTACACATTATCCTACTTGCAGAACTTGATAAGCTAGCCTCTGAAGGCTCTTCAAGTGCAATTCAAGTGTTTTCCGTTATCCAGAGACTAAATTACCCCTTGTCCTCTCTGACCTGGAAATCTTCAGATGTTTAGGTTTTTTTGTTTTCTTTTTTCACAGAAATTCTACCCCAAAGTAGTGTGACATCATTAAAAAAAGAGAGATTTACCTAGTTTAGGCAATCATTTCTGGTTATTTCACAAACTGTGTCTCATCTCCAGCCACAGATGTGTCATAGCAGACGTTGGCTTAGTTCTTACAGTGGCTTAGTGGTGACAACCACTTGATACAACTTGGTTATTGAAGTTTTTGCAGCTTTAATAGTCTTCGTTGTTTATTTCCTTGTGTCTATGTTTATGCTGGTTTTTGGATCAAAGATACAAAACCAGACTTAACATGCCCCACAGCTGCTTTCCTGTTCCCTTGCTTCATCAATATATGCTCATTGTTCATTGCATCTGTGATTTTGCTACTGATTTTTTCTTTCTTAGTTCAACCATTAATAAACCACAAATGTCAGACTCATATTTTCAACGACACAGTACAGACTAACACACCATATAACTCAATGAGTCAGGGAGACAGACTTAAAAAAGTCTTAGAAACAAGATTTTCCTCCAGCAGTCTTGAAAACCGTGCTCTCCAAATTTTCAGAGATAATGATGTGCTTCATGAGGAACATTAGTTTTGCAGAAACTTACTTTAATATGTCAAGCTGAGGAACTGAAAGGAAACTTCGTTGTGCAATTCTCAGTCCTTACATCTGTGATCTCTTCCTTAAAAAGGAGAACGCTGTCATGGAATTCACTTGAGAGTAGGAAGGTTGAATTAGAGAGCCATGATTTGTGATTATTACCTCTTAATCCTAGAGCCTTTTGAAATCTGTGCTACTCCTGGCCCAACTGGCCCTTCAGCAAGATCATGTAGATCACTGACGATCCATTAGTGATCCAAGGCCAATAGAATTAACAGAAGTGGTTTATGTCACGTAGGCCCATTTCAGTAAAGGCTGGTTAAGATTTTTTACATTGGCCTGAAGCAAGGTGAATTAGGCAATGGGCAAGCTAACATTTCTGAAAATGCTTCAGTAAATTATGTAATTTGCTTTATTTATTTCTCTTGCACCTGAACTGTTGATGTGATTTCCATGCCATTAAGAAATGGCAGTCACACCAACTGAGTTTCATACAGCTTGAGTTTCCCAAACAGATCCAACTAAATCTAGATGAATAATTTTTCCCTGCAATATATCCAAGCTAACAGCCTTATTGAATACCTTATCAAAACGGTAACTTTCAATATTTTTTAAAATACCCCTCACTATTTTTGCCATTCGCATCTGGACCTTTTTACACTTCATTGATCACATGAAACTTCAGATTACTTGTGAAGAATAACAGAAAATGCAAAATACTGAATTTCATATTCTTTTTTTTTTCTATCCTGAATGCTACTTTCTCCAAGGCCTTTTGTGTCCTGTCTTCTTGGCATGCATGAGTTTTATTCCATCTGCTTTTTTACAATGCAGCTTGTTCATTGTTACTAACATCCTGCTGGAGTGTTTATAGTTGCCTGTTTGTCCAGTTAAAATCCACCAGAAGTGCAGTGCCAAGATCATAGCAAGGTGCTGATTGACAATACTGTTGTTTTGTTTGTGCTAGAGCAACTTTGAGTTTCTTATTCCTTCCTTTCTTATCTTTCTCTTTTCTTACTCATAATGAGTTTTCTTTTTCTGCGTGGAGGTTTTTTTAAAAACTTTCATTCTGTGGCCAGAGTTTATTTTTATATTTTCATACAAAATTAATCTTTTCAAATAAAATGTTACTACAAATCTAGTACATTTCCAAATGTTATATTTATTTTCAAATTTTTTTTGCAGCATATTCTGAGATTTTGTAATATTTCTAGCCATTATTACTGGAATTTTCCAGTTACTGAAATCTTTTCTTCAGCAAGAAATACAGATTCAGGTGGGGAAAATTTTTTTGAAAATAATTAAAACCATATTGCAATTAAATCATAAAAATATTTTTGTATTTTTTTGTAAGAATGAAATCATATTCACTCCAATAACTGTTTCGGGGAAGAGTTTGGAATGCAATCCAAGTTTCTTGAATATTAGTTAAAGTACCTGATTTAATCCTGGCCCTGTCATGTTTGTCTTTTTTATTCTAGCTCTTCTTGGAGATAAGTCTTGAACTGAAGCCTCCTATTTGGTAAAGCCACACTTGGAACTAACACTAACTTTCTGTATCCATTTCTCCCCCTTTTGTACATATATAAATTATGTTTGTATACATATGTATCTCCTGCATTGTTGTGGTCATATTTACATTGTAGATATGTTGGGTGCTAGTCAGAATTAGGACGCATAAGCAACCTCACCTCCCACTCAAAGTGCCTGGCTCCTAAGTGTAGACTCCCAGGTCCTTTGCGGACAGACACACTGACACAGGCTGATGGACTGAACTCAGTTTAAGCAGCACGTCGTTTCTGGGAGGCAGGTACTTCTCCCTTTTTGTTCCTGGGAGGCAGCAGCTGTGAAGGGATGCTGTCAGGCATCAGCTCCCCGAAACAGAGGGGAGATGTGCGGGCGCGTAGTTGTGCTGCGGGCTGAGCTGGGAGGCAGGAGCTCTCCTCCCAGCTGGGACCAGAGCAGAGCACAACACTTTTCCTTCCTCCCCATCCTGCCTGTCAGAGCTGAGCGCTAGTGGCGTTACCTGCTGCAGCCAGAAACCAAGGAAAAGGAAAATGCTGCAGCCACAGTCCAGGCTCAGCTGGACCCACGTCCAGGTAACGCAGCGCTAGTTACCTTCTCCCTGGAGATAGGGGCGCAGGTTTTAGCTCAGGCTGACATTTCCTGCTTATTTACTCTTTACTACTGTCTTGATTGACAGTGTAAATACAGCCTGTGGTTTTTAGATAAATGTGTTAAGAATTCAAGTATGATACGCAATAATCTGCCACACCAATATTTCTAATGTGTTTTGTTTCCTTTAATATTTTTTCCTCACCTTGGTATATCCATATGAGATGTTTTCAGGCTTTACAGTAAGAAAGACTTAGGGTTTTTTGAGCAGCCTATTCCTTTAGTGTCTGAGACTTTAACAATCCCTTCATTGTAAAAGAAAATCTGCTAGTAGAAAAATAAGCGGTGGGGAAGAATAAAATCTAAATCTGTTTTTCCATCTAATACCTGCACATACAATTTGAAATAGTATATTTTTGGTATTGCTGATAGAGAAAGCAAAAATCCTCGGGCAGTCCTGGTATAGGTCACACAATACTCATCACAACTGAGTTATGAAATGTTGTGAAAGAAAATTATATAGGGATATCCCCATGCAATGCTATTGGTGCTGAATTTTCACTTTAGTTGCAATAAATTATGGGTGCTTTTAAAAAGCATATACAGTACTATTCAGTTATGAAGCTATTTGTCTTACTTTCTAAAAAGGATTAGTTATATATTGCAGTGTAATTAATTTGCCAGTGGGCATGGCTCCAGGGTACAACTGGCAAGCATGCCCAATATGTGTAAGGCCGAATACAAAAGCAGCAATACCCATCCAACAGCGGTACCAACGCTAAGTGGAATACAGTAAAGAGGTAAATCATTGAGCAAAATGCTTAGCTGCATTCAGTAATAGTAACAATGCTTTCTACCCAATCTTACTTTACCAGTAATGTTTGTAGGTAACAGTTTAATTTGTTCCCATCTAATAATGGAAAAATTAAGGACAGCCTTAATAATTGGTTGGAAGGGGCCTCGGGAGGTCTCTGCTGAAGCAAGGCCAACTATGAGGTCAGACAAGGTTGCTCAGGGCTTTATCCAGCTGGGTCCTGAAAACCTCCAAGGATGGAGCCTGTGCAGCTTCTGTGGGTGACCTGCTCCACTGCTGAACTGTCCAAGGGACACTATCCTGATCATTTCTTGGTTCAACTTAAGTCCTTTGCCTATCTTCTTACCCCTGTGCACCTTTGGGAAAGCGCTACCTCCATCCTCATCAGTTCTGGGGGCTGAGGCCTTGCAGCATGAGGTGTGGGCTTTGGGTCAACCTGTACCCATGGGGAGCAGCGGTGCAGGAGAGGACTGCAGCAATGGCTGGGGAGTGGTTGCTGCCTGACAGTCCCACAGTCTGCAAGAAAAGATCGGCTGTACCCCAAGTGTTCCTGACAATTGGTCATCTCACCTACTTGTTGTTAGCTTGCTGAGGGCTGCTTACTGACCGCAGGTCTCAGCTGCCAGTGGTTTTCACCTCACAAATGCTGGTAGGCGAAATGGCTTTAGCTGACATTTATTTGCTGTCACAACAGAAAAATGTCCTGAGCATGCTGTGCCTTTCCGTTCCTAGAGATGCAAATTTTACATTGGTTTCACCTGTAGTGAAGGCAGAGGGGTTTGCAAGTTGCTCCTTAAAGTCCGAAAGAGACTTGAGAAGAGATGTGAGAAAGGCCAGAGATGGAAGAAACCAGTCCCTGCCATCGCAGTGTGGAGGGGAAGGAATGAACTAGAGACTAGGGGGAACATAATTGCACCTCCAAGGACAAAAAAAAGTCTGTCATGGAGACCAAAAAGTGGCAAAAATAAGAATTAATGAGTTCAAGGTAAAGAAAGATTGTGATTCCACATTAGAATGAGGTTTTTAGTGCTAAGGAAGGTAGCACTGGAATAAAACCTTTGCTTGGGGCGGTTTTAGAGGTTTGTAAGAGGAGCTGGAGAACCATCCGTCATGTATGACAGTCCTGTCGTTGAGAGGGAGACAGATGACATGACATGTCAAGATCTCATCCAGTTGTATTTTTTATGATTCTATGACTTTCTATTGTTAGCTCCTTCATAGCATATATAAATGTGTAATATTTAATACTGTGTAATATCTAAAGCAGTTAGTGCTGATGGTTTCAGATTAAAGTAGTCACTACACTTGAGAAGTCGAACTTGCTGTTGACAAAGCAGTATATGCTTAAAAACAAGTATACGAAATGCATTCATTTAAATGTTTATGGAAAATTGCCTTAGTAGCAGTTATGCAGTGCAACTTTGGGCATACTTCTAAGGATTTAGGATAGAAATGCTAAAGGAAAATGAGTATTTAAAGTGAATGACAGAAAAATCTAAGCAGCAAACTTTTTTAGGGGAGAATGAATTAAAGGTTTCAAAAAGGTAGCTGCAGAAGAATGAGGCTTTCTGAATAACTTTGTCTTTTGATTGAGTGTTACATGGGTTATGTCCTTTGATATGAATGGATAGTCAACCATAAAGGCTAGTTTACAGGCCAGTGCGTGTGTCTGAGCAAACCCTCAATGCTGTGCACTGTGCACAGATCAATCCCATTAAGCAACATTTAATAGCTAGAATAATTCCAGTACGCATAAACATATTTCAAAGGCATACATGAAATAGCTGAATATATTATACAGAAAAGCAGAATTCCATGTCTGAACCACAAACTTTTACAAAATTCCAGTCAACCACTTACCACATGGTCAGCCACTTAGCTTTGATGAATTTCAGACAACAATATACAGAAGACAGATGCTATTAAAGGGTGTCTGAGGTAAACAAGTTTTTTGGGGTAGTTTTTACCCAATTTGGGCTATTATCAGCTCTGCAGAACACATCTCGTAATTGCTGCAGAATTTCAGAGAAGCTGACATGACTGCAGCATCTTGGCTATTTAATCCAGGAAATATGTTAGTTGTAAAATATGCTGTGTGCCATATAAAGGGTGATTGAGCTTCCTTTGATTCTGTAATTTCTCAAAACCTCTGATTGCCATTTATTACTACTTGCTACTACTTCAAAGTGAAAGAGAGAGCGTGCTCTGTGAAGACATTCCGAGCTATCTAGAATCTTTCTTCATGTGGCTGAAAAGAAATAACAGTTCTCTTGATCCACATTTCTGCTCCCCACATATTTGATCTTAATTCCAGTTTGGGGGCCTTGATTTGCTTGTGACTAGGCTTCTGTGTGGTTAAGCTAAGAAGTCTGATATGAACATCTCATTTTGTAACCCTTTTGTTGAAACACTTTTGCTGAGACAAGTACTGAAAACTCAAGGGTGTTGGGTTTTAACCCAAACCTGAACTCTAACTTTGGTTCGGTCTTATTCACAAATACAAATTTTATCCTCGTTCAAGATCAAGATTTTTACCACCACCTCCTCAGTCACCAGTAGCAGTTCTTATGAATATCAATGTGCTGTGGTCTGTGATACAAAACTACCCTTAGTTTAAACCTTACTGTGCAGAAGTAATTTAATAAGAAAGTAATTGTCACTGGGACAATCCAATTTTCACATGGGAAAGAATGAGCTCTCTTCCAAGAAAACAAGGCACTTAAACTCCTTTCACTGAATATAAAAAATTAGCAATGGATTTTCTCATGCTATCATGTTCTCCTACAAACTTGTGACATAAAAAAATATCTCTGGCATTTCATCAGCTGCATAGATTGGCAAAGCTTAGAAGGATACATGGGTGAATTGAGGGGCAGGACACAGCAGTTGGCTGCTCTTTTTTTGACAATACACCTCTCTTTCAGACCCTCACCAACTAAGTTACAAATGTGCAGACTCCTTTAAGTTCTTTGTAGTGGCATCCTGAAGAAAAACATTTGAGAAGCCCCCCAGACCCTACATCATCTGTAAAATCAGCATAACCTGACCTGTAAAAACAAGGTTACAGTTATGTGGTCACTTTGCACAAACATAAATCCAGGCTTTTGCAAAGAAAGAAAGAAAAAAAAAAAATCAGTACAGCTTTTTGTCCTGCCTTTGTTTGGTCTTCCTTGGCCAGTGCTGACGTTTGCATGGCTACACCGAGAACCAGACTAGGGAACTGACCCTGCTCAGCACTGCCCCTTTCCCATGGACCATGTTCAGCTGGATGCCCACTGGCTCCCTACTGGAAACTAGTGCTGGCACAAGGGGACGTGAGGAGCGGTCTGGAAGAGTAGATGAGGGAACAGCAACTTGTAGTAGAACTGTGAATTTGGGGAAAATTAAAGTAACCATGACCTACATCAGATCACGATTTAGATCCTGTTTTTTAAAACTAAGTTTGGAGGGCAACTGTAAACAGAAAAAAGTACAAAGTTACTAAATGACTGAGTTCTGATCACACTTGAATCTTGAAATACTAAACTGTTATTAATATCGTGTAAGGTGTATGAATATTTTAAGTCATTGACTACTGTATGGTTTAGTAGTAGATTTACTATACAATAGTGAACATCCATGGAGTTTGTCTTGTATTGAAAGAAATCTTTGCAAGAAAGAGCAGTCTACGTAATCCATGGACAGCTTTAGTCAAAAAGCTCAGCTAATTGCAAGAGGCAAAATCAAGTGCACTTACATAGCTAACGATCAGTCTTCAGGTAGTAAATATAGAGAAGCTATGCAGAATACTTGGATTTACAGCAAAGCACCAGTCTTCCAGCAGTATGGCGGGCAAAACTGGGAGGCAAGCAAGTAGATCTTTGAGCTTGGGACTTTCAAATAATGTTTGACTACAACTTTTTCCGAACATTGTCCTTTATTGTATGAAAGAGACACTGGTCTCCCTAATCGAGCTCTTGTTCTCAGAGATGCGTGTGCTATAAATACCATCACTGTTACAATGATTTTTTTTTTTTGGGGGGGGGGATTATATTGATTAAGCCCTGCAGCAAAAAGGTCATTCGGCTTTACAAATGTTTTTCCCTACATACTGACAACTAAATCAATCCTGTCATGCAAGTCACATACAAACATAAGGAGCATTCTGAGAATCTGTTCCAGTGTTTTTGTTGCAGAGAACATACTGCCTGTAAAAGAAACAGTGCTATTTTGAAGTTCACTGTTTCTAAACAAATTCAGTCTTATTAGAGAAGAGTTTAAATTCTCAGCTTCCCTCCTCTGTTTGTCACGAAACATCTGCACAAGAAAAATATGACACTGCTACAACTTCTGGAAGTTTGCAACAGCCTTCATCATCCATTGCTACATCGGCCACAACAGTAAGCCTAAGAAAATCTTTAAAGAATTCTTTCAGGTCACTTGTATGACTTTAAAAATCTTCAGTTAGTGCATTTTTTTTTCTGATGAAATGAACCAGAAGTAACATCAAAATATTTAAAAGAGATTTCCAAATAGCTTTGCGTGGAAGGGTTGTCTATGCAGGACAGAATATTAATAGTGCCAGAAAGTTTTGTATATTGCCAAACTTCTATGAAGTTTGCTCTTCTACATTTGCAGAAAATAACTCCGCTTTTACATTTTTGTTGTTTTCTGTTCCACAAAAGTGTCCTGTTTGGATTAACATTAATAATTCCCGCTCTGCTAGCCATTGCCTTACCTTTTTAATACCATTTTTATCCAAGTGGTACATATTTGTTCTTTTTTCTACAAGCCTTATTATCTGATCTGCAATGCTGCACTTAGTGCTGCTGAATAGCACAACACAGAGGGGAAGAAAAAAAAACAACAACCGCACAACAAATTATATCTTCCTTTTTACCCTTCTTGACAATAGGACTGTAACCAGGTCTTGTCATATCACTCATAGAGCACCCCACATCACATCGCCTCACCTCTTTCAACCTGCATTCTTAAACCTCTTAATTTAATAGGTTAGCATTTTAACCATCTAAGACAGACAGCTCTATTTCTCACCTGGAAGAAGTTGGAGAGTGATTTATGGGGTTTGATTCTCATGTGATGCTGTGATACTTTCCTCACTGCACAAACGAAGTAGGTCCATTCTACAGTAGAGCAGATTAACTGGTGACTCATTTAACATAGGTCTTACACATCTGGTTTCACACTTTTTGTGCCTTGATGCTCTGTATCCTTTCAGGCACGGAGTTGCTTGGACGCCCTGAGATTCACTATGGTTGGTATATACCTGTCTATATCATATAGCTTTCCGTACAAGAACTTGAACTCCTCTCCACATTGAATCCCCCACCTCATTCTTTCTACCATCAACTCTGAAGTTCCTTTTTTTTTTTTTTTTTGCGACCTCTTTACAGAGGTGTAGCCTAGTCATGCTTAAGGGTACAGGGGAGGAAAATACTCTTTGTTAAATGCACCCTATCCCAGCTTTCCTTGATTCCCTTTCTCTTCTAATGGCCTCCTACAGACATGAGAGGGATTGGAAACTGTGTTTGGCAGACAAGCCTAGTGACTCTCTCATGTAAATTGCTAACTTGAGCAAGATTACCAAAACCAGAATGATAAATGCAGATTCTTCTGACTCTAGCTAGATATCTAAATAAATGACCAAATTCTCAGAAGCTGTAAGCACTGGGCTGATTTCAGTATGTTGCAGGCTATTACAAAATGTTCCTACATTTTGTCATTCAATATCTAAAAATTCTCAGGCAACTCTTGGTAATAAGCCAATCCAATCTTTTTTTTTTTTTTTAATTAGTCTCCCCAGGTAAACTTGAAACACTTACTTCTGCATTTAGAAAAGAATGCCAAATTTAAACCTATCATCAACGTACAAAGTCTTTTCACTGCACAAATCACAGTGCATGCATATGTGTGTGTGTGTTTATGTGACTTGTAAATACATAGAAATATAAATAAACCCACAGGACTCAAAAGAGTAATATAAAACTAAAGTAAAAGGCAGAAGCAGTTAAATATTTATATTTTTACCCAAAAAAAACCCCAGATGAATGATAACTTGGATGTCTTCAAGCTAAGCCCTCATGGCAAGATTTGCAAGGTTAAATAACCAGCTAAACCTGCTCCCCTCATATGAGGATTTGTTATAATTTTTGCATAACAGCACATTTCTTCCATAATGTCTCCTAGCTTTTCACAAACATTTCACTTGCAAAGAAAAGCAAACATGGGAAATATTCTGCAACTGGTTAACTGGACTTGAAATAGCTGGTGGAGACTCTTCTCCCCAAAAATAATAGGCAAATTGATTAAGGTGTTATTAGCAAGGGGATCGTGCTGTGTTTTGCTTTTTTTTAATAATATGCAGTTTTTTCATTTGTTGACATTGCAATCATGTTTGTGAACAGATACCTTATCTAAAAAGATTGAGTTGACAGTGCAACCCATATTCTTAAAACTCTTCATTTACTGGGGTAGCATGATAACCATCATCTAAGACAAGCACTTCTGTTTCTCACCTGGGAGACATTAGAGTGTACAGTGGTTTGTGGGGTTTAATTCTCAGGTTTTAATTCCCATATCTGTCTTAGACCTGACTGAAAGTCTATTTGAATTGTGGGAAGAATCCCTTTAATTTCAGGAGGCCGCTCAGTGCTACTATTGCAATATCTTCTGGTATTGTGGGGCAGAGCATCACTAATAGACTTCACATAGGTGGTTTCTATGTTTTCATTGGTAAGCTGGAGGACAAACTAGGTTTTATATTCATTCCTCTTCCCCCATCCTCTTTGCACTGTCTTCAGTGCAGTGTAAAACTGAAAGTATTTGGTTTTCCTTCCATCTGTAAACAATTCCTTACTTCCAGGTTTAAAATGCGTTAGATGATGTCTTCAGAGAAAAGCTTTTTTCCCCATAAGTACAGTCAAGGATAACAGCGGATGGCCCAGAGAGGTTGCGCATTCTCTATCCTCGGGGGTTTCTGTAACCTGACTGAATCAAGCCCTGAACAGCTTGATCTGATCTCACAGCTGGTTCTACTCAAGAAGAAGGTTGGACTAGAGACCTCAGAAGTCTTATCCAACCAATTAACCAATAATAAGCCTTATTTTGTTCTGTCCATGTACCTATTCTTTGTCTCTTTCAGACCTTAAGACTGACAAAGGGTGAAGAAAATGAGGAATGGGGATCGCAGGTGGAGAAAATGGTTTAAGCAAAGGTCCTAAACGCCACACTGGTTCTCACTATAATATCATTTGTGTCTTCTTTAAAAAACATATTGCAAGATGTGTTAAAAACTGTCATACAATGGTTGAGGTTGGAAGACACTTCTTGAGATTTGTCTAGTCCAAGCAGAGTCAGAACAGGTTGTCAAGACTGTGTCCAGTCAGATTTTTAATATCTCCATGATGGAGACTCCACAACCTCTCTGAGCAACCTATTCCACTGCTCAGTCACCCTCACAGTAAAAGTTTTTTCTTAGGTCTAAATGGAATTTCTTGTATCTTGGTTTGTTCCCATTGCCTTTTGTCCTGTGTCTGGGTACCACTAAGAACCACCTGGCTCTACCTTCTTACATATTCATCGGATAGATTCCTCCTGAGCCTTCTCTTCTCCAGGCTAAACAGTTCCAGCTTTCTCAGCCTCTCCTCATATGAAATGTGCTCTGAACCTTTAATCATCTTCACTGGACTTGCTCCAGTCTGTCCATGTCGCTCTTGTACTGGGGAGTCCAGGACTGGACCCAGTGCTGAACCTAGATGCATCTCACCAGGGCTGAATAGAGAGGAAGAGGGTCCTCCCCTTGTCCTGCTGACAACGTTGTTCCTAGTACAGTCCAGATACTGTTGGGGGTTTTTTGCCATGAGGTTACATTGCTGTCTCATAATTATCCTCACCTTTGTGTTTCCGGAAGTGTCTCATGTCTTAAGGAGGAACAATTCACAAGTTATGAAATATACTAATGGGCCAAATATGAAATCTCTTGTGTCTCATATATTCAGTTATATTTTCCTAAGTCTGAATTTTCTTTTGAGATTGGGGTGTCCTAAGTGTTTGTGCCACATCAGGTATCCAGACACATGTAATTTTCATTCTTGAGCACTTCCAAATTGGATAAGAGTGAACAGTTAAGAGTCCAAAAAACTTGTCACAGTTCGAATATTGATGTCCAAATGATCAGTTTTATTGCCCAGATAAATTAATTTCTAACATTGTGCAAATTGAAGTCCTCAGAAAATGTTTGCATTTTTAACTGTGTTATACAGATAATAAACTTGATATAACATTTTTAAATATTATAAAATACAAGGAATAATAATAGATAAATTCAAAGAGAGTCAATGAATTGTGATCAATTTGCTTACGTTGTCTCACATGCTGTTCCTTTCAGATGATACAGTTTGCAGTTTGGACTTTCCACAGTCTCACAGAAATGATTCTTAATTCATTTGATTTCAACAGATATGAGGACCCCTGTGAGTGATCATTGGCATCAATTCTTCTCTCTTGATTTACTTTGAATATGTAGTTTGAGAAATCAAAAAATCTGAAAATTAGGCTTAAACAAAATCAAAAGACCAGAATGGATCTCCTGAAGGGTAAACTCTCCCTCTGATTTAACTGCAAAACTAAAACAAAACAAACCATAACAGCTCCCTTTACACTAATCTATAAAGTAGGCATATAAAAAATAAGTAGACAAATAGCTTTACTTATTGTGTATTTGTAAGACACACACCAACAACAGACACATATCCAAGCTAAATTTCATCATGTCACTGGTGATGATTTAATTTCTGATTATGAAAATAGAGTCAATATTTTGCCTTGTTTGACTCTGATTTATAGCACAATAGGAAAGCAATAAGAAGTCCATTCAAGTATTTTCTTGTTGATTTTGCACAAAATTACTAGATCTGAGGTAGTTTTGCAATAATATAAAAAAATGCAGCATCAATCATCTTTCACTCACATTCTATTTAATCACAGTTCTATTTAATCATAGTATTTTTCCAGTCTGATAATTACTGCTGAGACTACTGTCATAATATTCTCCACAAAGCAGAAGTGTTTCCCCTCATAGCAAACAGAAATGGGGTACAGTAAAGGTACAAAATTTGATTTTGCTTACTTTGTAAGTCATAGCCATATAATTATCGTCATAGAAGGTGACTTTTTAGAGTAAGTATAATGCTAGTTTACAAAATATGAAGAAGGAGGAAAACAGAAAGTCACTGAATATTGTTTATGCTGCAAAGAGCATGATTAATTACTTTATGTTTTAACTATCTTTTTTTCCACCTCATGAAGACAGATTATGTTCATGTTGTGCTCTGTTCCTCTATAGGATTTGATTTTGGCAAATTTTCATAGCCGTAATCCTGACATGATCCTAAATCAGGAGAGATTACTGGGAGTTGGGTGTCATCAGACTGGCTACTGTAAACAAGTGTAACTCCAAAGACAGAGATCTGTAGTTTATCAAATTATATTTGGAGTATAAGATAATTATCTTCCACATTGGATGAGAGATACTATTTAGAGTTGTTAATTTTAGGGTTGGGTTTGCTTCTCTCTGTTACCTGAACCAGCACCACCAATTATTGTTTTCATTAGTATTGCAGGAAAATTTATATAATGTTAATGCAGTAATGACAGTTCAAGAAGTTTGTTTTCTATTAATATCTACCCATGGTGATATGACATTATCTAGAAAGCGACCCTGATTGACTTAATTTCTTACTGCAGAGCTGTTGTGTTTCAAGAGCAACCACTTAATGACTAACTACCACCTGGAGACCCTGCTAAGTTAACACAGCCATGTAATAATGATTCCTTGGATTGTTTTGTCCCAAGGTTTTGAAGCGATATTCCATTTCATCAATAGTGAATTGCTAAATTTCATTATTAAAATAACATCTCTACTAGATAGTTTACTTGGCCAACATGAAACATGGAAAACTACAATCAAAACTGCCTGAACTAAAATAGAGTACAGCCTACAGGTTGAGTATGTGTTTAGGCAAAAACATCTGTAGAAAGGAAGTTACTAAAGAGGAATGCTTTTGTTTAGATTAATTTAGCTTTTAACGTGAAAGATGGCAAGTTTCTGCAGTGGAAATTAGGTTAAATTCAGGAGACCTTCCCTGTGAATAGCACATGAGTTTTAAAGATCTTGTGAAAAGTCAAGGAAATTGAGAAGTTTTACCTCACTTCTAGTCCTGAAATCTTCTAGTACCTGGAATTGTCAGTTTGAGTATATTTGGATTTTATGCTCTCTGTCATTTTCCAACAGATTTTTCTCTTTTCCCTAGCGAGTGCAGCACCATCCCTGCAAGCACTAAGCTCCATAGAAGGAGACATATTTTTTGTCTGGAAGTATAAAAAGCATGTGTTTTGTTCAGAGAATATGTTATTCAGAGGCTGACTTTCTGATGTAATTACATTTATTACATTTCTCTTAAGGATACAGTAGTGAAAATCGCCATTACTACATTATATAACAATCAAGTGCCTCTGAAATCTTTTGCAAACATAACTCATTTGTGGGTTGAACAGGAGTTAAAAAGTGCTTATAAACCAGTATTATGGAATACTTAATATTTGGAAAAATTGAGTCAGCTATCTAAAGTTCTTGTAATAAGAAATAGAAGAAAAGCTACTTTCCCCAAAATATGCATGAATGTGTAGGGATATCTGCATGCATGAGCATGTCTCCTCACCCGTGCATGTGTATACTAGTGCATGCTTATGTTATTTGTTCCATTTTCAGTCTGTTTTAAATATTAGTTCAAAATATGATTTATGATAGTAACCTTAGTGATCTTTGCTGGTGTCTAGGCCTTGTGTCTTATGTCAAAAAGGAATGGAGTGCTTTAGTGTTCTCCACCTGCAATTCCTCCAATGCGATGAAGAACAGGACTCTAATATGGTACTGTAGAGTGTAAAATCTAGTGAAAGAAAAAATTCTTGCCTATTTTTCACAGTTTGTGAACTGTACACTGCAATGTAGAAGGATGAAAATTACACATCTGATTTATACGCCTACTAGTAAAAATCAACATATAATTCCAAAATAACATACATTGCATTATTCTTTGTGTTCGTTTTCAGATGAAAACCTTCACAGTATAAAATCAGTGATTTAATAACTTTCTATTTTTCAGAAAGGATATTATTTAGCAAGGAAAGTCAAGAATGAGTAATTTAATGCCATCTGAAATACATAGCATTAATACAAGATCTTAAGTCAGTCCAGATGGCTGCAGATCAAGAATACCAGACAAAACTCAGCCAACTCTTTTCATAAAAGATCCCTTTCTTTTGTGGGTAATCAAGCTTGCCTTGCTGGTTGTGCAGTACGCTTGCCTCTAAAAACCAAAGCCTCTTTTGCAAAGAAATTTTGAGCACCTTGACACAGGAGTGTCAGGGAGGAGCGAGGCTGGTGATGCCCTGATGGCCCTAAGAGGGGGCTCCTTGGAGCGGGGTGTCCTCTCCCCTTATTGACCACAGGGGACCCCACTGGCCCTGATGGGGGTGTCTGCTCTGGTCTGGAAAGCAGCGGATGCTCTGAAAAGGAGCCCTGGCAGGGAAGGTGGGAGTGATTCAATCCCCCTGAGGGTATTAAGAGAGAGCACAAAGTTAATTTTGTGTACCGGCTACTTCTGTACAAAGTTTTTGCTGTGAAAATTAAAATGTTTTAAGAGTACATGCTTCTTTTCAAAAGGTACCCTTTGCTTCAGCTCTACTCAGCTGAAAGAGGTATGTGGGACAAGGGGCTACAATAGGAAGAAAAGTGTGCGTGTGACGTAAAACTGTGGCTACAGGAGAAAGGGAAAAATACACGCAGAGAAATAAAGGGCTTGAGAGAGAGAAAGTGAAGGGTACCTGCTTCAACTGTTTTCCTATGCCCTGATAAGACAAAATGAATGTATTAAATCCAAACTGAAGTAGTGTTGTACTCCTTGACTGGTTTATTTTGTTTAAGTAGGTTAAAATCATCGTAACATCCTGATAATATGGGTGTAAAACTGTTGCAACCATAAAGAAAAAGGAGGAGGTACTTTTTAGAAATACTCTGATTAATGCTGCCTTTGTACAGTGTTTGCTGTTTATCCGTCAAATGTTTGAAATCAAAAACATAACATTATGCGCAAAGAACATTATATTCGGGAACTGCCGGATGTTCTCAATGCAGAGTGCTATAGCAACATCATGGTAATAACCTCAGTTTCTAAATGCAGGCAGAAAGCAGCATGGTAGTAAAAAGACAAACAAGTACTTGAAGACAAGGAGTACATAGGGGGAAAAAATAGTGTTATTCTTTTCAATAACAATTTAAGCTCCAAAATGACAAAAGTGTCTAAAAAAGTGGCTGAATCTCATCTGTAACCATGTCCTCCAAAATGTTTTCATTTTATTAACATTGTGTGCTGATGATAGCAACAGGGCCTGTGAACCATTTTCCCTGTAAAAACATTCAGATTTCTTTTAATATGGCCTTAACTTTGGGGTTTTAGTACTTAATTTAGGAGTAATTCAAGCATCCTTCATTCTGGGAACAGCTACAATGCTTTCTGATCTAAACACATGAATATATTTAAATTTAACTAGCTCCTTTATCACACCAGTGAGGATACAAATTAAAAGAAATATTGTTTTTTCCAGTTCATGACCCAAAGTATTTCCTCTTTGTGTGGAGACATGTTAAAAATAAAATCTCCAGACAAATAACATCTCATGTTTGACCTACTCTATATCTTTGTGATATGCTCCTGAATTGCCCGATGCAAATGCCTAAAGGCAGAAATTAAGGTTGTAAGGGCAAGCACCTTCTAATGCCTGAGTTTTGACGTCATAATGGTAAAGGTAGGATTTTTGTATAATTCTATAAATGTAATTTATATTAGTTCATTCTAATTTGGAAGGTAACTAGCTATAAGTGGGGAAAAATGTGAGAGACTGGATGCAAAGGAAATACTGTGTTTTGAAAAGATAATAAATGAATTGCTAATATCTTGCTGGCTTTAGATCATATCACACTTCACTAATAAAATCTCAGAATATACACACAAGGGAGATACAAAAAAGACAAATAGGCCATAAAGCTCTTGGAAATTTATTAGATAATATCTAGGCTTAAATTGTCTAAACATAAATTAATCTTATAATAATATTTATTTAGTGTGTTGTATTGAATTTCCAACTCAAGATTAGCCTTTTTTATTTGCACATTTTAAAATTTTAGTATAATGCTTAGGCTTTCACGTACACAATTTAATAGTGCCCTGGCCAAACAGAAGGTGATTACTGTGTTATTCAGTAACTTGTAAAATTAGAAACTATAGCTAAAATGTTAAAGCTTCTCATGACAAGGTTGATGTCAACAGCAGTCAGAACCACAAACCATTGCTAGGACTTCTGAACAGAACAGCTAGATTCCATACTAATAATATTATTGTTTTCTGAAAGAAGCGTTTGCCTGCAAAGTCAGCTCCTTGTGCCAAGTCTGAATATCACTTTAAGCAATATTTTGCCACTTCTTCATTTCAGCAGATTCTTCTCCAGCATTCTCAATCTGCTACATGCAGAGCAAGTTTGGTGGGTTGATGCCAGGTGCCCGCCAAAGCTGCGCTATCACTGCCCTCCTCAGCTGCACAGGGGAGGGAAAATATAACAAAAGGCCCCTGGGTCGAGATAAGGACAGGGAGAGATCACTCACCAATTGCCATCATGGGCAAAACAGACTCGACTTGGGGAAAATTAATTTAATTTATTGCTAATTAAATCAGAGTGGAATAATGAGAAATAAAAAACCAAATCTTAAAACACCTCCCCCCACCTCTCCCTTCTTCCTGAGCTCAACTTCACTCCTGATTTCTCTCCCTCCTCCCCCTACAAGCAGCACAGGGGGACAGGGAATGGGGGTTACGGTCAGTTCATCACACGTTGTCTCTGCCGCTCCTTCCTCCTCAGGGGGAGGACTCCTCACACTCTGCCCCTGCTCCACTGTGGGGTCTCTCCCATGGGAGTACAGTCCTCCATGAACTTCTCCAACGTGAGTCCTTCCCACGGGCTGCAGTTCTTCACCAACTGCTCCAGTGTGGGTCCCTCTCACTGGGTGCAGACCTTCAGGAGCAGACTGCTCCAGCATGGGTCCCCCATGGGGTCACAAGTCCTGCCAGCAAACCTGCTCCGGCCTGGGCTCCTCTCTCCATGGGGCTACAGGTTCTGCCAGGAGCCCGCTCCACCGTGGGCTTTCCAGGGGTCACAGCCCCCTTTGGGTGCATCCACCTGCTCCAGCGTGGAGTCCTCCACGGGCTGCAGGTGAATATCTGCTCCACCATCATCCTCCATGGGCTGCAGGGGGACAGCCTGCCTCACCATGGTCTTCTCCACGGGCTGCAGGGGAATCCCTGCTCTGGCACCTCCTTCTTCATTGACATGGGCGTCTGCAGAGCTGTTCCTCTCACATATTCTCACTGCACTCTCTGGCTGCAATTGCTCTTGGTGGGGTTTTTTCCCCTTCTTAGCTATGTTATCCCAGAGGCACTACCACCATCACTGATGGGCTCAGCCTTGGCCAGCAGCAGATCCGTCTTGGAGCCGGCTGGCATTGGCTCTGTTGGACATGGGGGAAGCTTCTAGCAGCTTCTCACAGAAGCCACCCCTGTAGTCCCCCCACTACGAAAACCTTGCCATGCAAACCCAATACAATACTTTTCTGGCAGGATATGTCAAACAATTTTTTTGGGGGAAAATACCAATATTTTTTTTTCTTCATGTAAAATATCTCTTATCTCTCTATTCTGAAAAAAAAACCCCACAAAAGATACAAACTAAAAAATCCCACAGTCACCACCACCTGTTTTGTTGTAGTGTGGCAATTAACTTCTGGATTTTAAGTCAAGTGTAAATTTTAGGTGGATTAGCCTTTCCTGTGCTCTATTTCCAAGCAAAACTAATATGAATAAATACAGTTAGGGGACTGTATAGGAGGCTAGTTTTGGTAGTAGCACTGACCCCCTCTGGATGGGTAAACTGGCTACATCTTCCCACCATGGCAAACGTAGCCCCGTGCCACAAAGGAGGTCATGTCTGCTTTGTTAGCAGACCCTTATTTGCTCCATTGGGCTTTCTGCACCCATGCAGATTACATGAAATAATTGTTCTGACACTTGCAAACTTCAGGCATCAATTTAACATCAGTTAAAATGAAGATGCATGGAGTTTCAATGAATCATTTGGGACACTGTGTTTTCAGTTTTAAAGAAAGTTAAACTTAATCCCTTTCACTGATTGCTGCGTTGTTTGAAGTAGTATTCTCTCAGGGTCATTCTAAACTCAGTTCAGGTTCATCAGGAGGTCCTGCAAATTCATCAGCTTTTTCAGCAAACCAATCCAAATATCGGGTTGTAACAAGAAATGAAATACACGTTTTTCCTGGGTTTGGCCTTTGCTATGGACATTGTTCATAACTCTGCAAAGGACTGACAGATTTGTATTTCTGCTTTTCTGAGATTTAGTTAACTAACCTTCGGTCACCTCTGTCTTCACATAAAGACCATGTAGACCATATTTTACATGACTATTTCATCTACACATTTCCTCTAATTCTAGCAAGAATCATTTAATGTTTTGCAATGTCTTTGAAGCAGTCTATAAAAAGCCACTAATAGAATCCCAACTACCTAGAGAAGTCGCTATGTAGCCTGAAAAACAGTTTTATGACTATCAAAAAAGGCTGATTTGGGCATCTATATTACCTACTTCTCGGGTATAATGAAGTAATTACAACATCTTTGTTTTCATTTCTTGAAAAGGATTTATAAAAAAAAAAATATTATTTTAAGTGAATTAATGGAACTTCCTATTGTGAAAATCCATACAGGAACCAATGGGGGTTTTCGTATTCCTGAATTTTGAGGCAGGCTAGCTGGGTAACTGTTGCATTAACTCTCTGTATAAAGGGGAAAGAGATGAAGAAATTCCTTGAGAGCATTATTTAGTCCATCTAACTGAAGATCTTGCTTTGAGTTGCTTTTTTGAGGACCTTCTCTGTCTCCATTTGGAGATGGAATATAGGGAAATAAGCCACATAAACTAGGTGTTTAAAGTTTTGATGTGAATGCCCCTCATACTTCTCTCTTTCCAGTCAGAAAATCTATGATGCTGTGTTTATTATAATGTTAACATATCTCATGTTTATCGAGAATTTCCAACCAAGACAGAAATCTCTGCCAAGAATTGACAAAATATAGTTACGCTGATGAGTTCTGCAAGGAAAAGTAGTTGTGGTTATCCTCAGCTGGAGAATGGCTTCTTTGAACTTCCTTCTCTCCCATTTTAATCGTACATTAACCTTCATAATTTGTATTTGTACGATCACATTAATTAACTTGGGGTGACTATTTGGAGGAGTGTTCGGAATCAGTAGCTCTTTAAAGAGTATGGGTATCAAGGAAATGGTAATGATGCGTTTGTACCAAACAATTGTGATTTATAAAAAATTTAATTGCTATAATGGGTGTATATTAAATATTAATATAAAATGTTTTCCAACAGTACGTCAATGCTCAGTGAATTGATTATACAAAAAAGTATTTTTCCCAAAGAAGAAATTTTTCTGCTTATTATTCAATATACTTTCATGCCAAATTAGGAAACAAAGCTTCCTTAATTTGAGCTTATTCTTTTCAAGCAATGCTGTTTCAGATTTAGCAACTGTATGTTCTGTTCCTTAGGAAATAACAGAAGATCGGGATCGATCACGACTGGATTCAATGGTGCTGTTAATTATGAAACTGGACCAGCTTGATCAGGATATCGAAAATGCTCTCAGTGCAGGCTCTTCCCCATCCAGCACCCCAACGTACAAACGGAGGCATATACCTGTAAGCCAGTTTGCTTAATGTTTCTTATTATTCTCAGAAGAATCTGGTTTTACTTCACTTTTTTTTTTTTTCTTTCAGTCCTCACATTTATCAGCTCCTTGGTTCCAGAACTAAAGCTCTTTTTGTAAAGAATTTGTCGTGTATTTTTGCTTGTATATACATATGTTTTGAAGGCAGTAATAGAGGCATCCATTACTTCCTTTTGGCATCATTTTATAAATGAGAGCTTCAGAGCTCCCAGATGAAAGAAAGGGAGATCAACAAGATTCAGAAAATGTCTGGCTCTTTAATTATCACTTACTGTAAATGCAGTGTCAGCACAGAGTCAGGATCACACCAGTCTTAGAGCATGTGTGTATGTGTCATTTGACATAAAATAGTTAGAACTAAAAGTAAGTCTGAGCTACAGGTCTTGTTTTTCTATTGTTGGGAAGGTCCATGAAATTTTTGGCAGACACACGCTTATGAAATCCTCTTAATTCAAAATAAGATTCTGGGCAGAACTTTATTTAAATTTCTTTAATTATTTCCTTTGATTATTTTATTTATTTAAATGAGAGAATTCCTTGCTGAGAGTAGTCTGAAGGGAGACGAGACAGCTCACAAACATGATTGATGTGTTCTTTTTTTCTGAAAAATGTTTACACGTGTAACTGTGAAGAACATGAAATGGCTGACCCAAGGTGTTCTCGTGCAGGCTTCCTGTTAATTTCACCCACATGTGCTGCAGCTGTTTTTCAATTTAAGAAACCTGAGAAATACTGCCCCAAGATCTCTAGGCTAATGTTCAGGTCATTTGTTTTTGTTAGTGGTATTTTCTGTTTAAATAATGAGGAGGTTTTCCTATTAAAGCCAGACTTCATTGCTGTATAGTCAAGTCAGTCGTCTGTAGGTGAGAAAAGCTCTCTTTAAGTTTCTGTAGGTTTGGTCAGCTGAAGATTATATAATGTGTCATTTTTAAAGGACATAACATAATTACATTTTTAATAGTTAAACGTTCCCCCCCTGAATATTAATGTTCTCGCAGTATCTCCTTGAGTACTGCTGGGAAAGGAAAGCTGAAATACGATGTTAACATCTGTTCTCCATATCTTGCCAATGAGTGCCAGCATTTTAGCTAATTTCTTGCAGCAGTAAAGGGGGCTGGGGCAATCTGTATAAGTAAGCCTGCATGATAATCAGAGGTGGTACCTGCTTCCATGCTGCGAAGCAGCTCTCCAGAAAGACAGCTTGCATCAAGTATGGTATATATGCTATTTCTATACACTGATTTTCTAGGAATTTCTGAGCCTTTGAGTATTACGAATCAGAAGATCAAAAGATTTGGTTTTCAGGACACTTGTGCATTGTGTTCAGTTTCATATTGATTTTATAGTAACAAAGCATTTGAACGTGATGCAAAAACGTGGGTTAATGGGGCAGAGTTCTGCACTGTGGCAGCATGGCTCTGCTAAGCATGATCACCTAAGAGTAGCTGCACGCAAGCTGACTTCTACAGAGGCATCTCCATGGCTCTGATGCCTCCCCAGCGCTTCATGTCGCAGAGAGCTCACTGGCAGGAAATATCTGACTCGAATGCATGGTCCTACCTAGAGTGCAGCTTTGTCTCTAATTTCTTAGCCCTTGTCAGGAGCCATCACATTTGCGTACTTGGTGTAGAGGCACTTGTCTAATTGGCAGCTTCGGTTTGGCAGACCAGAGACTTAACTGGAATTAATGAATCAAAGGGTTGCCATTTCTTTCCAGTTCAGGAGTAGAAACCCTGAGATGCTTCTCCCCCATGTTTCACCTATTCTAGGAACTTGGTATTAGGAAAATGAGGTTTTGTCTGCACAGAGTTGGTTGGGGTTAATAGTTCAGGCTTTTTTCTGCGTCCTGTGTAGCTATATCCATGCAGGCTGCATCTTGGCTAATAATCCTGACAGTATATGGCTGGTTCTACACATAGCCAGGTCTTTGCCAGATATGTGTCACAATTTATCTGCAAGCAGTATAATCCCCTGCCCTCACTCTACGCAGTAAATCAAGCACGCATGATATTTTTACTTCCTCAAAAATAAAACATACTATATTTCTTCTTCTTTTTATTCTTAAAAAAGGAATGTAATCAGTGTCATTAAATGTAAGGGCATTTTAACCAGAAATTGCATTTGGTTGGTAAGTGTCTTCTGATTCAAAAAAAAAAAAAAACCAAACTAGGGAGCTGTACCTCTGAATTGTATAAACTGCTGGATAGTGATGTCATTTCAGCTGTGTAATGGTTTACAGATGTTCAGTGAGCTTGCAATGCTGCCGGAGACAGAAGGTGGGAGCACACAGGAAATACTGAACATCAGAGAAAAATGTCAGACTTCTGCAGCCTCAAACTGATTATTCTTACCTTGCATTCTAACATTTAGGGGAATTATAGCTTTGATGTTAGTGGTGATTTATAATTTCAGAACAGCAGCTATAGCAAACCACCACGTTGAAAAGGACAGCAAATGAATGTGTAGGTAATTGATAAGAATAAGGCAAATTACTCTTATACACGGATTTACATGTACATATTTCAGTGAACCTATCTAAATATTCCATTATTTAGAAGAACTAGATCTTTGTTTCATATTCACATTTACTAAAGAGACTTGCAACACTTTTTTTACAGGATGTTGAATCTGGTTCTGAAAGCGGAGTGGATGTCGCTTCAGTAAGTCACTCACAAACAAACTTGTCTCCTAACATCCATGCTCCTGACCTAGCATCTCCCTGTTCGGTAGCCAGCTCTGGAGCGAAACCGAAGGCTGGGGTGAGTACAAAGATTACATTTTCTTAACATCATTCATGATATCTGGTTGGAAGTGAAATAAAGATATTTTATGCTATTCACTACATGGACTGTACGCAGTATGTGTGTGACACTGAAAAAAAAAAGACTAATAATACAGGTTGTCTTAAGGTATCATTTGAGTGGCAAACAATCCTAGAAGTTTCATGTTTCGAAACACACTATTATCAGCTGATGATTATAACAAGCTGAGGTTTTATGTGAGAAAATAAATTAATGGCACTATTCCATTTCACCTTGGAAGATACGGTTTCCTGGAGTGGTATTACTTGGAACATTTCCTAAGTCACATGGAGGATGCAGCCAGAGAAAAAGATGGTTCAGTCATGTAGCCTGATTTATGATGCCCAAACCCAATCATCCTAGGCCTCTTGAGAAGCTAAACTGCCGTGTACTGCAAGCAGAGGTATTACCCTCCTGAAGGAGAATGTCATTCTGAGGCCAAACTTGGCGAGCGGTTTCACACGCCGAGGATCGGAGGGAAGCCTCTGAGCAGGCAGACACTTTCCTGCAGGCGCCGGTGCACACGGGGTGGTGAAGAAGGGCAGCTCTGAGAGCTCAGAGATGGCAAGGAGCTCTCATTAAGCTGTTAAAAAAAATGTTAACAGCAATGTACCTAAAATGACGTTTTCCTTATTAGGCAGTACACAGGCAAGTTCCAGGTTCCATTTCCACCATTTCAGTGAAATGCTTGAGAGCAGCCGGTGGGCTGCTTGTACATACTCTTTCTGTACCTATTCGATGCATGTTACTGTATGTTATGCCACTGACTTTTGGGAGACCGATTTCTCAAGCAGTTTGCTACATAGTTTACTCCTCAGATCGGAGGCAATGGAGCTCTCATCCTTCTGTATCCATTTGTAGATACAGGAGCATGATCCTTTCTTTCGCCATTGTCCATCTACTGAAGAATCCTTCTTCACAATGCTTTAGCCATCAGCATGTGCAGAAAAGCTTGGATGTCCTAGAAACTCCTGACATACTTTCTGTTCCCTCTTGCACTTGCTGTTTCCACTCCCTCATGAAGCAGAGGAATCTAGGCTCTTCTAAACTTTGCCTAGGCTGAAAAGTCTTAGCATAACTCCTGCTCCATCTGTTCACAAATTCAACTGCTGCTGCTAACCAGACCAGCAGAAAATCTGGGATAAAATATTAAAATATAAAGTGTGGTTAGCATAAATATATATGTTTACGACAAGTTTATAAAAAGTAAAATGGAGGCCAACTGTCACTGCACTGCAATAATAGCAAGTTAACTAATGCCTTCGATTGAGGCAGTAACAAAAGTTCTAATAAACATTTACATTTAAGATTGTTCACTTGTACAAAAATAAATTCACTTGTAATTTATCATCAGTGCATAACTATAGCAAATAGAGAGCTCTGCACTCTGTCATTGCGTACAATGCAGCGCAAATTCTCAAATAAGTACATACGTTATGCTAGAAGGTGATATCCCATTTTGCCAGATCCTGAGAAGAGCACAGACACTCTCTAAGGTATTAAACATCCCTTTTAAATTTAGGTTTCTCTACTAATATTTGGGGAACTCTTAACACCTGGCTTTGCAGAAGTGTGGGTCACTACTTTTGGAGTTGGATATTATGCGTTAATTCACCTTTAATAAGTATTTATTTGACTTTTGCTGTGATGGATGTATCATGCTGAACATATCTGTGAATATTGCTTTATTATGTAGTTTCTAGTGTATGTGATTTTGTAGAGATCCTTTTTTTTTTTTTTTACTTTGTAGAGTAACTGTGAATATTCAAAAAATCTCTACTGATATGTGGGTTGTAGAACTACAATCCAAAGTCACCTTTTGTTAACCTTTTTGAAAAGTGAAGCTAAATTTCCTCCAAACTCAACTCTCCTAAAGTTTTGCATGCTGCAACTCACCACATTCTGTGGTGGGATTTGGGGGTGGGCGCTTTTTAGTACGTATATTCAGATAAAGACCATATTTTCATTTTTATCGTAGTAGGTTTGATGAGTACAAAAACGTGGATCGTTTTTGCTCAAGTGTAGATCTCCTGCGACCTGGGAAAAACACGAACCTCTCAGATACATTCTATTCCTTTTGGCTTTGGGCTTTCAGATTGTTTTGACTGTCTGCCCTTCTGATCCACAAACTGAGTGCTGATGTGTGCTGTGGCTTCAAATGTTCAAAATTTCAGCTGCCTCCCTACTTTACTCGAAAGCATAACTTTTCTTGGAACAAACACACTAGGAGAAAATAACCCTTTGTTCTTACCCTTGTATATCTCTAGCCCAGTTGTTCATGTGGCCTGCATGGCCAGGTGGTCTGCTGCTCAGTGCTTGACTGCCATCCATACTAGCAGAAAAAAAAGTTCCCCTATTCTTCTCATCGTGTTTAGCTTTGGACTCGACTCAGGATGAATTTTTAAAAAGGGCATATTTATTGGCACATCCTTGAAACACTGCCCAGAAAAGACATCAGGGATGTCTCTGTACAGATGATTTCTGTGTAGAGATCACCTGTGAAAATCCTCAAAGTGTGGTGTTCTATCTATAAGGGACACTGTTGTCATAGTTTTTTTGGGGGGCGGTTGTTTGGGTTTTTTGTTTGGTTGGTTTGGTTTTGGTTTGTTTTTTCTCAGAGTAGCTGGTGTAGGAATAGTTTTATTCTGCACTGGAAACTCAGCAAGCTGCTTTTTAATGGTAATGGACTGTTTCAAAGCTTTAACTTCCTTTTGGTGTTTGCAACAGCAGATCTTCAAGGATTCCAGATGCTTAGTCTCCAAGGACAACTTATTTTGTTGTGTTTATTAATAGTATGTAAACAAGAGTATAACTGCAATTAGCTACATTATGGAATGATATGTGGTATTTTAAAATAAACTATAGCAAGCTGTTGACTGCATCAAAAGCAGATCATGCAATTAAAACACGGCATCATGTGCAGACTTGGGGGGGTGGGACATACGGGTTCAAATCTAGTCTCTGATAAAGAACTTGGAAAAGATATTAACTACACAAGACATTTTCTTACAGATAGGAAATTTGTGTATAGACAAACTATGTCCATTCAAGTTAATTCAGCTTCATATGAATTTAAAAATACAGGCCAACTGTCCCTTACTTAAAATATCTAACAATGTCACAATATGCTGGGATATCCATAAGCAGAATTTGATTTGATAATCCTAGTGGAAATGGTTTATGGAAAAGCAGGACATTTTAAATTTTCATGGGAAGTTTTTATGAACTATTAAACAAGCTTTTCAGTAGCAGACGTATTCAGAATTGTATTTAAAATTCAGTATCAATTATAATTTTCTTTGCCAATTAATAGTAGATATTCTTTTACACAAAATTAGGTGTGGGTGTGTATTTACATACAGAAGTTATTTAACATTTCATAAAAAATCACTTATGGATAATCAAATGTATTCTCGTCGGTGTGAACACATGTACAGTACACGTGTATATATTAGCATACACGTGCATGTATACACACACAAAGTACTCCTTCATGAATATACAGGCATGACAAAGAAGAGCAGGATTGTCCCCAGAGCATTATAGAAAGGTATTTCTACAGAAAGGTTTTTCTATGATTCTGCAGGGTGTAGGATGAAAGCCTTTGCTATGCAGATGTACATGGTGTTTGGGGCTTATGAGAAGTATACAGTTGAATAATCTTCATCCTGAATTTAGGAATCTGCCACCCTTATATAACATGGTCAGGGTAAAATAGCATAATGTGATCGATAGAGTATTTGGTCCACGGTATAACAACTAACTCAAAACGTACGTGTTTGGGGAAGGCGCACAAATGGGCAGTCCTTGTGAAATAAGGATTCACAGGATTGAACAGGTACGTTTCCTACATAATTTAGGATTGGACAGTAAGAAATGTTTTGGGCATTTTTATATTACTTATGTTTACAGAGTAAAGAATGTTCATGCTTCTGTAACTAGCACATCTCTATGTTCTGGGTTTTATTCATCAGTCTCGAAAATAGACAATGATTTTTTTAATATTAACACTTGAATATACACACTTGGCAAGAATTAATCACATGGCAGTTGAAATTAGCTTAAAAAAATAAAATTAAATCAACAGGCCTTTGCCCATGTAGTCATGAGAAACACTGGAAAATGGGAGTGTCTGATCTGGATTTGGAAAACAAGGAATGTAAATATCCTATATGCCATTGCCTTCTACAAACTGATGCCACACATCTGGTCACTTATAACACTGTTCAACAATAAAGACTAGAAACTATTTATTTTTACATTTGGCTTGATTATTATAAAAACAATATGTGGCTACAGAATTTAAAATGTATTTTAATAACAAAAGATAAGTTACAATAGCCTTCTCCAGCATCCAGTTAAAAGCTAAATAGTTAAGGAAAGCTTGAATCAATTATCATTGTCTTTTTTTTTCCCCCCCCTAAATATAAAAAGTTGGCTAAAGGACAATAGCAACTAAGGCCTAAACGTTATGGCCAAATTTTTGTCCTTGAACATCTGCTCTGCAAAGCCTATCTATTTTCTGTTCAGGTGAAAAAAACCAGCCGTGATTATTTTCTACTGCTTTTCTTGGCAGTGCTATCCCTCTTGCTTCGACAGTGTCCAACTCAGCCTTAATCATGCTGTGCAAAGGTAATCAGAAATCTATTATCACCAGAATAGCTGGTACCTAGGAGAAGATTGTTTTTCAGATAGGCTGTAATGACTCATTTAAAATGCATTCATTTCTCAAAGTGATTTTAGGCACCAGTTATGCCTGCAAGTACAAAATGACGTCGTCTGGCTATGCACTAGAATGGGATTCAGGTGCAGCTCCTGATTTCAGTGGAGCCCTGGGTGAGCTCAGGAGCCCACTTTCACAAATCTTGTTACTGAATCGGGACAAAGGGTTGTATTAATTAATTAATCAGTTTTGCCAAGTATTCATTTGTATGTACTAAAATAATTTAGCCTTTCACACGTGCTTTTGATTATATTTTAAAATTTCAGATGTTTAGAGAAAGCCAAGTCATTCTGTGAAGAATAATTTATAGAGTTGTAGATTAAGAAATAGAGTTCAAGTTTCTTACTGCTTTACTACACTGCTTTTAACTTATGAAATAAAGCTAAAATTTATGGTAAGTACAAGGAAGCTTTTATTTCAGAATCAAATATTCATAAAGAATCAGGGCACCAACTGTTTGAAAAGTTTGTATTTTGCACTGCATTGTTTTACGGTAAATTCAATGAACTATGAGGTGTGCAAACACACACAGAATACGTCAATGAATTTGTGCAGACAAATTTTTCACAGTGGGTCATGCCACTTGAAAGGTGATAGATTTTGGTCTCGCTGAATAATACCTTCATATTTACTTATTTATTAAAGTCCTCATATCACTTTTCTGAATTTTGCTGATATTATGATGTTCCTTGAATTCTTATTTTACTCATTCAGGCAAAACTGGAAGTTATTTTGGTAAGCATTCAGGAAAAAGAGTCTTACTACACAACATTAATTAAAATATCATTTCTTTAAAACTGAAGAATTTTTACAAATAGAAGATGAGAAAAGACTTCAGGATCTGACCATGTTGATTAAGTTAGTATTGCCTTTCATATCTATGTTTTAAAAAAAGGGTTTTAGAAGACAGAGTAAGACAATGAATTACGAAAGCAAATTTTAACACAATTACATTTTCATTTGAATTCTAACAGCCTGTTATTTCACCCTACAAAAAGTTATGATGTCTTTGACAGCGCTGCTCTGGTCCGGGTCAGTCTCTTTTTCCATCCCTCGGTATTGATTCCTGAGTGACCAAAGTGTATGGAAATTCACAGTGCAATAACAGGTTTGCCATTTTATATATCTGCAGTATGACCCAGGAAATACACGTATTCAGCTGTCCACTTTTGTCTTTTGTTTCCAAATTTTGATCCCAACACAATATTGGGACTCTAACTAAATACCTAGCTTGTGAAGTGCTAAGCATGAAAACTTCTGAGTCTTTCCAAGACAACAAGTTGTACGTCTACATTTCTGTCTCTCAGCACGTTTATAGCAGCTATGCTTATACAGTTTTTTTCCTCATGTCTTCCTCCTTTCTGTAGAGTTGCTGACACTGTCTTCAACACCGTATCAGTCTGGTTATGTATGATAACCGTTTTTTATAAACGGAAGCAAAAGTTTATGACTTCTTCAGCAGTAACATTGCTATTTGTACTATTTCTAATGTTAAGTACATTTTTTCACTTTATGCTGCCATCTGCTGCCTTGCTTTTGTAAATGAAGGGCACTGGGCAGGCGACATCACGCATTTGCACTGCGTCAGGCAGATGTGCTGATTAAAACATTTCATAATTGAACATACAGATTTTTCATCTTTAAAAAAAGAGAAAAACAAAAAAAAAGAAAATGCTTTTCATCTTGTACAGATGCATTCCAAATATTTATAAGGTATGATATACTAAAGCTTGACATTTTTCTGTGGGAATGAAGTTTTAATGGGAATTATAGTGAATGGGGATACTTTTAGAAATGCTAAAGAATTTCCACTTAGTCCTAAAAAGAATTGATTTTACAATAACGGAGGAAAAATTCAGCTCTTAATGGATTTAAGATGTTTGGAAGTTTTTTAGTTCAATCCCTTGAACTGTAAGTTTCACATGAGGAATTCCTCATTTTATATTCACACATGCAATAATGTATTTGTACATTAAGTGCTGGTATTCAAAAAAACCATGTCCCGTTTTCAGCCAGCTACATAATTACTGACACAACATAATATCACAACTGCATGTGTCCCGCCATAGGAGGCGGTTCAAGAGCATTATATTAGAGTGCTATGGTTCCTCCTGGCATGTTGCTTATTGCTTCAAGTGGACCCAACTGGGAGGAAAAAATACTGAACTTTGCACAGCCTCCCTGGAAGATATTCTCTGTTTGTTTTGCAAAATACAGAGTGGTTTTCATTCTTCTCATTTTATTCAAGCCTCTTGTGTTTGACAGTAGGAAACTTCTTGTTCTCTGTAAGAAAAATTCACATTAAACTAATAGTCACACCTGAAGTTGCCAGTGTTCAAGTAGTTCAGTAGAAAAATGTGAGCAAGGGTGTATTTATATTTAAAGGTACCATGCTTAAATGTGTTACAGTCTAATGTGTTATGGTTATGTCCACCTATAATCTAACAGGCTAAGAGGTCAAAAATCTTCAAGATCAGCTGAGACCTTTGAACACATCTTGCATCTTTTCTGCATGAGCAAAAAAAGCTGAGGGAATTATCATTTCTGGTCACTTACAGGAATGTTACTGTGGTAGGGAATCTAAAAACTGCAGTCCGGGCTCTCTGACATCCTGTTTGCATTTGGGTCTGGGCAGGACGATTCCCAAACCCCTCAGAAAGGAGGGGTCACTCATTCTTTGCACAACTATTTCTTCACTGCAAGTGTCAGAGTTACTGACACTTGGAATCAAATCCGTTATGTTCTTGCACATCAGCATTGCGTTTATTAGTACTGCCATATCTGTTTGAGAAATGGAAACTGAAATCTATGACTGGATGAATTTTATTGTGTTGCTCTCAGGACCAATATCCTTTTATGTAGCTTAAATTTAAATACTCAAGGCTTAATAGCAGGAAATAATTTATGTTGTTGTTAAATGACCATGAGCAGATGCAGAGAAAAAGAGCTTTCCAGGTTGTCTAAGAACAAATCGTATGAACGTTAATCATGTGAATCATACAAGGTCATACAATTTAAAATTTCAGCCTCAGTTTAGTTTGTTTCTTTAAACCTCATTCTGCAATCAGTTAAATGCATTTCCTCACAGGTGTGAATCTGTTTAAATCAACAAGACTGTGCATGTTCAGAGGTGTCACATGCATGGGTACATAGATACGTATTTTGCAGAATTAAGGCCTTGTGTCAGAGCTAAAAGGTTTACTGATCAGAATGAGTTATCACAGTGACACAGAATACTCCTTCCCAATGCCATGTGCCTGGTATCTTAAAAAATACACACAAAAAAAATCATAAGTGACCTTTCCCAAGTATCATGAAGCTTCCCTCATGCCTACTCTGACTATATTCAAAGAGTTGACTTGTGCTTATCGATTAATAAGTAATAGTTACGTAGAGACTCACCACAGGGCAGTCTGAGCATTCAGTCTCATGATGTAAATGAGAATCATATGTTCTCCAGTTACAAACGAATGTGTGATGCCTAGAAGCATTGCTGGTGTCCCATCTAACAGAAGTTGAGACAGTTGGTTCTATGAGTCAATTATTTGACTACCACAAGGTACCAGTAAGATTACCTTATGACTTCAGTCCTGCCAAGAACCGTGGTCTAAAAAATGTGTCAAGCTTCTGCATAAAAATGATGGTAAGCTGAATTTCAGCAGAGAAGGTGTCTGGAATACAAGAATATCATAAGAGCTGGAATGTGAAATACGAGAGTTCAGGCTGATACTCTAAATTACTGTGAAACTGGGGAAAAAAAAGACATCTTCTATTTAGCTTATGAATAGAGATGTTTTGGAAAAACATATCAGTAATAAAGAACAAATTACTCAGAACATTTCTTTTGGATTTCAATACTTTTCAAAACTAATGACAATGATAGCCAAAAAAACCCACACCCCCACCAACTTATGATTCTGCTTCTGACTTACTGCTATGCATCCCAAGATTGTCTAGGGAACAGCTGAGGTTCACTCTACAAACAGGTAGACATTAGCAAAAAAAAATTAGGAAAAATTGTGACATTTGACTATTACTTTCAGGTAAATGTACCACTATTTTTTTAATGAGGAATATACCTTTCGATGCAAAATTAAATAAATAATTTGGCTTAAGTACTGCAAAAAGCGTTTGTGACCACAGATCTCTATCCTGAATAACATAGTTCAATCCTTGCTATTTGAAAACTGCTGTTAACGAAGATTCATGTGATAGATTACTGACTCAGGTTTTGGGGAAATGACTGGTCTATATGATCTAACAAAAAGATTGATAGCATAAATAAGTCAGTTTTAATTAGCTGTTAGTCTATTTTTCACTCGATATTTAGAAATGACACATTGTGACTTTGATAACCAGATGCTTTGACTGAAAAAAAAAGTGCAAGTGAACTTTTGTAAGTCACCTGTTGCCTAGCACGTTGTTCCCAAAGTGTTGTTTATATTGTGAAAGGAAAGAAACACGCAGACATCAATTTGCAAGTGGAAAAAAAGTTGGTTTACCTATTGTCCATGGATAAAATAACCTGTTTAGTTATTTGCCCCCTTTCAATCAAATAGAGACCTCTCATGATGTTACACTTACTGCCAGGTGCCTTGTCTTCCCCCAGTGGTTTGTGGATATGCACATGCTGTCTCATTTGCTAGCACTTTCCAGGTGAAAATTATAAATAAATGACTTATTTCTTCTAAAAGGTATTTGTAACCATTAGGTTAAAGGGTTAGCTTAAATATTATGGTGATGGAAACAGTGGGTGGACATTGAAATTGCCTTAGTTTAAGATAAAAAGCCCAAAGAACTTTCAAAACTTAGCAAATAGCAAATTTTAGATGGGCTTGCATCGACATTATGTCGAATATTCTGTTTCATCAGCCATAGGTTGATTTTGCAGACTAGCAGGATTAAGGACAGGGATTGAGCCCGCTTTATTAAATATAAACCTGTGAAGGAAGCAAGCAAAAGTACACTTTTTGTAAACCTCAGGGTATTCACACTTTAAAAAAATGTTAAAGCCTATCTTAAAATGTTGTTCTTCATAAGTAAATCTTTGTCTCATATGAAATCAGTAGAAGGGCCAGTTTCTCTAGCCATTCAGAAATGATAGGTTTGATAGAATGACAGGATATTGATATCTTTTTTAATTTAAAGAACTCTGATATGAAGCTGGTTGAGTCTAAATTTTTGAGAGCTTGCTGCACTTTGCTTTCCATGGCAATATGAATGTCAGATACTACGTGAAATGTTCCCATTTGATCTCCAATTTTATTGCCTGGTAAGTTTAGTGCTACTCTCTCTTCTGTGCTCTTCCACATGGACTGAGTTGAATCTTTACCAAGTTTCCCCTTTTTATCTTGAAGTTACTTAAATATGTTTAACTGTATGTCAGTATGAAATTTTGACTCTTTTGCAGCACTTGCCGAGAAAAGCTTGCATGACATTTATATCATTGTGGTTTTTTTAAAAAAATACTTTGTAAATTTTCTCTGTTAGCATATAATCCATAATAGTGCACCTCTTCACTGAAGAACTCGAACCCCACAACCCAGCTCAGAGTTGTTGTTGCATGCATGAGTAAAGATAGGCAAAATTGTTAAATCACTGTCAGTTAGAAGCCTGTGAGTGGAAAATTGCTGAAAAAGATGTAAACTCATGTCAACAGTGTAAAGAATTTATTTTCCCTGAAGAAAAACAAAGTCCACTAAGCACTAACCAGTTTTATTAAGGGAATTTTTGTTGATATTTTTTAAATTGCTATAATTGTTGTATACATCTGAATGGGGTTGCATTAGTTTCGGTATGAGACAGCACTTGCAAAAGAAATCGCTGCAGGAGATGATGATTGGTACAGGTGAGGTACATAGGGAGTAATCAATATTTAAAAACAAAGGATGATCTTTTCTAAAGATTATATCTGTGGAACTTATTGATATTTTGGAAGGTAAAAGTAAATTAGTCTCAAAAATTGCTTGGACGTTTTTTGGGGAAAAGTTTATAACTCATCAAAACAGCAGTTGGAAGCTTCTGCTCGTTACCGTTACAGCTTTAATGTCAGTCATGCGATGAAATCCTAACGCAGGAGTTGCATTGGACTCAAGAGCCGCAGTTTGCCAACCTCTTCTGTTGGGCCTGTTGTTTGCAGTACGTGCATGCCCTGTAGCTGCCGCTGGGATTGCCCTGGTTTTATACACATCCTCTAACCTACCGCAGGTCTTGGGGAGAGAAAAATAGTCTGGATTCATCCAATAAAACCATAGACATGCTCTAAACCATAGACAGCTGGACATGGAAGCCCTTACATGGGCTCTTTCTCTTACATGGAAGCTATTTCTCTTGTATAGAGCTTTATCTCAATATAACTTGTCCTAGTGACACACGCCTTCTCTGTTTCATGCCTGATAGAGCATTTCAGAGCAAGTCATAAATGCCAAACATTACTGGGAAACTGTTGAAAGGAAGGAATCTGAAATCTCCTGTTAAAATTGTACTGAGATGTATTGCATCAGTTCTTATGTCTGTATGTCTCACCATTTTTAGAATTCTGTGTCTTTGAAAGGAAATAATTGGAAGATACGGTGGGGGATAAATTTCACCACATGCAGAAGACTAGCATAAGGATTTTTAATTATGTAAGTCCTTAAAATAGTGTTGAAGAGAATCTTACTGTGTTGAAATGCTTACTATGTAAAAGCCTTTAATAAACACCATGGAAACAGAAATATTCATAGATTTGTGACTGTTTCCATTCTGTTCAGCAATAACCCAACAAGATATCTCAAAATCTACAGAACAAAGGAAAGATGGTTCCAGAAAAGGTCAGTAGATCCCCTTGCTGGACAGTATAAAGGAGGGGAAATGGAGAGAGATGCTTGGAGACTGGCTGCAGAAAGCTGGGTTGCAGATTTTCTGGAAAAAAAAAATCTCAGGAGTTCATTTGTAAGGTAATGCTGGTTTAAGGGTGTGGTTGTGTCTCAGGCAATACTGCTTTTTTTCTCCTCTTCTGCATGACGTTCATACAAGGAAGGGATTCAGATCACCCACCTGTCCCGTGCTAGTATTGTCATGCACAGCAGGTGAGATGCACTACGATTGCAGGCATAGGAATCACATTTGAGCTGCTTAAAAACTACCAAGAAACCTACTGCTTTGAGCATGCACTGTGCTAATCTCCAAAGTGATAATAACTATTAGAGGCTGTTTAAACTGATATTAAAAATATTGTCCTGATAAGATTGGAAATGTTCTATTTATTGTAGCGTTACTTACTCTAAAACTGTTTTCAACTAATCTCCTAATATTCATATCCAAAAGTTTGGTATTTGATGGGATTTTGGCCTGCGTTGAGATGTTATGAAATTTGAATGCCTTTTGGCAGAATTGTGTATATAAAAACAGGAAAGAGCAGAATGATTTTAAAATGATGCTTTGCTTTAGCTTAGCTATGCTCCTGAATCTTTAAAGTGGTGGGGTTTTTTCTCTCTTCTTTTCTTTTTTCCTGTTTTTTTTCTTTTTCCTTTTTCTGTTTTGTTTCCTCTTTCTTTTTTCTCTTCCTCTTTCTCATTTTCTCTCTCTTTTTTTAATTTTCTCTTTTTCTTCTATTTTCTTTGACTTTTCCACCTTCCTGACTTTTATTCTGGATTTGCATCTTGCATTAAAGTGAGGACAGTTATTAACACCAAAGCACACCCACCCTGATCCAAAGCACAATTTATCTTCCCCATGGTCAGTGATTGTCTTCCACCAGATCAGTCCCAGCAAGATCACTGGCATGGCTGTACAGCCACAGCTTTGCTTATCCCTATAAGAATTTGAATTACTTCTTCTTACATGCGGCTGGATAACCTGTCTTGTGACTTGAACAAGGCAGAAGTAGTATCAGCATTTATAGCAAACATAGGTATTAGATGGTTTCCAGGCCATGGGCTGAAGACCAGTGCCGTTGGGGGACAAGTACATTATTAATAATTGTTGTTTATGCTGTCAATCTTGTTACTACCGGATTCAGCCTCCATGAATCCATGTCTCCACTTGCAGCTGTGGTTATTTTAAGCGTGCCATCAGCTAAGTCATTTTTGGGGGATTTGTGATGTTTGAAATAATGTGAATTTAGCTGAAGAGGGAATATGCAAAACCTCAAGAAAGAAAAATTGTATTAAAGGGGAAAGAAATAATGTAATATCTAAATATGCCTTTTTGGTGAGAATTTCCTGTGTTTTATCTAAGAAAGAATTTCAGGCTTGAGTCCAAGACAAGTAAGGGAGCACAGAATGAGGGGATGAAGATGTAGAATTTGAGTTAGAAAAGTAACAACAGTTTAATCTCTCTACCAGTAGATGGAGAGCACAGGAAGGTAGAAGCAGGCGCATGAAGAAGGAAGAAAAAACCTTGCATTAGCTTCTTGAAGGCAGGGAGAGATGAAAGAAGAAAAAAGCAAGAAGTGAGGGTGGGGGTGTAACAGATTGCAAATTAGGAGGACATTGGAAAAACTGGATTCTAAAGGATGAAGAGGAAATTACAAGACCTAAATTATCAGCTTGGTCAAATCAGCTTGTTAATATTGAATAAATATCTAGATTATCTTCTTTCAAGCCTCGTACACAGTATTCTTTACTCCTGGAACATGGTTTGAAAATGTGGCATGAATAGTTTGCATTACTGGAATGGAAGAAATCCATGTCTGCCTTTTCAAGCACTTTTCCAGACACAGACATGCTGTGAGTGACATCATGGAAAACCGTTTCTTCTTGTCCTTTATATACGCCTCTTGTAAGGAATTCTCTTGCTCCTGCGCTCTCTTTCTCCCTGTTTCTTGCCCTCTCTGTCTCTCGCTCTCTCCTATGTCTCACTTTGTGTTTTCTTTCTCTTTTTCTTCCTTTCCTTTTTTTTTTTTTTTTTTTGGTCTTCAAAGCCAGGGTGGGAGCAAGGGAGCTGGTTAGATCTCTGTTTAATAGTTGAAAGAGCTTGGTTTGGGGTTTTTTAATGCACAAAATTCCTCTCAGTGAGACATGCCACACATTCTGATCTCTCCCCTTCAGGCAGTTACACACTATTAAATATGAGGTTGGAAATGACACACGTCTGGAAATACAGAAATGAAACAGCCTTCCACTTTCTGCCCTGCACTATACAATGAAGGTGTTGTAAATTGTTAATTGAATGGCATGGGCTTCTAGTTTGTTGGGCTTTCTATAAATAGAGACTGTACATTCCAGTGTGTTGTCACTTTTTATTTTCTTCAGATTAACTACCGTACTTTGAACTTTTCTGTGCTCTAACAAAGATTTTAGTTTGTCTGGTTTCATTCCGTAAAACATAGTTTGCACTCTGAAATTTTGTGCTATTTACCTTCTCTTACCAAACCATCTTTATGGTATTTTTGTACTATCCCTATTTTAAAAGACAAGTAAAATCCAAACAACCTATAGTGGTACTTGAGGTATTCCCTGTATTCTACAATCCAATAAATAGTGAAATATGATTATTGTATATTAAAAAATATTGGACACATTATGTAGTGATTAATAGGTAACTTATTGTCATGCAGAATACTGAAAGGCAAACAGGGTTCTGCTTGAGATGGAAAGTGGGGAGATCCTTCGGTCTTCCAAAGTCATTCTGAAGTTTTGGGTTCCCACTCTGAGAAGACAATGTTGTCTGTATGTGACTGGCACTAGACTGGGAAGTTTATTCTTCCATAGTAGTTGGTTAGGTGAACAAAGACCCCACACAATAGGCAGCCGGTGAGGAATTATAGGCCATTCAGACTGAACGTGAAAACTGCAATGTGAAAACAAAGTAGGGTTTCATTTCAGAGAAGGGAGAGGAGCAGATGACAGAATTAATCTCTCAATAGTCCGTGATCCTGCAGAATGCTAGCACTCTCTTTACAAAGCTGTAGCTCTCAGTCCAGCATATTTTATATGGCAGTAGTATAGCCTTAGGACTGTTCAACACAGTTTATGACTATTGATGAGTAAATACAAGATTAGATAAATGTGGGATTATATATACTGTTTCTTTAAAATGTGACAAGTTTCAAAGCACCTCAAATGATTGGCCAATATACATCTCCTTGAAAGCCTGAAGGAGTTTTAAGATAACAATATTTAAAATTCAGCATTTGCTGCAGTTGGCAGGTTTATCTAGGAAAAAGTGAAATTAAATATAGACCTTTCGGATGAACAGGAGCAATGAGTTTATTTTCACAATAAACTCACGTGGCTGATATGTTGCATGAGCAAAAAGTTCAGCAATTCAGTATCTCATTGGAGAATTAGTGGGTTGATAGGCATAAGGCAGATAGCAAAAACGTGCCAAAGGGTAGTACAGCCAATTTTATATCCAGCTTCCAAAACGTTAAACTGAACTATGTTGGCTCATTGTGGAGCTTTGCTACACAGTCACATGCAATTTTTCTAATTCTTCTTTTGCTGTTTTGCCAATACAAAAGCAGTTCAGGAAAGATCCAGTTTTGCTGTTGCCAACATTGAGTGATGTTTCGACATGCTTAGGGATTTTGGAGTGTTTTGAGACCTCTGTATTCTTAGGAGAGGAAAAAAATCCTTAACGGGTTTCTCACATTGTTTAGAACATCCTGTGGATAATCTCTTGGAAATACAGAAATTTTAAAAAGGGAAAATCAGAGCACATAAACTCTGTGTTAAGAAAAGATAGAGATTTGAGATTTATTTTTAAAAATTCAGATAATCTGGGTACCTAGAAGCCACTTCAGAAGGATGTGTAATTGTCCTAAATTGTTTTCTTAATTGAGCCATTAATTAATAATTTCTGATAATTACTAGGACAACATTTTTTTTTTTTAAACCATTTAGGTGTCTAAAGGCAGAAGTAGACAGCTGCTGAGCTGAACAAATACAAAGGACCTACCTGCCACCGAATGCTGTGAATTGCATCTTATGTCACCTCCAGGACAAAGATGACTTCCAGGAAGGGAAATCCTGTTGCTGTATCTATTTCTGTTACCTCTGTAGCTAAGAAGTTTTCACTAAGTTTTATGCTTCTGAATTACTTTTGAAAATATCTTGGTAATGTCTTACCTATGTATTCAGTAATCTGACTGTAGACACTGAAAACCTTAACCTCAGTGCTCTTCCAAAGTTCCTTGCTAAAATGAGAAATTCTCCAGGAATTACCCAGGCTAAGGAAGCAGAAAGGCAGAAGAACAAAATTCTTCCTATGATTATTTTATTACTTAGTTCTGATTGCTCAGAAGAAGAGTAGGGAGAGAAGGAAGGGAGAATGGATGTTAAAATACACACTACAAATAGGAACTTCTTGCAGGTAAAGATCAGGGGAGAAGCACTAGGACTATTTAGCCGAGTCCGATTAGGTTTACTTCTCAAAATATGCTGAAAGATGTCACAGGCCTCATTAAATATTTAAATATAGAAAGCTTTTCTCGTTTGAAGTGAGTTGCCTCTTTCCAAGAAGTATAGACAAGCTTAATATTTTATGACTTTTTTTATTTGCACCCTTTTTTTATTTACATATCTACCTATGATTACCTATCATTGAAGATCTTTATTTCATTAAGTATTGCATTATAGCACTGAGGTCACCTCAATGGCAGAAGAAACATTGCCAAGAAAAAAGGAGTCCAGGGAGTTACATGTTCTCCTCCTTGTATTTTTAAGGAGGAAGAACTTAGAATTTCTGCCAAAGGCCTAAGTGCTGCCTTGAAAGCAAAATTTGCAGCAAAATTTTCAGAAGTCTAATTGACTTTATATTTAAAGTCTTCTTTTGCAGGCAACTTGGACATTTGGGAGTCAATTAGGTTAGACTTATAAGTACTTTTGAAAGTGGGTAGCTCCTTTTCTTTTCCTCTATTTCTTTTCACATTCCAAAGATATTTGCACTTTTCTGAAGTAGTTGTCCCTTTCATCCATCTGAAAACAACACACAATACTAGATTCAAAGCAGAGTTTTCTCAGTTATGGGCTGAAGTTTGTGCACACATAGAACGCAGGTAGTTCTTCCAATGTGCTACCATAGAGAATCTCTGATAATTTTTCTTTGCCCTACATGATATTTAGAGAAATATTTCCTGTGTTTCCTTTTTTTTTCTTTTTAATTTTTATTTTTTGTTGTGGGTGCTTTGACACACCTATTGGAAAATGTTTAGCTGATAGATGAGATTATTTGCCAAAGGAATTTTGAAGACCGAGAACATGTGAAGAGGGAGACCTTGAGTCACTGAGACAGACCCGATCTGTCTCGTAACTTTATTCAGAATTTCACAATCCTTGCTAAACTGCAAGATAAGGGCCAAAGGCAACAAACCAGCAGGAGCCGACTCAGAATGTGCCAAAGTTCATAGAACGGTTGCTTCAGGCTGGAGTTTGTTGACCCTTAATCACTCAGGGTCATCAGCGGTTCTGCTGCGGGGCTCTGCAGAACGTGAGTCCAATCAGATCTCCCGCCGCTGCTGTCCAGGCTACCGGGTGGAGTGAAAGCTGGGATGCGTGGATTCCAAGGCAGCATTTCATGGGTGTCTGCCTGTCAGCCTGCTCTTCTGGACTACCATCCTTGTTGTAATGCTTGTGTTTTCTAATTCTAAACTTCCTTAATCTCTTCCAAATGGTGTAGGTGGAGTTAATCACAGCACAGGCAGAAGATCCCTTCCAGTTAGCATACCTTTTATGCTCTCAGTACTGTGTTTTGGCATTAATTGATATTAGTGTAAGCACATGCTTACACAGTTTGTTTTAAATCATTTTTTGTTAAGTCACAGCGATAACTGTCAAAAAATGCCCTTTTCCTGTTAAACCTCCTTTGACTATTAGTGTTACCTTTAATGACCATGTTGCAGTGAGTATGCTAGACTGCTGTAAAGGAGTAGTGTGAAAGATTGCTGCAGGGAAATAAATGGCATTTCAGACGCTAATCTTGCAACAAATTCAGCATGTAAGCATGCACTGATAAAAACATGCTTCAGTCTTGTGATCCGTGACTTGTACAGAGCAGTAGCTGCTAAGGAATATTAACTAATTTAACAATGATGCCATTCATGGTATAATAAAATCTTTAATGCATATTTTTATGGGCTCTATCATACATTTGGGCAGCTCACGAGTTTTGACAAAAGTCATCTTCATGGCTATGATAGAACTTTAGAAAATATTCCTACAAGCTAAAGAGGCATGTGAGTATAGTCCATCCAGCACATAAAATGAGTAAAAATGTTTTGAAAATTCATCCACTGTCTTCAAAAGCTCCAGAATTGTCAGTGGTTTTTGTAATCCTCTTACATATGAAAGAGGCAAAAGAGAGAGGAGGCGTAAGGGCATATTGGCCTCTGGAGCAGCTGCGTGCCGCAGGGACTGAGTGTTTGGGAATCTTCAGAACTGGATGATCCTCTTTGAGAGGAAGCTGGAAGTGGGGAAAAAGGAAAGGATAATGACAGTTCATGTTTCACTACAAATGAAAGGACAAAACAATTCATGAAGAAAATAATCTGGTCATTGCCATGACTTTTAGCGATATCAAAAAAGGAAATAAACATATCTTTGGAAAGAATCTGTAAGTACTACTGTACTTTTCAAAGAAAAAATATTCTAGATCAAAAAATATTCTAGAATCTATATATGTTTAGGATTATGAGATCCTAGATGCTTCAGAAAAATACTCACAGGGTAACATTTACAATTGCAGATAAAGCTGGAATATGGGAGACTGGATTCCTTCATGTTTTTTCTCATAAGGCCCCTCCCCACATACATCAGCAAAGCTCTCTCATTGACTCTCCCTAATGCTTTCTGTAGTGTACTTTTGCGGGGGTATCTGAAAAAGTTTGATATCAGTCAAGATCCCAGTGTTCCCAGACTACTTAAAACATTATTTATATGACACAAATGATCATTTTCCTTGTACTCCCACATCAGTCTGCATGAGGATTTTTGCTTTATACTGGTTACATTCCTTCTGGTGTATGGGTAATTCTTCTGCCATGTTTGTACAGGATCTTGCACAATGAGGTTGTGGTCCAAGTCTGTGGCTTTTGAGTGCTTCAGTAATACAAATAATATTGTCACCACTTAAAAATAGGTTTGTGAAGTGTAAGCATGTCTGATCTTGATGAGAATAAAAGCAAAAATACTATCTGGCTACCAATATCACCATTATTCTTATTTTTTTAAATTGTTGCAAGTATGCTATTTAATTTCAGTAGCAGTCTTACTTCAAGAAGTTTTCAGTCTAAAGACCAAGGTAAGAAAGTTCACACTAGGAGACAGACAAAAAACCCTACAAGATTATTAGTGAGTAAAACATTTTCTAAAACATTTTCTCATTATATTCTCTTCAAATAACAAAGGGCTGGGGGCAGCGTTTGACATGGGAAGGGATGCTTACAAGTCTTTGGGGAAATAACAGTTCAGAGAAATCAATGATTGTTCTTGGTAAACTGGGATTGAGAATTCATTCTATACCAACAGAGAAAGACATCATTAAGCCAGTGGACAAGGCATCTATTTCAATGTTTGTCATCCAGGAAAGAAGGCATACTGGGAGAAAGAAACCAGCCAGCAGGGTCAAAATCTCTGTCAGAGTACATACCAGAAGCAGAGAACAAAAGAATAGCAATGAAGATACCGATTTGGACTGTGCTAGGTAAAATAGGAAGATGATGACTGATCATTTCCATCTGAAGTTGGTAGGTCTTGACTATCTCTACAGATGAAGATGAAAACAGTTTCAGGCAACAATGCAATGAGTAATTTGTATTTTGACATATGGAAATTGCATATTAAAAGTATCATTCTAGGAACATGTGGAATACATAACTATTATAAGAAAGAGTAAATGAAGAATTAAGTAGAAAGCTTACATACAAGACCATTTTTATTGACATAAAATGGAGTAAGGAATTTAAAAAAAAAGAAAAAAAAAGCCTGCACACATTTTTTTCTAGTTTGATTTTTCTTTTTAAAGATTCCCTCTCTCCTAGCTCTTAAAGAGTGGCGTTTTAATCATTAATCTGTGTGAATAAATTATACTTTTATCTTCTTCAAAAACCACACATCATTGTCATCTACTAGCAGATAATCGTTAAGATTTACTGGAAAAAACCTGGCATGTTTTTGCATTCCCTGCTGTCTTGTGGTCTGACAGTATTATTAGCCAATTCTACCCAAAAAACACCATCAGTATCACCTTCCAAAATGAGAAATGGACTCAGTTCTTCCAACCAGTAAGTCACCATCCCGTGTGAATCCATGTAGAGTATGTAACTTGTTCCATAAAATGCATAGGAAATTATTTCCTAATTCCCATTGAGTTCTCTGTGGTCATCTGAAGTTCCCACAGAAGCAGTACGAGCTACTAAATCTCTCCTTATTGTTTTCACTGAAGTTCTGATAGCTCAGCTCCTCAAACTAGTAATTACTTTGTCACTGTGTTTTGTCTCATGGCCTGTGTATGTGCACGGATAAAGTTCCCACCGTTGCAAGCATCAGTGCAGGTCAGCTGCAAAGTTCAGCAGTGGGAGGTCTGATGTTTACCAAGATTTCTATTTATTTCCACTGCTGCATCAAACAGATCTGCTCTGACTATCAGATTCTGGACATCTGCAACTGACTTTCAGCCAAGCAAGTATTTTCCCAAACAGTGCAGTTATCCTTCCATTAAAAGGCAGTACATGAGGAAAATTATGGCAGTTGTGACTCTTCCGAGTCTTGGCCCAATCAGCTGTTCATTAAAACCGTACTGATCCCACTGTGCTGAAGAGCTGTGTTCTTCACCATCAGGATGAATCCATCCACATGAGAGAGACTAACAGAGCATTTCATTCCAATAGTCCTGTTCTACTGCCTATTTTATTTTGAAATAAAGTAATTTTTAAAGATTTTGGTAATTTAGTTTACAGGTAGTAGGGAAGCTATTCATCACAAAGTCTGTATAACACAGATTAAACAATTAGATGGAATAAGATCTTACATTGCTTTGAGAAAATTATTTTCAAGCATTACAGTATTGAGTCGAGTAACAAATACTTTGGTTATCATAGGCTGCATCATGTTAGAAGACATTTTAAACAGAGGTTCAAGACTCTTTTTCACATAGCTCCTCTAACTAAACACTACAGGATAAATCAAAATTCTTATCCCCTTCTGATCTACTCTTAATACTCGTGGAGAAGTGGAGGATAATTATTTTCTGACTCCTTTGTATAGCTGGCAGCAGGACACGGGCTTTGTCTTATTGTTGGATTTGTGAGCTAGGTGATAGAAGGCTCCGAGCATGAGGCAGCTCAACAGTTCCACCTCCTTCCCCCATGAGATACAACATGACACAGGCATGACATGACCCTTATTTAAAGGGGTACACTCCATTGGTTCCCGGGTACCAAGTCTCTCAAATTCTATTTCAGTACCAGTTTGTAAAACTGACTGGGTGAGTAAAACATCTCATGAAGGTGAGACTGAATTGCCCAAAACAAAATTAATTGCCCTAGCATTTGCAGTCAGAAAAGATCAGGGAAAAAGGTAGTCTTTAGTGATCTAGGACAGAATTCAGTGCTTGCCAAAGTCGAGGAAGACTTCCCATTGATTTCTCTAAAATTTAATTACCAAAATTCCTGTGGTAGAGCTGTAACTCTTCAGGGTTTTACATGGGATCATGCTCAGTGATTACTCCTGGAAAAGTTAATTTATCCACAAGTAATTCAAATTAAACAAATACTCACACATGGAAATGGGGTTAATTTTGTCACTTCAGGAGAAGTGAATACTTTTATAGCATATCATATCTTCAGTTCCTGGTAAGCACTTAGGAATCAGCCCAAAGGATAATGAGTGGTTTGATAACTGTATGTAGGAATGTGGGAAAGATATCTAACAGCAGATGGCTTTTAAGTCTTGCCAGCAAGGGCGCAAGAAGATTCATTTGCTACAGAATGCAATTAAAGTTCAACCTTGCAATAACATTCACTTTCATCTCAAAAGGGTAGTTAACTGTTGATACAGCTTATTCCAAAATGTCACAGATTGGAACCTTTTTAAGTCTTTAAAAGAAATTAGGTTAATGCTTATGTAACAAGGTTGGATCCATCCTTCCTGGTTGTCTTTGGAAAGGTGTGACATGGCTGCAAAGGTCTCTCTTGTTCCAGTAGTTCCCATGCACAATCATTTCTTTCCTAGATTATGGAAAGATTGAGATTTGTCCTGAATCAGTGCACCTGCAACTTTCTTACTTTAGTTTTTCAGCAAAATAAGAACTAAAATAAAACCTCACACTTGATTTAATCACCTTTAGGCATCAGAACAGGATGATTAAGCCTAGCTGGTCAGGAGTATTCAGAGGACAAAACACCAGCTATATTTTTCTCTGAAGTATTCATCACAAATAGAATATTTTTTTTTCCCTTCATCGTGGTGTCCTAAACAAAATATGCCTTTTTTGTCTATTTAAGAATAAAAGGATTATTTAAGTTAAATTTTTAAATTCATTTACTGCCAAAGACTTATGACTTACAGCCTGAATCTCTCCTGAACATTTCAGTCTCCTGAAGATTTCTTGTTTGTACTGGATGATAGCTAATTGCCTATAAGACACAGAGATCAGAAGAGCTGCTCTGTTCTACTTTGTTTCATGCAATTTCTGTGATATTTGATCCAGATTCATAAAGCTGAAAATACTCAGGTGGAAATTTTGAGCTGTCTTATTAAAAAAAAAAAAAAAAAAAAAAAAGCAAAGGACAAGACCAAAAAAAAGAAAACCTAGGAGAAAAGATTACTACATTATTCATTATTGAAATTCTTTAACTCCTAGAATACGTATGTTAGACAACTTGCAAAAGACATAGGAATAACAGTGAGTAATAATTTTCAGTACTTTGTAATTAGCGATGGTCTTAACAGAATTTAACTGCTATCAGAACATTGAGATTTTCAACAGCAGCCAGAAATCTGTAGCTGCAGCAGCTTTTATGTAGCTTCACAGGAGAGAACAGAGTTCTTGAAGATAGAGGCTATCTGCAAGTGCACTTTATAGAAATGAAATACTAAAGCAATCTCTTGCTATGTATTTTTCCTTAGCCTCACCTTCCTAATGACTTATTTGTAGAATTTGCAATATAGGAGAAAAAAAACCCAGGAAACTTGCTGCAGTGTATTTGTTCGTATGTCAGGCTTGTTCCTATGTATACACAAATGAGTTTTGGGTATCTCCAGACCTAGATAAATGGATGTTTCTAGTGCTGGTATTTCAGGACTGCACTGGGTTACTGTGAGTCAGTTAGGAATATTCAGGTTTCATAAGACATATGCCAATCAGGAGAGCAAGTGCCAAAATATATGGTATTTTGTGTGGTGTTTATTAAGCTGAATGTTTGGATTATTTAGTCCTGTTCAAATGTAGCTTTGAAGCTATATGCACTTTTTACTCAGACCACTCGGAAACCCATGAAAATTTCTTATTACTCCTTATGGCAGCACCATCTCCTCCTGTTGCCATTATTTGTTTTCTTGATTTCCGTGGGAAGTACTTAAAGACAATCTGTCATTTATCTGCAGCATCTGTAAGGGTATGCTTTAAGCCAAGATCTTTTTCCTGCTTGGATTTCAAGTTTGAATTTATGCCTTTCTTTGATGCCTTCACGAGAAATTCTTACACTTTGTACTTCTATAAACCAAGCTCAGTACACATAGCAGGAGCTATTTCAGCTTCCACAAGTTCCCTGTGTGTCAGCATCCCAATTGTTTGTTATTTTGGGGGCTCTCTGAAATCTCCGTGGTTCTAGTTTTCACAAAATTTCATCTTTTCCTCAGACTGAGTACAGAGCTGCTCTTCTGTGTTCAGCAAGGTCTGACATCATCTCCTCAGCCATTTTGTCCTGCATCTAAAAGATGCATCCAGATGCCATTAGGAACTCAGAACAAATGAATTCTGTCCTCATTCTAAAAACTTTAACAGATAATCTGGTTTTGAACTAGACAGAAGCTGAAGATGTCAGTTTCAATGGTTCGACAGTTTTGAACTATGTCAGTCCAGCCAGTTTGCAACCCCTCTCGCTGTCTGCTCTTCTGGCTCGTATTTTCTCAGCTTCCAAATGAGACTGCTTTGGGAGACAGTGTATAAAGTCTTACTAAAGGTAAGATATATTATATTCACTGCTCTCTTCTTGTCCACATAGCCAGTGATTACATCTTGGAAGGCAAATCAGGTTGGTCAAGGATGATTTGCTCTTAGTAAATTGATGTTGATTGTTCCTGCTTGCCTTCCTGTCACTCGTGTCTTTGGAAATGGATTCCAGGGTGTGCTTCATGATCTTTCCCTGGACTGAGGTGAGCTGACAAGCTTAGAGATCATTGCCTTTTTGCCTCTTTTGGAGACGGGTGCAGGTCTTTCTCCAGCCATCAGGGACATCCCACAATTGTCATGATTTTTCACAGATGTTAGTTGGTCTTGCAATCACATCACCTATCTCCTTCAGCGTGCTTGGGTTGACTTCATTTAGCTTGACAGGTTGGAATACACCCAGCTTCCCTAAATAGTCCTTTGCCTGTTGGGTCCTCACGTCTGGCTGTTCCTCTGTTTCAAATCATGCTAAGCCCAGATGTCAGGGAGTAGAATTTGCCTATGAAAAGTGAATCAAAATGGTCTAGATTTTGACTAGACTAGCAGGACAAAATCATGGAGAAATGAGCATAAAAAAGGCAGACTGAAAAATCTTGATCTAATTTATCGGCAGGTTGGCTTATTGCTTTCTCTCACTCTCTTTGGTACGAACTACTAAAGGTTTTTTTTTTGTCTAGCAGCTGCAAAGTGATGAGTACCCTCCACTGCAATCACCACACTTATTCTTAAAATGAAACACAGGCAAATACAAAATAGAACTTTCATTCTCTACTTCTGTCTTGAGAGACATAGCAAGTTTTTGCAACTTTCTTCATTCACAGACTGTTCCTTCCTCATCGAGTTCAGCATGCAAACATTGAGTTTGGAAGGTCTCAAATACATGGGTGGTCAAGGGTACTGCATTCTTCTGTTCTTTCCAATGAAAAACAGGCACTGGTAGAAGGATTGGTACAATGTCATTGTTTTGTTTGTTGGTTGGGTGTTTTATTTTCACTAAGCCATATTTCTGCTTACTTTGCTGCCAAGACACAAGAAAGATTTTTTTTTTTTTTTAAAAAAGCCATCTACCCTTCGTGTGGCAATTCTGTAATGTAAATTTGCATACAAAACTAGGGACTAATGAGGGTGGATTTAAAATTTTGTATTTATCCTGCTCATGTAATTCTTTTCACAAAATCTTTTTCACATGAAATATAGCTATTTTGTCAGAAATCTACTCCGCCAGTCTGCAGACTACCTGCTTTCAGAAAAACACCTGTTCTTTTCATGCGGTGAAACAGGATTTGTGGCTTTCTAGGGTTCTTTGCACCATCATTAATGGTCAGGAATATTTTTACATGCGTGTGAAATACTGGTTCTAGGAGATTTGAGTGTGAACATAAGATTCAGTCAAAAGTGAGTGCTTTTGCAGAAAATGGTTCATAGTAGTAATAGTCCCTCTTAACTAAAATATGGAATAATTCAAACTTTCCTCAGGGGACTGGTATTGGTATGAAAGCCAAGAGTGTACTTGGTCTCTTGTGTGCTGTTTCCCTCTGGAAAGTTTTGAAAGTTTAGAAACTGTGAACTACATTTTTGTAATATGCCACACAAAGTTTGGGAAAGTTGAAACAATTCAGAAAGAAACCGTACCACTAGGGCATGATCCTGGGGAAACACGGAAAATGCCCAGCACTTCGCTAAATTGGACCCACTTACTACTCTCAGGATCTGTGGTTCATCTGTCTGCAAGCCTGAGCGAGCTTTTCATGGGAATAGCGTGGGAACACAGACGTCGATGAGACACTTCTCTGCTTAGTGCCTGCAGAAACCAAAAATAAAATTCAGAACTAAATAAATAAATAAATAAAGTCATCCTGAAAGAAGACCTATTTTAGAACTTCTAGAAAAGGAAGGATCTTAAAAGGGCTGTCTTTATAGTAAATGTAGCAATTAATAAAAGTTTTGTTACAAATCCTGGCTTTTAATAGTAGATTTTATTGTCTTTTATGCATATCCATATATGCACACACAAAACTGTGTCTTTAACAAGGAAATGGACAGAGCATAGACAGGAAGATTATGAGTCAGGCAGTGTCCACTTCAGCCTTCATGTACTGGAGTAACTGGCAAAGTTCCTACTGACTTTAGCAGAATTGTACTCTGTATCAGTAACAGTTTATTTTTTCCATGAATTAAAAAGAAATCATCTATAGAAAATAATAATGTTTAGAACTTATGTTAGATAAATGAATGGCAATATTGAAAGTCGCCAATTTTTAAGTGTCCCATAAAAGGACTTCATAAAATAAAGGTTTTTCAGACAGAGCATATACTTCACCAGCTATGGTTAGCTATGGTTCGAATAGAAAATTATTATACCTGTTAATTAAGATGAAAAATGCAGTGTCATTTTTATGATGTAAGGAGCTGTGGCTACTTTAACACCCACTGATTCTAACAATCAAAATCTTAGAAACAATGGACTAAAATATGGAACTTCTTACTGGAAAATATTTGATATCAGAAGGCAAGCTACAGAAATACGTAGCATTCTGGATGATTTACAATAAAAAAATCTTAGCAACTGTAAGAAAAATTGTGTGTATATGTTCTAAAAGTTAAGATTAATGTTATGTGTTAATCTTGTAATACACTTTCAGACGTAATGCATAGAAAAGTCTATCACAGAACAATCAGAATAGTTTGCAGAATTTTTTTCTCAAGGCACTTGAAAGCCCCTAAACATGCCATTTAATGGTAAAGCACTATTATTTCCATTTTAAAGATGAGAAGAACGAGGTGTTTGTAGTATTTGTAACTGGCACAAAGATTGTCCAACCAGTATTCTTGTTCTAATACCAGACCTTGACTATCCCCAGTGGTCTTGCTCTAAGAAAAGTAATAACTAGCCTGTCATCTTAACCATGCAGTAAGCTCATCCTAACTTTAACCTGCAGCATTTATGGCTGAGCCTTAAGGTGATGAATGGAGCCCAGAGTCCCCCGCAGTCAATTGCAAAACACCCCTCCTTCCTCCCAGGCTTTTAAAATGTGTCAGCAGCATGAGCAAAACTTCCCAGATGTATGAGTACTTCTCTAGCTTTCTGGATTTTTATGACATCAAAGATCCTAGCTTGACAGATAGTACCTGGGAATAACATGGGATTGATGCACAGAGATGAAAGACGTGTGGCGTGTGTGTTGTCTGTGCCGGTGTCTGTCCATGTAGGCGCGTACTATGAAATGTTAGCGTAGGCATTGCTGAGTTAGGCAAGGTGTGGCAAGATCCTAAAGAAATGGAATAGGAATGGGTCATATCACAGCTCTGGAGTAGCACTCTTACCGGTAATACTTCCAGCTGAGGAAACTATATGTCAGATGAAATATGTATTTCTCTGGTTTATTAAGTGTACTGGAGGAACCAAGCTTTTGGTTTTATGTTACAAGCATTTTAGCATAAAACAGCTGTGCAGATGAATGTTTTGTTTTCCAAAGAGGTTTTTCAAGGGCTTGGGGTATTTTTTAGAACTTTCATTGTTATATTTGGATTAAAAAACCAACTTTGCATCATTTCCTTAGGCCCTTTTAGGAGATAAAGCTCCTGTTTCTTTTCCCAGTGACAAAGAAACTTCTCATTTTTACTTGTTACATATTTTTATTTCTTTTTTCTGTCTTTTGGATAAAAGAGGAGTTGTTTTCATATACACAATATCTTTCCTACTTTTTTTTAAAAATCAATTATCTTGAAAGAAACAGAAGTTCTTGAATTAACTGAAAAACAATTTTTCTTACTTTTTAACCCCCAAAAATGTCTTTCTGTTTTACTGCCTCTATCTGTCACCCACAACTTTGACACACTACATATGCAGAGAGTACTCAAAAGAAGTCATTTCATTTCAGCTCTCTTTCTCTTGGATGACCTAGAGAAATACTGCCTTAGTAAGGTCACGGTAGTGGTGTTTGGTGATTTTTAAGCTTACACTCACTACACATATATGTTGGAGCATGAACAAACTGACATTCCAAGAATATGGTTAAATAAGCAAACAAGATCCAGGTAGCATATTTCAGTGTTTATTCCCCTCCTTTTTACCCCTTGCCATTTGTCTTCTCCTTGTGAAAGCAAATAGGGTGGTTTATGTTAATCTATTTTGCTTTATGTTTTAGTAAACCAAGAAAAAACATGGTAATTATCACAGCTAGCCGACTTGGTGATAACTTACTGAAATTTGGCACTTATTATCCCGTGATCACCCTTGCCACCTTCCAAAGTTACATGCACTTTTTTCCACAATAAAACACTCCACTGACTCTCCCAAACCTGTCACTGATTCTATCTGGCATGTTACCTCCCTCCTCTCTCTGTCATCTCATGATTAGCTATTATATGACTCTTCAGCTTCCTGAGCAAAGAACTATGATGTTCTGCAGAAAGTAAAGGTTTCATGATCATAGAAGCAATGTAGCTTTTGTGGTAATTTATTATTCTATGCCTGGATAAAACTCAAGATCAAGAGCCTCCCTGGGGATCTGCTTTTGATCCTTTCCCCAGGTCCAACAAATGTAATATCACAGTGACTGAGTTCACATGAGACTGTGAGCATAAAGATTTGTGCCAAAACATACATACCATGTTTTAAAAATTAGTTTCTTGGTGTTTGCTTTTTTATTTTGAAAGAGGGAGAGAGATCTCTAAACACTTGCAGCAGCCTGCTGCTGCTAACAATGGGAAGAGTAGCCAGCTGGGGTTACCTGCAGAGATTCGAAAGAGCAAACTCACACAGGAGGATGGTGTTAGTAAATGTCAATAGTTTCTGCCCTCCCAGTAGGTGTCAATAAGTTGCTGCAATGCTCTACACCTGATTTTCTTTTTCAGAACATAAAGCTGAAGATAGTGAGGTCTTCCTTGATCAGCACAAATACCAATCCTTCATGTGTAATATTCAAGAAACTCAAATATGATTTTATTGCTGCTAACCTCTGTGAGATCTGAATCAAGGAGACTAACATTAGTGGAATTTGGGCTGACCACACAGAAAGATCATTAGAATCAGATTGCTAATTTACATATCTGATGATTCATATTGCTAACCTTTTCTCAGTTAGCTTGTGAACTTGCAGCTTCTGCACTATCATAGACTCTAGCACTTGCAGCAATGAGGTAAGCTTCCTGATTTTCATGTCTGCATCCTTCAAAATTGGTAAGAGTGACTTGCTTTTCTTGGGATGAAGGGCAAAGGCCTCCTTTGTTTTCTTTGAGGTGGCTAGGAAAAGACAGGAATGGTATGATTTTATTGGGTTTAATTTCCCCTTTTACTCTGCAAGTAAGTGCTCAAAGGTATTTGATAACTTAGAGCCATCATGTAACAAATTTTACTTTCTATCATCACATGATTGAAAGAATTTTTTATTTACATGAAACATGGAACTTATTCTAAGGTTGTAACCTTTATGTATAAAGGAGATGAGAAAAGACTGAAATCACCTGGGATTCCTGTCAGCCCTGTAGAAGCATTCCCCAAATTTAAGGGTTTTAAGGGAAAATCACGTTTGTAAACATTACATGATGTTGAAACAAATGTGAAACATGAGACTTTAATTATCTTTTACTGCTGCATTATAGAGCTGGATGCCCTCTGGTTCCCAAGTAGTTCAGCTTTGCCAGTGTTTCAGGGTTTATTGATGTGTTTGTTATTGTAAAAGGTTTTATAAGATAAACATTAGCTAAACAAATGACTTCTGAGCTTGGGAAAAAGCTCTCTATGTGTAAATGAACCCTAATAGAACCTCTGGTGATTGATGAAAAGCATGAGCACTCTTGGGGCTGCTCCAGTTCTAGAGGTAGCGTGTCACATCTCAGCTTTGGTGTTAACATTCAAGCTATGTTCCTTTGGGGAAGAGATACATATGTCTGGTGGAATTGGGGGAAGCACAGGTTTTGTTTCTACCAAAAGCTATATAAACGTTCCTTAACATTAAACTAAAATTTCACTGACCTCTCCTTCAAGTACTGTATGTCCACGGCAGTAATTAAAGAGCAGTTCCAGTGGCAACACAGTTCCTTATCTGGGGAACTCCTGGGAAGTATAAAAAACAAGTTTATTTTATGCATTTGTTTTTATTCCAAGTTAAGTCCTGATATGCAAATAAGCTGAGGTCTAAGAATTGCTAATTTAAAAAAAATCATAATTATGCTTCACAAAATGTGTGATGGTAACTCTCAGGGTATTTAGGAGCTTGCAGCTGAAGACTTTAGCATCCCTAAAGAGAAAGGACTTAATTCTATATTACGTCCAAATTCTACTTAATGGTCTGGACAAGCCGCAGATAAGCTGTTGTCTTATCTGTCCTATAAACCAGCTGTATGCAGTCCTGACAGATTTCAGAGCATTGGGAGCTCACCCTGATCTACAGAAAGTCTATAACAACACCAAACAGAGCACAGGACAGCTATCCTACATCTTTGTTCTGCGCTTCCAATCCAGCAAGGGTCACGCTCTGCCAGCTGAATGACGAAGGCGCAGGAAGTTACCAGACCACCCCAAGTGCAGGCTCTTGGCAAGTGCCTCGTGGAAGGAGAACTGCCAACCATCCAGCACTAACTAGAAGGGGTCTCTGTGCATGACCTCAGTGGCATAAACACGCTCAAGCAAACAGAAATATCTAGTCAGAAAACAAAGTAGTTGGGTAGAGGCATACAACTGGCTGGAGGAGAACATATGCAGGCAAGCATACTACTTTGTACTTCCACTAGAACTAAATTCATAGTTTTGTCATAAACGTAGCCAGAGACCTCTGAATGTGACATTAATTTCTTTTTAAAATTGAGTTAATTGATGCAGCTTTATTGTTGGGTGGATTTTAATTGCCTTCTGCTCTACTTCTGGTAATTGTAATCTTTAGTAAAATAAAAGGCCACAAAGAAGAAAGACCTTGCTAAATTCTCCTCCTAAGCTAGTCTGTCCTGAAATTTGATTGTTTTGGTTTTTCTCTTTTCTTACCCAGTTGTGGGGAACTGAAAACTTACTTTAAAAACTTACAAGTTTAATGTAATAATGTTTTGTAAGTAATTTTGAATGATAAACCAATCATACTTGGTTTTTCTTCTACATTATTGCTATAGCAATTCAGTTCAATGTTAAAACCAAAAGATTATTTTACTTTCATTAGGTTTTTCAAAAGGGTTTTTTACAGGTTTACTCTCTTAATCTGATGTATTAACACTTAAGGCTTTAGTTTAAAAAACTGGAATTTTCCAGTAGACATATGTATTCAATATTTTATTCTAATAGGGATATACCTGAGGAAATCGTTGGTTGTGGACTGCAGTATTTCCCTAATTTCAAACCATCTGAGTGATCATGGAATTTTTTCTTCCATAAAATAACTCAGTTAAAATTAACTACGACTTATCCAAATTAAGAAAACTAGAGCATGCCTTCTAAATAAAATAAAGGACTCCAGACGATACAGAACGTACGCTCTTTCAGAAATTATATAATGCTTAAAAGTTGTTTTCTGTCTGAGCGTTGTTGACCTCAGTTTTCAGGTACATGCTTGCCCTTGTTTACTAGGATAGAGGGTTCTCTGTCATTCGGTTCATTAGTCCTTCCTTGGTAATTGTATATTGTGTTGCTATTACCTCCTTTCTTTCTTGTAGAAGCTCAGTAGATTGCTCTTCTTTAGAGAATTTTAGACTTTTGTGTGTTTTGAACATTTGAGTGGAAAGAAGACAACAGGGATATATTTTGATCTACATAATGTTTCTGGTCTTAAAGTTAATGATCCTATTAAAAAAACTAAATATAACATTCATTTTTATGTTTGCAAGCTTTGGAGGTTGGTCTCTTTTCTACTCCTAATGCAATATAAAGCTTCCAGGTTTTTAGAACAGGAACATGGATTTGGTCTTGAAGCAAATCATTTCAGTGAAAAAAAAACAACTCTTACCAAAACTGTTTTGCATAAAAGAAGCATCCACTAAGGTGAGAATTTAGACCATGATTTTTACTGGCAGGATTAGAAGGTGATTACCATAAAAGTGCTTCCAAAAATAAGGTGGAGGATTTATAACAGCTTGAGCTCAGCAACAGTTACCTGCTCACAATTATTATGAAGGCTGGATTTTCTCTTTTTAGTCAAATCCCAGTATGCTAATGTTTGTCCTGGAGTTTTACTTTCATGCTGGACAGTAGAAGATATTATCTCCACAGGCAAAATTCTAGAGAAATGCTTGCAAATCAAGATGTATCAGATCATTAGCAAGTACATTTCCCAGCATGTCTATTTAAATGCATACCTGAAAAAAAGGCTGGGTAGCTGATGGCCTTCAGTGATGGAAGGGCTTTGTATAATATCCTTTATGGTTAGATGGCAGCACTGAAAATGTGATTCACATAATGCCAAATGCACTTTATCTTCTGTAATAAAAAAAAAAAAAAAAAAAAAACCCAAACCCTAGAAGTATTATTCTGGGGGGAAAGTGTTTATTTATATTTACTTCTCTTTCCTGTTAAAATATTCTTAAAAACTCTGAACAAAAATAGATGTTTTGACTTTGGTCAAACAAAATTTCATTTGTGCAAAAATTTTATTTCATATAGTGTTTTACATGTGCTTTACAGTCACATTTGCAGACATATTTACAGGGAATCAATTGCAATACAGCAAGGATGATACAAAAATTTTCAATATGACATGTCAACTAAAAATTTCGTAGGTTAAAAATCATATTTTTTTAATTTAAAAGAAAATCCTGGGTGTATTTCAGCAATACCCTGATAGGGATTTCCTCTTCCCCCCCCCTCCCCCTGCTTTTTCTTTCTTAGTGTTGCTAAGACCATATACTATTAAAAATATACAGGAGCCTGACTTGAGGGTGTTTGTTGAAATCTGTGAAGGGGGTGTAAAAAGGGGGTATGCATGGATTTGGTTACTTGGTTGGTTTTTGGTGGTGGTTTTTTTTTTTTTAAATGCATGTGACCCAATCATGTGGAAATTGTTAGTCCAATTCTTTAGTTCTGTGAGGAGAGTGAGAAATAATGTGAAGTTACAGTGAACCCATCTGGCCAAGCAGGAAAATCCAGTTTAATTGCTCCATTGCCAGAAATGTTAAATCACTTCCTGGGAATGCAATTCATTTGGAACATATGGAACTCATTGGAAGAAGGTCTCCAATGAATTCAAAACTGTACTGGAGATGAGAGCATTTCTCATAACAATCATGTTTTCCCACCGGGCAGCATGTAAGCGGTATGCGTAGCTGTATTAACAAAAAACTAAACCAATAGTAGGACTATCTGAGATCTTGTTGAACAAGATTTGCTTGTGGTTTACTTTATTTTAAATTTTCCAGAAGTGCTATGTTCATTTAGGATTTTTTTTCCTCAGTTTTTAAGCAGCAGTAGAGCATTCTGACAGAAATTTTTGCTCATTTTATATCTTGATTCAGCAGAATTACACTCTGTTTAGAAAACAGACATATTTGAAATCGCTTTTGAAGTGTTTAAGGCCAGGGTGGATGGGGCTTTGGGCAACGTGGTCTAGTGGAGGGTGTCCCTGCCCACGGCAGGGGGGTTGGAATTAGATGGTCTTTGAGGTCCCTTCCAACCCAAACCATTCTATGATTCTATCAAAGTATCGTCCAAGATGTCTTTATACTTTGTGGATAAAGAGGGTAGGTTTTTGGGGTATTTCTTGGTTTGGGTTTTTTTAATCAGGGAACTTACATTTACTATATTTTTTTAATAAAATAGGAAGATTTACCATTTTTCTGTAAACGAAACAAATTTAAACCCTTGACTAAAGATATGATATATATATATATATATGAGTTCTCATTAAATTGTAAAGAATTAACGAGTAAGACTTGCTTGTTTATATACATTATTTTAAGGAAATAATCTTTTATAACTGTTAGAATGGATACAGAATTTATAAGTGTGCCACAGTACCATGTTATGAGTCAAACATTCATGTTAACTGCAATCTTCATAATGAGAAGCATATGGATTTTTTTTTTAAAAAATGCTTCCTCTTCTGTTCTATAAAGAAAAGATTTCACTTTCATTAATTTGATGCTACTATAAGGGTTTTTAAGAGATAATTTTTTTCTTTTTAATTTGGATTCCATGAATTTGAGAATATATTTGGTTCTTGGAAAATACTATACTTTTTTCTTGTGCAGTTAATCAATAGGACCAAAACAGAAAAAATTAGTTCTAATTTTAAAAGCACATGAAGGAAATGGAACCATGTTTTGCTGAAAAAGTGGGCTAATTCTGATATCAGGAAGAAAAGTGAGGCAATAAAAGAAGTCTCTGTGTTTACATAATGCCCTATGTAGGACCTGGAGTAGTGGCAAATGATGGTGACAGGTAGTCACCACTGTATGAGGTCCTTCTCCTAAGTATTCTAGAAAAACTTAATGTACTCTGGGGTGCTATCATTTTGAATATATTTCTTTATCTGAATCATCTAGTAGCATTTCTTTTTTCCCATGCACCTGACTCGATTTTAGAATTCTTACTTTCGGTAGATTGTATAATCCACATTGGTTTGTCTAGCATCAATCTTAATGGACTACTGCAAGATAGGAATGTAGGAAGTACTTTTATCTGCAAACCTCACTCTACGCTTAAATTGTCTGGAACTTATGGTGCTTCTTCATGCTAGTTAACAGAAGTACTAATTTTGTGACTTACATGTCTGTCCTGAGGCGTTATAGTTCTTTGTATTTCCTGCTACAGCTTTTTACCTGGGCTGAACAACCTTAAAGATATCTAACAAATTTACTAAAATTTATGTTTGGTTATAAATCAACATGTTTTAGTGATAATGAATTAGAAATATATTATATTTCCAGGAAATAACTTGAAGTGACCAATGGCAAAATTAACAATATTTTAAAATCTGATATGCTTATATGAAGAAAAAAAGAATTCTGCATGCTCATATGAATAATGATGGGAGCTGATTCAGAAATGTTCATTCAGGCCAAAGTCACTACCAGTCACTCACATGGCAGTTATGGATAACATTATTAAAGTCCATTTAAGTCTGTCACTAAGCCACCAGAGAAATTATCTTCTGTATTTGTCACTCTGTCATATCCCCATTGAGTTCTGCAACTGCTTCCCCCCAGTCCACTGAATCACAGCTGTTCATCTTGGCCTTGCGTTTTAGACCTTACAAAGGCTGTCCCCATCAAACTGTTTTCTCTTTTCCATGACACAGCTTATGATTTCCATGCTGACACTCTCCGGTCATCTCAATGTTGTCTTCTAAGCTTATCTTAAAGGATGCCATCACACCTTGGGTTTTGGGTGGTTGTTGGTTTGGGTTTGGGGTTTTTTTTATGGCTAATAGAGCTCAAAATTAAAATGTGATAATAACCTGTCACCATCTTTCCTTCTTTTGTCCTGATTCTTCCATTTGATTTACACTGATGTTCCCTTGTTCTTTTTTATTCTTCTGTTTAGTTTTCTGTTCCTGTTTGTTTGCTTGTTTCTCACCTTCACCTCTTTACAAACTTCTCTCCTTACAAATTTCCGTCTCAGATGATAACACTGAATCAGGGGTGTTTTCTTATTTTCTCATTTTTCTTAGCAAGTATAACCACTTGCTAGGTGTGGGAAAGAGAAGAAAATTATATAGTTTTTCAAAATTCTGTCAATTATTTTAAAAAAATCTGTACATGATATACATTTTCTTTCTTTGCAACCAATACCTTGATTCATTCTGTGATTTTATTGTTTCTCTGGCATGCTAACTTTCTTCAGTCTATGGAAGTTATTGCCTTCATTGCATTACTGGAGCAAAATACTGCTTCTTCTGAAGAAATATGTTTGTACAAAACAAGGGAAATGCTTTTCAAGCAAGGCGCTGCTGTTGTTTTGAATAATATTAGTCTGAGGATATGACATTTTTGAATGCCAAACTCAAGCAACAGGTATTTAACTAGGCAGAGTACAGGTGAAACAGAAAGAATCACAAAAAGATTCTTATGGCAATTACCAATCTCTAAGGTATTTATTAATAGATATTGTCTAAGTCATGTTCTATTTGAAATTTTGTGCAAAATATCATCCAGGAAATGCTATAAAATGCTATTTCGTATAGCAGGACAAATCAAATCCTGCAATAAAATTTTCAAAGTTTATTTCAGGAACTCCATAGAAAGTTTGAAACTGGATGTTTTGTGATTTCTGTCTGTTACTCCCCTCTCTCTTTTTCTGTGAAACCTGCAGCAGGAAAATCTGCTGAACAAAGGCTAGACTCTGAGTGAAAGGGATGTAAAATTGATACCTTAACTCACATGGCAGCTCTGCATAGCCAATCTGATTTCTCATCCAGCCTTTCTTACCTTTATCATATCTGCATATTCCTTATATGTGTTCCATATAACTTCCATTTTACTGTTCTTTCAATCTATAACCAACTTATTTTAGGAAAAATCCACCCAGAAAGTTCTTCTGTATTATAAGATGCTTTTCTTTCAGACTAAAAGATTTTTACATTCAAAAACCACACAATTTTCCAAGTCCAAAACCAATTACAAACAATATGAAAACACTTCTGTTACTTCTCTCTGAGAAATTACCTAAAAACTAAGAAATTGTTATGTTCTAGAACAACATATATTTAAGCCCAAGTCCTAACTATATGGAGCCAATGGCAGAACTCTACTCGTGTTTTGCAGAAGAAAGATTTGGTATTTTAGTCTCATCTTCAGCCATACAGTTTTTGTCTTCACTCCTTCAGAATTATTTTGTAATATCCCAGTGGAATTTTGTGGGCATGTATTCTAGGATGATTATTTCAAAATGTGATCATTGGAATATCTTATTAACTCCATCTCCTCCCTTCTCTCCCAGTTCTTTTTTTTTTTTTTTAAACCAACAATTAGTTTCATAATAGACTATAAGCCACTCAAATGGGAACTGTATGTTTCTCTCCAGAGTGCTTAATACAGTGAGACCTCAGTTCTTTCCAGACCTTCTGGACACTCATAAAATGCACCTTAGGATTTTATAATGTTTCCCTAATATTATTTTTTTTTAATAGTGTTGTTTGGTTTTTTTTTTCTTTTAGGCTATGCCAATTATTTCAGAGAAGGAGAAGGCTGGTGAGTAAATAGTTACTTGTTTTCTCATTTCCTTGTATTTGTTTTGTGGAATACAGTGTTACTTAACTAAGTGACAAAAGACAGGCTTCAACAGTGAGATTTTGAATGTGTAGGGTTACAGACCTGACAAATGTCTGTGTAAAGATTATTCATTGTTTCCTGAATAGGATATTTTTCTCTTTCTGAAAATCAGTCCAGCTTTCTGTGTGATACTAATAAAGATGTTTGAAACTATCCTACAAAGTACGTGGTTGAATTGCAGCTGCCCCTTACATGTCAGTCTTCCTCTAGATACTAACTTGTTACTTGGCGTTAAAATCTATTTTGATTTATTTGATGTCTCAATTAACAATCATGGATGCCAGTGGGTTTGTTCAAGTCAGTGGAATCTGATGATTTAATGTGAACTTTACTGTCTGTCTTTAAGTATGGCAGGAAATTTTGATTATCTGGAGTATTTCACTGGAGATGATAATTTTTATTTTGGCTAAGTACTTCCAGAAATATTGAAAGCTTGTTTCTTCTGTTCTTTTGTTATATATGTTCTCTGAATGCTATACGTACTTTGGTGTTGGTATGTGAAATCTATTAGTGATTGTCTGCTAGACACTGTCAAATGGATGTATTGTTTTGATAAACACTAGGGAACACTCCACTCAGCGCTCTAGGTCTCTAGAATCTCTGTTGGTTTCTCTATCATTTATTTTAATTGATAGTTTGCTACTGTACTTCAAATACAGCTTGAAAAATACCTCAAAATATCCAAATGCCACCTGGCATTCTGATTTATGTCTGATTTTTCTTGGTGATGTATTCTTGCATTATCCTGGTTCAGATTCTTTGTTTTCTTTTGTTTATTAAGGGAGAAGAATAAGTTAGAAAAACTTTTTTGAGAGAAAAGCTACAGTGCTAATCAGTACTGTAAAAGCTATGGAGCTGTCTGGTCAGGATGTTGCTCTTTTAGCTGTTGAAGTTCATAAATAATGTGACCCATATTTAATAAGCAATTTCTTCATAGATTTCACAGGTGGTATTATTTGGTATTTATTTTTCTGAGGCAGTACATATTTGGAAAATACAAGATAAAAAAACTATCTGAAAGTCATTAAAAAAATCTTCAGGTCATAGAGATGTAGTGACCCTAGTTTTATACTAGAGGAATAGAGCTGCAACAAGTGCTTGCCATAGCTAACAGCTTGTAAAATCAGAAATAAAACTCAAAGGTCTATGCTTGCTTCTTCAGTGTTGAAACTACCTAACATGTCAGTGTTGATGACGGTATGAAATACGTGTATTTTTGACATATAATTTATGACCTGTACACATGCATATGAATCTATCTCTCTCTTCCTTCTTCCTGCCCAGACTTCAGTATTATGTTTTTTGCGGAAAGCATTATATTTAATACTGCAGATATTAGGTGGAACTTCATGCCACATGGAGTCAGTTTGCTGACATTTCCGTGTATGTGAGCACAAGCCAGACTGTGAATGGAAGTGTGGTTGCCTTTTAATCAGTTTTGGCTTTTGTTTAAGTCTTTACAGGTCAGGAGCTCATGAGGTTATGATTTTCTTTGGAAATATTAAGTATGCATTAGGGAGATAATTATTTAAATCAGGCCTATTGACTGAAGTCACTTGGTTCTAGGGGTAGTTAGTGCTATTTTTTTCAAATGTGAATGGATCTTGATTCAGACATTGAGGTATCATGTTTTGCAATTGAACTAGCCATTTGATCATTGCTGCTTACGCTTCACCAGAAAAATGGTATTGCGTAAGATTCATGAATCACAAAGCCTTAACTAAGGTGTGAAAAACCTTCAAAAAAGAATATAACATATTTGCATGTCTGCTGTAAGAGAACAAAACAAATACTAATTTTGATATTTATTTGGAAATACCAACAATGTAACTCCTTCTAGTTTGTATTATTACAAACAGACTAAAATATATGACAAAATATTACAGAACAAAAAGGAGGAATTGTTTGTTTTACTACTGAAAATGCTAATAACAAGTAGGTAAATAGGATGGATAGCATTGTATTAAAATTGGATTAAAAATGCACTCAAAATGTCTAGTCAAACATCTTTTCTCATTTTGAGAATTTGAAGTAATAATGTCTTGTAGCTCCTTCTTTCCTACTTAATACTATTTCATTTCATCTGGGGCTGGAATGAGAAATACAAGAAAGTAGAAAGGCTGTTATTTCATTGTTTCTGGATTTACAAGACTTTCTATTCTGTAGACTCTAGATACTCCAATACTTTCAAATGCTTTTCCTATAGGCAACCAAACATTTAGATCCTTAAATGGATCAAGCTGTTTAAACAGCTTAGAAGTCCACACATTACTGATTATGTTCATAGCAGTTGTTAATCCTTGAAATTAAATATTTTATCAATTTTATATATTTTCCAACATGCAGTAAATTTTGGCTACATCAAATACAAACTTTCAGATGGAGTACCTTAAAAAAAAAAACCAACCCACAAAAAATCCCCCACTATTTTTAGATTTAGAGTAAAGCCAAAAATACTCTGAAATCATTGCTACTTTTCTCAATTAATAACTCAAAAGTTCCATAACCAGTTAATTTTTTCTGCAGTGGAAAGTGCAGTAAAATCTGCAATTGCAGAGTCCCTTTGGCAAAAATTTATAATTGATCAGTCTATTGAGCAGAACATCAGTCAAGCCTAACTGTGTACACTATTGCTTCAAGTTGTGTGAATTAGGGTATGACAAATGATGTACTGTGGCATCAGCTATTTCTGTGAAATGCATTTTTAAGAAGTCTCAATATTTTTGACATTTCTGGCAATGGTGAAGAAAAAAGAAATCTTTTAAAAGAACTTTTTAAGTTGGAAGTTAAGATCAAGCAACATGGATAGTCAGGGAAAATGATGGCTCAAGCCAAGAGATAAAAGACTGGGGGATGGGACTATCGGCACCTAAATCAGGAAAGCAGGCCAGCAACCAGCTTCAAAAGACTTTTTTCCGATGCATCCATCTTTCCTTTGAATAATTTATGTGTTCCCATACCTTTATTTACCTTGCTGACTGGATGGAGCGTTCATCTCACCTATCAATAACGGAGTCTGTGTCAGAGTTAGGGGTGTTGGCTTCATTTATAGTCTAAAAATAACCAACGTATGAACCTTTGGTTCACCTGGCGGTATGTCAGCATTTGGTTTACTGATGTGAATCACACACGAGACTTCATGAATGGTGTTGGTTAACTCTCCACTAACCGTAGACTCAAGATGGCTTCTAACATAGATACCAATATTTAGTACAATGAATCCACTGTGAGGTTCCTAATTCAGGGCTAACTTCAGTTTCTGGAGCAGTGTTCCCAAAAGAAAGGTGAAATGACTATAAGTCAATATTAGAACTATTGCTTAAGTCTCTTTGTGGACCTACTTCATGATTTCCCAACTTATCCGCAAATATTTGTAGGGAACAGTGAACTCTGTTTGTGACTTAGAAACATTGCTACAACAGAGCCAGCGGGAGGGGTAGGGTGAATATCCACATCTGGCCAGGGACTAGTACAGATTATTTCTCTTGAGGTGATGAAACTATGTGCTATCATGTAAACAGGGCAGAAGGTTTAGTCTAGCCCTAAATAAATATTAACACCATTGGTCCATAATGTTCAGCATTATAATAAATAATTTTTTCCTGTGCATAAAACAACTGTCCTGCGGTATTTTGGTTGAACACACATTTAGAAGAGTTGCTGCTCTATAAATAAAATAAGGGGTTTTCAAGTCATTGAGTACTGCATTTTGGTTATTAAGTACAGAGTTGGATCAATTTAAAAACACAGAACACATGACTTGAGTAGTGTCACTTGCTTTTTTTATATACTCTGTACCAGTAAAAATTCCCTAGCAGAATAGCAAGTGAACACACTTGTAAGAGCTTTCACGATTCTACCAAAATATTCCCTCTTCCTTTAAAGATGTACTATGGGAAAAGTGCACAACCTCTTTAGGTAAATCTCAGTACTCTAACTAGGTTAGAGAGGTCTACTTCAGCACAAATAAAAGTGTCAGCCTTTGGCGTGGAGTAGAACAGATACGACAGCCCAGTTCTCGTCTGTGTTTTGGTGACCAGCAAGCAAACAAGACGATAAAGTATTAAATACAGTCAAAGACAGCAGCCTCATTGGATCTCTGGCCAATGTAAAGTGTTTGAAAGCTCCCTGGTGTTAATATTAAAACATGAGCCTAGCACAAGTCTAATTTTTTTTTTTCTCCTCTAGATTTCTGGTAAAGATACTATTTAATACAGTACAGACTCGATGTCCTTTGGTGTTAATTTCCCTGGTTGCCTTTGATTCGCAAGGAAGACAAATACACAGATGATAAAAGGGACCTTAACGGCAGGGTGTTTCCTCTCACAGACTCTAATTGTCGGTGTCAGGCAGCGGAGGACACTTGGTGCTCGGCCCCATGGTGAGACAAACTGCAGAACAGGAGGTGATGGAGTGATGACAAGGTGGGTCGGGCCCGTCTGTGAGAACTCGCAGCGGGAGGACCTTGAAAATTCAGTAGGAACAGGTTCACTGTCATTAAACAAGGCACATAAAAGACCAACTGCTCGGCACACCAGGTAGTGCTCTTTTAATTTCATTGCATTGAACTACAGCTCTAATCAAAAAAAAAGGGGGGGGGGAACCCAGAAAATCCCCACTAGATTTTGCAAATATGTTCTAGATCCAGAGAAATCAATCCTTTCTATGAGCAGTATCCACTGGATGCTGTTTTCATGAAGTCATTAAAGGTTCATCCACACATAAATTATTTTGAACTTAGAGCAAACATTAAAAAATTGAATTTGACTGGCTACAGGATATCAGTTTCCACATAAACTGGACAGAAATACAAGTTAATTGGCACAGTTACTAGTTTTCTGGCTGCTTTACAATATCTCTAGCCAGTATTCTAGAATAAACTGGGCAAAATGAATTATTAATTCTTCCTTTTTGTAAATATTGTATCTGGTTTTAGTAGAACAGTCTTATTAGTGTTTTTGTGAGGCCTTAGTATGAAGTACCAGTTCCTAGCTAATCTTTCTTTTACTGTTGATGTTGCAACAGTTATAAAACTTGTATTAGCTGAGTGTTTGCTTTCTAAATAAAAATGTCAGGTGAGCACTTGCACTTCAATCTGTCATACTAAAAAACAGTTACAGAAACTCTGCCAGACTATGCGTGGATATCTGCCAAGCACTAATAGATGCTAATAGATACATTTTTATTCCCTTGTCATCCATTTCATTACTAGAAAAAAAGATTTGTGATGTCAATAGATACTGAAAGCTGAGATTTCATGCTACGATTCCTGACGATGTTTAGTTGTTGGGTTTTCTTTATTTTTTCTAAAGGCAGTAAAATAGCTGATGTAATGATTTTTGGTATTGGATTTTTAGTGGCTTGTTAACCGCACACTACCATAGTTGTTGTTCTGAATAAATTACTTCACTTTTAGAAGTCACACCATATTCACTGTGTGCATGTGAATACCAACACATAAACTTTAAAATGCACATAGCGCTGTGCGAAGCCAAAGTCTCCTTATGTTAAGGCACTGTGGCCATTGGTTTTGGAGGAAACAGTAGATCCTGGAACTGCGGCTCTCCCCTGAAAGTCCACTGAGAACCATGCTAAATGCACTGGCAGAAGGATGGTCCCTAAAACTTCTCATGAATGTCTGTTGTATATTACTTTCTTGAGTCCTAAAAAGCGAAGGGTAGAGCCAGGTAGTGTGAAAGTGCTCGGAGGGGGAGCCAGCTGTCAAGAAGGCTATCTACCTTTGAAGAAGGACACAAACATTCAGGTCCCATGCCTCAACAGGAAAACAGGTGTTTTCTGGAAGGCTAAAACAAATTCCGTGAAATCATTGCCTAACAGTGAAGTACAGCTGAAGTATCTGAGAACTAACAGAACCTCTTGTGCATCAAATTGTCAAATATTTAGCCAGCTTTGGTTTTCTTATTCCACGTGCATTAGTATGGGCCATCAGTACAGACCTGCTTATGTACTTCTTTGGAAGAGCTTTTTAAATCAAAACATGCTGTTGTTATCTCCAGAGACGTTCAATTTTGTTAATTTCTTTAATACAGTCTCATCTATTTTGATCTTTAAAATACTGAGAGAGAAAAGCTTAACTGAATTAGTTTAGATCAATAACAAGGATAGGCCATTATTTTTACATTACACTGGTCCATATCATACACTTTACTGCTTTTGTAGCTATGATATTTTTATAGATTCTTTGATGATTGTGTTAATTGTGGAAACAACTTTAAATATTTCCTCAACAAATATTCAAGTGCTATTCACTTTAGAGAAAACAAGCAGTGACTTATATTCCTGTGGTGAGCAATTGAATGTTGATTTCTTTGCTGGTTTGCTCTCTTAAGTTCTGTAATAGAATTACCTTATTCTAATCAAGATATTTTCCTGATAGGAATTAAAGATGTATGTAGTGCCAGGTGAGTGATTACTGCTGCTGACCATTATGCTAAATCTTTCATCTGTCCTTTTTCTGTGCAATCCAATGTGGTTTTAAGGCAAGATACACTTTCCTTGTTAAGGCAAGTTATTTTTATCTCAGAAACTGTGTGATTAGAAAAAAAAAAAAAGAGCATTGAAGTCTTCTAAACATATTTTGCCATTAATAATATGTTTCATCACAAACTGATAAGTTGTAAGAATGTCTCTCATAACAGACTTCATCACCTATTAGTAAAATACAGTTAAGCAAAGGATAACTCAGAATAATTCTCTTGAAAGGGACCTTTGGAAGTCCTTTCTCCAACCTCCTGCTCAAGCAGGAGCAGGCCTGAGGTCAGACAAGGTTGCTCAGGACTATATCCATTCCAGTCTTGAAAACATCTGAGGATGGAGCCTGTGCAACCTCTGCAGGCTACCTGCTCCACAGCTGTCCTGTCTCCATGGAGGAGGCAGTTTTCCTTATATTCAGTCTGATCCTTTCTGTTTTCAGTTTATGCCTGTTTTCTCTTGTCGTCCTCACATGCACAATGTGAAAAGCCCAGCTCTGTCTTCTTGTTGCCCTCCCACGAGGTCCTGAAGAGCTGCTGGTAAGACGCCCAAAGCCATCTCTTTAGGCTGAACAAGTTCTGCAGCCTCAGCTCACGGGCCAAGTCATCCAGACCCTGACTAGCTTGGTGGCCCTCCCATGGACTTGTTCCCTTTTATTGATGTCTGTCTTGTATTGGGAGGATCCTGAAACCGGTCTCAGTATTGCAGATGTGGTCTAACAAGCACTGAATAGAGGGGGATAATCCCTTCCCTCCATCTACAGGCCATGCTTTTATTGATACATCCCAGGATGCTGCCAGCTCCCATCGCTGCCAGGGCACACTGCTGGCTCACGCGCAGCTCGCGCTCTGCCAAGGCCCCAGGGCCTTTTCCATAAAGCTGCTCTCCAGACAGTTTTTTTTATAATTTATTTATCAGCCCTTCCAGACTGTAAAATCCCAACTTGCAAACAAAAATATTGTGGGAAACAATGTTACATATTTGAGCTTTTTGTTGTCGAAGCAGAAAATACAGCAGAAGGCTTATGAATTTGTTACGTTCAGCAAATTCAATTTAGTATTAATTATAATTATAATGTGCTCACATTTTAAAATGCCACCATACAGACTGTAAACTGGCACTCAGTATATTCTGGCTAGTATCATATATTTAATCTTAATCAAGTTGCTTTTCAGTATATAGTTAGTTATCAGTTACACAGTGGTTTGTTAGCATTTATACTTACCCAGCCCAAACTGTGGTCTCTTATTGTGTTGGACATCAGAAACATTCTAAAAGGGGTAATCCTTGACCAAAAATAGCTTTCAAATCAAAGCAAAAATGAACAAATTGTTCTTCCTTTCCTTTTTTGGCTATAACAACAGAGAACGGTGACAAACAGTTAATCAAGTTATTTTTAGCTTAATTTTGTTCAGACTGAGTTCATGGTAGACTTGTGTTGATTCAGATGAAATGTAAACTAGTTCATGTGGTCATAATTGATACTGACATCTAATCATTAGACCATGGTTTCCAAAGTAGTGATGTGAATGTTGATTTGGAAATCAGGTGATGGGTTTTCTTTTTCAGTGTCCAGAAACAGAGTCAGCTTCTGAAAAGCTGAGGTGCGCACCCGGAGCCAAATTTTAAAATTAACTTTTGGTTACATTTTCATACTTATTTAGGTACCTGAAGATGAAAACCAAGCTCTCTTGTTGTGACACCTGCTAATTGTACACTGATTCCCAGTAAAGATTACCTTTGGGCAGTAAAATCTGCACATGGCACAGAATTATGAAGGTATCTAGTCATTTCTGAAAAATTTAATAAGCTCTTCTTTACTTCCTTGGGTTCCTAGACAACATTCAAAACATCTGTAAGATCATATTATGCTCCTGTGTTCATATTTGGAAACAGGACTTGGACTGCTAAGTTGTTTCAGAGTTGTTGAAGATGAACCAAAGAGCTGAACAATTTTAAATCAGCTTTAATATGAAGAGCTTAGAACACTTAAGAAAGCATGGCAAGAAACTTTTCTCTTTTTGCATCTGTTAGAACGGTAAGAAATGGTTTCAGTCCCAGATCATCTGGGAGATGGGATTTACTCCACAAAACCAGCACACGGTTTTGTTGTTTATATATTTTAGGTACTTACATGCACACTTTACACTCCTGTCTTATTCTAATAAAAAGCTCCTTTTCACAAATCCTTAGGGAAAAGAGAGAGCTCTTTGATGTTTGATGAGAAGTCATGCTTATTTACATTCCTCTGAGGACATGCTGAAAACTCAGGTGAGACACCCAAAAGCACACTTTGGATTAGGCACACCTGGAGGCAAAGTGTCTTCCTGATGCAGAACCACCCTTGGCAGCACAATGTTAGGGCTGTATGTAACTGCGGCAGCACGGGTTGTTCAGACTGGGGTGGGGTTTTATTCCCATGTTAGAGTTGTTGACTTGTGCTCTGAATGCCTTCTGGTATAGCAAGTGGTGCTTGAGAGAATTGCTGTAGCTGCTTGTAGTATGTTCAGCCTGAGCGACTAGATCTTTTATTGTCTATAAACTCAAAGATACTAACCATATCTGACAAAAGGTGGTTTTCACTGTCTTGAAGATTTTGAAATACCCTGTGGTATCTAGTCATCAAGTTTAGCCATAGTGTCAAATCTCCTCTGCAAATACTCTTGTAAAATTAGATTGCTTTTGCGCATATCAGGGAGTGGCAATCCAATCAAACACTGGTTCTCTAGCGTATGGTAGATGCCAGTGTACAATTCTTGTAAGCCAAGTCAGCCAGTTACCTCATGCAATTGCTTTATTACCATCTTCAGTCTACCTTTGTGTTGATTTTGGCTATTAGCGAACCTCCCCTTCATGACATTTTAGGAAAGAATCAGATAACTGAAATTGTTGCTTAATTTATAAGTATTAAAAATAAAGAGAGAAAAGAAAGGTTATTGATAGACACAACTGCCAAATGGCCTATAAACTATAAATCTGTAAGGAGTCATTCCCGCGGGTAATCATTCCAGTCACATGAGTTTGGACTAAGTTTGTAAGTGCAAGTTTGCTAAATGCATGTCTAAAATGATTTCTCTGGTAGTTTTTCTGAGTGATAGCCTCTTTAGTTCAATTGGTAGGTACTAATTTAAAGTCCAAGCTACTGTGGATTCAATTGCACCTGCTGCTGTACTTTGGCCTAAAAGAAGAGGAGATATTTGGTAACCAATTTCACAGTGCTAGCCAGGTACATCATAGCTCAGTAGCTGCCTATAAGCAAAATTGAAAGGTAAAGAGGAGAGCAACCACAGATTTTAATACATATCAAAATACAGGCTTGAAATTAGAGCAGTTGAAATATCTGTTAAAAGGCAAGCAAAAAAAAAAATACTCTGCTGCCTCCAAGAAGGTTGTCTAATTTACAACATCATCCTGTAATCAATCTTTCTTCACGTTGCAAGGAAGGAAAAGAAAGACTGAGACTTTTGTCAAGAATTTGTTATCTATCAATTAACTTACACAGAGCACCATTTACAGAACAAAGCCCATGCCTACACTAGAAAGATTTTGCTCTTGTAGTTACCTTGGGAGGTTCTCAAAGCAGGGATGAAACTCCAGAATGTTTGGAGAGTGCCAAGGACTTATTTTGGTGGTATAGCTCATGCTAACTCTTTGAGTGGAGTAACTTTTTTTTTTGTCAGCACGAGTGCGTCTTTGGCAGGGCTCTATTTCACATTCATAACTCGTATACCCACTCTGGCAAACCTTTAAAGTGTATATCAGGTTAATCAATTTTATCAGGTATAATTTCATTATTATCAGAGCATTTGTGGCTTGAAAATGATTGGAAAGTTGAAAGAGACTCATCTGTAGCTTTTCCTAAAATTTCCTTCATCCTTTTAGAGGAAGATCTCTGACTTGTACTTTTTATACAGATCACCCTTGCAACTTAAGTCTGACTCTGTTTTGAAGCACAGATCCAGACTAGCATTTGTAGGAAAAATGCCTTTTAGTAGCCATTCAATTAGCTATTGCAGGATCAGACAGTAACAATGGGTAAAGTAGAAGACAGTGTTTCTGGCATACAAGTTAGAGTAGGATTCACTGCTACCTTGAAAACAGTACTGGCTTTTTCAGTCAGGGATTTAATACCTGCCATTCCTTCCAACAGTAAAAGTTTTTGCACCTCGCTGTTTTTTGGTCACAGTACAATAGTTACCCGTGTTTGATGACTTTGTGTTGATAACCATTTGACGTTATGTGCAACTGCTTGTCGCTTCCCATAAAAGAATGAGAGGACATCAAATGGAGGTGGCAGATTCAAAACAAACAGGGGGGAGGAGGGGATTTCTCCACACATGCTGGAACCAAACTGAAGGGCTCCTTGCCTCAGTATATTGCGGATGCTAAAGTTTTAAACAGTTTAGAAAAAGTCTCGACAAGCTAATGACGGAGAAACTGATTAGTAGAACTCTTTCCTCAATGAAATTAATGACAGTCCTACCACTGATTTTTGTAAGATTTAGTCAAATCACGACCCTCTATGTACCAATTCAAAATTTGCCCAAGATGTCAAATTAGTATTGCAGTATTTCCTGTGGATAAGTCACTATCTAAATATTGAATTAGCTTTTAATGTGTCAGAAATGGTATTTTGTAGTAAAAATATATTGAATATTCAGCCCTAATATGTACACTGAATATAATTTTATTACATGAGTGTTTCTTCTCTTTTGTAAGAGGCATGTATTTCCTCCAGGAAACAGTACCAACTATCCATCATCAAATTAAGAATACTATATAACTTACACAGCAACAGCAAAAGTTCTCTACATATTGGGAAACTTTCTAGCAATAATTAGAAGGATCTTAAAATTTGCAGAAATCAATGACCAGAATATGTAAGTCAAGGCAATTCTTCAGCTGAATAAAGAGCAAAGAAAAAAAAAAAATTATGAGCATATCTCATGAGAACATAAAAACACAAACATCAACAGAGACCATACTAAAAACTGTAAATATATATACATATGTTACAGTTGCATCCAAAACTTGGCATCATTTTGTTTGACATTGAAAAATTAACCAAGAAAGGTTCCAGCCTAAGAGGTTGCTACATATATTAATTTTTGCAGTACATTTCAAAGGCATTTCCAGAGAGGCAACGTATGCCACATTAGACAAACTAAGATGAATAAGAAACAGACATCTTTTCATAAAGCAAATCTAGATAAAAATCTTCAGCAAAGTAAATTGCATTTAGTTATATTAAAAGACTGAGAGATAAGAAATGAGCCATACTTCCCCCCCACCCCCCACCCCCCGCAATAATCATCATAGCTTAAGTAAGTTAAGCTAACTCTACTGATCCATAGAAAGAATTCCACATCTGGAAAATCTTTGCTACATCTGTGTTTGGGGTTTCATGCTTTTTGGTGCTTTGTTCACCAGTTCCCATGACTCTAACTTAAACCTCTCTCTTCTTTCTTAAGTGTGTTCCAGTTCAACTAAAGATGTAGTGATCATTCCATTTCCTGAGATTTGTTATTTAAGCTTCCTTACCTGTTTTCCTTAAACAAAGCAAAATAAACCCTTAGCAATAATGCAACATAAAAAGACCAAGTAAGTGTCTTTCTAGTATTCTGCAGTATGGACAATCATTTTAATAGACTGAAGTGGGATGGAGAATCGTAATTGTCAAAGATAACAGACAAGTAAATGTGGTGTTATTGTAGACTTCCAGCTGTGTTTTAGCAAGCACAGCACTACTAGGTGAGACGCTCTTCAGCACCAAAACTCCCTGTCTGCCACGTACCACGCAGCAGCAGCGCTGCTTAAAATCTGAACTGTATTGGCTATACCAATACAGTGCAGACAACCAGAAGAGAGTTGGCTCCTATATTGCCTATATATAGTTGTTTCCTATATAGTGCTACACAATTGCTTCCAAGTGTTCTTTTCCACTTCATTTAGAAATCCAATGATGACAAAAACAAAGTAGCACAAACAAAGTACTTCCCAAAGCTGGGAATTTCCACTCTTGAAAGAGCTCTGGGATGAGTCACATAGGTTCGCTTCGTTTGCACTGTCAGAGCGAGGTATAGGCTAAATGATGATCAAAATTGGAGTGCACACATCCAACAGCCAGTCACCGAGGACAGAAGGGCTCCTCATTCAAGGACTCAATCACACAGCAGGATCTGTACAAGGAAACTAGACAGGACATGGGCTCAAGTACTGACATGCAGTTATCCCTCTGGTTTACTTATTATCGTGCATCCTGCTGTAGTTTTGGCCTATGCCATCTGGCACTTGTCTACCCAAGACCCATGAACGCTTTGAGAGATAGCATGGACCAGGGACCGCTTGAAATCAGCAGCGGTAGGAGATGCACCCTTACTCTCATTGTGATGTCTTGCTCAAAAAGATTAATCAAACGAATTATTTTTGGTGTCCTTTGCCTACCACTGACTTCTCCGGGTTTAGTCCTTGCTTAGAGGATTCAAAGATGAATTTACGAGGAAATCACTTTCTCGGTGGAAACACGTTTAGCCTTTTGCTTCCCAGATAAGGCTTGGGAAGGGCAATACCTCTTGTAATGCGTAGAAAACATGCCCCAGTGAGATTCTAGCATAGGGACTGAACCACTGCTTTCATCTAACTCTTTTCTCTGCTTTTGCTCCTTCTGACAAACTATCCTCAAGGTTTTATATTTGAACATTTACTGAAAAGGAGAGTCAGGAAACTAATTCTTTTGGTTACAAACAGGCCCAGTGATTTTGCACTTCTGCCTTTTAATTTTTTAGCTATCATCCAACAGTAATTAGTTCAGGAGGGAAAAAGGAAAAATCAGTGAGCCAGACATTATCTGTCCTGCTGCTCTGTTCTCCCACCTGGAGAGTGGGACGCAAATGACTTCAGCTGCCTTTATGCTTCCTTAAATTGCAGGGCCAAGTATTCCCTGGCATAACTGCAGAGAAGAGGTGTGGTGGGCAGTGCTCTGGCAGGCAATGATGCCTGCCCCAGTTTATGCTCTCTGCAGAGCAGCTCTCTGTACCAGAAGTTGCTGCCCCAGCGCTCCCCCTCCTCTGGGACAAGCTTGTGGAACAGGTGGAGTTGTGCCAAGACACGCTTAGCACTTGCTGCTCAGGTATTGGTATCAATCGTATTTTGGATAGCATGCCGAGTTATTAGTAAGGGTAAGTGGAAGTCACTGTAGCCATAATTATAGCCTGTATACCAAATTATTATCTGCATGAGTGCTCACTCTGTCAGCAACCTAACTACAAATTGATGAAACCAGACAAACCCTCACATCTGCATGACAGAGAATAAAGAAGCTCAGGAGCAGGGCTCCACATTAATTTGGCAGAAAACCAGTCCTGTTTAACATCCCACTTGCACTGAGCAAGCATTGCTTTACCAGTGTCCTCACACAGCAGGAGTCAGGGTTTGCTTTTATTCCTAATGGACCTTTGAACAGCAGATCTCACTGATAAGGAGCACCAGATTTCATTGATTCAGTCAAGTGAACTCAAAAGCATAATACTGTCCAGAGACTGCAGCAATTAGATACTTATCCATTAATAAAACAGCCCTTAAAGAAATGAGAAAAGTGTGCTATACTCTGAGCAACTCTGGTTTATGCAGTAAATAGCTCAAATGTTGGAGTACACTTTTATCATAAAATTAGGATTTCTTCTTTTTCACATACTCCTCCCTTAAAATTTTTAAAGCACTTCAGTTTTCAGCATTGTAAGGAATTACACAGCCTGTAGCAAGAGACATTCTGGTCATTGTACTAAACAACCTGATTTGTTATATATTGGTGTTTACTACTGAATTTTTTTCATTATTGGAGCAAACAACAGTTGTAAATCACAGTAGGAATTTAGGTTCACTGTAATTTAATTAATGAAGTGTTAGTGGCCTTCATGTTTCATCAATTAAAAGATGAAGTTCCTTGAGCAAGAAAAGGCTACTTTATATTCACAGACACACAAAGAAATTCCTACATTAAAGTGGAGAACATGTGTCAACTGACCCTACGTATCTGTAACTGAGGGATAAAACATATCAAAGGAGCAGTTATCACCAAACCAAAATTTACAAGCTGCCAAAATTTAAATGAAAGTTTATTCTTAAAGAGCATCAAATAGGTTAAGGTAAGAAAATCAAAGAGCCATAATTCTGCTCTCCAGTGATGTTATAAAATAGATATACCATTATGACTAAAGTATAATCATATCTGTAATACCTAATTATAGTTAACTGATTTTGAAGGTGCAATACAATTTTTTTCTTTCCTTCATTGCCTGCTCTGGATCTCTTGAGAGAAACACTGCGTAACTCGCAGACTGCATTCAGTAAATCGCTTCACATCTAACCCTGAGAGGCCACGCACTACTCTGTAGCTTAGACTGCGGTGCTTCATGTTGAGAGCAGCATAAATTCATGAAGAAATGTGCCAAACCTATAGGTTACTGATTCCTTTTTAATAAGACTCAGTTAAGTTTCCTATGCACTCTTCTAATTTTTACTGAACGTTGTGGAACTTTCTGGATTTAATATCCATATGAGTTCCATTAAAAATATGGAATCCATTCCCAATTTCAACAGCATTTATGAGGGTTTAGCTGGATTCCACCCCACTGTGCCCTCCAACTCAGTGCTTCCTTCCAAGCTCTTCTGCCTTCACTGCCCTACCCCAAACATCTCCCGAGTGTGTTTACTGGGCTTTCCCAAAGAAGATCTGTGTAACTCCAGGCCTCCAGGTCCAGAGCCGACCCTAACTAGCTTGCCAGACCTCTGCACATGAACTCATGACTTCAGTCTAAGTGACAGCTTAATTCTTCTAAGACATCTAAAGTCTTTAAGTAAGCCAACCAGTTTTGCATAGTATGTGGGATATTTTTTTAATAATGTTCTTTCTTGCTTAATTACACAGAAAACACAAAAAATAACATATCCAGCATTCTTTTTCTTGCATCAGTTTCCTCGCTTTTGTCGTATATAATTCTGGCTTAAGTCTGGTCATCTTGAATAGCTTAGGATCTTACTGCAGGTCATGTTATGTCACTTGAATGGGTGAGTCTTTCCAGCTCATTTTCCAGAGCATTTTCCTATTCACTAGTGCAATCAACGGAAAGTGACGACTCAGTCAATGATAAACTGTCAAACTAAGTTCATCTCTACCATCTTCCACTAAAGCTTTCTTGACACTTAATCAACAACTCGTTTCCTTCACAGTTCCTCTTTGATAAGTTTTCATCCCTTCAAGCCTTTTCCTCACAAATAGGAAAGAAATCTAGTTCTCCCACTGCTATTTGTCACAAACTATCTACACCACAAGAACTGACCAAAAAGCAAAGTTAGAGTCTGAACCAAAGCCTGGAATGAATCTTCCTTACTCGGTAGCACCTACAAGGACTCATAGGCCATGTGCACAGTCATCTGTTAGCGTATATACCAGCCAATACAGGATACTGTTTCTTGTAAAGTGTACGTCTTAGCTAAATACGATGATATGCCTTGTCTTCCTTTCCTGTATGCTTTTAAGGCATTTTTTCATTGTTCTTTTAAAGTGTTCATTCAACATGTAACCAGGTGAGCATGATTAATTATCTCATACTTCATAAGGAAAAGCTACCCAACTGCAGAACAAAGCAGACCTTCAATGGGAATTGAATACTTTCACCACGTTCTTACTGTGTCTATACTTAATTTTTCATCTCTTGGCATTACAGCGGTCAGCTATAGGATGCTCAGCCACCTGTATGAAATCTTCCTACCTGAAATGTTGAGAGAGGGATGTGAATCCCTAAAAGTTGTAGTAATTGTTCAGCTGTGGATCTCGATGTGGATTTCTGTTCAAATGCATACTGTCAATTTTTAAACGTGATTTATAGCCTGGCTTACAGTTCAGGCAATAATTCCTGGTTTTCATTATGCATGAATCTGCTATGCTTGCAAAATACATATGCTTCTTCATGTATTCTGTGGGCCAGCTTTGATTCACCTTTGAACACAGAGAGTGAAAGTTGTAATTGCCTGAAAGAGAGCTTTGTGTTCAAGGTAAGTCACAGTGCTGCTTCCCCAACTGTATTTCACTGCCTTCTAAGTTCAGGAATTCAAGCATTTCTGTAAACTGGATCACTGAAATGCTGCACATTGAGTCTGTCTGTTTTTTAACCTACATTGCACAGCTTGCTGAAAGCCAGCTCACTAAAACAAACAGTTGCCCCAGTACCGAATGAGAGAACAGTTTGGTGCAATAAGGGACACAGACAAAAATCTATGAAGAAAGAAATGAGATATTTCCTGTAGTAGCAGAAAGCTGCTAGTGTCTTAGGAAACATATGCCTTAAAGAGGCTGCGCTAGACGTAGACAGATGTAGAGAATTTAGTGTAGAAAATGTACTTAACTATTAAGAGGATGAAATTCTAACTGACCTAGAATTAGGACTTGAAGCAGCCACGGAGCCATTCGCAAGCTACTACAACAGTCTCTGGTATTTAACAGCAACTATGGTGTCCCTTCAGAGATTTGAGACTGTTGCAGGCTGTCTGTTTGCAGACTAAACATCCCCCCTTCTACCCTTGTGTTTGCTGTGCTGGCACGGTCATGAGGTACACGTATGAGCTACAAAGCCATTCTCATTTGGGCTCCCCTGGTACAAGACACGTGACTTGCCTCAGTTCTGCTGCTTTTTGGGACTCTCCCACCTGTACAGTGTCCGTTGCATTAGTTCCCTAATCTGTTTCTGCTGGACTGAATTTTCTGTGGATCCTTCAGCATTTCCAAAATTATGTCACACATTCACAATGCAAAACATGTCTTTACATAGGCTGTTGATACATAACCATGCTCTAGGCCTTCCTCTTCTTCCTAACGGCTACTGTTCCTAACAGAGGTCCCCACCATCAATATCTTTTATTTCCTGCCAGGAGTACAGAGATCATGTAACCTCCGTGCTGAGCGCGCTGTGCTGGGAACTGTAAAAGCAGTGTGTGTTTACAGTAACACTAGACACCGGTTCAGAACAAGTCAGCTTTTTTTGCCCAAAAGGAATCCAGCACGTTGGTTCTCAGGCGAGGAGGAGCAGAACGGACCTAAGGTCAGCACGTGCTTGCTGCTAACGCAACGGATTTCGTGAACATACGTGATTCCAGCTGCCCTCCTCCACGCACTTCTCTGAGAGCAGCCTTTTTGTTGAAATCCATACAAAGCTCAGTTCTTTGGTTCAAGCTTCAGCCTCACACTTGCCTGGACTTTTTTTGAGTTTCTTTGCTTGGTAGATGTTAGGAGTTAGCAGCCGGTCTCCCATTATTTTTCTAAGAAAGCTCCTTTCATGGGGTGATTGTCACTGAGAAACTAAATATAATAATTGCAAAAGTTTGCATGACCTTCTTTGTGTTCCATACATTCGTTCTTGACTTTCACATTGTTGTGCGTGGTGTTTAAAGACACAAGGAGATAAAGTCCATTTTTGCATAAAATGGTGCAGAAACTTCTAACCTTCTCCAGAATATGAAGTTTTGCAACAAGCATGAAGTTAGATGTGGCAAGTGAGCAGGGCATTTGTGGGATGACTTTAAGAAATGACAGTACTCAGAAAACTGGTGATAACCTAGACTTCCTTGGTAAAATAGAAAAGATTTAATCTGGGATAAATTTACATTTACTTTGTATTGCTTCTTAGAGAGAAAAAAAATACAATGACTGAGGATCAAAATATACAGAGGATTTTGGTGAGATATATGTTTAATACTTCATAGGTAGGTATGAGAACTGTATATAGACCGTGTTTTGGTTGGTGATCAGCAGTACTTTACTGAAAACATCGTAGCAAGGGCATGTGCATAGATGTGTAAGGTGCGTATAAAGATCTTAATTGGAAATTAGAGTGAAAACACTTTTTCTGTAGTCTTCTCACCTCCAAAGCATGGTAACCTTTAAAAAAAGGCATAATTTCCCTAGATGAAGACTATTAAAATATCTTTAATCTTGCAAGCCCAAACCCCAGGATCTAACTAATGTATCTTTCATCTGAATTAATTTTCAATATCTGTCAAGAACATATCTGAGAGCTTTTTTGAAAATGTATTTAAAATTCTACATCATTCTTCTACATCAATCCTATCTGCCAGAATTTATTGTTTAGTAATTTGATTGTCCATATGCTGAAATCTTACCGTTCTTACGTAGGGGAGGAGGTTTTCAACATCAAATAACTAGATTATTCAGGTTGAAATGAGGTTAATTAGGTAACTGGATCTAATCCTATTAATTGAAACTCAGAGCTGTCATGACTTTGTAGGGAGAGAGCCTTTCAAAGCTTGTTTAATATTGAGGGACTTACATTAAAACCTGTTTTTTAATTGCCCCTTTAATTTTTCTTATGCATTTTCATATTCAGTATAGATTTCAGTTTTGACCTTTTGAAATATATTTGGTTTATTTCTGACTTTTATGACTGGTTAGCCAAGCTCAAATTTGTTATCAGTACACTGATAGCTGCTTATTCCACTATCAACTCCAAATTTCAAGCAAGCAGTCTAGAATCAGTCTTTTAAGGAGAGTACAACAAGAGTAAAAGAGTATACTTGCTTGTCGTACAAAAGTACATTTTCTCCTATAGCTTATGGTGGAAGTTTTCATTGAACTTAAAGTAGTATTTTATTTTGGCCCACATATGTAATCTTTTCTAGTACTTGAATTAAAGGGTAGTAAGTTTGGATTGAAAAAAACTTATCAGCATCCTTGTAGAAATGCCATCCTTTCACATCCTCTTCTAAAGTACTTCAATGTTTCTCTTTCATTTGGTTCCTTATGCATAAAGTATTATTAAAGAGCATCACTGACATGAAAAAAATCTCCTGCTTTTCCTTCAACTGTCACCTAAAGACACTCATTCTGGAGTAGTGCCTTCAGAAAGCTGCCAGTATGTGCAAACAGGGTTGAGCCGATTTAGCCCATAGGAAGGTATCCAAAGGGTACCTGTAGGGTGCTGTTTCTTTTTCTTTCTTTGGTTTGTTGTGTACAACAAGCAATGATACCTGTGTTTAGCCTGTAAACACCTTGAGTTTGCAAGTACTTAGTACAGTGTATTCCCAACTAGCCGTGTATGCTGTTTGTTCAAATAGTGACTGATAAGTGAGATTAGGTTCTTGGGATGGACTGACATGTGAGTGTGTACATAGATGCACATGTGAATGTCTGCACAGTATTAGGTATTGCTTAAATAATATGCAGGTTCATACATTAATTATTTAGACTTTAAAAGATAATGTTCTCTGTTTTCATCTGTGCTTTAGACTGTACACTGCCGTTATTTAAGAGCAAACAAGGTATATTGAGAGTGCTGTATAGCTTTATAGGTGAATTAGTTTGCCAAAACATTTACAGAGGATGTCTGGTTCCCTGTCTTCATGGGGAATTCACTTGAATTCTCCCCATACACAGCATATAGGAAGAAAGGGAAATTACACCCTCGTCTGTCAATATAAAATGATGAGGTAAAAGTCCAGTGATGATGTTTGACTGAGCGTCTTTCATCTGTCGGTAACTTGGTCGTTTCATGGTCTTAAGTCTGCGTGTCTTGTGATATTCCATTTCTTTGTCCAGTTTTCAAATCAAGGTGAAAACTGAACTATAGACTTCAGTGTTCATGACATGAACTTTATAAAGATTCTGCAAGAAGCAATAGAACTAGGGCTGGTTCAGCTCCTTTCTATCAATCCTCAGTTCCTAGGGATCAGGGGACCAGGAGGAAGCAGATACTAAGTAGAAGTTATGCAAATATGACAGTCTGGTAAAGTTGTTGATGAATTTGTGTAGAATAGATTTGAGGCCTACCCTTTTCCAGAAAATTTTACCATAGTTTCTTTAGCATGGCAGAACCACTATATTTCAGCCCTTTACTTATGAGGTCTCCAAGCTTCTGCCACTGTCCGTCAGCCATAGCTAACCCAGCCCTGCCAAAATACTCTCCGTGCCAAGGGGGCCTTGGAGGCATTAATTTAAAGGGGAATTTTCAACATTTGATAGGGGTTTAGACTCATTGTTTCCACTGAATATTAATAATCAGAAAATAACCAATGAAAGGTATGGGAAATGCAAACCTGAGAAGCTGTTTTTCTAAAGTTTGCAGATGATTAACATAGGTTTTTGTGTGTGTCACGCTGGCCTGAGTTTGGGAAAGACTTTTTAACAGAGCAGCTTGATGAAGGCCCTCTCCTCGGTGCTGTGGATGGATTGGATGAAATGTCAGTTGTGACAGTCACAGGCATCTTGACAAGGGCTCTGATATCAAGTTAAATGTTCTATGACAGAAATATCCTAGATAAACTATTTGGAAAACCTGCCTAGAAGAATGAGATTCACAGCCTGTAACCTCTCAGTAGAGATCTATTGATTTTAGCACTCAGGGTACTCGCTAGTGTGTGTGTGTGTATTGGACACTTCTTCCAACCTCTCCCCTTGCTTCTCCTCTGATATTTCCTTCATCTTGTCCTTTTCTGATGTACTGCTGCACGTAACACTGGACTGAAAGGAATACAGAATCCTATTGATAGCTTGCACCTTTCAGTTCTTAGACTGAAGTTTTGATATGACAAATTTTATGTCTGAGCAAAGCAAACCTACTCTTAAGGTCGGTTCTTTCTAAAGAGGGTATGAACTACGATACTGATATATGCTTCCTCTAGTATTATATTATATTCTGCTCTTTCGGCATGTTGCTATTCGTTTGATCATCCTAACTTCTGTGTTTAAACATATACTACATTGAGGACTTGCACCATAGCAATCGTTTTGTTTTACATTTGCACTGTTTTCTCCTTGATTTTGTACTCACATATTTTATTTTGTCCTTATATAAGCTCCACAGATTACTTAGTCCTAGTTTGGAGGAAAAACATACACAAGCACAACACTGTCTTCAATGTCAGGTCAGTGTTTTGAAACCTTGTACCACCTTAAACATTTACACTCTTTTCTTGGTGTGCTCACGCTTTAAATACTTGTAGACTGTTATCATTACTCTCCCCTTGCATTATTAGCTGTCATTTGGCTAAGCAGAACATGTTTTAGTCTTTCCTAGTAAATCAAACTCTCCAGCCCCTTAATCATTTCTGTTGCTATCATCTGAATTCCTTCAAAACTTGTTGACATCTTTGTGGTACTGGAGAAGCTAAAACTACAGGCTACGTTCAAGAAGGGAGGCATTTGTGCCAAATAGAGTATATCTGGCTCTTCTTCATGGAAATACTGAGAATATAAATAATAGTTGTTTTTTCTATGATATAGGTGAGCAAAATAGTTAATGTTGTAATTAAAATATCAGGAATAGTAAAGAAGAAATGTCATACACTTTTACCACGCTTCTCTTCCCAGTCAAACATTTGAGATGTAACCTTTTCACCATTACTGAAATACTTTATTTGTAATAAATATACCTTAAAATGTTGCTTTAACCTATCAGTCTCAGATGTGAGGTTTGTTGTCTTGTTTGTTTGCTTCTTCAGCTTCTCTGGGGAGTGTTTTATTCCTTTCTTCCAATTACTGTATTTTTTCTAGAAATTTCTACATCAGTTAAATATGAAATAATTTCTCCATTATTTCACCAGCTCTTTAATTGTTTCCATCACCTCTTCTGTTATAAAGTACTTAGGGAAACATTTGTACTTACCTTGCTTCTAGTGTACGTAAAGATGTGTAAGTAGTTTTTCCATGTGTGTGTTGCTGCTGCTATTTTAGATACTCATTTTTTTCCCAGAGCAGATAATCTTCATTTCAGAACCAGTTCATAGAATCATAGAATAGTTTGGGTTGGAAGAGACCTTTAAAGGTCATCTGGTTCCAACCCCCCTGCAATGAGCAGAGACATCTTCAGTTAATGTGGGAATGCCACCATATCTCTTACCTTTCAAAATAATGACTTGATTGTAAAACTATATTAGATCAGCTATAGAGCCATAACAAAACACAAGTCAGGGTTTCAGCCCTACAAACACAACGTAAGTTTTGCATTTTCACTGTTCTCTTGAGTTCATGAAGTGCAAAGTTTGCTGAACATATAATAATGAAATGTCCTCATAAAATAAACTAGGGGAAGTTGCGAGCCAGTAGCTAGTCTCAGGACCTAAAAGTTAGGGTAAGTACAGCCGTATCCTATCAGCCTCCTGGTCCCCAAACCAGCTACTCCAAGCTCACAGTTCTTCCCCACCCAGCCCTCAATACCAGTGTAGTAACCTGACTCTAAGTGTCCACACACTGCAGTGATGCTCCAGAGGGCAGATAGGCCATGTCTAAAATCAGACGCCAGCAGGAACAGCAAAGTGCACGCAGAAGCAATTTTGGCTGATTAGCTGTGAAGTAAATTAAGTAAAGATATGAAGAAATCCAATTCCTAGAACAGCAAACCAGAGTGTCTCATTAAAACCTCATTTAATAGTGTTGCTAACTTCATGGAGTAACTATGAAACATTAACATCTAGTAATAACTTCAGCTGGAGTTTTAGATTTCCTTTGTAAGTGTTTAAGTTATGCTGTGTACATTCATTATTCACAAAGGCTTTATTATGGATAACAATGTGTCTTTCAGTTGATATGATGACTGCTTTAATCTTCAAGATAATTATGTTTGACACTCCCCATAAAGCTTTAACATACATCTGTGATACATTAAGCTTACAAAAGGTGAAGTGAAATGTTAGATTCTTTATCTCTGAAAGATTAGGCATTAGAATTTGTAATCAGCAGTACTGCAAGACTTCAGTTGAAATAATGAACCCCAGAAGAAAGACATCCTACAAAATAGCATGCAACAGTAAATGGAGTATCATAGGTTTTTCTTTTTTATTAAAAAAAAAAGTAATATAATTGTAGCCAATATCCTGAAAAAAAAATTCTATTCAGTGCAAAGATGACAGTTGTTTGAAATTATGTTTATTCCAGTCCAACATTTATTCCATTCCATCAGAGCAGGACATAAGGAAAGTTCTTACTAGCTATGTAATAGCTGAATATTAGTTGCCAAATGGAGGCATGCAATTAAAACTACAGCAGATGACAGATACGCTTGCTCTCTCCTCCCCTTGCATCTCTCCTCCTGTTCCTGCCTCTGCTTTGCAAAACTGTGCGTGCAAATCTCCCTCCCAACCCCAGCACGACTTTCTCATTCCTTATTACATTTGATGAGGGACCGACCATCTTCCACCCTTTTGTGAGATGAAGCAGTGGGGTCAGTAAAAGCCCCAGGTGAGATGGGTTCTCCTGTTCATGCATCCTGCCTCAGGGCTGGCAGCTTTGTGTTTGCAAAGACTTTCCAGGCTGCAAGTAACCCAGGTAAGAAAATATCTTCTGGGCTGTTGGCCACTAGCATCCAATGCTGCTGTACTGCTGTGAAATACAGTTTCTCAGAGGCTCATCGATGGCTACAACAAATGGACTTTCAGTAAGATGAAAAAAGGAGTATGTCTATAAAAGAGTGAATTCCCCTACCGAATCATAACAAAGTATTTAAGGAAAACTTGCTAGAATTTTTCAGCGTCAGGAAAATAACATATCCTTTCAATCGTTTTCCTCAAAGAGCTGGATTTAAAATGAACACAGAAATAAAGCACCTCAAAGAAGTTATGTCACAGACAACTCCAGGACAAACAGTTAAAGCATGGCAGATAACAGACACCGAAACCAGGAGTCTGAGGAAGTTAACTGGTGTTAAAAATAAATCCCGAATCTAACTATGCAAATAAACGTTTGCACAAAAATGGAGCAAGGAGATGTTACCATTCACAAACTGTCCAGCAGTGCTTTAATTAGTGAAATGTTGAAATCTACTGCAGGTCTGTTCCAATACCTATCGAAAGTTTAGATTCAGTTTGGATCCTACTTCCTATGTCATTGCTTCCTATGAAAATTCCAGTTTTTCTCCTCTTTCCTCTGCCACTGAAGCCACAAACCAGCCATTCAAGTAGGGTTACATCCTCCTTGTCTTCACCATGACAAACAAACCTTCTGTAGAGACTGTGTTTCACAGTGCTGCAATGGTGGCAGCGGGGACGAGAAGGGAGGAGGACAGCTCAGCCTCTTTACATCACTTAATAAAACACACATTACACAGGGCAGTACTAATGAAGACAACTTACATGAGCCTGACCCTCTCTAAATCTTCTCAGGAATGAGCTTTTTCCATCTTACCCTCCAAGCACTGGGGCTTTTTCTTTGGTTTAAAATTTCTTGCTGCTCTTTGATCTCTCTGTTCCGAATGATCTCAGTCTGTACTCTGAATTCTTCCCACTCAACCCCTGACTTAGCAGAGTCCAGCTCACATAACGCTCCCCACACTCCCATTCTGCTCACTGCTATGTACACAGACACCAGACACCACTGCTAGATTATTTTAAATTCACGTTTTACAAGAAAATTAGTTTTATTCACAATCAGTGTTCATGTTGGTCATTGCAGAAAAATTCAAAAACTTTGTTCTTTTAACATCTTATTTATATTGTGCCATTTTGTGTGAGGGATGTCTAAAGAGGAAGACTTTTAACCCAAGGAACTCACCATCTTAGTATGACAGGGTAGATGTGAACAGGAGAGAGGGAAAGAGAGTGCAAGAGAGAAGAAACAGAAGGCAAGGATGGAAAATTGCTAATTATGAGAGAAGATCATAGAGACACAGTTTGAATAGGGAGTAACAATAGGGCGTTGTTTGAGAAGTGTTGGGCTGTTTGGGTTCTTTATTTTTGGTAGGATCTGCAATTTTCTATTACCGCAGTTTCGCTTAGAGCCACATTTGCATTTTCACTGGAAAGAAAGAAGTACCTTAGACCATGTATCTTATTCTATGAAATTTTATTCACCCTGCCCTAATCCTACTGATGGGACCACTCAAGCTGTAATGTATTACTCAGCTGACAAAAAGATATCTCAGTACGGGTCGTTTGCATGTCAGGTCACTGTGAAGGAAGAAGAAATAATGCTGTTTAGTACTATTTTGCTGTGGTAAAGCATAACAGATGGCTAATGCTGAAAAGTAATCCCAGTTCACAGCCTATTGCCGTCAACTATTCTGTATGAAAGAGATATAACTGAGAAAGTTCTACAGCTCAGGTTAGGTATTTGGAAGTCTTTGGACACCCCTATAGATTAATACCTCCATAAACTTCTCTAGGCAGGTGCCTCACATATGGCTAAACAGAATGAAGCTTTAACACTTCCTTTCTCATATGAATTTTAAACTACAACACCAGTGTTCACTAAATGTGCCGTTTCCTCTCATTAATATGCAGTATTTCAGAAAACAGTTGGCAGTAAGGGGAAGACTGGATTTTCTGATAATGTAAGGATAGTTTATAACCAGTTACATAAAAAACCAGATTAATACGGAACAATGTAAAAATGCAACTGGAAGTATATCTTCTTTCATGTTATTCAGTTACTACTTATTATTTTGTATTTGTGGCTGTGATTAGAAATGTTTTCTGCTTTCCTGTGCTGGTTTATTTATTATTTTTGGAGCACACAGTGATAGCGAGACAGCAGTTCAGAAACAGCCAGATAAACTTTCACTTTGAAGTGCACAGAACTCCAGTTAAGCTATGGGGCTATTCGCAAGGCAGGGCCATAATCACACCGTGAAGTTTACTAAATATTGTTAGCGTGTATTTGGGATCATGTTCAATTTGAAGCTTATAAAATGTGTAACAGAAGACTAGACTACTCGGTTTACATAAACCCATCAGCATGTATTTATCACACAACAAAAGGCAATTAAGGTAGATATTTTGACAAGATCTTCTCAGTGTTTCACTGAAAGAAGTCTTCAATGTTTAGGCATTGAAAAGTCCATGAAAGCAACAACAGTTGTGGTCTGCATCGTGGACTGTTGGTAGGGAAGGTGCGTTTTCTTCCAAATACTTAAACACACTTGTTCAAAAATAAAGGTCTGGGCCACCGCATGAGGGTATAAAGCCTGCACAGTTTACAAAAGCAGTGTGCACAGAGGCAATGGCTGTCACCTGGAGAGGGGAGGATTGTCCTCGGCGTTTTCCCACACCTCCGCTTCCACGGGGAAGCAGATAGTGGAGGGACAGCAGGCAGTGCACTCTTCCATCCATGGAGGAGGAGGCTCAGGGAACTTTCTCTATCTGTGACATGGTTTCCTATCTCTTCTCCAGACTGCAGCCATTTAGCTCCTAGGCTGTTCAAAGGTTTAACTACAGGGTGTTGACGTGTGTCACAGGGCACTTTTTTGAGAGCAAAATATGGTGGGAGACACAGTAACGTTGGGTTGAGTTTTGCACTCCCATCGTCAGCACCTTTGCAGTAACCACCACCCCAGCTTTTGTTATTATCTTATGTGCAGCTACTCCTGAGATCAGGACACAGAGCAGCTCCGGTCCATTTTGTCCAGCGCAGCAGTGTTCCCACTAGCACAAAACACTCACAAGCCCTTGCCCATTGCAGGGAGGAGTCAAGGGGGCAAAAGGGAGGAGAGCAGCCAGCCATAGGAACCAGAGGTCAGATGATGGAGTAGGACATAGTTGTTGGGACAGGGATGGGGAATAAACTGTACAAAGCATGATGGAGCAGTCGTTAGAAGGTAGAAGAGAAAAACGGAAACAAGGAATAACTTGTAAAGGAGTTTGGAAAGGAGAAAAAGAAATGGAGTGGCTAAAGAGGAGAGGGCATCATGCACAAATCAGCAGACAAATCCAGTCTGTAGGCTGGGAAGACTCTCAACCTGTTCTACATTTTCTTCTTTCAATGACTAATCTTCATTTTTACTTCCTTTTATCTATACCTCACCATGACACTTGATACAAGAAAGAATCCTATTATTCTCCCTCAGTACCATGTAAGTAGGAGGCTGAAACATGGGACGAGAGAATAGTCTTCCTCACTTCCTCACCCTTATCCTGCCTGCCTTCCAAGTCTGGAGGTCTGGGATTCCATAACATGCTGATTTTTGCTCTTAGTGCAAGAAATGAGAAAAATAATGTCCTTCTGAAATTTTTATTCTCAATTTGGAACACAAAAGTAAAACTTGTCATGGAAAGATTTTTTAATTAAAATGTCTCTTTGGAAATTCCACAGTGTTACGTACCCATCCCCCTTCCTCCCATGGCAGGAGGGAGGAAACGATGATGACAGAGAGTAGCTGCCACTGTAAGGTCAAGTCCTTCCACCTGCAGCCGGCTCCTAGGGCTGCTCCCTAAAGAAGCATGGGAAAGCTGAGCACTGACAAGTAGTCCATGGGACAGACAAATTGCCCAGATACCTATGTGCTAAATGGAACTTCTGAATATTTTTACATTATCTGATTGGTGAACAGATTTTTTAAAAAAACAAATCAAACTGAATACAGATGTGGCTTTGTCATATTCAGAATTTTGTTGAGAATTGTCAAGCTTCTACTGAAATTTTTCTGTTTCAACAGAGTAAATTTTATTTGCATGTCTTTCCATAGGAATTTCTCTAAACCTTTATAGTCTGCTCTGATTGGTAGCTGCTTCTTGTCTAAAGATCTGTTACGAATCAGATCTCTCAGATACCGCAGATGTTGCAGTACCAGATTTTCTTTTGGAAAGCAACACATGTCAAAGTCAAAATTCACTCCTTTCCCAGTGTGGTCTTCTAGATAGCATTTGGAGACATCTGCTGAGAGATGAAACAATGACACATACTATCTGCCCAGCAGGCGGTTTTTTATTAGACCTAGATTTTGATTCTGAACCACTCTTTTGTTTTGTGATACTTCTGGAGAGTTATGGCTTTACATTTCTGTTTCTGTAAAAAGGGAGCGATGGTTGCATGCATCAGATCAGGCAAGCTGCATAGACCACCCAGTGAAGATGGTCTGAATTTGCTATACCATTTGTCACAACCTGCACAGAAGTCACAGGAAAGCTCAAACTGGCAGCACAATTAAAAAATTATGTGTGTCTGACTGACTATGCGTATTTTGGATGCATACATCCTTCCAGACTCAAGGGGCCAGAATCACACAGATGAACCAACGATAAACATAAGAATTTGCACATTTGTAAACACTCAGAAGGGAAGTTGATGCATTTTGAGCAAGCCTGAAGAGTGAGGCTTGCATAACTGTTTGCTTCCTAGGAGCTGGATGTTGCCAGAACTAAAAATGAGATCACCGTTCACGTCCATCCTAGTGCCTGACGCATTCTGTCTGCTCTTTGCCTTAAAGAGGAAAAAGGATCTTTAACGTTATCTTTGCAGACCAAAATACGGACAGAACCACTAAAGGACAGAAAACAGATCTGTTTGGCAAGCTTAGCTCCTTCAGCTTGAAATGGTGAGGAGCGGTAAGGTTATAAGGCATTAGCCTCTGCCTTCTGCCCTCAGCTGGTTTAAGAACGATGTGTTTAAGAATGATGAGCGGCACTTTACATGTAAGGACATCCAGCCTGGAGCGGAAGATTGGAGAGGCACAGCTTTGCTTATATTAACAAGACATTTCTAAGACTCTTTCTGAAGGGAGAAGTGGCAGAAGTGAGTGGCTGCAGTCCGGAGGCAGACTAGGCCTGGGTGACAGGAAAGACACCAGCTGGGAGCAGCAGTGGCGGGGCTGATCTTGGCTGGGGAGAGCGCTGGGAGGGCTCGGCCCGGCTCCAAGCCGGCTGGGCGGGCAGGTAGGGATCTGGCCCCTATAAATATTTGCCTCTGGAATTCCACAGAGACTCTTCCCTGGGCATGCATGCTGCTCCGCACGTGTGCACGGCCGCCTCTTTCCTGAGGGTGTACTGTCACCTTTCTCCCCGAACACTGGCTGCCGCATTCCTCTCTTGTCAGCAACAGACCCCTCTCCTTCAGATTCCTGTCATATTATTTTTACTCCAGCACACATCTTTGTTGACCCATTCAGTTTACCTTTTGACCATAACTATTTCTTTGGGGTTTTTGTTGTTTTGTTTTGTTTTGTTTTTTTCATCTCGGCCATTGAACAGGAAATACTGAATAAAATAAAATAATTCTGGAAGATAGCTGGAATATTGTCTGTACTGTGACTGTGATCACCATGAGTACTGTTCAAATACAAAACCTGTGCCTGCTGGTGGTCTTCCTTAAGTTTCCAGACACAGTGAAGCCAAGAGATAGAGCTGCATCATAAATTTTACCTAGGTGCTGGTTGGGGCGTTAGGACTTTGCGTATTTTTGCATGCATTTTGCTGTAGTATCTGTATACAGCTAACTGAATTGTAGATGTAACATATGGAAAGGTGCATAGACCATTTCCCAGCTAAAGGAAGATATTTGTTTTCAGGAGATTTTCCTGTACTTTTTTGAATAGAGCAGCAAAACGTTTTGCCATTTTCTTTGAAAACATTTTCTTTGCCAGTTCGTAAATCTCACCATTAAAACCTTTTTCCTTTGATGTCATTCCCAGTGCTCCAGTTTAACTGTTTGGTTTAACACTTTTCCCCATAAATTAATCTAATATATTCGTGTTGACCAACATTAGAGATTCACCAGCTGAGGTCTGTACACGTGTCCTTGGCACCAGTGGCATCCTCTCCAAGTCCATACTGTGAGCATGAGTTTACCAGAGTAATGGAGAAACCTTTTCCATGCAAGCAATCTGAAGGTAACTGCAGGCGTGCGATTCAGGCAGATGTCTCCCTGCAAACAGCTATACCTGCAAGGCAAGAGGGAATATGTCTGAGCTGAAAGGGAAAATATCTCTACGTGGGCAGGTATCACTTGGGCAGTAATGTTTCTCCAAACAGAGCAGTGCCTGGGAACGCGGGAGGGGCTTGCCTGTGATGCAGCATAGGGCTCTCCATAGGAGCATCAGATAATGGCATCGCGTCCGCAGCTGCTTAGCAGCTTTCCCCTGAACACATGGGTGTTTCCCAGCACAGAGCTAAAAGCCGCTGCCGGTATCCCAGCAAATTGCCTTTTCAGCATCTTTTGGGTATTGAGACATCCAGACCAAATCTGAGTGCATTGTTCCACACGGGATGTTATTTAAATAATGCAAGAATAGAGACTGAAACACAGCTCTGCTCTGATGCCTCCTTTCAACATGATTTAAAAATCATTTTATAGTTTCATATTGCGTGGTAAACTCTTAGCTCATTTCATGACCACAGTGAATGTCATGCATATCAGATTTCTTTCTTTGATTGTATATATTTGCTTTTAACTGTCTTCCCCACTAGATCTCTCAGTCTACACTTTTCTAAAATTAATGTCCTTTTATTTCCTATCCATATTTCTAGCCTATCTATACCTAATTGGTTTTCTGTCCATGGTCCATCAAAAATTTTCTGACATTTAATTAAATTCTTTACACCATCTTGCTTAGATTATCCATTTATATGTGTTATAACATCAGACAAGCAGATTCCTTTAGCCATCTTCTTCTGATTTGTTACGGTTTATCTTTACTCCTCCTTTGCCCTTTATTGGGTCATTCTGACATTTTTCAGCCCATTTCATTGAACTGGTTGCACCAACAGTTTTAAATATTTTGACCTGTGATATTTCTACATGTGTAACAGCACCCACAATAACTCTCAAAGAATTAAACCCCGGTCAACAATGTATATATTGCTCTTTTTATTTTTAAATTTTAAAAAGTTGGTTTCGCTGCTAAAATGAATAATGGTGGGTGTGTTTTTATTGACATTTTAGCCTGGATCAGGCGTATACTTTTGAAAAGGATCTCCCAGCACTGCCCTTTGGTTCATATCTCCAAGCAGTCTTGGAGCGTGTGAACTGAATGGCTTTCAGATGAAATTAAGCCAGAAGATGCACCCTGGTAGTGATCTCCAACCCCTGGTGTGGATTCATTCAGTTCATGAGACCTAGGTAGACCTAGTTCAAAGTAACCTCACCTCGAGATGTGTCAGAACCTCGGTACCATTTATTTTGCTGTAAAAATCCATTCTCTCTGGGCCGTGTTCTTGGTAATGTAGGCATAGCCCCTGGTGGTTAAAAATCTGCTGAGACTACCTTCTCCCCTGTTGCCTTCTGTTCTCCTCTGACAGTGGCACTCAACTGAAATACAGAGGTATACACATTCAGCTCCAGATTTAGGTATTGGTTACTGCATCCTCATTTAAAAATGAACCAGTGCTCTTCTGAGCTGGTCACTAATAGAAACAACAGCAGCTGTCACCTGAACAGGATGTACGTGTTTTCAAAGTTTCTGGGTAGAGAGATAGATTACACTCGGGTGATCGTGTCCACATTTGCCTATGTAAGCATTGCCACTTGCTCTGCAAGGAAGTTTTGCCATCGTCGACATCATCATCATCAAATGCATTTCAAGAGTGTGTAATTGTATTGAATTTCTATAGAGAGTTGGCTGCTTCTTTCTCAATTCGGCCTCAAAAAGTAGGAAGGGTGTAGTGAGGAAAGCAATTGCAAACTCTAGAGATCCCGTGCTGCTGGTGGTTTTGTTCAAAGATGTGCACAGGACATTAGCGTTCTATAAAGATAAAGGACAAAGGCCTAGATGGGATCTGCATTAAAGGGATGGTGAGCCAATCCTTCCCTCAGTTACACTGTCACAATTCCTGCAAATTTCTTCTCATTGTCAGAATGAGATCATGGTTTGTCTTAGAGGAAATGAGAACTAGAGAAAATGAAGGGAACTGAGAAGGCACTGGAAAAAAGTTACAAGTAAGAAAGTGTGAAATAATTTATCTAGCATAGAATGAAAAGAAAAACTGTTTTGTTCTTAGGAAGGAATGCAAAGGGAATGGAAAGCCACGGGCTCAAACTTGTGATTCTGTAATTTGATCTGTATGTGCCAACCTTGTGAGAAGTCCATTTTAATGATAACATATACTTCTCAAGAAAATAATGGTATCTGACTTTAATGGCTGTAGTTGCTGTAAAAATGAAGGACTCCACCTTGAATCAAAATGAAGATCTTATTCAACAGTTCTCGCTTTCCCTGACAAAGGGGATTAGTGTTTTAGGCCGGGATCTCTCAGCTCTTCATGCATTCCCATACAGAATATTAGGAAGGGAAAGAGAGTTTCAGCTACCCCTTTATTCCTTCCTCCCTCTCTCAGGGAAGCCACGGGACACAGTAACCCATTAAAAAGGTCAAAATAAGGAAGGTCAAATGGCTTCATTTACTGTGACTATTAATCTCAGTTACATGCATAAACTTTTTACATATGGGAACTTATCTTTCTGTTCAGCAAAGATGTGGAGGCCTAGTTCCCTCTCCCTTTTCCTTCTCTCCCCTTTTCCTCTCATTCTTGTATTTCCATCCCTTCATTACACTGCATTGGCATAAAGTACTACATACAGGGAACTCAGAATCAGGCCCTATTCTGTGCCACAGATAGTCTGATATGCAAGAAAAATATGGTAACAAAAGAAAATACCTGAACTGCAGATACTTAAAATTACTTTATCTCTTTTCTATTTCTTACCTTTTTCATGTCAAAACATGAAAGATTACCTGAAATATCAGTTAAGCAGGGAAATATTATCCTAATAAATGACCATGCAAGTATGTGCCCGGTAAGTTATTTGATTAAACAGGAAGCTAGAATCCTATAGATATCCACAAATAAAGCCCCAAATCTAAATGACTGTATCGTTAGCTCATTTGTAAACTGTTCCAGATGTAAGATTTTGGCAGCTTTCCAGTAGGCTGGCTGCAGTCTGAGCTTTCCTGCATCCGCAGTGAGAACTGCAATGCCTGACTCTTCAAGGAAAAGCTCCACAAGGCTGACGACAAATTATATAAAGTAACAACCTGCCTGGCTGGCAAAGAGAAATTCAGACAGATCCCCGGGCAAAGAATGCCCTTTTTCCTGGGGCCAAGCTACAGCCGTTTGACTCTGGATGTGTGATCGATCTGCATTATGCATCACCCTGTGAAAGCCCCTCTGAGAAGATCATTTAGTGATCATATCAGGGACTCCACTGCTAGAGCCTTGGATGTTATCTGGAAAAACACAAGAGACAGACGACTGGCAGGTGAGAAGGACATTGCATAAGCGTATTTTAAGATTTGTAAGGGACCTTAATCAATAATGGTAATTAGTGGTATCATTTGCATAATGTATTGATGTCGCCTCTAAGTATTTCTCCAGCTTTTTGTTTCTGTGTTATTTCAGTGCTATGCCTGCAGTGGGACTGTATGTGCTCATCTAACTAGATGAGATAAACATCAGCTAAAAGAAAAGGAGCAGTGAATTTTGGTGCAAACTCCTCAGACTGAAGTGTGCTGAAGCATTTTATTTTGCTGTTAGGTCAGACCCTGTGCTTTACTGCTGTGATGTGCTTCAGTGAGTTGCGTTACGGAGTGTTTTGCAGCCAAGGAGTGTGTCAGTTGGAATATCTGGGCTGTGCACTGCGCGATCACTGGTATTTCCTCTGGCAAGGATTTCAGTGCTGTGAGCTCCAAGTGAGTGTCAGGTATGCCAGAGCTAGGCTTCTGAGATATAAATTACCAAGCAACTATATGGTTACAGTTCACATTTTAATTTTGACTTGCAAAGACTCAAAAACCCGGGGCAAACCATAATAGAGGGCTGGAGGAGAAGAGAATTTAACTTGCTTTATTTTCCTCTTCTGTTATTGTCTGTCTGTTAGATTGAATGCTTCTCATTCACCCTGCTGGGGATGTTACTTTTATTATTGTGGCATTTAGAGGTTTCAGAAAAGGCAGCAGAAATGCACAATGGGTGTGACATGCCAGAGGGATCACTTTGGTTTGTTTGTATACTTACAGTGGGGGCAGTTTATCCCGGAGGGAGGGAAGGAGGGAGGAGAAATGCGAATAATGATAAGATCAAGGATGAGATGACCAAGAAGTAGACTGTATGGCTCACTAATGTAAATTGAACTTTTACATCATTCTCTTGCACTTATGTTTTGGAGAAATAAGAGCAGCTAAGTGCATAACCGATATTTGTGATGGCGCGCCGATTCCAAAACTGATTACATCAGGTAATCTGGCAGTGAATGACCATGGCCTATAAAGAAACACAGGGACAAAAACCTGCTTTAAATTAGAGCAACTCATAAAAATCTTGTTCTGTCCACTGTGTTAGTGGCCGGATAAATTCTGTGCCTGTTCCCACAGATGGCAAAGGACAGTGAGTTTCTTGGGCGGAGCACCTCAGCTTTACCACTGTTTTACAGTAAAACCTCGTGGTCACAAGAGATGGGGACATGACATCTACTTTAGTGCTCAGCAGTTAGTCACAAACAGGGCAGTGTTGTGAAAGTGCCGGACATTCACCTCTTTTCCACGGCAAATTGAACTGAGCAGGTTGTCCATTTCATTTCTCAAAAGTGTGTTAGAAAACTGGACTTTTTTGGTAGCTTAAAGACCACAGGGCATGGAGCAGCAGTCACAATGTGCATCCTGATGTTGGGACGTTGCTGAAACTCCACTGGAAGGAGCACCAAGAGGAAAGAAATTCTGAGTAAAAAGGCATGGATGTTACTTACACAAATCTAAAAAAGGGAAGCTGGTGGGGCCAAGTCAGCCTTTGTTTAATCTGTGTGTTGCCTGGTCAGCTGGACACTTGTTTACCCTGGCATTCATTTCCATTCCACCTGCTAGAGATGTTTACATGAATGCTTTGAAGTAAGGTTTTTAATTTATAGTTAAGCTCAGAATGGCATTTGCATCAACAGACTCCAAGTACCTCTGGCCTGCATCCACGCAAGACAACTATTACCAACTGTCTTCTATAAATTCTTTTTCCTCTCATCAGTTCACATAGGAAAGCATATAATGGCATGTAATTTATACCTTCTGTATGTGACCTACATATGAAAATATGCAGGTTTTATCAGAATACGAAAAGGCCCTGATAAACGTGTATATTTAACCTTGCATATGATTGTCAAATATTTGGGGGATAGACAACTGCTAATTATATTTCTTGAGACTCTGTCACATTCCTAGAAACGAGGAGTGAACGTGAACCCTTTAGCCTCTTTAGCTGTGCTGATAAGGGTCGGCATGTTTTTATTCTACTTGGCAGATAGTTATGAGCCATCACAGTTTTTATCAATACAAGGCTTAGATGTTAGAGGACCCTTAAAAGCAGTGACAGTTCCATTTTCCAGGCTGTGCTGGTGATGTAGGCTTGTCAGCCCGCTAGTATATTTGGGCTGCTGTCAGTCAGAAAGACAGAAAATTGTCAGGCTAAACCACCAATAAGCAGTGCAATGTGAAGTAGAGATACCAGGGTGTATTCCTGAAAATAACTCATGAATAACAAGAGATTCAGGAAGAGAAACAAAACAGCAACAAGTTGTGTTGCTGTTCTGTTTGTTCTCCGGAATATCAGCAGTTTAAACTGCTGACTGCCTAAAAATGGTAAAGAAGGGTCATGACACTGAAATAAGAAATCTACTTAGATCAGCAATTTGTGTTATCAGGACACACCTTTAAAAAAGCACACGATATTTGCAAAAGAAAGAAGAAAATGTGAAATATGCATTCTTTATGGCATGTTCAAGAAAAAGTAATCCAAAAAATGTTTTGCCTTTAAAAACAACCTGCTAGCCTGCACACAGAAATAGCAAATCATGCAATATAATCTGATATAACCATCGAACAGGCAGTACTGTCTACCTCCTATAAATAGCCTGGGAAAATATCATGGAAAATGTCTTTGCCATTAGATCATGTAGTCTTAATGACACAAAAGAAAGGTAGCATTAGTCTTGGACAAAAAGTATCAAAAGTATTTAAAATGCTATTAAAATTGCATGGAACTAAAAGATTGTAGCTGAAGCCGCTTTGATTTTGAGTGGGTGCAGTAAAGGGATGCAAATGAATACGGACTGTCGTCTCAGATCACCTCTGCGTGCTGTCCTACCCTGGCCACGATGGAGTGCTGCAGAGCGGCACCCTCATGTTGCCTCTGAACCCCAACACCAGAGCTCAATTACCGTGTGTTCTGTTTCATCATGTCAAAGAATGGCCTGTGATTCAGCCAGCTGGGGCCAAGCACGCTCCTAGAAATATGGCATATTATTATATCGTATTATGATATGTTATTATTATTGTGTAGACATGGTATATTGTATAAATATGGCATATATTTATACAATACCTGTCCTGAGGAGCAGGGAGTTGCAGCTCGGCATAGCCACATCATGGTCAAACCACTTTTGATGGCAGCACAGCTCATGGGTTTCCACTCAGCGTCTTTCCTCCTCAGTTTATGCAGAGTAAATCTAGATGCATGTTTATAGTCATGTCTGGTGATCTGAAAATGTGGAAAATGAATCACTGAATAAATCACTAAACACAGTGGAGGCAATTTCAATGACTAGGATATCAAAAATGCCCAGTAGAGACGGGACACAAGTTGAGGCAATGGAAGGAACAGCAAAGAATGAGAGGATGCAGTGAGACTCAAGTTGCTAGATTCCCTAAATCGGCGACATGAAAATTGTAAATTTTCCTGTAACTACATTCACAAGAAATAGAAACATTTCCTTGGGAATTCCCACTTTATTCCCCTTACTGATGTCAGGCCCCATCTTCAGCTGGGAAGGGAAGCACATTCTGGCTTCTTCAGTGGACAGACCCCCCCAATAGAGACCAGGATTTTATGTACAAGAAGGGCAGCAGTGCAGAGTGAGCTTCCCCAGAGCTTGCAAGCATCATTCACAGCTCTGAAACATACATATCCTCAAAACATTGCAGACACATTTCTCTTAGTGCCTCCACTGTTGACTGAATTATTTGCATGATAGACTGTAGATGACCTAGTGTAGCATTCATCTGCATTGCACTAAGTGCCCACCGTGGGACACGACTGAAAGATCCGGGCTTTTGCATTTTCACCTGTATTATTAGAAAACACATTCAGACACTGAGTACAACTGATTACTCCTATACCTCTTTTTTTTTAATGATGAAAAAGCTAAATTGTCTTCTGAAATATCTAGTATTATAGAAAAAAAAAAAAGAATATGTAGGTAGTCTAGGTTTGGAGAATTATTGCCAGTTTTGCTGCAGTGGCTTAGTGAAAGTCCGGGGGAAAACATTACTTATTTGGTATTTCTTTTCTATTTAAAATTATATTATCATTTGTTTACCTATTTACCATATATCATTTTGAATTATGTCATTTTTTTCTTAATTGAAGTTCAGTAAAACCTCTCAATATTTCATTCACCCAGAATTAAATTCATTTTATACCTTTTGGCCCACTAAAAATGTAGTGAGCTTTTGCCATCCTTGTTTTTCTTGGTTTTGTTTTCTGTTAATTGCAAAAGAAATGAAATATTACTCATTTGCAAAGATCTGTTACAGACCATTTCTCATTATTCCTGCTTTGCTAATGTTTGTATAATCTGGAAAGATTATGTATGTCCTTGTAAGTTACTGCTAAAGATGTAGCCACAGAGAAAATTCTGGGACTGCAGAAAAAGTAATTCCATCAAACAATTATTTTCTATTTAAATTCCTTTCAGAAGACTATCCATCAGCTTTTACTTGGTTTTCATGTGTTTAATAAAGGCTGGGTTCATTTTGAATCTACTTATGAAGACTTTCTATGCAGGCCCCTTTGAGTAGACCTTTTATTTTTTAATTTATGATGGTTAGCTAGAATTATATCATATTTAAGTTTTTCTTGCTACTGGCCCTATCAATGTTTGCATGACTTGCCTAGGATCACTGGGAGCATCTGAGACACACTTTCTGCTTTTGCTGATGGAAAATTTCTTCTTCACTGTCAGCATCCCTATATTTCCATTGGGTTTATAATTGCTGTTTTAACTTATACTTTCCCCACAACTCTGATGCCTTAAAACATGCCTTTTTATGGATTGCAAAATCTGTGACTATAGGATTTACTCATTTTTTAACAATTCCTAGCTATTGCTTATATGACCAGGCGTATATATGTGTGCGTGTGTGTGTGTGTGTATATATATATACACACACACACAGAGGAAGTAAAGGAAGTAAAGAAAGGAATTTTCATCCTTGGGAAATTTTTGAAGCCCCAGGTTAAGGTAAAGGGGTTTGCATTACATTTTACCTATCCCTAAATTTATACTTACGCAGAAGATAAATTACTGCTTTAAGTGTTTGCTTTGTTCTGAGATTGGAGAAATAGATTTACAGCGTGTGTAGGTGAAATAAGGTTTTAGAAAACTGATACATTGTGGAGCTTGAGACCACTTGATATATAGCTTCAGATACCTCATTGTTTGGCTATAACAGCATTTTTAGGAAATGACTAAGCCCTGATCTGGAGACAACCTCCCATAGATTTGATGCTTCATTCAGGCTGTTATATAAAACTTGAAAATAGCCACTTTTCATGAGGTAGAGAATGATCAAGGTATTGATTTGATATGTACTTGTAAATAGACTGTAATTTATGGAAAAGAAACAGGAAAATAGTAAACAGTTGTCTGATAACAAAAGAAACTATTTGTATAATAAAGCAGGTACAGCATATCCAGTGCATAATATAATTTCTTTTTGCTGAATGGTTAAATACCTTTATCGTGTTTAAGTTTCCTCCTTTTGAAAGTGCTCAAGAGCCTTGTTGTCATCCATGGAATGGCTAAACAAGCTTGTAGTATAACCATTTTTTTGAGAAAATATCAATTTCAATGATGTGATTTATAATTCTTCACATCTTTCAAATTCAGATATCAAATATAATCAGAAATAATACATTTCATACGCAGCATATGTTTGTCTATTTTTTGAAATTGTTGCCACCTCAAATTTCCAATAAGATATATAGAGTATTATATGCCTCTTTTAGCACTGTTGTTTTTATCATGGAATGACTGGAATTTATTTAAGGCAAAGTCCAGTGGTCAAAATCATCATTAAAATGGCATTTGGAATTAAATGCATCGTTAGGTTCTTATTCCATGTTCTCACTATCCATATGAAAGTGTAGAGAAGTGCCGGAAAGATTGTAGCTGCTCGTAGCATGATTCCAGCGTTGTTTATTTTCAGCTGCTGGAATGTCTTGTTTCCAACACCCTCGTGCTCCTGATTTGAAGTCTGACCCCAATAGAGGTTGGAGCACTCATAGGGAAAAGAAAGTGCGCATACTCTGTCACCTTGGGTATTTGTAATGGATATTTTCATGTGGCAAAACTAAATTACAGTGTTGGTGGGCTGGACAATCAGAAAGTTTTATTTATGACTTTCACATTTTCCTCCATTAGTGAAATTTAAAACATTTATTTCATGGAGCTCCACCATCATTTCTGTAATCAGGCTACAACAATGGCACTATTTTGTCCAAGTTTACAATAAGAAGTACACAGTATGCTAAGCATATTATAAAAGTGGTTGCTACAAAATCCTCATGCATTCAAGTTACAACAGCTGGAGGGGATTATGGAAATACACCCTTTTTTCAGCATTCTGTTTTTCCACAGTCGTCGTAGCCAGTTCTAGGACCACAGCAAACAGCCACCAACCCCACGTCCTGTCCTGTGCCTGGGATATTAGGGATGCATATAAGAGGAATTCAGTCCCAGGACACTTCAGCAATTAGGAATTTTTAGAAATAACTTTGCAGCTTTATTGGGGACTCCAAACTGATTCTTTATGAGCATGGGCCAAGGAGGGAGGGAGCACACCCAGAGCAGCCCGCAAAACATGTCTGAGAGGAACTGAGCAGTCATGTCGCTCCGCAAGCGGAGAATGAGCTCCCAGACGTGAAAAACATCGCCGTTCCATCAGGCAGCTTGGACGTGAGGGGAAGGAAAAAAACGATACACCTGGCAACCACCTGTTAGGAAACCAGCCTCATCATTTATACTTTTCAGCATGCAAGGCTTGTATGAGGTACACATTGTCAAACGGGGATTAAAAATGAGTGAGAAAGATGAAAATTATGGTCTGCTCTCTCTGGGCCTAGTTTCATAATTCATCATTGTGGAAATTGTTAAACTCTAGTCTTAAATGCTGGATGCTACAAGACGAGCAGCGTTGTGTCTCTGCTAGAAGCCTCTCCTTATGACAGACAACCAGGAGGCCTCATCTTCTCCTGCTCTTTGAACGTTCGTATGCACTTCCCAGAAGCGGGGGCTTCCGATTCCCAGACCCAGCTCCCCGGGCTGTATATTCTTTCGGCACCAAGCAGATATTTTGCACATCTGAAAGACCATTATATATTTGAAACATTCCTAAAAACTGCTGAAAGTGCTGAACTGCTTTGCGTCTGATTGCTTAGAAGGAGCCTTGCTCACAAAATATTTCAACTGCTACAGTTCTGCGAACATCTGGACATCTTCCTTACGTCAGAGGTGGATGATGAGATCCAGATGCTATGACTTACTGATGTTTTCATTAACTTCTTAGCAGTTTTGTCTTTGTTTTGTTTACCAACTGCAACTTCTTAACTCCAACTCGCATATGTGAATGTTACTGGGCAGAGCGGGGAGAAGAGCTGGAAAGGAGGGGGGCAGCCAGAGAAATGAAATTAGTGTTTGGCCTAGATCCAAAGTAACTGATTTCTCTTATTACAATGTGCTGTTCCAGGATGTGGAGCCTGTGGGAAGGTCAGCCCCAGATGATAGGAAACATTTCACCGAGCTGCTATTTTCAGTAAAAATGAGCTATATGATTTGCTAATTATGTTCTAATTTAAGAGTAAACATGTTAAGCTATGAAGACAACAGGAAATAAGGACATAAGATAATATCAATGGCAACCTCCTGAACTTTGCATTTACAATTATGCCTAAACCTAACTGCCATACAGAGATTATTTATCACTCTGAGGGAATGCCACTATTGCAGCAGACACAGGAGGGAGCCTAGTTATATTGTAGGCTACACATTAGGAACTAACTGAATGCTTCTTTTAAGGAAGATGTTGGCAATAAACGGAGTATGGGGACCAAAAAAAAAAAAAAAACCCCAAAAAAAAAAACCCAAACCAGATCCAAGCAGCTGTATAGTATCTCTGTGGCAATAGCAATAAATGTTTTATATGTTTGCTAATTTTATATGATAGAATTCAACTTACAAGAATTTCAACCATTTCCAAAGGCTAGTTCCTTCAGCTTTTTCCCACTGAAAATAGAATTAGTGCTGGCAGAACAGCTTCTCTTGCAATGCACATCTCATTAAGAGGCTGAGGTGGATTTTCAAAAACTGACTAAACTTGTATTTTGCATTTTATGTAGCTATGCAGTTAAATTTGGGGAGGGGGGTGAAAGAGAGAGAAATATCAGAGCACATGGATTGATTGATTGATACTATTATTCACTAAACGTTGCAGCATCCTTAATACTGTGTAAGAAACTGAGATTGAGAAAGTCCTGTTTTGAAAAAAATTATAATCTGTACAGCAACCACTATCAGTGCTCAGAGGGAGGAGATAAATTCAGAAGCCATATGAATATATTTATTACGTACTCCATAAAAATGCAGTGGTCACTCAGACCAGCACAGGCAGAGAATTTAACAGTCGTCTGAACTTCTTCCTGCAGTGCCACATTTACCAGCTTTCAGGGACCCAAGGAGGGCTGGAGCTCTGTAGAGGAATAGAGGAGAGAAAAAATGGTCCAAATTCTCCCAGCGCAGGAAGTACTGGGGTGCTGGGTACTGGGGCCTAGAGGTTGCTCACTGGTATCAGTATTTCCAGACTGTGAGAAGATCAGTTAGCAGTATAGTTTATTTTTGGAGCATGGATATGTTTGTCTGAGGTTGCTCGATGTGCACATATCTGTGTTGATCTTATACAGAGGCATCTAGTAGAAATAATAGGAATGTTTAGGCAGATTTAACTTCCAAAGGGCAAATCAAACATACAACAAAAGAATGAAAGAAATAAGAAATGGATAGCAGCTAGCCAGTCAGTTACTTGGACAGCAGAAAAAAATAGTGTAGCACAAGTGGGTAGTAAGATCTGAGAAGGAATTTTCAATGTAATGTATCAAAAAGCTGTGACCAAATGTGCATAGAGGTTGCAAGGTATGATTTTGTGATTTCATCCTACTTCTTCACTCCCCATCTCTCGTGTGATTTGACTTTAGTTGCATCTTTAATTTCCCATGTTCTCTTGTGTGATAATAGGATAGAGCCCATCCATGACTGTAGCTTTTGGATTATACTCTAATACAAATTAGAGTGGTTTATGTTTTGCAGTTTCTGGCAAATACGGATGAGAGTTTTGCGCGTTTCTCCTAGGGAACTTGCCCAACAGAAAGCCACTGCTGAAAAAGCATAGGGACTAAGGAAAATCTGCATTCAGCTTTTCTCTTGTGCTTTCAGTTTTTCAGGTCTCTGTAGTGAACCAATACAACTTCATTTGGCAGAGAGGTAAGACAGAACCAACACAAGACTATGTTCAGCTTTAGATTAATTGTCTCTTTCTCTCTGTTGATGCTCCAAAAGGCTTTCAGTCTCTATCAGGATTCTGAGAAGCTCACGTTCAAACTTCGCAGCATCCTTTCAGAGTTTCTGCCATGTTACTTTTGCTACTTGATGATGAAGCTCTATTTTGGCAGCCCCATCCTACAGTAGCAAAGTGTCTGCGACCCGAGCTGAAGTAACAACTGGCCTGCCCTGGTGAGCCACAGACAAGAAGGGTTTGGCACGTGCCTTTGCCTGTTGCTGCCAGTCACAGCAGAATATCTCAAGGCATTAAACTGGCTCTGAACCATAAGACTGAGGAAAATGGAAAATTGTGTTGTCTGGTGTATACTTTATATAACGTTAAATGTACGAGAGGCTCTTGTTTGCTTTTACTTGGTTGATCTGATATCCTTCAAGGCAGCCAAGTCCTTGAAATATATAAAATAAAGTTTTACTTTGAAAGGCTGGGCAGTAAGCAGTTTTCTTCCAGCCGTGATTTTTATATAACATGTCTTCTTATCTGCACTTGTGCTTTGCAATGTCATTTGCACATCTTTGCAGTCAGTGTTCAGAGTTGAGGGGACGGAGATGTGGCTGTGAAGTGTTCCCAGAAGGCTGGTGCAAAAGAAGCCTGGCCTCAATCTTTTGTTTTCTCTCCATATCTGTCACTTGTCAAACATCTCTATTTTGCCCTCAGACAGGTAGGCAGCTTCCTGGTGTGTTGTGTTTGCCTTGACATACTAGCTCTTGCCATGCCTACTTCTGTTCATCCTGAACACTTTCATTTAAAGATGGCAAATTAAAGCTTCAAGCATGTGAGATTCATCTGCCATGATTTTTCTGCTGATCGGTAGTTCAGCAAACATTTCTGGGTTTTGTTGAACTCTACACAGAGATGAACTTCAGGGAGCACTGCCGTACACAACCATGTACTAAAGTGATGAGGAAGCATAAAGATTTTCAATGCAAATGAAAACAATTTTCCTGAGCAGCCTGGTAAAGAGAGGTTTGCTTTACTCTCAATTAGGTTGTTAAAGAGTAATCAGTAATTTCGGGGGGTGGAGGGGAACCAACAACACAAAAAATAACCCCAAAATTTTTGAGTGATCTTGCTGGAAGAGAGTTCAGATTAAAACAAAATTTTGGTAGGTTTCAAAAGGCAAAGAAACATTGGATAGAAATTTTGAGGACAGTTGCATAAATCAAGCTGAACACTAATTTTGTCTCCTGCTGCTTTTAACCAATGATGCAGTGACAGAGACTCGTGTAACAGATCTGAAGAAGAAAAACTTTTGTTCCTAACATGAGAAGATGCTGCCTAAAAATCTCTCATTGTGCAGAACAAGGAGGAACCGGATTACGATCAGACATTTATGTTGATGAATTTGTTTGTTTTTCTGCTATAAGAATTTGCTGAATGGACATATTCACAATTCCAGTTCTTTAATACAAAAGTGCTGACCATGTTCTTCTGCAGACCACATATTTTAGAAAACCAAGAACCTAACGAGACTTACACTACTGATAAAATCCTGACATTCGATCTTGTAGCCAGAATTAGATGGATTTTTACAGCTGTATCAATGAAGTAAAGGAAGATGATGTTTCCATGTGATTTTTCCAATCTAGTATATATTAGTACATACAGAGCATACATACATACATATGTGCATGACTCTTGCTATGTTGATTGGCCTTTTGGATTTCTGTATAATAGGGTGAAGTGAATGAGATAAGCATTCTTAAGCAAAAATAACCCTGTAGTCAGAATTTTTAAGGTTGTCTACTAATGATTCTTCCTTACCTTTAGATCTAATTTTGGGGTCAGTCCAGAGTCCCCCGAGAGCTCTTTGTTGGTGGGTTGTGAGTTCATCTTTTTGCATCTCAGATCATATGGGATAGCTGTGGTTCCTTTTCTAAGGCCAAAAAGACTATTATGATCAACAGCTCTGACCTTCTACATTATAAATGCCATAAAATCTCACACAGCAACTTGCATATTATTTTAGAAAGCTATATATTTTAATTCAAAGAGTTCAGATATCTATCTTCTGAATTTTCATACTCTAAAATAGCTTCTTTGATTTGATTTTGAGTCTTTTGTTCATTGGAAGATAAAATTATCTGTGGTTTGTTAGGACGCTCAAGCAAGCTCTCCGATACTTCAAGCGGAGGGAAAATGACTGCACAAATATTTATCACTGGCATCAGCACAAGTATTATAGAAACACAGACTCCTTGGCTTATTTCCCAGCCATGGCAGCTTTTAAGAGAACTTGAAGTCACTTTTCAATTTGAGTCTGTTCTTTGAAATTACTTGGTAAAATCTGTTCCATTTCTTATGGGCATATGTTGTCATCTACAGGCTTTAAGGCTTTGGCCTGCAAATATTACATATGTTTGTTTTGTATCGTTTCAAAAGAAACCTCCTTCTGTACCTGTTAGAAATGTAGAAGTGCAGTGAAGTATCTGCACAGTTATGTTCCATGGTATTTTAACCTTACTGAAGCTGACCAGTGTATATCTATAGTATAATCCTCTGGAGATTTTTTTCTTCTACTGGACAGATATGCAGGACAGTTGAAAGGATGGACACTCAGTGGAAAAAAAAAAAAAAAAAGATCAGATAGGAAATGAAACATCTCAATTTGTTGATTGAATAGTAGGTATTGCTAACTTGAACGTAGCTTGGGAAGTTTTGTAAGTATCTTGTAATAGGCTATTGGACGTGAAGCAATAAAGTCAGATGATCTCAAATGGAAATACTTTTTCACTGCAGAGAATTTAAATAGCTTATGTCTTCCTAGGAGCACGGAATTTTGCTGATGTGAAAGCAACAATAACCTCACTAAGGAAAGAATGTAGCCCAACAGAATATGAACAAGTTGAAGATAGGTATTTCGATGAGATTTCAAAGATCAATAAAAAGATAGTCCACATTTCTCAATCTTTCCAACTACCATGAGAAGTGGAAATAATTCAGCAAGCCTCCATAGAGAAGCTTGTAACTTGTACCCTTCCACTTAACTGCCATTGCAGCATTTATGGGTGACCATAAAACCTAATTCCTTTCCCAGTATCCCACTGTCTGAATTCCTATATTGTTCTCACTATCATCCCATCCGATCTATGTATTTAAGAAATAACGAGTCTCCTCTCTTTATTTTTTCTCAGACCGCAAAAAGCAAAAATTATTACCAAGAAACTTGTTCCACTTCTCTCGCAAGTCCATATTCTTCTTCCATATTTTAATTAGTAGTATTTATAATACTGCTTTTGCTCATAAGACATGTTATATTGTAATGTCACTGGGGTTAGCGTCCTCAGACAGCCCATTTGAAAGTTGAAACCGGTAGTTTCTGATCCTTGAGCCCACCACTGCTTTTAATAAGATCTACTGAAGCTGTTAGGAATTAAAGGTCATTACAGCTTTGTGTATATTTGGGCTATTTGGCAAAATTAGCTTGCCATGGTGGCCTGATGGGTAATGATGAGCACATCTGGTTCCATTTCTTTGGAGCTACCACAGCAAGATGTAATTTCAAACATGAGGTTTCAGTATCCACCACCTGGGGAAATCTCCACAGGGATTTAACTCTTCTCTGCCCCCATTAAAGATCATTCACTCCAGTGCTTCCTTTGTCTTCAGTGCATCATGCCATTTCATTACCATCATTTCAGTTTTCAGCCAGGGGCCGGTTTGCAATATTTGGTATGAAATTGTTCAAGACAAGGATAGACAACAAACGTGTACTTGTGCAATGCCTGGAACAGGTGCTGAGCACCCTCTTACAGACACGTCTCTCCATACAGTGATGGTGCTGTCGATGAAGTTTTGCTTGAGGACAGAAGGCTCATAGCAATGAGCAAAACTGATTATTTTTTCTCTGAATGGGAGAAATCTTTTCATACTGTACAATATCTTGCAAGAAAGAGATCATAATTTAGACCATCAGGAAAATTTATCTTTAAAAAACAGGAGTATAAAAATGTTAAAAACTATGATCTTTATGTATTATATATCTACAGGACTGCATTTTAAAGACAGTACAGTTAAAATGTCGACTCCAGTACCACAATAGGCATAGCAAAAAAAACCCCGCAGATGACCACAAGCATATTTTGACAACACAGTTTCTTAGTGCTTAAAAATACATAAAATTACTTTTATTATGAAAAAGGTCTCAAATTTAAAATGACTAGATCGACAGTTCTGTACGTCTTATACTTCTCTATTATTTTGCTGTTATTTGTTGAATTAAAAGGGCTTGAGTGGAAATGAGGGGCAACACAGATGTTTGGCTATATGTAGGAGTACACCAGAATTTCCATTTATATTTTCCTGTATTCTCAAAATGGATAAGGTTAGAATACACACCTGCCTGTTTTGCCATTAATGCTTGCTAGAAAGCATGAGAAATATAACAAAATATTATTCAGAAATATAGGAGGAAAATATGAAAAAAAAGGAGTAATCTAGTGGGACCGAAACTAATTTATACCAGTTCTTGAAAAGCAGACTGCGTTTTCTACCCAGCAAGTGGGAGCTTAAAATAGCCTTTTTGCTAGACACCAGTTTCAGTCATATTTGAATTTTCCTCAGCATTAAGGAATTATTAGTATAAGTCATGGTTTAACTGAAGTTGGGAACACCACGTGTTTTAATATATCATATTGGATATTGCAGAGAAGTCCTACTCAAAATATTTCTTCCTTTTCTCACAAACTCTGTCTGGAGCATGCTATACGCCATACTGTGACTGAACTGGATTTTTCATCAAAGAGAGCGTCATTAATTTTAATGGAGTTGCACCAAATATTCATTAGCAAAGTGATAATAACACTACAAAAGGCCCACAATACTTGAGCAAGTTTTCCTTGTCTCTTTTTCAGAAACAACATAGAAAGTCCTTTCATGTTTGAAGCTCCATGTGTATTTCTGCTGCCATTCCCGTACTCTACATCTGTGCACAGAAATAACAATTCCAACTTTGAAATGCAGCTGTCCAAGGAAAGGCAAAGAAGAAAAATCTGCACATCCAGCAGTTTTGACCTTCTAAAGCTAACATAAGACTGCCCTTTCCAGAAAAGTGTTACTTGCAAACGCCATGCTGTTCATGTAGGACAGCAGGATCTCCTTTCTTCATGCTTTCCCTGCAACATGCATACACAGTAACGTCATCCCATAAAAATTCCCGCGGTTCAATAAGCTCCCAGTGGAGGTGCGCAGGATATGAGTACAGCCACCTCTCCAGAGAGCTCACTGTCTCAGATGAGGGTAGAGGAAATTTTCTTAATGTTTATCTATAATGCTATCCTTTAGTAACTGGCAGTTACACAAGTTAATTCAGAAGCATTTTTGATGTGATGTATATATTTGTGTGTGTGATAGTAAAAGGCTTCAGATGTTATTCTCACTCACACTCGAGCCCTTGTAACAGTGCCTTGGTAATACTCTGCTCCTTTGAAGTCCCTTTAAATTCAACGTGATGGTACAAATAGCAATGAAACTCTAGCATTTTGGGCAGGGTGGCTCCTTTTAAGAAGAGAATATAACTGCTGAACCTCTGCAGCTGGTCATGGATGCGCTCAGCTGTCAGCGAGCGTGTTTCAGCCTTACCTTACTCCTCTCCCTGTGGGGCCAGGCAAATGAAACTGATCTCTTGGCGTGCAAGAAGGCGAGTGTGAAGGTGAGGTTTCTGTTTTTTCCCCGTGAACTCAGCATGAGCAGATGAGTTTACCACTGAATGTCTCGGACGCAAGTGAGCGCACTCACACTCCACTGGGTGTGAGAAATTAAAGGTGGGAAATAGCCTTGCATATAAAAAAAATAGAGCAGGGCTCAAAATCAAGCTTTACAGTCAAAATGTAATTCTGTTATGTGGCAAGACAATAAACTTCCAGGAGAACCAGGATCTGTTTTCTGAGTTATATAACTCCTTTCCCACTTGTAGCTTAATTTGAACTGGAGGCATGTTGTAAATATTACCGTAGTGTTAAATAAATTGTAGTAAATTGAAATGTCACTATAGGTAGAAAAAGAAAAGAATAAACTGTGCTGAGACGTGTATTTAGCAGACAGGTTTGTAAATTAAGGGTGAAAAGGGAAATTAAAGAGAGAAGCTCAAAATGGCATGCACAAGAACACAAGGCACTTGAAGAAAAATGATGCAGCATACACATTCACTGGAGAAGGAGTGCACTGTTTAACTTATTACTTTCTGTAAAGCCTTGTGAAATAGCAATAAAACCGAGAATCTAAATAATCCATTATTTCAGCAACCGCTAGTAAAGTAGACAAACAGCAACGTGGAAGAATCTTATTTTACCTGTCTTTGGCATGACAGTTCACAGATTCTTAACAGCTTCTACAGTAAATAGAGCTCCTGAGAGAATGACCTTTAAAGCTCTGCAAACCTCTTTAAAATTCTGAACTTTAAAATTAGCAGGATTTAGGCACTCTGTCTTCAGAAAGTATTTTGTATGCACGTCAGGTCTGTCATGAATGTGAGACTCTGTGTGTGGTCAGTACAGGTCTTGTTAAATCGTATAACTAGGTGGGCTAAATACATGCAATATACTATACTGATAAGTGTAACAGGAGTAAATAGGATCCCCCTGACTTATGCAAATAAGACATCACTAGTTTATTTAGCCATCTGTTCTGATTTGCTTAAGTATTTCTAAGTATGCCAGACATTACATTCACTTTAGTAGACTTTAGTTTTCTGCAAAAATGATTCTGGAGAATTCTGACTCATCCTGAAGAAGGATTTATTTCTTCTCTCACCTGAGTTAATTCCTTACAGATAAGCAAATATCAGCTCATCTAACGATGCATTACCTCTGTCCTTCTCGCCATTCACACTCTTGAAATATCATCAAGCAGTCAGACCAACTGTTTACAAAGATATCCCACTTATGGCCATAAGTGACATGAGTGCTTTATAGCTCTGTTATTTACAAGATATCAAAGTGGTTTCTTCGAGAGTAGTGCAATTTCCCTCCTGCTCTGGGCACATGAAATCAGTGAACCTAATAAACTAGAAAAGCCTCATTAATGGAAGCAACTGTCCTTTGTGAGTGAGCAGCAGAAGCGAGCAGATCAAAGGTGCCCCACTTCCTTCAGTAGTGTCTGCACATCTGTTTTCATTATATCGAATGTGTGGTTAAGCTTGCTGGTTCACAACAACAAAGCTTTCTGCTATTACTGTTTCTCTAATATATGCTGACTTCAGTTTTCAACCCATCTTTTTCTAAAAATATTTAAGCGTTTTAACTTGAAGTTATTGGTCTGATTGTTAGAAGCTGTGTCTAAGTTTAACTAGGGTGTTGAGAGATGGGATGCTCCTCATCTGGCTATACTAGATGTAAATAAAAAGATTAGACAGCTCGGTGCCAGAGTTAACTTGCCGTCAAAGTAACACCAAAAGCTGGTATTTTTTGCAACAACATGCAGCTGCAAACAAGCCCAGGACTGGATCTGCTATTATAATACTATGTGTGCTCTCACTTTTGAAAAAGAGACAGAAATCATAAAGAATTGTGTAATCTTTGTGTAGTTTAAGAAAACCTAAATAAAATACATAATCATAAGATCTTATTTGTCTGGGACCAAATTTGAAATCCAAGTACTACTTGGCAAAAATCTCATTGATTTCCTTTTTTTTTTTTTTGGGGGGGGGGAATCCAAGAGAACCAGATTAAATACTGAAATGTTTTCAAAATGTAGTAGTCTTTAACAGTAATCTCTAAGAAATACTTTTTTTTTTTTTAGTCTTTATCAAATAGGAAAAACTGTACACTATCAATTTAAAACACTGCCTACCCAACACCATTCTTACTCTTTTTTGTCTATTTTCCCACAAAAGATTTTACAGCAGATCATTCTTATGGAATATCACCCCTATTCCATAACCACAGACTGCCACACAGTAGTAGATTGGTAATTAGAAAATGTACTAGAAGCTACGCTGTGGACAAATCTCGTATTGGCCATATACATTTGACTGAGCAGCCCATCAAAACTGTAAGACACTAGTCTGATTGTGATGAGCAGTCATTGTAATGAACAGTGACAAAAAATGAGAGGTTGGCTAAACCAGTAATGCACTTTAGCAAAATTTTGTCTGAGAGGACAATAACAGGAGTCCTTTAAATTGTTCCCTCTCCTTCCATCTGGCATGCAGAACTGAGGAAGTTGATCAAATAAAATGAAAAATGCCACATATTTTTGCATAGTACTGCACATGTGTGATTAAAGACAGTGCTCAGTGCCTGATGTTGTTATGACCCAACGCCCATTTGAGTCCAGTTGATTCCTTCCTCTGCTTTGGCAGATAGGTGAAACAGTACTTACAGGATGATGAAATACTGCAAATCCCTGAGTCAAGGCCGCGCCAGGGCTTCATGATCAAGCTTTGCAGTGTATTTATTTCTGAATGATTGCAGCATTCACAAAAAAAAAAAAAAAAAAAAAAAAAAAGGCTCCTATTTACTTGTGAGAATGCAGGAGAAATCTGAACAATTTGAGAAAAATAAATCTCTCATGTAAAACGTCAAGAAACCCTTCTCTCTACTCAGGAAGGAAAACAGATAATTATAATTCTAGTGTTTCTATTTGTAACCTAACATAATTCTTCAGCTAAAGAGGACAAGCAGTGACTTTAAATAGGTCTCCTTGTTTCCTCTTGTCCATATCACTCCCCGAAGTGCTCTCCACCCTATCCTTGTTTGAGTGATATCCTTATTCATTCTTATTTATGAAGGTTAGGTCATCCAATTCACCTACAAAGTCAACAAAACAAGTTAACCAGGGCTTTAGACCAATAGTAAATGTTACATATCATATGCTCTAAGTACAAACTAGAAATAGTATAAACACTTATAAAAATGTTCAAGGAAAATGGATGCATGAAGAATGTTTATTTGTTTGTTTAGCTTTCCTTTGTTCACACATTCACTTGTTATTTGTTTAAAAGAGAAAACTATACAGTTGTTTGATTATACTAACTTTAGATAGCAGAGAGAATGTGTATATATAAAGCTGAATTTTCCTCCCAAAAATGGAAATGACAGCCAAAGACCATCCTAATGGAAAACTGTAGCTCCTACAAGATTTATTCTTCACAGTATGAAACAAATATTGAAGGTAACAAGCATGTAAACTTAAATTTTGCAAGTACTGATTCTAACTGCACTCCATTTTACATGCTTGTCTCTTAATGCGTCCAGAAGGGTCTGGGCTGTGTGAATCTGAATATAGAATTTAGGGTAGTGTCTTGCAAGCACAAAGCTTATCCTACAAATAAATTTGAGCATACCCTACACACGTACACTGCTCACAAACAGTGCATTTAAATTTGTCAGCAAAATTAAGCCAGAACCTGAAAGTATAAGAGGAAGTAAACTGGTCATCTATGTGTTGAAAGTACACATTTAACAATCTGTATCACCGAAAAAATATGAGCCATTTCTTTTCAGCTACATCATGAGTATTACTTTAAATCCATAATATTTCTTTAATCTACTTTTTCTTTTCAGAACTGATCATTCTTATTTAAATTTAAACTGTGGTGCTAATGGATTTTTTGTTCTTAGAGCAGACTAACAAATAGCAAGATATCATTGTTGTGAGGCTTGTGATGTCATTGGTTTTCACCCAATTTAGGCTACTAATCCCCATGACAGATTAGTAGTCTGTCTTGGATAGCAACGTAATCATACATGAGAAAGAAAATATTAAGTCTGGATGACCTTTGGCAACTCATGACACCCTTGTTAGATGCCATCTGCATAAATATTACCTTATGTCTCTTGTTATTCCAAATAAAAAGAGGTCTCCATGTTCACGGTAGAGTAAGACTTCCCGAATGCCAATGCCATTGAGATGACTTTGGTAAAGTTCCTAGGTCCACAGTGCTGAGCCACATGTGCAAAAAGAGGAATGCAGCTTTTTGGGGTAGCATTGGGGTGTCGCTATAAAGTAGCCTGCGCTCCAGTAGTGGTACTTAGGCCACAGCTTGGGCACTTCTGTCTTAGAGATTTCCTTTTTTCTTCTGATCTTAAGAGAACTGGAAAAACAAGAACAGAATCTGAGGGGGATCCTAAGTCATGTACTTATAAATTTGGTGATTCTGTGAATGTTTTGAGAAGGCATCGTGAAAAAGTGTCAGTTTTCCAGTGTATTACCTGTGGTCCTCTCTCTCCTTGGTCTGGTAAAGCTCAAAGTATCTGTCCCTTAAGATCAACCTCTGCAGGCTCTTGCCAAGGACATAAAGTATTAAGGATACGTGGTAGTTACGGAAAAGAAGGGGTGTTTTACATTTCATTTAATACACTTGCAGATATTAAGGCGCTTACTCTCCACTCTGTCACACTGATGTCCAGTGTCTTAATACTTGCATTAAATGGATGTGAAAAGCCAGAACTTTGAAAGTTCAGGCAATAAGAAAATTGTGACAAGCACTCACAACTTGCTAAAGTGTATGTTGATAGTTATATAGAAAGCACGTATGTCAATGCTTTCAGCTAGGCATTTCAACAGCTTTTGAGAAGCTTTAGGGGACTTGCTGAGCTGTGGGAACTCGGAACTATTGATTGGGTTTGAGAGACAAAGTATGATTGTATGTACTGAATGTATAAAAAAAAGGGCTTTCTTCACTGTCTCTTTAACCACAGTTACTTTTCCTAATTGAGAAAATTATTGCCAGTATCTACAACAGAGTGGATATATGTAACTGCCAAATCATTGGTCAGTTTACACCTTTCTTTTTATATGTAAAATAGGGATGACCAAATAATGATTTTCTGAAACTTAACTGTTTCTTGAAGGTCTTTGACAGAAGCATTCACCAAGTTTGTTTGTCCTATATGTCGTTAAAAAGTGATTTTATTTTTTTCTACCAAAGGATGAGTGATTAGCCACCCTGTTGCCATTCCTCATGAGAGTATTTGGGAGTGGGCTGTGGCTGTTCCAGTGTCCCAGTCCTCACTCAGCCTTCTCTGGGAAATATTATTGCATGATAGTTTAGCTCAGGATACATTTTATATCAGTGTGATTTAGCTACTACCCATTCTCAGCAAGGGAACTTCCATATGCCATCTTCTACTTCTGCGCATGTGCCAGCCTAGATACCGCCTGACAACACTGATTTTAGATGCCAAAAACTTCTACCCTTTCTCTAATGAAACACTTCATTTCAAACCCTGTTGCACTGAAGAAAGTGGGAATTTTGCCAGGACTTTATCCTATCTGCTTTCTGAGACTACCCATGAAAATGTGCTATGTCATGTGACGTTCCCAGCACAGCGTTGGGTAGGGTATATCCTGCAGAAAGACATCTCTTATAAACAAGATTTAGCAATCTTGGAGGGAATTTCCTGCTGTTGGTCAGATTGTTTTGAACACCATTGACCTTGCTGCAAATTTCTATTCTAAGAGCAGCTATTCATCTGTGTCCTAGGATCAGTTGCTTTGATGACAGTAACTGCTGGGGAGGTGGATAAGGAAATCTAGAGACACTCGTTCCAGTTGTGAGGCCTGCTGATAACCAGCCCAGACTATGCTCTGGCTAGTCTATACCAATTTAAACACTGTTTGGAAGGAAATAGCTTCAGTGAGGAAGGAAGCAAGGGAATGCGGAAAACAAACCAAAAAAATTCCAAGTATAGCATTAACCTAGACCACATCGTGTTGCCATCGTACTACCAATACTGCACAGCGAAACACAGGGTGAGCATGCTTCAGATTGCACCAAAAATATATTTCTAAAATGCACTGGCATTTGAAGCATTCTCAGACGCTCTTCAGATTGCCAGTCCTTATTATGCAGATGAATCTGCACCATTTGTTCCTACTTTGCAAAGAATGTCACATTCCTCAAAAAGAAAAAATATTTCATACACTTGGGATTGTAATGACTGATTCATGAACAGTTTTTACTAAACACAAGGAGGAGATCTAGGAACAAAAGCTAAACCATAGGGAGCAAAACAGACTGATTTATTTAGTTGGTCTCATGTCTTCTAACTCAAAAACTCTTCTAGCTTTTTAATCTCTCCTCTAAAAAAAATATTTGTGTAAGAATTATGTTTTAGTGGACCTAATTTCTGGAAATTAATTGCTTCTTTGGTCTCTTTGGATGGATGGACTTCATAGTCCCCAAGATGTTTGTAACATAAAGTAGTTTTCATGTGTCAAATAATTCATAGCCCTTAGAAGCTGAAGCCCCTCCAAAAAAGCACCTAATCATACGGAAATTTAAGGTAAAATAGAGACAATCAAAAATTTAATTTTGATCATACTGCATGAAGGGCATCTTCGTAGTAGGGCTGATTTCTCCAGACAGTCTCAACATTTCATAGGAAATCCTTCCATTTTCTCTCTGTTTTTCTATATAATAAAGAATAGACTATGACTATATAATAAAGAACACATATAGTCTGAAATTATTAGAAATGTTAAAAAAATTGCAAAGTCTGCATAATGAGGATCAAACATTTAGTAAATATTCAATATCATCATTTTATATTGACACTATTAAGTGTATTACATCATTCTCAATACTTTAGATTCTTATGTAAAGAATAAAACAAGATTTTTATATAGTGACTTACTGAACACTTTTAAACAGCTCTAAAAGACACAATGGATGCTCAAGGTACCAGTTTATGTAGGGTTTTGGAACTGGACTTCTGAGTCATATAAACAAAACTTTAATTTATTACCTTTTCTTTCAGTATGTTTAATGAATTACTGAATGTAAATGTTTCAATAGTTCTTCAGTGGAGGTTCTTGAATACACAAAAGTGGATTTCTTATTATGTCTTCAAAAGGTTGTGATTTTTAGTGGTAAACTTGCAATATCTTCAGAAACCGTCCACCAACAGTTATGCAAGAACATCTCAGCTTTTTTTTTTTTTTTCATATCATGTAAGGTCTGGTTCAAAGGCTTACTAAAATCATAGAGCATCTTTCCACTGACCCACAATCTTAAGCTAGTGGCAAAGCTATATCCTAAGTCTGCATATCTATGCAACTTTGGCTGAAACTGAACACAAATTTCTCACAGAACAGTGTATGGTCCCAACCCATGCTCATATCTGAAATGAAAAGTAAATGATACAAACAAAACAGCTTAGACATAGCTTGAAACTGATAGGGTACAGTATGCAAAAGGCAGGGAGAGAGAAATTGCATTTGATATTCTTCCTGAAAAGCTGTATGCTAAAGACAAGTCCAAAAGGATAAAGATAAAATATTACCTAAGATGAAGGAGAATATTCTTATATTCAAAAGCTAGAATGTTGAATTTATAATGTGGACTTCTTATTCTTCTCTCACATATATTAGAGAAAATATAAATCCAAGATCCAAACACGAACATGACCTAGATGACAGTAAGGGTGATGCAGTAATAAAGGACAGCAAATTTAGCCTAGTCCATCGTTCTCTTTATATTTCAGCTAAGAGTCAAGCATTCAGGCTGTATGTTCTCCAGTTTTGATAAGGAGAGTAAGAACCAAGTTTAAACCTGTAGTAGGGATGTCCTAGTTGTTAAACAAATTCAAGAAAAAATTAGTCTGAAGAGCTCCTTTTGGATGCAATACAGATTTTCATCCTGGGTCTGCAAAATACCCAGTCACTAATGTGACCAAGCTTTCTATAGTTATGGAGCACCTGTTCTAAGGAGAGTGCGTAACTTCTTTTTAAACAAGTTTGTGGAAGCTAGGCCTGACATAAAAGTTATTGGGGAAGATTTTGGTCTGCATTTTGTAAAAGGTGTGACTACATAGTCTGGTGGGTCCCTTTATAATCCCTGACTAGTAATTCTTTTCTTTTTTTCTTTCCCTTCTCACAGACAACTGCACTGTCCTATTGCAGATATAAGAGGTGATTAGTGTATGATTTTCTTGAAATCAGTGTTTAGAAAGTCTGATTCTTTTCCAGCATTTTTCATATATTTCTCTGAAAACAAGCTGAGCCTGATCATAGTGTATACTGGTCATGTGTTTAGCTGTCATTATATTGTTTTTCGTAGCTTAGGTTGAGGTTAATTTAATCTGAAAGAAGTGACAATACACTCCTTGGATGTAACTGCATGAAACAGGTCCCCTTCCCATCACACTCATTTTGATCACATCTCACCCTCCCTGCATCATCGTGGCATTTATGAAACAGGGAATTTTCTTTTTCACAAACTCTTACACTAAGAATAGATGGTTTTCCAGGCATCTTTGTTTTAAGGGACCTTCTTTATGTCCCTCAAGGTCAGGCTGCTGAACATCTAACCTATTTTGAAATATCTTCTACTGTTAGTATGCTGCATGAGCAGGACAAAAAAAAAAAGACATTCTCTGCACTTTCTTCCATGTCATTTCCATCCCAACATAAAGCTCTCTGTTAGGCTTATACAGCAGTCAGCTATCACCTTTCCTTTTGTTTCTGCATTTCATCACTCAGCTTCCCTCTGGTCTTGCTGACACTCCCCAGCACACCTTCCTTGCAGTCACTTGCGTATCAGTCAGCAGCTGCCTTCTCACACGTCCCAGCTCCGCTGACTGGCTTGTGAAGTACTAGCAGGCAGTGCTGTCTTTTTTTTTTTTTTTTTCCCCAGCCTTTCTGCATTTCAGAAAGAAACTCAGTAATATAATCAATCAAAGGTTGATCAGACACTCATACGTGCATGCAACGTTCATGTTGAATTGCACAGAAATTAATACTGCATTTAAAGAATGCATGATGCCGTTCCTGTACCAACATTGTGGGGAGAGAAAGGTGAAAAATATGAAACCTCAAAAAATTCTTTTTGATAGTATTGAGAGATGTTGTTTCTGATTTTGGAGGTGCCTAAAAATGACTAGGGCATAACTGTACATCTGTACATTGACTGGATTTTATTATTTTAACACAAGCAGAAGGAATGAGAGGTCACAAGCTTCAGTCTAACATTTCTTTAGTTCTAGTAACACCCCTGAGTTACCAAATACCTGTTCTCAGGCCCACCTAGTCTTCCCACTTCCCTTTTCAAGATCTTTTCCTATCACAACTATGCCTGTCTTGCTTAAATATTTTCCTCAGTGCTGCATACTTCCAGGTCTTTTCTTCATATCCCCTTTTATATTCTACCATCATGCTATTATTGTCTGTTGAATTGTATCTCATAATTCCAGGAAGAATATTTCACCCCAGAGTTTACTAAAAAGTTCCATCAGGTTGTCAAATGTGTGCTCAAATGTAATCCATCACACTCAGTCTCTCACGAAGCATTTTACCCTATCTATTTATTATTTCTGCTGCTTTTGTTTTAACATAATCAGATTCTGACTTTTCCTTTAATGCATTTCCTTTAATAAATACCAACTGTTTCAGCCCACTAGTCAGAATGATCAGTCTTGCCTAACATTTCCTCAGTCTTCTCTTTCTAAAAGCCTGTTAGGTTATCTGCATACCCTATCATGGATTAGAAATGGTTATTTCTGCTAAACAAACTGTTATGGTGAGGGCAGAACTGGCAGCTGAACATGGCACACCAGTGAACATTTGTTTTTGCAAAGGGAAGTCACCATCTGGCTGAAATGCAGCCAAGATCCTTCCTGGCCCCATCTGCAGGTGAGAGAAGATACCAGTGGAAGCAGCTGGTATGAAATCAGACCACTTAATCTTGCAAGATGTTACTTAAAACGAAGAGGCATATGTTTATGTATCACATAACACTGGCTTTCACCTTACCAGCAGACATTTATCTTATTAGACCTACAATAGTTGGTATAAATGCCGTAACGGTGGCCATCCTTCTAAGATCTAAGATGTTTTAGTCTGTGCTATATTTGAGTATGGCTCTTTTGACAAACCTAGTAGATTGCAAAATTACAGGGTTTTGAAATAACAATGATGCAGTTTAATGACCGCTTCTATAGGAGGGTGTAAAAGAAACTAGAGAGTCAGGAACAAATGCACAAATGAATTAAAAGTATTAAGAATGTTTAAGGAAGCAAAAGGGAGCAGAATGGCCTAAGCTCTTGAATTACATCCGAATATATCCTAATGCCCAATTGCAGAAGATATGGGGATGGTTTTTGCAATATAAAGAGATGCTAGCCATTCCGAGTCTGGGGAAGGACGTAAGAGGAATGAGGATCTTACACCTCTGTATCCATCGAGGAACAGTGAATTCCATCGAATGATGGGATGAGGAAAGATGTATTTCTAAAACAGCCTAAAAGCTAAGACAGTGTGAGAAGGATATGTAGATCACCTTACTAGCTAACAGATATACTGAAGTGGTTAGAGAAGATTTTAACTGATACATATAATCCAGGATGAGTTTACTGTCAGTGTTGCAAATTCACATGCTTTCTTGGCTAGTGTTAGCCAGAAAGGCAGAAAAGTGAAGGAATGGCCTGTAACTCACCCCAGACTTGATGTGATGTGCTTCTTCAGAGCCCATTGACTTTGAAGATGAGTAATGGTGGTAAAACACAGGCTACGTCCTTCCCGTCCCTGCCTTTGCGCTGTTCTGCGTGTTCGCGTTGTCAGGTGCTGAGCTGGAGTAGGAAACAGAGTTAGCTGAAAATCAGTGAGGGTTTTTGGAGGCGTTGATTTGTTTTGTTTGTTTGTTTGTTTGTTTGCTGTCAGGTTAGTTTTCAGCCATGGCAATTCCTCATCCAAGTTATTGTGTGGCCTTGTGAAGTTTTGTGGCAGAACAAAGGCAGGAATGGGAGTGCATAGGTGGGGGTGGAAAGCAGAGGAAGGAGGCAACATTTTGATCCTAGCTCTCATTTGTATCAGCTTTAAATGACCATGAAACACATCCGCCTTTACACAGGTAAAAAAAAATGTCCAGGATATTAGTGCTGCTGAGATGTTACAACATATGGTTAGAAGTGAAAATGAAGTATCGCCCCCCATCCCTGGCCTCACCGCTACCAAAAGATCTGCAGCAGCATTTGGTACAATGAAGGATCAGGATCTCCCGTACCCCATGTCATCCTCTACATTCTTCATGTTGTCCATATTTATGCATTACTTTGCACATCCATCACACAAGATAAATTCTATGATACAAGCTGATCCACAGTTACACTGCCTTGCAGTTAAAACATTCAAAGTAGGTGTTGGTAGTTCTGTTGCAAAGATCTTCACAATGGATTTTGCAATGTAATGCAATATGTGTGCCTTGCTGTCAAGCAGCTATGAGCCCTGTCATATGAGCCTAGGAAATTTTTTTAGAAGATCTATGGTTTAAAATGTTCTTAATCAAATAAACAAACCAAGTAACTCCTTTCCCTTTGAGACTCCTCATAAGCCATTTTTAAGATAATTTGCCAAGCGAAAAGGATGATGTAAGTAAATACAAAATAAAATATTCATCGTTGCAATCCCCACGCCCCCAAAAGTGGCTGTTAATCAACTGTGTGCTACACAAGCATCCTATGCTTATATTAGAGAAAATGTTGAAAAAGTTCTTCCAATGCGCACCAAATGGTACAAGGCTTTTCAATTTTAATAAACACGTGCACACAAACCAACTTGATATGCCAGGACAGGAGGCCTGGAGTATTTGAGACACGGCGGCAGCGCCACGCAACAACAGTGCAGTTTGTATTGCTGGCAGTACTGGCATACCACTGGCCAGAACTTCAAAAGTGTCCAAAAGACCAAAGAAACGGCTGCAAACAGAGAGCAACTTTAAATGCCCATAGAGTACTTTGAAGTGATTATTAACAATGCATCCCATAGCCCGAGGCACGCACAAAGTATGTCTGCACACCAAGCTTCTGAATGGAACAGGATTTGTTTATCAGCCCCTCCACCGAGACCACAGAGGCTCCCTCTGAAACCATTTATTCTTCTCTGCTCCTGCAGCTGAATATGCCACAGGCATTTTTTATGGGACAGATTCAGCTAATAAACGATCGGTTCACTGGAGGTGGTACTAAGTCCTGTCTGGAGAAAGCTTTCAGCTATCTTCCATGTCAGGGAGCAAAAGGCCCAAAGACAGCCTCCTGTGTTTGCATTCCCCTCCTGGCAACACTGGTTTGAGTTTTGGTGGCCACGTGCAACTTCCATACAACTGCTGGGTCCACGGATGTTGTAGGTGGGCACAGGAGAACCAAGAGAGATCGTCTGTACTGTCACGAGGGGAGTAGTAAGGAGCTTCCACTAATTACTGTTAAGACTGGTGCAAACCGTTTTCCTGCTAAAATTTGACCATTTTACTGCTGTCATGCAAGCCCAAACTGTGCCTCCATCATTTGTCTGTATGGTCTGTCTGTCTCTTCCTGGGACCCAGACAAAAGGTTTTCTGGGGCATGAATGGCTGCTTTGTTTCCCTGCTCTGAAGGGATCTTAGGCAAATGTAGCTGAGCTCCAAGTTTGAAGAAAAAAAAAAATCTGGCCAGGTTTGTAGCCCTCAAAACCGTAGTTGAATACTTTAAAGTTAGGATAGAATTTTCCCCCAAATTTTCTGTTCTCTGTGAAGAAATGAGTTCAGCTGTGTGGCTAGGAAGTAATAGTCAGGAATGAAATAAGAAATAAAGATAATGACTTAGGATCTCACTTAAAGTGAGTATTTCCCACTATAAAGCTCAGTGAAGAAAAAAAAAATGAATCTAAGAAATGGGATTTATTCCAGAGGCTGAAGTATAAAAGACTCATTAATGACAATCTCTGAGTTTGTATGCATTTTGAATATGTATTCATAACCCTGTTGCCTTATGGACAGATACTGTATCAAGGTATTTTTGGCTAAAAGATACAACCAAGCCACAGCATTGCACTGCAGATTTCAGGAAAAAGGCAGATCGGGTGCATTTAGTTTGCAGAGTGTGTCCATTTATTCTTTAAGACTTATTTAGTTGGGTAAAAAGAGAACCAAGTTTTTTATTAGCAAAGCCTAACTTCAGCTATTGCCCATCTATTTCCATGTATTTCCAAGAGAACAAAACAACAAATGCCATCCAGAGGGACCTTGACAGGCTGGAGAGGTGGGCCCATGAGAACCGCATGAAGTTCAACAAGGCCAAGTGCAAGGTCCTGCACGTGGGTCGGCACAATCCCAAGCACAACTACAGGCTGGGCGAGGAATGGATTGAAAGCAGCCCTGAGGAGAAGGACTTGGGGGTATTGATTGATGAGAAGCTCAACATGAGCCGGCAGTGTGCACTTGCAGCCCAGAAAGCCAACCCTGTCCTGGGCTGCATCAAAAGAGGTGTGACCAGCAGGTCGAGGGAGGGGATCCTGCCCCTTTACTCCACTCTCGTGAGACCCCACCTGGAGTACTGCATCCAGCTCTGGGGGCCCAGTACAGGAGAGACATGGAGCTGTTGGAGCGAGTCCAGAGGAAGGCCACGAAGCTGATCAGAGGGATGGAGCACCTCTCCTCTGAGGACAGGCTGAGAGAGTTGGGATTGTTCAGCCTGGAGAAAAGAAGGCTCAGGGGAGATCTAATTGTGGCCTTCCATTACCTGAAGGGGCCTACAGGAAAGATGGTGAGGGACTGTTTATCAGGGAGTGTAGTGACAGGACAAGGGGTAATGGGGTTAAGCTGAAGGAGGGTCGATTTAGATTAGATGTTAGAAAGAAATTCTTTACTGTGAGAGTGGTGAGGCACTGGACCAGGTTGCCCAGAGAGGCTGTGGAGGCCCCATCCCTGGAAGTGTTTAAGACCAGGTTGGATGAGGCTTTGGGCAACGTGGTCTAGTGGAGGGTGTCCCTGCACATGGAAGGGGGGTTGGAACTAGATGGCCTTTAAGGTCCCTTCCAACCCAAACCATTCTGTGAATCTGTGATTCTGAAATGTTTAATCTCTTTTGGTTTTGTTTTTTTTATATATAAGTTTAATTAAGCAATTATCCTGTTTTCATCTGTGCTGCTACACTGAGTTCTGAACTACCTGAAAAGATGAGCCAAAATAAAATGTCAGCATTTGGTTTTGCTCACTGGTTACTAGCTAACATTTAGGAGTATAAATTGATTTCAGATGGGAATGTCAGCTGCATGCTCTGGCTAGAAATGAAGCTCTGACTCAGAAGGGTAGAAAAGACATGATAATCAAAATTTCTCAGATTAATTTCTTCCAAGTAGGGGAGTGACACTGAGGTGGAACTCATCCTGTATCCATTGCAGTATTTTCTTCTACTCCCAAATAACTGCTAAGTCTTCCTAAACAGCAGTGTACACCATTGTGAAGTCTTTCTCCCTGCGCTGCTCTTCTCATGCCTGGCCTAAAATCATCTCACACCACGTTATTTAGGGTTTTCCACAACCTTGCAGACTTGTACAATTTTTAACCATCAAAGCAAAGCAGCAGGAGGATGGATTTTGAATGAAATAGAATAACAATTTGGGGAGTAATGTCTGGTTTATGCTAAAACAGAAAGACTTTTCTCACTTTGAATTAGGAAACAGTTTTGTTTCTGTTGTAGACATTTCTAGCCATGCTAGTAAATGCTTCATTTTTAGGCATCAGTTACAAGGAGAAAACAGGACAGAGGGCAGTAGTGGTGTTCCTCCTGAGTGCTTTCAGTCAGTAGCCCAGCAGTTATGATATTAATCCAAGATAATCAAGACATACGTACAGCTTCTTGCACTGCACCAGATGGATGTAGCGGCTCAGGACAGTATTGCTCACAGCTCTGCACTGCTTCTCGACTGCACTTCGCTGAACTCCTAACCTATGGAGTAGAGCACAGATGGGTGACGATATTTCAGAGCCAGCAAGCTTTTATGTGTTTTGTGCAAGTCATGCAGTCTCCAGTGGGAAAACCTGAGCTCACTGGTGTACAGCCTGAAAGCCATGGGTCCTAGCCCCTTCAGGTGGCAGAGAGAGAACGAACAATAAACCGAGATGCGTTCAGGCCACGTTCATTTTAATGGTGGAGATGGGTGCAGACAAGGACGGCTGGGTTGCATTCCCATTATGCACACCAGTACAAAATTGATCAAATATCTGTCCTGAGATGTGAAGGACTAAAACACAGCTAGTTATTCTTTTTCTCAAATCAGAGGGACTATGACTTGGGTTTACAAGGAATCTGCAGCAGCTGCAGCCACTGCATTTTATTTGGCTGTTTGGGTCTATATGTAAGGAGCGTGTACTTCCTCTGGCCTCTGACTGATTATTTGCCTTTTTTTTTTCTTTTTTCTCCAATGCCCAGAACAGCATCCTATAGCATGGATGTCCTACTTGGCATTCTAATATTAATACATGTCACTAACCAATGGAATTCCATGTGGGACTGACATGACTTTCCTATCTTCTGTTGACACTGACTATTTTTCCTTCAAAAATGGGTATCAGGGAAGTAGCAACCTCTGGGTTTGATTTGTAGCTCCAAAACAGGCAAATCTAATATCTAGCTCTAAGCAAAGCTTGGTCATCTACTCATTCACTTATTCCCCTTCTCCCAACCTGTTTAAAGCAATTCTCGTACCAAATGTAGCTGTTTATAAAGCCTCTGTTCCTTTGAGTGGTGTTACTTTTATTGTTGGCCTAAGTTTGGCTCTAACTCTACTAAATAATTAACCAGCACAGCGTTTCTTCATATGAATGTGGTGTGTGGATCCCCTCAAAGGACTTCCAAGTCTCCTTCATTCTCTGGACAAACCCTCAAGCGCCAAGTCACCAAAAGATTTTTTTGTCTTTTCTTCCCCACCCTTTGCCTTTTTTGCCAGCTCTAAGCAGCCATAAAATATCTGCTACACACTTCTGTGATGCAGGAAGAATAATAATCAGCCCTGGGCCAAGTCACGTACAGAAGCAACAGAAGAGTATTTTAACTGAGCAAGAATGTTATTTATCTCTAAACTACTTACGTTTAACTGCGCTTTAAAAAAATCCTCTTCTTTTGACCAAAACAAACCTCCAAACACAGATGTTCACTAAGTATCCAAACATGAATAAAAGATATTCAGAGAAATTTGGGAGAAAACACTCAGAACCTAAATCCCAAAATCCTTACACAGATTTTACTCAGTCAGAACTCTCTCTTAATTAATCAAGGCTATGCAATGAGTAAAGCTTTCAGAATTTAACCATCTCCTTACATAACTGCATTTTTTTAAATTAGGCTTTGTAATCTTATACTTTCATACAGATTGCACCAGCGAAGTCACAAGCTATAAACGATCTCCTAAAAGCAGTGAAATTGAAGCCAAGAGCTTTAGACTAACTTGAAATTTGCTGCTGCAAGGGATAAATGTGCCAGATCCTAGAATGTGGGTCACTTGTTTTGCCAGACCATCCAGTGTATGAACACACTTGTATCTCTCATCCTGAGGAGGGCAGAGGATAAGTATTTTGACCATTATCAGCTTTTTGTGTTACACGGGTAAATGTGTGATAATGAAAAACTGGAATATGGAATGAATTCTGTTTAGATCATAGCTGTGAATTTGCTCTTTGTTAATATCCATGCTGCCAGATCCCATCCTAACAGTTTGGTATGCACATTACAACATCTATCTGTTGCTAAAACAGGCACTAATTGGCTGAAGGGTATGGATCGGTAAATTGAATTACTGCCAAAGCCCGTCAAAATAGGGTAAAAGGCTATTTAGAGGGCATTTTGAACAAACATGCATAGCCACTGCCCCTGCTTTTCCTCTCCTGTCAACAAATATGGAAATTCAAATACTGAATCTCTCCATAAATTTCACAACTGATATGAAAAACAAAATAAACATGTTTTTAACTACTATTCTCTGTGCATCACACTAGCGCATACTCCAGTCTTTGGAAAAAAAATTTCCTTAGGATCATGAATCAACAATATAATTTCTTAGTCATGTGATACGGGAGCATATCACATAATTATATGCTCTGGAAAGTGTATTCTGTGAATCTGAATCAAATAATGACTAGGCTAAAGTTCTTCATAGACCAATTACAATAGGTAATTTTGCTTTTTATTTCCCATTTTCTATAACTAATTAATTCTAAAGTGGAACATTAGGAGTGCACTGTATTAAACTCTTCCTACAGTCAGACCTTAAGAAAGCAAGAAAGCAAAAGTTATCGAAGAATCTGTTTACTCTGATCAAATAACAATATATGCTGTGCAAAAAATGGATGAAATTCTGTTTAGTTAAGCATATTCTTGTAGCAGGTTTTCTTTTTTATGCTTTGTTTGAGTGAACTTGTCTTTTATTGCCTATCATGCACAGGACAGCTGTTCAGATTAATAGTTTTTAGGCTATGTTATTCAGATAAGCAGGGGTTTTGTTTTTAAGTGCAATGTTTCTGTGCTTTGGCTTTCCAATATGCAACATGTGATCTTTGTTAAAACCCTGCTGTGGAATGCTGACATACACACAGGATTATTTTCCTTGCCAGGAATTCATATAGATTTATATGAAGTTTTAAAAAATGCACACTCAACTTCTATTTTCCATTCAGAAAGAAACACAGCTGCCATGTTGGAGACAAATAGCTTTTAATTTTAAACTTTTGGATGAAAGGAATAGGCATCTTTCCTGACCACAGTGTGGCAGGACAGAACTAACTGCATCCTGTGACTTGAGAACCACATACAGCATCTGTAGGTAACTGAACACAACATTTTACCAACCGCTTCAGAAAAAAGCTATTCCTAAATTCAGCTTTCCTAAAAACAGACCATCTCCTACAGTGGGGATTAACTGCTTTTCTGAACCTCTCTGACATTTCCATCTATGAGCACAAAGCAAAAAGAAAAAGATACCTTTTCCCAGAAGGATGGAGGTACAATAGGGAAGCAAAAAGATTTACGCAAGGGTTGGAAATAATAAGATATGACTGCCTTAGTCAGAAGCTAGTAGCAATCAAATGCTTTCTTCACAAAGAAACTCCAGGCTGAGATATTGTCAGTAAGAAGATTTCACTGAATAAATGTTCAAGGGAATGAATCACTTTCTCAGACCATGGATTGATTGCAGAGCCAGTCAACAAGCCTTGCAGAAAATGGTCTCCGTGGCAGCGTATACTCTGCCTGAACAAACTCACATGATTTCTGTAGTAATCCCCTCAAATCTTGTCCTTGCTGTAAGGTTTGCACCTGTAGAGTGCCGTAGTTCCTTCTTTGTTTCTTCTTTTAAACCCCTACCCGTTTAATTTGTTGAGACAATGCAGTGGTGAGACAGCCACAATACGGCACTGGGGCATGGAAGTAAAAAACACGTGTGAGCCATCTGTAGGGTACTCGGCTCCCCGACATCTGCTACCCGCATTCCTAGGTTACATGGCCAGATCATCTCCTGAGGTCCCTGGGCAGGCTGTGCCATGCAGAAAGCAAGGAGCGCTGCTGCTGCTGCTGCTGAGCTTCCTCTAGCTGGGGGGCGGGATGAGATACTTCTACCCTTCCCACCGCAGGGAAACACTGCCTTTGGTAGCTTGTGTTGTTTTCCCTTTTGCGGTATAAACCCCACTCAGAAGTGGTTTTAGGGTAACCGCACCGGGAGTGTCCCTGGCTGGGTGGCTCTCGGGGGCCCAGAGCAAGAGGAGGCAGCTGGGCATCAGCCCTGTGACACTCCACGGAAGAAGCCCTTGCTGGGGTCCTCCTCCCCCAGCAAATCTCTCGGTATTGCTAGAAGGAATATTTGTCTGTCTGCCCACCTGCCTGTCCACCCTCACCTGTACTACACCTGGTCTCTCTCACCAGTTGAGGAAATCAAAGAGATTTCCTGGCTCAGAAAGTAAAACATTATAAATAAATGTGTTTTCTTTTACGATGCTGGCACTTTGCCAGTTCACAGCAGCTGAGATCTATGCCTACTACTCAAGGCAGATACAAATGTTTACATAGACTATTCCCAGGCTGAGATTTTAAAATAAAAAATTAGTCCGAATATGTTAAAAATCAGGCCTGAGAGAGGAGTTGCAGGGAGTTTGTCCTGTGTTGGCTGGAAGAGATTGCTTTGTAACAGTCGTAAATACTCTTTTTGCTATGTGGTGTTATAGATTTTTCCTGCCCAATAGATAACTGTAATGCTACTAATGAAATGTAATTCCATTGCCACCACACCCACGTTAGGGGGACCATTCAAGCACAAGACTCAGTGAAGTGAAAACAATTTTCTTCGGTCTTTGTAGAGATGGTCTTTGCCCCCACCCCAATTTCATGTTCCAAATCAAAGCTAAAAACCTGAATTTCCATAATATAATGCAAATCATCATAGTAGTTTTCCTACCTCAGAATAAAAGTACACTAGGCAAATTACCTACCAGAAGTCAAACTATCCCACTCTTCTGCGAGGCTAATAAATGAGTTAATAATCTGAATGACTGAATGTGGTAAACAAAGCATATCTCATAGCACTTTTAAAGCTTTCCAGTTGTCTAAAATGCCATTTGCCAGGAATTTTATTTTACTTGTATTCTATCCGTAATGGAATAGGAGCTTCAAATTGTTGTGCCCTTCATGTAATAAAATGTTTTATTAGTTCTAAGAACCGAGTAGAATATCTGTAATGAGAGGAAAATATTGCTCTGACCTTACTGCATCTCTGGCTGTATATTTCTAGGTAAAAAGTCAAAGGAAAGGAGTTTGAGCTTTACCCTATCTATACTTATCTGCAAAATATACTCAGATGTAGTTTGAAAGACAGAGACAAATAGTGTGTTTAACCTTAGGAGGTGCTTGGGTTTTCCCTAATCTCGACCTGCCACATAGCTGAAAGTGGAAGCCTTTGAAATGTTTTTACAAAAATATTTACTTTTTATTAAAATTAGGAATGGAGAAGATTAACAAGGTTTTTCCTCTCCCTTTCTTTTTAACCTTGCAAACAGTTTAGTCATGAACCTTTGCAGGTCGGCATGTTCTGTTGTATTTATCTGATAGTGACAGGACAAACTTCAAATATCTCAAGGGCTCAGTTTAATCTGTTGAGCATAGAACAGCCTTTTTTCTAAAGATGTCTAATTAATAGACCACTCATTCAGCAATGAGCTCTGCACCATGTTAGTTTCTGGGGGAATTTTTTTCATTACAATTATGCATAAAAAAAAACCAGAGAGGAAGTGCACAAAATGAGTCAAAGCTGCAGAATTTGGATGTCCTGGAGTCACGTGCTGCTTAAAGTCTGAGTGTTAGACACGTTGTCCATCTGCTTCTCCAGATGATTTATTGACTAGCCCCGTAAGCTTTTTATGTTGAATACTGGGATACAGATACTGGGAAAAGAAGCCAGCACCCAATCCACCAGTCTTAACCATACAAAACTCTCCTTGGACCCAGCCTTGCTATTCATGATACTTAGTGCAGATTTGCTGCCAAGCCCAATAAGGACCGGAAGGGTGCAAACCTCAAGGGCAGTTACCTTGGTAAAGAGTAAGCTGGAGTTAGTATGCAGGCATTGTGCGACTGGATGAAGGACCAAGGTTTTCAGCATCGGGGCACAAGTTAGTAAGGACTGTAAGACTGCTTCTTTACATGAGAAATGTATACAGCGTAGTGATTCTTTGTTGGGAGCATTTTCCTAGTAAAAGCTCAGCTCCCATATAGTATACTCAACTATAGTTGAGTCCCAGAACTAAAAAAGAAAAATCAGACTGAGAAAGGGAGGAAAGCATTTTTTTTTTTTTTTTTTTAAAAGAAGTTAAATCTTTTGAAAGCACAATAAAACACGGATTTGGCATCAGGTTCAGTTCATCTTCATATGCAATAAACACACAACAAATTAATGACACACTGAATATTCATGGCTATTTCAGTTCTTTTTCATAGCCCCACTGACATTCCCATAAGCCTCTTAGCAGTAGAGTCAACTTTTCTGCACTCGAGTTTGCCCCAGTTTAAGAGTACATTTTCCTGTTTCTAATCATCCATAATCTCCTATAACTGTCGCTCATTATAGCAATCTGCCAGCTAGCAGGAGCTGCTGATGACACTTGCACAATGCATGACATCTCCATGCTACTGCTAGATGCAAAAGTCATGTTGTGTCCTAGCCAAAACAGCAAGTATCAAAATGACTGATTGAGAAACAATTAAGGAAGGGGAGGGTTTGATACCTGAGTAGATGACTGAATTTGAAGCTGTGGAGGAAGGCTTGAAATTTCTAAACAACCCCACTCGGTTTATTTTAACATTTTTTTCTTTCTGATTTAACTCCTATTGATACATGATGATACAACTTTTTGTAAAACAAGAAAAAATTGTATGTGAAGCTTGCTTTTTCACAGAAAAACTTGATTTTCTGTTCAGTGATGAACATGCAGATGGCTTCTCAAATTATTGACTTGGAAGCTCTGTTAAGTTGGCCCACATTTCTCCTAGGACCCTTGACCTGAAGACTCCTCGCTCCAGCAGTCTGAGAGGAATGAATTTTCTAATGCTGTTTTGCTAGTGTTCGTTTTGTTGATGCGGCTGTTGAATTATGGAAGACAACTTGCACTGCAAGTCAGCCGTGGAAATGCTTGTCTTAAACATGTTAACTCATTCCCACAGTCTTGACAAAACCCCAAGCCAGCTGCTAATCTGTGTTAAATAAAGAAAAGACAGGTGGTTGGGATTTATGTTCAATTTATTTATTAGTTTATTATGTGGCTTAAAAGTCTGAGATGAAATTTTAAAAGGTTTTGTCTCAATTACATGGATATTAATACTAAATACATTCCTTTCAACCAATAATAGCAATCATGAAATGTTTTCGAGCTTTTTCTGCATGCTACTTATACAAAATATACTCAAATTAAACTAGTTAGTCTGGCCAAATACAGAAATAAGTACGAATTCTCCAGTATGTCATAGCAGCAACAGCAGCATTAAGATTTAATCAACCTGTCATTTGGACAGAAGGTTGTGGTTCCCAATGGAAATACTAAGAGTAGACTTTTTCAACACAATTTTCTAAAAGCAATGTGGCTTATGGGACAATATTAACCCTCCATCCGTCTATCTGTAGCCATTCCTCCAACTGTAACCAAATTTGATTAGGGAGCAGATATTTCTGAGATATTAGAGAAGGCTCTTGAGCCTTGTGTTAAACAGTTTTCAGATGGAGGAGACTCAGACTAGTACCCACAAGTGAGAAAGCTGTTGCGTGAGCAGCGCAGCAACCTGTCCTGTCAGCTTAGCGTCAGGCCAGCCAGCACACACAAGACTGGGAACGGGCCAGAATAGGTGCTGTCTGTTCCCTAGAAGGTCATGAGATGTGCTGATATGGAGGTACCTCAGTGTTAGTGTCACGTTTGACCAGATAGGATTGATTAAACAAGAAAGCAAGACTGTCCTTTGAAAATTAAGTTGCTGAAACTGGTCTGCTTCACATTCTATCCCTTCCTTCTCTCTTTCTGTTTTGTAGTCTACGTGCATACAATTTCTTCACAGGTCTCTCCCTAGAGGGTTAGAAGGGCTAAACCAGGAATTTGGCTAAATAAGCACTCTGGGCTGAATAAGGAATCCTGGGCCCCTTACTTGGCCAGTTTGGGTGCAGCACTGACGAAGATTTTCCACTCTGAGGTTCATATGACTTGCCTGTTTGTTTATACAATGCACATTCATTCAGGGATATCCTTAGATTTGGGGTCAGCACTTGGATGAAAGGCTTCCTGACAGTACATGAACTACTCTGCAAGAAGTAACGTGGGTTTGGTGCGTAGTAATGAACCAATGACAGGTCATGGTGTTGGAGAATCTTTACTGTTATGAAAACAAGGTTTTAAGCAGGACACAATGACAAAATCTTGACACAATCATTAGGAGAGTTATGACTTTGTTTTAACTGGTAGGATATTAAGCTCACAGCTTACATCCATTTTGTATATACATTATCTATATTTCAAAAGACAATATTTGATTCATACTCTCAGACATACCTCCTCTCACTACTTTAGCCTCCTACTCCTTGTTGTGGCCCCCAGTTTGGCAGGTTATTTACAAACATTAAGAAATGGTTGCTGTTCCAAAGAGTTAACACTGGGCAAGACAATGGAAAAGACAAATAATGCAATGACATTACTCTCTCAAAGTCATGTATTATTCCAAGGGTGAGATGGAAATAGAAGCCAAGCCTCCTGGTGCTCTGTACACTGCTCTCTTTTAGTCTCTCTCTCGCTTCCGCCCCCCTCCAATTTCTACCTTTTTGCAGTCTCCTATCTGGATTTTTCTTCCTTCCTTACTTTCCCTTCCCCTTATGCTGTGTCCACCAAGTAAGAAAGGAAAATGTCTTTGGCCTCCCTCTGAACAGGACTTCTCCTCAGAGCTTTTTCAACTCTCTTTGGGTGCTGCATTACTACACAGCTCATAATACCTGAGCTTGCTAGATTAAAGCTTGCGGAAGACTGCCTGCACGAGTCACAGCTACTATGGTGACTGAAGTTTCAACGTATCTGGAGACAGCCATCTATGCTGATGCATTATATATTTAAATATTATTCTAGCTAGAATCATTCCTAGAGTCCCAGGGACTCCATGTTCCTCCTAGTATACTGAAGTCAAGCCTAACCAATAATACACTCCAGGTCTTTCACATTGCAATTTTCTACATTTTGTATGCTAATGCGTCAGATGGGTGGTAGTCTTAGAGAATTAGATGTCTTTACCGCTTTGGTTGAAATGTTTCTTAGGAAATTACATGGCCAATACTGCATCTGACGAAACCTTGTAGAAGCTGTGGTTTGTCTAAAAATCTAAAGCAAAGTTGTACTTCTATTTTTAAAGGAGCAGCATTGTATTATTTTGGATAAGTAGGGGATTTCTTTCTGTGCTTTTGATATCAATTTGTGGTGTTTTTTAATTAATTCTGTTTTGCAGCATTAGATAATAGGTAACATTCATGAAGAGCTCCAAATTCTCTATTGGCTTCAAAACATGGAGAGCTCCACCAGCATATTGGTCTAGTTCTCCCTGTGACCAATTAAACAGGAGGATACAACAGTGGGAAGATATAGAGGTTACTTGAGCAGTGTCCTTCAGGCATTGGGCAGAATTTATTTGGCAACCTCTCTTACTGCACAAGGAGAAAGTTGGAAAAACTTGGCAACCCTGTGCCAATAAGCAAAGAAAATTTTAGTGGCTGCTTCTGTTCAAGATTGGCTGTGGAGGAACAGGGAGCTCAGCACTTCTAAAGCAGCCAGCAAATGAAGCTATCTGCTGGTGACAGCTAGATCTTAGCTGTGGAATGGGCTGTGCTTATTTGCACGTACATAATGCTGCCCATTCCTACACACCCCAACAAAAATGTTTTCAGCGGGGTTTACGTTACCTGTACGCTAACCTTGCTGGTGTTACTGCACCATACTCTGCATCACGATCCTTCTGTAGAGACGGGCAGCTATTCTATTTTAAGGTCAGAAAACAGACACCATTTCATGGCCGTTTTGATTATTCTTTGTTGTGGACTTAAAACAAATTCCTCAGTTAAAATTCTCTTTCTGCTTTGTGTATATTAAGAAATCATGCAAAAAAGAATGGGCCTAGCCCTGCAAGCCATTATTCACATGAGTTACTTCCTTAACAATATTGAATTACTGATAGGAATACGTGTTTGCAGAATGCATTCCTACTATTGTTGAGAAAATACTGCTAATTAAAAAAAATTAAAACACTGTTTCTTGCAAAAAAAACCTAAAGAGTTTATTTGTATTTTAAAAGTAACATTTATTATAGTTTTCACAAGGAAGATTAAAGTTTTAGCTAAAGCAAGCAGTGGTTTTACTTTCTTATTGCACATGTTTTGGGGAAAAAAAAAAAAACTTCATGTCATGAAAAATTCCAATAGTGTCTTGTATTAAAAGCGTTAAAACTTGAATTAAAGAACATAATTCAGATGGAGTTCTGGCGACTGTGCCAAAGATGACATCGTTGGCTGCTGAATCCATCCAGATTTTTAGAGCAGGTGTGTTGACTCACTCTCTGAGAAGCATGAGGAGAAACACTGGCCTGGCTCCAACCCCATAACGCAGGGCTAACCCAGCTCCATCGCTACTTTGGGACTAACCACCGCTGTCAGACAGAGCAATCTGCATGGAAATGCGAAGTATTGCTTTAACATGATATTCCGGAGAGATTAGCAACGCTCTGTCCGAAGGCTAAGGGATGATTCGCAGCCGTACGTTTACATCCTGAGTTCAGCCACCCCACTGCTATCGCAGCTCGCGCGTTGGGAAGTTTATTGTGATTGCAAAAGCAGCAGACCCTCGGATGACCATGTTTTCCTGAGAAAGTTGCTGGGTGCTTGGCCTGCGATTCCTAACTGGTTTTGGAAAACACGTGTCTTTTCCAACACATTTTGAACATTGCTGCAATTTTTATTGGAGGCTGTCAATGCTTGCTTTAGTATTTAACACTCCTCCTGTTAGGCGGTGTGTCGTAAACATCATGGTATTTGTCATCTTACCGGTAGCTTCCCAGTTACCTTTTTTTCTTCAAATGATGTGTATTATAGAACGTTTACAGGAGTATATTTTAAAAGAACTTACTGGATCAAGGAGGAGATATTAGGATTTTACTTTACAATTTATTTCTGTTTAATAAATATATACCTTTTGAGCAATCTGAGAAGCAGATTGGTACAATACAAGAGTGAGTTCAGAGAATACGTCGGCTTCCTGCCCCCTTGCCCCTTTCTTTAAATCTCTCACAGAAAGTTTGGATGAACCCACAGGCCTTGCAGAGATACCTCAAAGTCAGCGATGAGCAAGGAAAAGAAGACACCTTTACGGAAACCTTTTGTCCTACAGCTTCCACGTGATTAAATGCAATGGCTGTTAGTGTTGCTGCCTTAATTATTTCAAAAAGTAACAGTTGCATCTAACAGGAGTGCTAGCGTTTGGGATATCCCGTGTCATCGCAATTAAAACCTCAGGAGTTCAATGAGCACGCCCAGTTGCACAGAGAAGTCCGGTGGAAACCAGAGAGCTGATTTCTGGACTAGTTGAAGTTCATGGAGTATCTTTGTGCCCATTTGGAAAATACAGTCAGGAAGTAATGAAAGCCCACGTCACAATGTTGTTTACATTTCTCTATAGGCAACAAATGTGTTATTTGTGTAGGCTGTCGGCAAGTGGCAGAATAAAACTGGGAAATTAATGCACAGATCTCTTATGCTCACTGATAGCAGTGGCTGACATTTTTTGTTGCTAGTATCAAAATGCTCAAGGGAGGCTGGGTCTGCTCTAAAGTTTCAGTGGAGCACCTCTGTGGAAGTCAGGAGAATGATGGTAGCCTGAAAACTAAATTTGCTTTAAATAGGAGAATCTGTTCTAGCAGCCTCATGATAGTGACTGATGAGGATTGGGGTTTTCTGGGGAGGCTTACACAGCCATCCCAGATCTAGCAGGTGAGAAAACAGGACTTCATGCAGAGCTTGCAAGCATTCACCTTTCACAGACCCTTAATCTTGATTATAAAAAATAAAAGCATCTGGAAATATGTCACTGTAATCTCTAGTCATTTGTTTTGAGAGTTTTGAATTTCATAGTGGAAACTGTCCTTTGAGATATATTTTTTAACTGCTGAATACCTGTGATTATTTTATTCAAGGCATCTATTTGTTTAAGCAATGCTTTCCTACAGTGTTGTGGGTTTGGGGTTTTTTTTGTGAAGCCAAGTAAATTAAAAAGAAAAGTATTTATTTAACAGGCTGATTCTACATTAGGTTCGCCTTAAATGCTGGTTCCTAGTTGCCTCTCCTTTGCTCTCTTTTGCTTCCACAAGTCATTTTCTAAACGCAACAGGGATATTTGAAATGGGAAATCAAGATGTGAAGGAAGATGCTTGGTGTGGTTACTGCATGGCAACACACATTCCAGCTCACAGCTAATTACAGGCAATGCTGACATCTGAGAGCTGGGAACAAACTGGGATGTTAAATCTGCTTATTTGTACAGTAAAATCTTTTCCACAAAGTATTCTTTTACTTCATGAAGCCAAGGGCAGTCTGCAACATCAATGTTAGTAGAAACTTAATGTTGTATTAATAAGGGATAGTAAAAGACGATGTAGCTTTATTAACTTAGCATAGAGATAGACCATGGACCAAAACATTAATCATAAGCATTCCTCTATTGAACTCTCGAAGGGCTAGACTCCTCCAGCTAGGCTTATTAATCCCCATGGGAATAATAATATCCCATTTCAACAGTGAGAACCAAACACTTCTCTTGGTTTTAGCTGATGGATGGCCTAACTATTTTTATTTTTTATTTCTTTAAGAGAAATAACATCCCTCTCCTTTTTTGAGATCAGACAGCATGGTAACAGGCAGTGTCTGAGAATCTCTGCTGGATGGGATCATTGGTGATGTACTGAGTACTCCCTCTCATAAATACCAAGTTTTCTTTCTCTGGGCAGTTTCTTTTCATGACGCTATTTCCAACATATGGAAAGTTCATTGCTTAATATAATATGGCCGATACTTCCCTCTCTTGTATGTTGTATCCAAAAGTGACCTAAACATGGTGAAATAATAACCCCACATTTAATAATATTGTAAGAATATCAGCCAGCTGTAGCAGATTTTCCAGAGGGTATATTGACAACTTGCATATGTGTTTGCAAATATAGTTTTCAGCTTCTCTAAATTATATGTGTTCATGGCTAAACCTCATCAGAGAAAATACTCATGGCCTATTTATTTTCGCCAATGTGTAAAAGGACAGAGTCCTTGGCTTTTCTGGAATTATTTGGATGTAAACCCAGGAGAATCAGGCTGTGCTTCCTCTAAAGCACTTACTGATACATCAGCAAGGAATGGGCTGGCACAAATCTCCAGTAACTCATTTTTAGTCCACTTTTTCCAGCACCTGTCTGTTTTATAAGATAACAGAGCTGTGGAAAAGGGATATGTGCTGAAGCATTTCCAATCTCAGGTTTTTCATTAAAAAAGTTTCTTTCTTTGCTTTGCTGGGATCATTATTACACAGAAGTAATTTCTTTGTCTGTTCCTGCTAAACGTTTGTTTGCTCTTACAAAAATAGTAAAACTGAGCATAAGTTACAGAGAAATATGAGAGTCAAGTTTTTCTATTAGCAAATGTGTTCGGTTCTGTCTTTCTGAGGTAAGTAAAACAAGATGAGCTAGATCCTCTCCCAAGCCAGTGGGGTATAAAAGGCAATATAACTAAATCCCTTACTTCTGGACTTTATTAGGATAAATTACAATTATTAGTAAGCCATTAGTAAATGCATTTTGCTGTAGCCCTCATAAGTCCCCATCAGTGTGATCCAGCAACAAAAATGGCTACAGGAGATTTCTTCTCCTTCTCTGATACCATTCAGTTCCTAACTTGTGGCCATCTCTTGGCCTGTGACAAGGGTTTGATGATCTTTCCTTGCACTTAAAAAAATCTCCCTTTTAATTTGAATCGTATTTTGGGGGTTGAGTGGAATAGACAGTTCAGGGCTTGAACCCACCATGTTGCCCTGAACAGCAGAATAATAACCACATGTATTTTATTCACTCTGCCTTTTCCCACTCAGTTATGTTTACGTCCTATGCTGCTAAATCCAGTTGGAGAACAGATATTATTTGCATCGATTTTCATGCAGCTCCCACACAAACCCAGCTGTGCACTGGCCCCAACAGAGAGTCCTTAATTTTGTTCTCTCCTTATGCAGGAGGCAACATTTTAAAAAGTATTTAGCTAGGTGCCATGAAATGACTTCATGGAAATTGCGTGGCTTCAAATATAACCCTGAGGACATACACAGTAAGGGAGAAAGGCATTCCTCCTACGATCCAAGTTTTGGGGGGGTGGAGAGTGAAGGCTGGAGGTACAAATCCAAGCTCCAGGGTCAGTAAATCAGGCTCTCTGCTTTCTACGCAAGTCTTTGGGCTGAAGTAGTACCTGGACCTCTCAGCCAGTGGCATGGGTCGCAGGACCCTGTGCAACGTTACAGGGTCCCACAAGGGCTCTGGGGGAGTTGCAAGCTGTCAACAAAATCTGCTTGGAAAACAAAGCAGAGTATGAATAAGCCGTTTTCCCTCTGACAAAGAAGAAGTCCAGAAATAGAGAAGATTTTTCCAGCAATTGGGCTGCGAGAAAACTCAATGGAGACGGCTTTGAAGGCAAACATGGCTGGGAGGCAGTCCCTGGAGGGGAGGGCACTTGAGTTGGCAGCAAATTAAAAACCAGGATCTGAAGTCCGTGGTAGATCACGGAGGCAGAGCTTGTTATTCCCTACGTAGTTTGAACGTAAAGGGTGAAAGGCTGAGCAAAGAAATTCTGGTTTGTCTGAACTTAGGCTAGGGTTTGTTTCGTGGATGTTTACAGTACACGTAGCAATGATAGCAGAACAGATACAACCCCTGCAACCTCCCCACTGGCCTTTTCCTCTGGGCGCCTCCCACACGTGCTCAGCGCAGGTGTCTGTCCCAAGAAAGTGTTGTGCAGGCACCGTGCGTGACTGCTCTCATGGATGACCCTCAAACACAGTCTCCACAGGCAATGCCAGTGTGATAGAAAGCCTTTTCCTCTGCTTGTGCTACAGGAAATGCTTTCAGCGTGCTTCCTCGTGTCCTTTAAACCGTCATCTAAAATTCCCTCTGTTGTCTTTACCCTTTCTTGCACCCTAGAGTGTTTCTGCAGTATCAGCTCTGATTACTGCATTTATATTTTGGTCTAGTCTCATTTGTTACCCCATGGTGCTTGCTGCTTTTTAGCACAAGTTCAGGTCCGAGACAAATTAATTATTTGCACTTTCACTAAAATTTATAAAATTTCTTCACTCGTTTATTCACATGAGGCTGGCCCTGCCAAATATTGGAACATTAAAGGAAGTAAAAGTGGTTCTACTTGGAAGTCTTACAGAAAAGTCAAGTCATACACTGATTCCTTGAACAAAATAACAGCTGCAAAAAGCAAATGACACAGGCTTTAAAATGTTACCATTGCAAAATCATGAGGAAATTGTAATTTAATTATGTTTAATTATCTTTCATTAGAAGAAAAAAAAATCTGCTACACAGCATTTCAAATGCCATTGCCTTAGTAAGGAAATTTTTTGTGAAAGTGTCAAAATGTCACTTACACATTCATACACCTGTGCTGAAGAATTGATTTATCTATGCTTAATCATTCAAGAAAATGTACTATACTGTGTGTGCAAAGGAGATTAAAAATGAGTCAAAACACATGAAATTGTTTTTCTGTCCCACTCTTGCAAAATGGAACAATTCCCATTTCCCTAATATTTGATACCACTGAAGTTGTAACTAAAAAATTTATTTTTGCAGCCTGTGCTCTTCCCAGGTGACATGGGTGATTAGTAAACAACAGGAAGGTTTCTGACACTTTAAAGACTTCTTCAGCCATAGCTCAAATGAAGTCCTTTCTGTTAAATTGTCTTCCAGAGAAATACTATGATCAAGGTAAATTGGAAGTCTGTATGTCTCAGACAATCTTTATTTTACTTCCAAACAGGAAGTACTCTGGCACCAGAGTACACGTACTGGTATAAATGAAAGATGCAGCAGAGAGAGGTCATGTGAAAGTAGCTGAGACAGAACTTCATCCTCAGTATGTAAACAGCAGCAAATACAGAAAGTGAAAAACTTGGTGGAAAACAGAAAAGAGAAAAAAGAAAAGAAAAAAGGAAATTTTCTGTTGATTTCAAGCTGAACCAGGATAGTTCTAGAAAATACGAGAAAGTTTTTTTTCTCTCTCGTTTCCCTTACCAGTACCATTACCTCCATTAGATAGCTAGTCTGGTTTTGTAGTCTGAGAAAACTGAGCTCTAGGAATCTGAGCTCTGGGTATTTAGTTTAAACTAAATGGACCTACAAACCATTTGGAGATTTACCCATCAGTGAATGCCAGAAAATATGAAAGTGATCTATCTTAGAGTACTTTGTGTTCCTGACAGGGAGTTCTGGGGACTCACTGTCTTATTGCATAATGTTGGACACTAGTAACAAAACATCTGCTAGCAGAGAATGCAAGCTGCAGATAACTGTTGTATTAAAATGACCAATACATATCATTGCATACTTAAAATTACTTTGGTAAAGTGGTGAAGAATGGTATAGCTACAGTGGCAAGATTATGCCTTACGTCAAGGATTTCAAATACCACAACCACAAAGGTTATTGCTAGACAAGCAGACTATGGATGTTAGTGATAAGGTAAACGTAAACCACATGGTTTGTATACCTGAATACATACCATACACCAAATACAAGCCCATACCTCAAATGCAATCTGTATTTTCTCCTCCTTCTCTAAAACAACACAGAACTTAATTTCTTTCATGGCATCCCAGATATAACCACTATATATAACTGCACCCTCAAGACACTGACTTGTGTTAGAAGCCATGTGCAGCCACCCAGGTGAGCTCTCCTCTCTGAGATAAAGAAGATGCTCCCTTCTCTGGGCCCTGGTAGCCCTGGAAGTGTGGTAGAAGTAGTCAGATGCACGCTGAGGACAGAAGCTTTCAGCAATTTTGGGTCTTGTGCTGGGACTAGTTGAGCTTTTTCCTCTTGCTACAATGGTGCGAAAGCGAGACGCAAGCCAGCTGTGTCCTGGAGGGTTATGGGATGCTGTCAGTGGTGCGTAAGGGTAAACCCCAGGAAAGGGGAAAAGACTTGCAGGGTTTGTTCACAATTTTCTCAGCCAGTTCAGAATGTAGCTGTGGAAAATGCCCATACCCTTTCACGTGCTTCAGTCTCTCCTAACAGTAAAATGAGAGCTTATGCATTAAAATTACTTTGTGACTAAATACGTTGTTTGCAGCATGTTTTGCGAACCTCAGTTCAAAGCATCACAGTAATGCAAACAAGAGTTTCTTCATACAGTACTATAGGCTCCCTAGTTCAGTAATAGCACAGACAGACATGGCCTTTTTCATCATCTTTTGCCTTTAAGTTTCTAATGTACAATCAAACACAGAACTACTCCATTTTCTGAACTCAAACTATAGCTATAAACCAAAAAAGCTATTTGGTTTTTGTTTGGTTTGGGGTTTGGTTTTGGTTTTGTTTTTTTTCTCTAGGAAAGCTGTAAAATACTTAGGTAGGCTCTAGCGGTTTGGCTGTTAATGATCTCTAAGAAATTACTGGCAGTAATTAAAAATGAATGTTTTCCTGTATCATATAATCAGTAATCAGAAACTGCTAGGAAAAACAGTGGTGATGTGAAATCAGTCACCATAATGTGCTTTGACAAGTCTTCTCGTTAAGAAAATAATTACCCAAACCACTAAGTATGTAGGAAAAATATATCTTGCAAGTCTGGCAAATGATGAGCATGTTCCTTCTAATTTTCATCAATTTTTTCTATGAAATGGAAGAATCTTCTGAAACATATCTGTAATTGCAGCTAACCCTCCAAAGGGAGGTATCCAAGACTGTTATTTCTAGTGCCAAAACAAAACAGATAGTTGGCAATCAAAGCACACCCGCCCATAAAGTACATTTTGGTCAAAAGTAGGCAATTCCATTTTGACTCCAAGGCTCACATCCCATCCTTAGCTCATCACAGATGGGTGCCTCATCATTCACAGCTGTCTGAAACACCCAGATATCTCAGGCACAACAGGGAGTGAGGAAATTTCATGGTTTGCTGATCAGTATGAACTTGCCTTTTTTTTTCTATCTACTTCTCACCTTCGCAAAACACTGACCTGATTTCCAGCATTATTCAGGATTATCCCTTTTTAAATCTCTAGTGGGAGATAACCTCTAACTTTCACTATGGAATCAGTCTCCAGGCAAGGGAAGAAGGTCCACATGGTTTAGGATTCCTCTGTGCCACTCTTCCACCTCTTCCTTCTTCCTATTCCTATGTGGGGTTTTTTCTGTAGAAGTGATTCCTCACATTATTCGTCACTTCTCGGCATCAAAGAAAATCAAAGTGGTTATAATAAACTTGGTTAATCCTGTCCTTGAATTGTCCAAGGCATCAGGAATGAATAAAATAGAGGTCTGTGTTAGCTAATAAAATAGAATGGGAGCTGCCCCTCTTCCAACTGCAGATGCTATCAGTCATCCATATCTATCCTCAGCGTGTTTCTGAAAATCTTTTACATGCACAGATGTGATATTTCACCAGGTCTGCCTGTTCTTGTTTTCTTCTGGCAGCACTCGTCTCAGGTCATAAAAGCACACAGCACCCATTCTGAGCAACTTCATATGCTGGTAAGGAAGAGCTGAAAAACCCGCAACCCCACAAATGAAATAAAAGAAAGTAACAAATTGGAAGGCAATAAAAACTGGGAACAAACAAACCAATCAAACCCTGATCAGGGAAAAAAATGCCAACAACTGTGCCAAGGCTCTGCCTAAGGGAACAAAAAGACTCCCATCCACAAGCTAGCCATTAAACACAGCTCCGTCCTGGAAGAGTTTAGAAACTGAAAATTATTGGGCTACTGAAAAAAAAAAGGAAAAAAAAAGCTATTTATAAGAAGATGAGATGTTCATGCCCAAGTGTGAAATAAACACCTTCCACCTAAGGCAAGGATTGATCATGGGTGGACCATATGCAAGACCTCAGGAAATGCATAGCGTGTTCCTCTGATACGGATGGCCTCCGACAGTCCCATGGATATCCTGCTTGTTGTTGCTGTGAGGGTTATGGTAGTGCACACACATTTGTTACATGTTTTCCTGCTGGTTTGGTAGGGGGACAGAAATTGTAATCAAAACTTGTCACTTGCCTGACTTGCATTTTAGATGTTTTTCATATTGACTATATTTAAGTGTTGATGGGTGACAAATTTGCAGAAGTTAGAGATGGAGAAGGCCTACAGCATTGCCACTTCCATTCTCCCAGCAGTGCAGGACCATCTGTCTTGCTCATTTCCTAGCGACGTACCAGGTATCTTGTCCAAAAAGCGTTCCCTCTACTTTCTTTGTGAGTTTATTCCACACTTGAGTGACTACCACTGTCACGAAGTTAAAGTGAACTCAAACTGAACCTAACAAAACCTTTTCTTAGGGCTCAAAATAGTTCGTTTTGTTTTTCTTTAATTTCCGTGCATCTTTGACTTGCTGATACATTCCAGAAGCAGAAGTTCCAAATTCACTTCTGAAAAGACTTTTCCTGGCCCATCGAAAGCAGAAGATACAGGAAATTGTGTGAGAAATGTCCATGTAGCTGTCACCATAATTTCCAGGCTGGAAAATGAGAAGAAACTTTCAGAAAATGGAGGTGTTTCTCTGAAGAGATTCTTCTTAGTCTCATGCATGAAAATGATACTCTAAGTAGTTTTATACGTGAGTTTTGCAGTTAAATGTTACAAAGGGTTACTTTGACATTTTTATGGTCTGTTTTAATTAAGTGAAGCAAAATCTGCTCTTCTGAGTGATTCATTTATCCTATCAACCCTTCTATTTTTGTAAGATTAAATCAGGAAGTTCGCATTAAGCTTCCTTTCCTGGAATTCCAGTTGAACATTATTACCCTTTGTTTAGACTGTATCACTTATTCAGCTGATAAGAGTAGACTATATTCGACTGCAGATACAAAGATTCAGCAATTTAGATCCCTTAAGGAGCATTCTATATTTTCCAATAAATAACTATACCTCCACATGCTTCAGGAAGTTACTAAAAATGGTAACATTTTTTTAAATCTGCAAGTATACCATTACAATGATGTATCTCAGCAAAGCATAGATTTTTTTTTTTTTTCCCTTGACCGTAGGAGGCATGTTATAGCTTTCCATCATGTAGTTCTCATTGCAATCCCACAGCTTGATCGTGATATTCAGGACATGAAAGAAGAACCTGGGCTGGCAGAAAAAGGCATAAAGAGATCAAAAGACTAGATGCTGATTCTAAGAGAATCAAAATTTAGATTAAGGCACACGTTTTAAACTTTGAAGTTATTTGTCACATTTTAAACTTTGAAGTTATTTGTCACTTGAAATCTTAAAATCAAGGTGCATTCCTAAGGGAGGCATTATAAAATGCTGGAGATACAACTTCAAGCAGGAATCCCGAGCAAGATTTGTAGTTTAGATTTTGGCAATGATCCTTAAAATCTATGATTTAACAGTTATGTAAAAATATACATACACTCTTTAATTCTGGACTGTTTTCTGAAATTACAACTTACTATATACCACAAATATGTTTATACATGAATACATTTGCTGCCTGCATTCTTTGACTATTACATTTGTTTTACTATGTAGTACCCTGGCTCCTGGTCATGTGTGAAAACTGCCTAGATTTACAATGTTTTTAACTTCTTAGATAATTGCAATTAATTTTATTTACCTTCTTGTGGAGTTGGTTTTGGGTTGGGTTTTTTTGCCTAGGACAAATTCTAGCTTCTCAAACAAAGAAAAACACATTTGTTCTTAAGCTAACACCTGAATTTCTTCTTACACTTGAACCAGAAGCAGGTAATGCTCTGGTTATGCTGCTAACATAGTCCAGCTGAATCCCAAATTCTTATTTCCCAGGATTTCCTTTAGTGACTGGAACCAATTTGTCTTTCAGTATGAATTAGAGTAACAGCTCTGCTTCTCTCTGCGGCCAAAGGTATCTGACATCATACTCACCTTTACTTGTGAGTGAGAGCACTAATCTATAGCCTTATGTAGGGGGCATATTTTCCAAAGCATCTAAAGTATATGGGAGTACAGTGTGATAGGTATTCCTAAATTGACTGCCCCCAGAAAGATGGATACATAGATCTCTATATATTTCTGTAATACAGACAGATAGAAAAGAGATCTTTATATATTTAATATGCATTTTTATGTTTTCATGTATTTGTGAAATAAGAAATGAAATTAAATCTACAGAAAAAGTACTTTTTGTCTTCCCCAAATCTATCAATATCTAATTCACTTGCATATTAGGCAAAATCTCCATAAATAAAAATAGATCATAAAAAGTTAATTAATGTGATTGTTTGCGGACAACAAATAACTCATATTCATATTAACTTAGAGGGGGCTAAACCTAAAAGGGTTCATAAAATAACTTAGTGTCTAACTCTAATTATTGCAAACAAAGATCAAAAGAAGAGCTTATCAAAAGTGGAGACAGTTTATTTCCATCTTGGAACAAAGGACAAAAGACACAGTGTCTTGTCCCTTCCTTTGAGGTTTCTCTGTCTGCTCCTTTCCACTCCCTTTCCTGATAGGCTGCAATGTCTTGATGGCTGATCTGTTCACTAAAACACAATAATCAATTCTGGGTAACATGTCAGCTACTTATTTTTATAACAGGAACAATGGAAATAGCATCGCATTGTTAATAGAGGTAAAAGTGATTAAAAATACCCTCTTGAGTTTTCCTTTCTAGCTCCCATCGTCACAATGCACTGGAATTGATCCAGAACAAACTATGTCTGTAGACACACACATTTTTACAGGAATCGGAGAACTTTGATTCATCTTTAGCCTGTGAAGAAATGCTTGTCTTTGAAAACTGCTGCTATATGAATGAAGAATAACTAATTAGCCTTTTAACGCATGCATTTATTTTTTCAGATTACTATTCCAAATCTGAATTTCTAAATCGGTCTTGTATATATTTGTTACTTTACAGGATATGCATTCACAGTCTATGTCATTCTACTACAAAGAAATCTCACTAAAAGCCTTCATTTGCTAACGCTGCAAATTGCAGAGCCACATTCACAAGTTTGTGGCATTACACAGAGCTTGCATAGTAGCATGTTCTGACAATTATATCGAGTAATATAAGTAATTAAATAAGACATCACACTCATAGGTAACTTATTTAAAAATACATTAAACTCATGCAAAGAGGAAGTTTTTATAATACTGGCTGGCTTAAAAAAAGTAATTCTTAATTGCTGTCACTAGCACAAAGTTCTCCAGAATTTTGAGCAGGTGCAGAAAATGTTGTTCACCGTCCAACAAAGAAACACTATTAAGCACAGCAATGCAAATATCCCAAGTGTGGTTTTATTCCCTTATTTAAAAAAAACCCCAAAAAACCAACAAAAAAACCCATGTTGATTTTGAGGTTATCATATCCAGTATAAGCTTCTTGATATAAAGATGGCTAAGACAAAGATAATTCAAATAGATGAAATCTATTTCAGCGTTACAAAGATCAGATAAACAGTGCTTGGTGTACCCCTTTGAGGCAAGCCACTCATTCCGCGCCAAGTATTATTAGAAATTCATTTTCTTAGCTGACACATGGACTTTTCATGCCGAGAGACCATTATGAAAAGCCTTGCTGTTCTGAGAATCTGTACTTTGATTTCTGGCATTATCAGCCAGATCAGAAATAGTAGGTACAAGTGGCCAGGGGATAAAGCATCAGCTTTTCATTCTTGAGAAGCTATTCTTAATGGAATGAGTATAAGAGTTTCAAATGAGGTGTGGTTGAGATCACAAAAATGGTCTGTGAAAGAGCTGAAAATCCATCATCTAAAAAGTAAGGCCATGATCCTGCAAGCATTTATGCACTCAAATTTCAGTATACCCTCCAACCCAAATAGAGTTGCATACATGAATTTGTAGGAATGAGGTTTAAATTCCTTTTTACCCTGAAATAAACAAAGCCCTTTCTAATCAAGGCAGGAGGTCATGCAAGATGACAAATATTACTTCCAGACAAGCAGACCAACCCATCGTAATTGTCTGAGCTTTCCATTATGCTCTGCACTATGTTATAGAGCAGCTATGAAACGGTAGGTAGCTCTCAAATTTTTTTCCATTATACTCTGAGTGCTCTGATGATTTCCGCCCCAACATAAGTAATTGCTATATAAAGCAATTCTAGGAGAAATCCAGCAGGATACTTGGAGACCGTTCTCTTTCCTGTTTCATTTGCTATGTTTGTTCATATCCAAGGGTTCTGAGCACTGGCTATCACCTGGCTCCATTGAACCATTAAATTAATTGCTAGATATGCATTAGCTGTACAGTTGCAGATACAGCTCGCTCAGTCACAGTTCACTCGGTCTACCAGTGATCTCATGTCTCTCAGTCCTCCTATATTTCCCTTTTGAGCTCTAGATTCCCACTTCTTCCTAGAAACTAGATATATTTTTCTTTTGGTTTGTATGCTTTTCCCTCATTGAGGAACACTGTTAACAGCCCTGGATCTCGTGTTCCGCCTGCTTTTCACTTGCATTGGCCTGAGGAAGAGGAGATGAGGAAAAGAACTAAGGAGGGCACTTTGACCCCTTGCAATCACTATTGGTAGCAGCTAGCTATGAGGAGGGAAGAGGAAGAGGGAAATAGGAGAGGAAATGGAAGAAAAGAGGTGAAGAAACTGGCAGCAGGTGAAAGAAACACTCAGCATAGGTGCTACAGACATGAAGATGAGAAACTGCCTCCAGGCGCAGAGCTCCTTACATGGCTTAGGGGCGGAAAAGGTGTTATCAGAAGGTAATGCAGGAAGCTATTCTGCCCTTTGGAAACAGATCGAGCATCCAAGTATCTGAGGTTAGCTAAAAGCTTGCCTTGGTGGGCAATAGCTTGCTATTTCAGAAGCAGAGCAAAGGATGAATTGTCCCTGTTCTCATTCTGTACGCTAGCCAGGAAGCCTCCCATGTGGCCAAATCTCTTGATGAAGTCAGCTAACTTTCTGAAATGCAACAGAAATAGCAAAGGAGATAAGCTACCGAAATCTTCAGATACCTGTCTAACATAGAGGTGACACACTGTCTTTTGGGTTTGATTCAATTCTTACATATTGGCAATCACATGAAATTCTTGCCTTTGATCTAAAAGCAGAGAGTTTCTAAAATGTATGTTTAAAACTGATTACTTTCAAGACAATCTAAGATTTTGGGGTATCTGGGTCGTAATTTTTTGACACATGGGATTCTTGCACCCTAGGCCAAGTGAGATGTGGCTTTTATTTCAAAATATTTTCCAAAGAATTCAATTTACTTCAACAGCTGGGAAATTCCATATTCTGACCTGTTAGAATCTAAGTTTTCAGGATGTTTCAGGATGTTCTTTGTTCGGGCTTTTTCTTAGTGCTGTCACTGATTTACATTAAGGAGCTGAGAGGCAAGCATGTGGTTCCTTAGAGCTGTGGTTTCTTAGAGCTTAGGTAATTAAGTTTGTAAGGTCAATATGACATGCATGACAGATTCTAAAGAGCTACTGGTAAATCAGATGGAAAGTTCTGCATATACACCTTTCAAGTCATTGTTTATACTTCCTGACTAAAAATCAGATGCCAAGAGCACTGTTAATCTTCAGGTTTAATAGACCTTCTGTATCTGGAAAAAATAAGGATTCCTCAGCAAAGAAAACTGAGACTATTTCTATACTCTAATGCTGCTCATGAGAAATGTAGTTCTACTGAGTGATGTACAGGCTCTTGTTTCAAAGGAGAGAAAGTTCTGGTTTGAGCTTGAAAGGTGCAGGACGTCCTATCACCGTTAATCACTTGCTCCATTGATCCTAGCACAGGTATGTCCCTGCCTGCCTTGACCTCTCTGAAGTTGTGATCAAACAAAAAGCAGGTTAGCTGCATCAGACTTTTTTCTCCTGTGTTACTTTTCTCAAAACAGATCCTTCTCATTTTAGAAGTACAAGACCAGAAATGACCCATACCCTTGTTGGCACCACATCCTATAAATAATGTTGTTCATACATTTAACTGCGGTTCATGAAGAAATAACTAGGTTCCATATCTATTTAAGGCTTATTGTTTTGTACAACCCATCATATATGTTAATGAATCTTCAGTAAAACCATCAGAAATAAAAGACCCAAAGAATCCTATGGCAAAAAGGTTTTAAAAACATCAGAGCTGTATCTGTTCCATGGATGCATATTGTCAGATCCCCACAGGGCATGTCACATTATACCAGGGCAGCTGGGCACTTGGTGGTGATGGAGGAAGAAAGGGGTTCTTCAGGATGCATTTGTTCCTATACTAAAGGTGGTGTATAAAAATGTGAATCATTTGCTATAGAACGAGTAAGCCTGTTATCTGGAAGCTAAATGTGCATTACACTAGAATAAACTGTGTTTTACAGAGTTACACAGGTAGCTCCTTAGCTCTTGCAAATCACTGTGCAACCACCGGCTTCAAAAATGACCATCTACAACAGCAGAGAATCTCCGTCATTGCATTTTTGATTTAAAATAACAGAAAGCGAGTGAAGGGTTTGCTCTGTTGCTTTAGTGACAGAACTGTTGTAAAGTTTAAAGTAACAGCCAGGTAAACTCAGTTTGTCAGGTGTACTGGACAAAGAGATTTAGGTAAAAGCATTCTCCAATCACTGCTACCTGTCTTTGCATTTTGAAGTCTGATGAAAAAAAAGGCATTTCAGAATATGAGAGGACCCTGATTTTTCTTTTTGCTTTAGTAAAAATAATGCTCTTTCATATATTCCCAGTAATAAGGAATAGTAAAAGAATTTCTTTTTTTTTTTAATTCAGAATTTAGATATTTAAAAACTGCTCTGGGCTGAGGTTAGATATAAGAGATGTGCTCTCTCAAGAACAAACTCATTTACCGTGTCTCTTTGTAAAATGATATGAAGGCAAAAGTAAAACCGCAGAAACAAGCAGAGTAAAAAAGGTAGCTCTTCATAATGTGACAGTGTTGAAATATGAAAGCAAACTAACCGCTTTCCATGTTTCTTTTTCTTGTGGTCATGTAACAGAATATGTGTCTTTGTTTGTAAAACATGCAAGCTCCTATTAAGCTGTCAGTCACTTCTATGTATTGTATCATGTTCACAAATAATATCATGCAGTACTCTCACTCTCCGTAACATGCTGGCATAAAAAGAGAAATGTAGCATGGAGGAGGAGGAAGCATTTTTCAGCTAAACTGGCCATCCATTTAGAATTCATAATCCTAAATTTTCGAGTGACGAATGAACACCCCAACAATTCTGTTACTCCTCCTAATCTCTGTCAGGTCTAGAATCTGTTGACGAAGGCCAAACAGCCACTTCTTTCTGCCTGACCCTCTCCCCTTGCTATTGCTGGCTCTCATTCAAGTCAGGATCACATTTATCTGGGTAATATACACCTAATAAATCTTCTCCAACTCAGTTTGTTCTTGCTGGCAAGACAGCTAGCTTCCCCCTCCACTTCTCTCGTCTTTCCTCAGACATCATTATGGGTGTTGACACTCCAGCAAGTTACTTAAGATGCTCTTAAGGAACTGTCTGCATGTACGCATCTCCCAGTAAAACGCAAGGCAATCGCTGCTGTAAGCTGGTTTTCAGTTACAATACGCAAGGGCATGGGCACGGACAATGAAAGAAGCAGTCAAACTGGCAATCTGCAAGAGGATTTTTATTAGGCACAGCGTCAGCATAATAATCTCATACGGCACTTTCCGCAGTACATCTCAAGGGCTTTGCGAAAAGAGGCACGTATTATTCTCCCTATTTTATCTAGGGAAAAATGAAGTATGAGAAAGGGAGTGGATAGACCAAGGCTGTGCAATAAATTAAATCAGGACAGGACTGCAGATAGGTATTTTGAGTCTCAGTCTAGTGTGCTGTCAAGAACAGGACCAAGAAGGATTATGAATCTGTCCTGACTTACACCAGGCCTGACTTTGTTCACTGGGCTCATTAACATGTGCTTTCCTTCTTCCCTGTCTCTGTAGCTTCACGTTACATTAACGATAGCTACTCTCCACGCTATAGTATCAAGCTAGTACCTCCCCTGATGAATGCTGAGGTGAAATTAGCCATCACAGTGTATGTGTTCCAGTTGCCATAGTTATCGTGCTTTATTGAGTCATGGGTTTAAAATGATTTCCTGAGTCTTGGAGATTCCCCAAGGCTAAAACAGCAGCAGTCTTTCACATAATGGGTCAACTGGCCCAGGTGGATGCATGTGCCTATTTCCTCCAGAGGAAATAAGTTTAATGAATATAGAGTTCATTTAACTAAAAAGCCTTGCATCACACAAGATGGAAGATGGAAGTAAAAAAAAAACTTTGTTCTTGAAAGGAAATTTTTCATTGTTCATAATTTTTTTACATACTATAATGAAGAAAAAAAAAAAAAGGAAACTTTCTCTCCTTCCCTTCTACTCCTTTTAACCCCAGCTGGGCACTGTATGGCTGACATGGTCTGTCCCAGGGTATCATGCTGAAAGGTCTAGCATCTCGTGTGTACTGTAACAACACAGCTGCTTCATAAACCAATTTTTAACCACTGTTTTGACATGTTTAAGGCACCGGTCTTTCAGTTTTCATCTACTTTAGTGGGCAACTTGCATCTTACATCTTGTTTTAATGAAGGTTACTGTTGTCTTTCTGTGAAAGCTGACCTTTTTTCTTCATCAGACCAGAGGTCATGCATGAACACAGAATGAGGTTTTAAAAAAAAATGCATCTTACCATTGGAATGCCTTGGAAACTGGTGATTTTAAAGGTAGAAGGTAAAATCTATTTGCTTAAAAATGAAGATGGAAGAGATGGTTGATTTAGAATTGATATAGCTGTTGTCACAAGAACACAGGGTGAAAACAAGAGCATTGGTCTGAAAATAACCTCTTCTTTCCCAAGCAACACAAAGCTGAGTTATATATCCTACCTCCGTTATACACCATCATCAGATTGCTTATCTTTTGCTCACTCTGTAATTAATATTTTGAGTAAAAGCATCCTTTGTGCTGTCTTCCTCTCCCACTTCATTGCACACCGTGCCTCGTAAACGCAGAGGAAGGGAAGGAGGGGTGTGAATCCCAGCACAGCCACTGCCATTCAGATGACCCACAGAGAGAGGAGAGGGGCCAGGGACGACTCCTGGTGCCACGGAGCTCTGCTGCCACACGGCCACCGAGACACCTACCACAGCTGACCCGAGGGACGGTGCGGTGGCAGAGGCACCAAACCTTTGTTAGAGCTTTTGCTAATGGAGTGTGTTAAGAGTGGGTCCCTGTGACCTGCATAGCCATTAGGTCTCGTTGGCACGACCGCTTCCACCACATACAGGTGTTAGTCCTGATAATTTCAGGTTCAGATTCCTTGTTGTGAAGCAGTGATCAATTATGGATACTGTCTTTATCAGTAAAAGAACAGTTATTCTGAATTTTTTTAACTATAAAGAAGAAGGACTTCATCTATGTGCCACAAGCTATATATTTACTCTGGATCATCTCCGAGACTTCATCACAGGTTAGAAATTCTACCTAGCCTCCTCTAGTACTTCTTCTAAATAAGGTTTAGTTTACCCAAATCTGCTTTCCCTACTTTCTTGAAAGTTAAATTAGTAGGTTATTTTTCCAAAGGTGAATCACTTTTTTTTAAGGTAAAAATATAGCTTTAAATTGAAGGGAAGGCAGACCCCTCAACAGTAGAAAATTTTGCAGCCTTCAAAAAATAAATCGTAACCAGTGACAGCATCTTAAACACAATATGGAAAAGATACTCTACATCTCCACCAATTTCTATAAGCCAATGGTATTCCATGTAAGCTAAGGAGCTTACCTTCTGTGTTTAAAATGGAATGAAAATATTTATTTTCCTTCCTCCTCCTCCTCCTCCTATGTCAGTTTATCTCTATTTATATTTTACCAAATTGTATCTTTGTTGAACAATATAATCCATTTTTATTTCTCATCCTTTTGTGCATCCACATAATAGAGCCTTTCTTAAGTTCAGTGTGAATCTGGTAATTTCATTTTCAGCCTGAACTGTTGAACTCATGGTGCTTGAGGGCATTCAAAAGCAGACAAAAGTATACAGTGCACTACCGCTCCTTTTAAAATAGTCAGTTATATGCACCACAAAGAATAAGGCAAAGTTAATTTTCTTTATTATTTACTGCTAAAAGAAAGAAAAAATGCCTACATGTTGCCTGGGATCAAATACAAGTAAGAGTCCCCTATATACAATGAGCTAGTAATATTTCTAATACTGTTTATTTCTAAAGGAAGATTTCTAGAGCAGAGAGCCCATCAATGACAAGCAGTAGAGCAGCACCTATGCTTATGCAATATAATGATTTTCTATGTATTTTATTAAAAACTACTTTGGAAAGATGCTTTGTTTCATTCTGTGATTCTCTAGTAAGTGAAACAATAGCTTCCCTTCTCTAAAAGCAAGACCCTTTTAATACCGCTTATCTCTGAGAAGTGATAGTGCAAACACTCTTTGTCAAGAGGCCTGAACAATTACAGACTCCTTTAAATAATTACTTTTCAGTAAAGTCAAGTGCTAAAAAATGCAAACTTAATTATTTCACTGACAATGGTTGGAACATGAAGGTACTTTGGACTGTGGAAATACTACACACAAATACCCTGGTTGACAAGGAATCCAAGCCTAGAGCCAGAGGCCTGGAAACTTGGGTTGAAACTGCTCTATAATCTATCATGCTGCTGCTAAGAGGCTATTAATACTAGCATTTAGAATTGCAATCATGTGTCTGACAATCCTGTGTTTGTACCAGCAGGTCAGTTGACTAATTACGAGTTGGGGCTTCTCTGTGTACGGCGCTATTTAGAAGAAAAAGGATGACAAGGGTACAGTTAACCATTAAGGCATTTGGGCCTGGGAGGAAAACAGAGGACAATCAAGTCCTTATTATTAGATGCCCGTCCTGCGAATCATTCCCTTATGCAGTTACAACAGAAGGAGAATTCACCTTTTAAAGTGAATAATTGTGCCTGTCGGGCAATCCTTTACAATTACTTTACCATCCAGCGAGAGCTCATTGATTGCATTAGGGATAACAGTACTCCACAGAAACAATCCTCTTAGGCAGGCTACTTCTAAAATCCTGTGTCTCTGGCAGGCAGATGCCTGCTGCTTGAATAGCCAGAGAGATAAAGAAATAAAAATATTAAAGGCCAAAGCTCTACTGATTTCACAACGCTCTTTAAAGACGGATGAGTGATTAGGGTGGCTGTAGCCTGCTAAACACCCATGCCTCAGGTGGAATGCTCCTCTGAGCACGTTTTACAGCGGATGGGAGACGGGTGCCTTGCTTTTCAGCTCCGAAAATACGCCTGCTTAAGCAGCCCTATAGATTCCAAGTTAAAATGCAAGCCAGAGAGACTGCATGTCTTCAAGGGTTGATAACAAACTAGAATCAAAGCCTTTCTCTTTCAGATTACCAGCAAGAATCTAATCCAGGTCAGCGATAATCCTCCAGCATCTATTTAGTGATGATCCCTCCCAGCAGACAGGCTGCTCCCTCACAAAAGTCGGTGGTTCTGACATTGCTGAGGGAATCCACAAAGACTGAATGAGGATGCAGATTCCTCCTTTACTGTGGGATCTGATTAGCTTTGCAAACAGAACAGGAGAGCTGAACTAAAGTACAAACATAGTGTTTTATCATCAACACCATCATTCATTTGCTATTTTACAAAGTGGTAGAGGTGAGAATGATAAGCCTTGATTTAACTACTGAGAGCTTCCCAGCTTCTGTGTCTGGGCCACATTTGTCAAGTATTCACTGATCTCGTCACTCACCCCTTTCAGAATCCTCAAACAAAACTCTCCGACTTCAAATTCTTGTTTTGCATCTATCGCACAAACCTCTCACTTCAGATTTTACTTCACTCCTCCTCTCATTATTAGCTTTTTTCAGTTCCCTTTCACACTGCCTCCAAACCCTCCAAACCCTTCCCATTTTTTTCCACAAAGTCCATTCTCTCCTCCTTCAAAAGCTTCCTGTGGGTCCTGTGCAAAAGCTTCCTCTACAGAGATGCAGGCTTGGTCCAGGAAGCAGCCTAGGCAGTCCGTGTTTACAAATATAAACCCAGCTTTTTACTGAGGGTATTAACATGACACATGGTGGTCTTCTGGTTCCAGCATTATCATTGCGGTGGAAATGCCTTCGTACCAGCATGCTTTCCCACATGTTCTGGATATTTTTTTCCTTTTTTTTTTTTTCTCCTTCCTTTTGAGGACACTTATTGGAGAAACAGTTTCTCTTTTCTAGAATTCACACTCTGAAAATCACGCACAATGTGCAACCAGCGTTTTCCATCTCATCATGATTATTCTGTCACTTCCTAGTCTACCAACTGCATAAAACTATAGACAATACAGACAGAAAGCCAATTAGACTGGGATTACCTTGTCTGTTCAACAGCTGGGGTGTAGCATATGTCTGTCTTCCCTGTGTTAGAGTTAAGAATTCACATTTTATGGGCCTGACCTACCTTGTAAACATATATCCTGGTGCCTAACAACAAAAAAGCAGGTACATGTGGCTACGCCAAAAAGAGCTGGAGCGAGTGTAGATATGAAGAGGTAATTGATTAAGTGGGTAACGTTATGTAAAGTCAAGCTTGAAGATATAGTACAGTTCCATCCTCTTCTAGGCTATTAAAGTAAATTAATGACCTGGAGCTGTGTAGGGGTTTCCAGAAACAACACTATAATAGCCAACTGGCCACAGTTTGCAGCCTATAGAAGGGGGAGATGTTTATTCTTCAGCAAATTGCCTGCTCAGGCATCACACCATATATACTCTATATCTGACAGATCGTAGTGCAGAAACGACAACTGAATCTTAGAATAACAACACTGAGTATAAAACACAATGTTAGCTTGGGAGAAAACGAACCAATCATAATCTTTGATGGGACCCAGATATTTGCAAAATTTCACAGTACTCTTTTCCATGCTGATAGTTTGGCAGCTGCTCAGAAGTAGCTATTTTGTGCCATTTCAAAGCCCTGAATGGGAGCATCAACCAAGAAATAAGCATTCGAACCATCTTTGCAAAATATACAAGGCAGTAAATGGTGTAGGGAGCGACTCCCAGGCACAGCGGTATGAAGCCAGGCTTTGCTTTGCCGTCTGCAAGCCATGCCTATGCCGTGCTGTGGTCCCCATAGGGGCAACACTTGCTGGGTTTCCATCCAGGTCTGGACTGAGACTTTGATGGTGTGCAGGCATTTTCAGCGCTTCACAGCACTCTTCGACATGCTGCCCGGGGAGGGAGGCACCAGCATCCCCAGGCCACCCTGCACAGCTTGCTTCAGGCCGAAGGCTCAGCATCCTCTGCGCCTGGGGCTGCTCAGGCCTTCCGGACCCTCCCCAATTTATACCACCAAGGAGCCACGCTGCCTTCTCCATTAGCGCTCTTCTGTACGTTTCCCGGAAAAAGTATTTAGAGCTTTGCTAACTGCTTTTTATAAACATTACTATTGCGTAAAAGGCCACCGCAATAGCTGAAAGCCATTAAAAATCACGAAGGAGCAAAGGGGACAGAAGCCATTAGATCGTCTTTGACCGCATTACCTTTGATTTGTGAGGTTCCCCTTGACCCCCCAGGTGTGCAACGGGGGGGGGGGGTGAGTTGGGTGTCACTTTCTGCTTTTATTTACCTGGGTCGTGACCAGGTAAACGCTTGCGCGGGCTGCGCCTGCCTGCGCGCAAGTGTCCTTCCCTGCGCAGCGGGGGAGCGCGGAGCGGGGCGCGGGGCGCGGAGCGGGGCTGGCGGCGGGGCGGGCCCTGCCTGCGGGGGCGGGGGCGCCTGAAGGGGCCGGGCGGCCGCGCCGCTCAGCTCCTCCGCGCCGGGTGTCAGTTGCGAGCCGCCGCCGCCGCGCAGGCAGGGAGGCAGGCAGGCAGCCTCGCGGAGGCACGGCGGCAGGCAGGAGACCATGATCCTCACACGTAAGCTCGGGCTCTGCCTGATGGGGGAGGCGGCGGCGGCTGCGCGCCCGGGGGCGCAGGCTCCGCGCATCGCGGCCAGCCTTGCCGGGAGGTGGTTCAGGGGCAGCGCGGTGGGGATTGGGGGGACGGGGGTCCCACTTTTGTTATCGCGCAGCGCCCGGAAAGGCAGCGCTGGCAGGAGTGCGGGCGGGCTTCCCGAGGGGGCGGCGGCTGCCCTGTCCCGTCCCGTCCCGCGGTGCGGCGCGGTGCATCCCCAGCCGCGGGTCTTCGCCCCGCTGGCCCGTCCGTGTTTGCGGGGGTGAAAAGCGCAGCCCCAGGTGAGACGGGAGCGCTGCGGGAGCCTGGAATGACTTGTATCGCTGGGAAGCGGCGGTCAGCTGCGGCTCTGGTCGGGAAGCGCGGGCCGAAAGGGTTAACAGCCGCGGGACCTGAGGCGCGGAGCTGCCGAGGGGCCGCGGGCGCGGAGCGACGCGCGGGATGCGGCCTCCCTCTGTGCAGGGCACCGTGGCCATCTCTTCTTTCCCTCTCTTTCTTGGTGTTTGGGGGGTTTTGTCTTTTTTTTTTTTTTTTTTTTTTTCCCCGGGAGTTCTTGCGAGACGGGAAACGTGGAGTTTCTTTTGAAGTTCTTCGTAATTAGCCCGATGGCCTCCAGGAGCCGGGTGGCTCCCGCCGTGCGGCGGTGGCCAGCCCTGATGTCACCCCCGGAGGCTTTGATCCCGGTGGAGGAGCAGCACCTCCTGCCAGCCGGGATCACCCCCCTCTGCCCCCCTCTCCAGGCAAACAGAAAACCGATGCTGTTTTCCAGTCGGGCAGTTTTACCTTCCGTATCACCCTCCCCTTTTTTGCAAACAACCACCAAGGACTTAGTTGCACCATAACTGTGAAGTTGTTGAGCGACGTGTTGCCATTAGCCTAATGAGCTCTATTGCTAGTCAAGGGCACTTACTATTGGTACAACAGTCTCCTTTTTTAACCTTTTTTTTAATTCCTCTGTTCTCTTTGGGATAATTAGAGTATTGAAGAAATAACTACATTTGAACAATATATTTAAGTAGGTCAGAAGGTTCTGCCTGATGTGTTATACATGTAAATTAAAAGACTGGGGAATGTAATTTTATCTTAGCCATCAATTATACATGCTTTTATTTTTTTACAGGAGTAAGTGATCTGTTTGAATTGCCCTGCCTTGATCAAGAAATTCCCAGCAGCAAATCTCTGAGTCAGGTTATGTTTTAAGGCTGCTTGTAGTGAACTTCAGGAAGATAATAGATTTCATACGAGCCTCTGAGTATGAATCTATCAGCAGTGCCAGACTGATTCAGCATCCCTCTGGCACCCAGGCTATTGCTGGCTGATAGCACACGGAGTTGGTATTAGGCACCTCTGTTGATTCCACAGCTGTAGCCTCCTATCTTGTCTTCCAGGTATCCTTAGTGATGTCCTGTAGCATCCTGATCTGCCTCTTCAGTAGAAGCAACAAGAAAGAGAAAGGCTGAGGTGGCCAGGGAATGGGATCAATGTCTCTGGCAAATGGGTTTGGGTTACTACTTCAGTTTGCCTGTGGGATCCTGATTAGGGCTGAGATTCTTTGATTTTGGAATATAGTATATGCAAAAGGTTCCTTTCATCTACAAGTTCATAGAAATCAAAGCATTTGGAACCACCTTTTGTAACCTCTAGGACTTCCTGATCTCTTTATCCTCTTTTAAAATAACTGGGTTTGTTAAATGATTTTTTTTTTAATCAAAAGGAAGTGCGGATACATTGTTTTAAACACCGTGGAGCTATTGTAAAATTTCATTTCTAAGTGGTAGTTAAAAGCAAGAATATGTCTTGTCATGTTTTTATTTGGGTTTTGAATCTCAGTTGTATGGATTCAGTCTAGGATTTTTAATTCTTGAGTCAGGGTCTTCCCAGCCAGTCCTGCAGCTGCCTTTGCTCAGGCTGGAGGGAAAGATTGCTGCCTGCCATGGAAACTCCCAAGCCCCCTGTGTGTTTTGTTTCTGGTGGGGGCAGGAAAAAGGTACTGCAGTTGTCCTTATGCACTAATCTCGAATGTTTATGTTAGGATTCCTAGAAGAAGGCGATGAGATGTGACTTGGTTTTACTTTTCTGGTTCTTCTAATTCATTACATTCTAGGCAATGGTTTGTTTGAGGCATGTGAATTTATGAGTTCTGCAAATATTTAGAGATGTAGTTTGCATGATAAAGTTTTTTTCTGGTCAGAATACCACAGTATGTTATGTTTGGGCTTCTTGAGAGATTCAAACTCCTCTTCCAGTTCCCCTCTGATTGGAGTTGTGCTACTGGCTTCAGCATAAACACAACTGCACCCTTGGCTGGTTAAAAGGAGATGGAGGAAGAGAACTCATGTGCTTAACAGGATGGTCCTGTACTGTAAACAAGAGCTTTTCATGCTTAACTATCCTTCCTAGCAACAGGAAGAAGGAAATGAGGCTATGCAAAAGGACCCTGACACATTTCAGACAATGCCAGACCCACCCTAGCATTCATACAGTATAGCCAGAAGACTCGGGGAAATAAAAATAACTTCAGATGTTTCCCCTTCCTTCCTGTGCATATTATAGAAATACAGCTATGAAATTATCTGCAGTTCACAGAAAACTTGCTGGTTTGATCTCCACTAAGTAAAGAGATGATGCCTCTATATAATTTATATATCTTCATTAGGTATCACATTGTTCTGCTTACTGTCTGATCCTTGGTGTTTCAAGGTGAATGAATTACAAAACACTGTATTTTCTATAGTGATGTAGATATCCGGTAATTTTGGTGATTTCGGCAATTCCAGGTGTATTTCTTGCTTGTACCTATGCTATCAGTAATTCTGACTGGTGCAGGGCATCGAGATTGTCTTGTGTGTTTTTTGATTTCCTTCCAAAGGAGTTTTTTTCCAAGTTTTTTCTTTTTTCCTTTTTACTTTCTCTTCTATTTTCCCCTCTTCTCCCGTTTTAAGGAAAAACAAAGTCTGTCTTCCAGCAGTGATGAGCAAGTCTCATGACAGAGACACAGGACTGGGCTGTGATCGGAGCTTTCTGGTTCTTTCCACCGGACACTTATTCTTGCCATACTTGCTAACACTTAGTACTACCCTGTCCTGCACAGCATACCTTTGAAATAAGTAGGTCAGTTAGTTAAAATACACTACTGACATAACTGGTAGAAGTAAAATAAAGTCAAGAATGACTTAACTGGCTAGCTTTAATTGACTGAGTTTCATTATCTGAAAGTTACAGGTGATACTACGTACCTTTCTGAAGTACTTTGATGTCTTTAGAAGAGCATGATAAGCGTTGTTATTCGTTAGGATGAATATTCTTTCAATTATTGTCTAGTATTTGTTTCCCTTGGGAAGGACTGTGTTGGATGAGACTGGATCAGGAAAAACTATTATCCATCTCTCGTCTAATAAAGACACTGTATGATGGCCTACTTATTGATGGTGGAGACGTTTTTTTAAAGTCCAAAATGGAGCAGAATTCCTTAGACTTGGTTTTAAATATATTTAATTTATATTTGTCTAAATCTCTCTGTTCAAATGCTCGTCTCAGTCTGTACAAAAAACGCTTCCCGAGGAGATGCATGAAAGACATGTGCTGAAGCCAGCAGTGGACACAGTTTGACCTTCCCAGACCCATTCTTGTCATTTACTGAAGATTCAGGGTTAAGAAAAATATACCCCCCTGCATTCTTGCATTTTGGGGATGTTCTTTCTGTGACCCTGTGGACGCGCAGAACTCAATGCTCTGCTGGCCACCCTTCCCTCTGCTCTCCGTATGTGTGTCTGAGAACAGATTTCCTGTGTAAGATACAAAAATGTTCCTGTGTAAAGCTTCGTGATCTGTTTTAACTTCTCTTCTTATTTCCATAAATAGTCTCTCTGCTTTCTTTCGCAATGCTGCGTTGGCTTTGCAGTGGTACCACGACTCTGCTGTATCTAAACCATTCTCTCAAGGTGTGACCATTAGATCAAGTACTGAGAAAAGTGTGCAGCATAGAATCATAGAATCATAGAATGGTTAGGGTTGGAAGGCACCTCAAAGATCATCTAGTTCCAACCCCCCTGCTGCGGGCAGGGACACCCTCCACTAGACCACGTTGCCCAAAGCCCCATCCAACCTGGTCTTAAACACTTCCAGGGATGGGGCATCCACAACCTCTTTGGGCAACCTGTTTCAGTGCCTCACCACTCTCACAGTAAAGAATTTCTTTCTAACATCTAATCTAAATCAACCCTCCTTCAGCTTAAACCCATTACCCCTTGTCCTGTCATTACACTCCCTGATAAACAGTCCCTCTCCAGCTTTCCTGTAGGCCCCTTCAGGTACTGGAAGGCCGCAATTAGGTCTCCCCTGAGCCTTCTCTTCTCCAGGCTGAACAATCCCAACTCTCTCAGCCTGTCCTCATAGGAGAGGTGCTCCATCCCTCTGATCAGCTTCGTGGCCCTCCTCTGGACTCGCTCCAACAGCTCCATGTCTCTCCTGTACTGGGGCCCCCAGAGCTGGATGCAGTACTCCAGGTGGCGTCTCTCAAGAGTGGAGTAGAGGGGCAGGATCCCCTCCCTCGACCTGCTGGTCACACCTCTCTTGATGCAGCCCAGGACACTGTTGGCTTTCTGGGCTGCAAGCACACACTGCCAGCTCATGCTGAGCTTCTCATCAATCAATACCCCCAAGTCCTTCTCCTTGGGGCTGCTTTCAATCCATTCCTCGCTCAGCCTGCAGTTGTGCTTGGGATTGCGCCGACCCACGTGCAGGACCTTGCACTTGGCCTCGTTGAACTTCATGTGGTTCTCATGGGCACACCTCTCCAGCCTGTCAAGTTCCCTCTGGATGGCATCCCTTCCCTCCAGCGTGTGGACCCCACCACACAGCTTGGTGTCATCGGCAAACTTGCTGAGGGTGCAGAATACTATAACTGTCTGTAATATCTGGAAATAGAAAGTTCACAGTAATATTTGCTTTGGGAAAACCCAGGTTTGCATCTTTAATTCTGATTTAGGGAAAGAGGCATTCAGCTGGGACACTACCAGCTTTATGCTGGCCTGTTTCACTGTCACTGGTATTTTGGAGCTAGTGTTGTATCATCCACACAGGCTGCAGTTTGGGGACTGGGTCATCAATGAGGTAAGCACTAAATGGTTGTCTTTCTTCCGTACAATTCCTCCTATGTGGTGAATGGTTTTGAGGTTGAGGCTTAACAAGCAGAAGATGTAACTGTCTGTATAAAATCTACTTTCTTCTGTATGAACAATTGAGACAGCTCGGATCAGTTCTTACACCATTATTATTTCTTAGGTCTGAACAGGTAACCCAGACTTTGCGTGTTTTTAGAGGAAGTAGGTGTCACGCTGGACCTACCCGCTTTTGCCTCCCTCTGGAGCTCAATGAGCCTTTGATTTGAGCTTTGCATACGATGTGCAAGTTTACTAGCTTACAGAGTGCAGTGGGAGAATGCTAATGCTGGGCTTGGGAGTAGCAATGGTTAATGTTTGCCCTTCAGTATGTTCTCAAAGGTCATTCTAACCAGGTCATTTCTGAGGGAAGAGAAGGTTAAAGTCATCTTCTGTTTCCCAGTCTTTGGAGGAGGATTCGTTTCTCACTCTGGAATCTGTCAACATGACCTCCTTCAGAGGATTTGACTAACTGCTTTCTCTGCCCCAAATAATCCTCCTCCAAGACCACCCTGTGTTAATCAGGCCAGATAAATAACCCACGTGCCCAATTATTTCTTAAGGGTTTTTTAAGTCACTTGACATCTTGTTCCTCTTCATCTGTGACTCTTCTTAAAAACAAATGGGAGAGGACCATCTTTAATCTATAAAAAGAATCACTCTTTGGCAGAAAAACTGCCACATGAAGCTTTACTTTTCTGTTTAAACAAAGTTAGTTTTTAACTTCAGAATGTGTTGGGTTTTAAATTTCTTTCTTAATCCTCTTGTATATACTCAAAGTACAAAAAACCATTTAGGAATAAAGTATGATCCTGATTTTAAACCAGGAGTTGAGGATTCTTTTGTGTCCTAGAACATGCTTTCCCAAAGTCTTCAACAAATTAGGAAGTAATGCAGCTAATTTTGAGCAGTTAGAAGCATATTTAATAGTGTGAAAATAGGCAGTAATTGCAATCTGTTACAGAGCGTATAGGGAAAGTGCTTGACAGAGACATGGAGAATATCATTTATTCCAGTGGCCCTGTATTAAATCCTGAAATGGTGCTGATTTGATGCTTTTCAGAGCATAACAGTTGCTCCAGGTCCTTTTGACAGAGGAGAGGACCTCTCGCAGCCAGGGCATGCTCTGGGGGTGGTGGTTGTGCCCTCTCTGCCCTCCTGCCATAGGCACCGTCCTTTCTTGCGCTCTGATGAAAACGTGGGTGGCTCCCTGTGCTTGGGATGGGGCTTACAGCACAGCTGGACTTGGAGAAAGCAGAAGTCTCATTTAAAATATTTTTTTGAGGTGAAAATAATGAGGAGAACTGGGAAAGTGATCCTCTTTATTTCTGAAAAAGAGTAGTGTTGGGTTTTCGAGACCCATGGGTCCGTGTTGGGAAGGGCTTAATTCCTCTGAAATTCATGGAGGCTCCCATTGATTTCGGCAAGTGTTGGCTCAATCCCTAAACATTTTAAATAGTTTCAACAAATGCTGTTTCTCTTGTGAAGTTTTGAGCTGAAAAACTTTTGAAGTGATTTCGATATGCTGAAGACTATGAAAAGGAGATTCAAGTTAATTAGATTTCGGTTCACAAAAGCGGTATTGTGTTTCCTGTGCTAGCCAAGAGGATTGGTGAGCAATTAAAACTATTGTGTAACCTGGTACAGTTAATAAGGAGGGAAATTACATACAGCCAATGTACACCTATGTGAATATTTTGGAAACCAGTCACATATATATATATTTTTAAACTTACTTACGTTTCTTCATTAAGAGAATAAACAAACTTAAAACCCCATCAGTGGAAGTAAGGCATTTGCACTTTCCAAAAGCTCTGCTGACAGAAAAACAGCATTCAAACTTCCTGATTTTTTTCAGAGAAAATATCAATATATGATCTTTAACATCTGTTTCCTTACTTCTTCTTCATCTGTTCCCACACAAATTCCAAACATACTCTGTTTCTTCTCCCAGTGTCCTGTGGCTTATGCATAACATCAGCAGCATAGTTACTGTCTTGCTGCAAGGCTCCATAACTTGAAAAAATCAGTCCCATGTTTAACCCAAAGCTAGCAGGAACATAAGGAGAATGTTTCTTCAGTTGTCATCATACAGTTGAGAAATATTTAAGTAACGTTCCCTCCCACCACGTCTTTCTAAGGTTTTTATGACTAGAAAGCAGTATATATATTTGGTGTCATATATGGTTTCTTTAAAGAAATTGGGGGTTTTTTTCCTCCAGAAAGGTTTTGATAAATATTTTCTTAAAATTGCACGTGCATCCGTATCAGTTGGAATTGACTGTTAGGGCAGGCAGCGCTACGTGGAGATCACAGCATGTATCATTTGACTGTGGAAGGTAAATTGAAGGACAGTGAAATACAGAGCACGTCAAAAAAAGGCAGCTGCTATTGCAAAATGTAAGTTGCACTTTAAAGGTGAAAGGAGAAAAGGGATCCTCTCAGGAAGGTCACTTCACTTCAAGACCTGCAAGTTCATCATCAGTTCAAAAGCCATACTTACTATTCTCTTGGACTCACTGGTTCTTCCAGAAATGAGTCCTTCATGGGCTGAATGTGTCAGACTAATATTTTAGGACAGTTGTATAAGATTAGATTGTTCTTTTAGAATAAGAAAAGGTTCCAAACGTGTTAGAAATCTGGCAAGAGCTTTTGACAGGATTTTCAGAATTCTCTAGCTTTTAGTGGTTGAACGTTTATTGACAAACTTACCAAGTTTCAGTCTTAGAGGGCATTATCCTCATAAAATGCTGTTCTTCACTGATTACATTTTTGCTTTCTTTAGGCCTTGCTACATGCTGCTTTCTTTAAAGGTGTGGAGCACTAAGTTAATGATACTGCCTCAGAAATATTTAACTATATAGGTTTGAGGAAAAACAGACTTATGAAAAGGAATTTAATTATTTTCAAGCTACAGTTGCATATCTTCAAAGTGAACACCATCTGAGGCCATGGACACATAGCAGGCTAACTCTTAGGAAGTCATACTGTCCCAGCTTTAAAGGGCTGCAGGCGTATGACATTACACAGAACTGATTTATCATTTTCAGTGCCTGGCCTGCTCATGACAGCTGCCAAAGTGCAGGTTTTTTATCCCGGTTTGTCTTAGATTTCACATCCGTGTTCATGTATCTGTAGACTGAGTGGTTGGACAGTGTGATCAAGCCTAGCATTGGGACCCAAATTCATGTGCCAGGGATGTAATTCAAGCACTTGGAAAAATGACTGCTTGTACTTATGCAGTGGAATTCTATCCAGAGAAGAATATTTCTCATATATACCACAGCTGGCCTTAAAAATGATCCTGAATGATCTCAAGCTTCTTAATAGCTCAGGACAGAGTTTTGGAATTGAACACAAATTTTGCAAAGCACCAGAAATTTCAGAGGGACGCAATATGTAGGGATGGGTAATTTCTGATACAGACAGAAGAAGAGGATGAGCTTCCGAGTGTGCGAGCCCTTCTGCAGCCATTAAACTGGAGCATCAGTCCTGGGTGGGACAGAATCCTCTTTGTGCTCCATCTGTGCCTTAGAAAATGTGCAGGTAGTTTATGGAGTTTTTATGCATTACAGTAAGGAGCAACCAGGTTCATCTCTAGCATTCATGGTGAGAAATCACGTTCTCTGCATTGGATGGGAGAGACTGTCCTGCAAGCTAATTCAGGAAGATGATTTTGTATTTAATTTTTGCAACTTTTTCTTTTCTGAAAAAAGTCAAATAGTGAATTTCAACTAGAGTGACCTGGTCAAAACTCAAGACCAAAAAAGAACCTCAAACAAACGAGTTGTTAGGTATGGCATTGGCATGAATCTTCAGCAACGAAGACCATGTTTGCTGAAATTTGATTTTAACAGTGTTGATTTGACTAGTCTTCGCTACAGATTTTTACGGTCTGCTCTCTTAACAGAGCCAAAAGGTGAGATGAGTAGAAGGTGATGTGTGGAGGTGCTAATATGGCTATAAAGGTGTCTGAGTTGAGGCAAGAGGAAACCATCTGCTTGGAAGAACTGTTCATATGACGTTTAGCACTTAGGTGAAAATGGAGTAAATGCATGACTGTACAAAGATACATCTGCTTTGCACCTTGTCCTGAAGACCCTGAAAGAACTGGTGCTTAAGTTGCGTGTTATTTCGTGGAAGCAGAAAGAAAAGGAGAATGAAAGCGAGTGATCTTGCTGCTCCTGGCTAGACTGCTATGATTATTTTTTTCTGAAAGGACATTATTACAGCTTCACACTGTGTGGTTTTTATTTTCTATAGGAAGGAAGGTGTCCAACAAAAGACTATAGACATCTTAGAGTTCTCCGTTCTGCAACTGCAGTATCAAACAAGGTGTGAATTGAGATATTTTTGCTATGAAGTTTTAAACTTGCAGGGCCGGGAACCAAGATTAACCAAAGTTAAACAAAAAGGAAGTTAGAAGTTTCCATTTTCACTCACCAGTTTGGGGAAGAATTGGGTCCTCCTAACCCCCCAGGAAGTGGGTAAATAAGGACTAATGGTTCCCAACCATACACAAAAGGAACTCCTACCCTTGATTGGAGCATGGAGGCCTGCTTTGTGAAACAGACTAACAAATAAAGCTGTTTCCAATAAAAATTTCCTGTTTCCTCTTTAACACATTTGCCTGCTGTTTGCTTACACGACACTGAGAATAAAGACTTCATTGTACTCCTTTTTGGAGTTTTTTTGTTTTATTTTTTTGTTTTGTTTTACTTTCTAAGAGATTTTCGTGTGTATCAGGACGCTTAGAAATAATAGTGTGATTTCTTTCTTGCCAGCAGTTCTTTCATACAAGAACCTCCTGCTGCTGGGGGAGGGCACAGGACGCACATCTGAAAAGCTGCACATACATTTCTTGCCTGGAATGTATACTGAATTGTAGTTTATTGTAAAGGTTTTAACTGGCAAGGATGTTTGATTCAGAAAGGAAGTGGCACCGCGGGGATGGAGCGGGGAGGAGGGAGTGAGACCAGCCCCTTGCCTGCAGCAGCTTGTATCAGCTCAGCTGCCACGTCTTCATCGGAAAGATGCTCACAGTGGGAAATTGCTTTGCATATCAAGGCAGATTAATTGGGGCTGAAGTAGGACTTCCCTAGAATGGATTGGAAAGGAGTGTAGAGTTCCTCTGCCTTGTCCCTCTCCTCCTTGGCCCCAACCAAGCAGACGCTGTGCTCAGCAGTGGGTTCGTAGCTCAGGTAATGATCTGTAACCTGCGTCCCCTGGGAGACTGAACGAAGGCTTCTGGGTGCCCTGTCCCTTCTAAAACTTTTTACAAGTAGTGGAAAAATCTGATTTTGGAAGCTCTGTTCTCTATTTTGTCCCTTATTATCCCAAGTGCCATTGATCCAGATGACAAGGACTCACACATACTTCCATGTCCACCTGGATATGAAACCATGGCAGCTGGCAAACCAAGAGTCGCAGGGCTGATGCTGCTGAGCTGGAAGAAAAGCTGGTATTTGGAAAGTGTGGGAATGAGCTTTCTCCTCTAGCATAGTTTAAATGATTTGGCCAGAACCTCAGGTTTAACTACTGTATTTTATTCTCAAAGGCAGATTCCAGTTACGTTGTGGTAATGAACTTTTTACCTATACAAGCTCTCAGCTGTTAAAGTTTGTATCTCTTATGTGAGGAAGCTTGTTCTGTCTGCTCAGCTTTGTGTGCAGCCTATTCAGCGCACCCTGGGCTAGATTCTCCCTCCGTCTGTATTTTGATCTTCCTGAATTTAACATACGTACATACATGCACACATACACACACAGTTTTGTTTGTACTCTGGCTCCTCAGTAACCAGCAGGTTTGAGATGGGGAAGCTGGGCTGGAAGAGACCTTTCCATTCATCTGGTCACATCGGTACAGTCCAGGAGCAATCCTGGGTTTGGCCAACTGGAGTTGAGCAAAAGGAGCAGCTTTTTGAGGTCCTGCCTCCACTCTTGCCCATACCCCTGCCATATCCCTCTCTTGACACATGCTTTGTGTGGATGGAGGTGACCCAGAGAGTGCCCTGGCTTTATCAAAATGTTTGAGATGGTAATGGGGCAAATAATTGATTTTAAACCCTTGGTGCCGTCCTGTACCCAGCCCTAGGCATTTGCCTAGCCTAATCCATGAACGGGTGCGCAGATGTTTTATTATTCTCTGCAATTCTTCTGGCCAACCAGGAATAACTCAAGTGTTTCATTGCCTAGGTAGACTTCTTGGGGGATTCTCAAAGGTATTTTGAAAGCAAATATGCTCTGAAAATCCCAAAGGCACCTGACACCTGGGTGACCATAAAATAGAACTTCCACGTAGCTTGCATATATATTTGCAGAAAAGATACACAAAGCTTCTATAGAGAACCTTAAGAAAAGTTTAATAAATGCATATTCATAATTTTCTAGCTCTAGAAATATTTTACAGGTCTTACACCTGGGGTACTCAGTAAAGGACCTGTGAACAAATATTTAAACATATTTAAGAGCCACTGTAGTAGTAAGGAATCTGACACTTTTTTCAATTGCACTACGAGCATCTACCCGCATTTTTAGGTAAATACTGGTTATTGGGGATCTTTTTTTTTTTTCCAGTTTTAAATCAAGTAAATTCTCGTTCAGTCCAGACACTTCTGCAGGATGTGACCTTTAAGTGCATTTTAAGTACTTTAAAAAATTAATTGCAGATTTTTTTACTTTAGTATTTTCATTGTTTCTGAGATAGCGATATTCTGTTGTTTATTCTTGCTTTAGCGGTACAAGCTTTAAATATATTTTAGATTCTTTTTTTTTTCCTTCTTTTTTAGTTTTCCCATGTATTTCCTGAGGATACTGAAATTAAAATGCTACTTTAAGCCAAACTTTACAATCGCTTGCAATTGCAATTGAAGAATGCTTTTTCTTAATGAGTAGCTAAGTCAATATATCTGTACGTGCTTGTTCTCATGTGATCCCATAACCCAAAGGTGAAGCAAACACAAGTTACACAAATGCCTGCTTGTCCTGACTTCAGCGAGAGTGGATTTTTAGCTGTTTATTTATCTGGAATGTTGTGCTTTGGCTCACCTTAACCCCTTGGTTTGGGTATGTATCTTAGCAAAGTAGTCTGGTAAAGCACAAATATTTTAACCCCGTTGTAGCAATATGGAAAATTAGAGGGCGATTGCTGTCATTTTGGAGACGCTGAAAGGTGCCTGCTATTTCATCCATTTTTAACTGTGTACCTGTATCTCACTGGGACTATTTCATAACATGCCAAAATCTTGAGTTATTTTACTTGTTATGTTTGGCTTTTCACTGTCCTATATGCAGTAACTTGTATTCTGAGCAATTCTGAGCAAACCCTCTTGTGCGTGGGTTCTGCAGCAGGTAGCTACAGTGTCTTCTCCAAGTAGGTGGCAAAATTGCCTACTGAGTTGTACATAATGAAGCTTTTCTTTTCTGGTCCATCAAGAACAGTGAGTATAATCAAAGCCAGATGAACTTTAAGAGTTTCTGATTGCTTATTGTCTGTTTGATCAGTTCTAAGTAGGGAGCTAAATTCCCAGTAGTACTTTCTTGAATTTTTAGAAGAAAAAAATTAACCCAATCCGTTTCCTGAACATTTGGAGAATACTCTAAATACCTGTTGTATTTTCCTAGTTTGAGCTAATAAGATAACATATCTTTATTTCTACTTGTATTAGGTAACAAATGAATTTATGTATAATTTATTCACAGACTAATATAACCCATGTTTAGAATGTTTCCTTTCTTTCAGTGTCTTGTATATGTATGTGAATAATTTCATTTTGCGGCATGCTGGTTTGGGCAGTGCGAGGGAAAGGTAGCTGAATTTCCTGTAATATACCAAATAACTCATAAATGCCTTGAAGACCTCCAGTGAAACTGGGTTCTTTTTGGGGAGTGAATATGCACTTGAGCTGCAGTACAGTGTGTCGGTTGTTCTTGAGCTTGGGTCTGTCAGTACTATCTACAAGATGTTAAAGTGCACAGTATTCCGAGCTCTACTAGGAATTTCTGTCAAGACAAAATAATTGTGCCAAGAGGATCGTCTGATTTGTTGAACAAATGCTGCTCATGTTGACTGTGGCACTGGTGTCTCTAGTGTTAACAAAACCTGTACAGAATAATCCATAATTTCTGCAGTTTTCATGTATGCCTGCTTCTCTAACTATTAAAGTGATGAACTGTTGATAAATCCCGGGTGAATGCCAGTGACTTTCCAGAATTTAAGATATGTTTGATCTTGAGAAGAAAAGCAAACTGGGATAAGCAAACCTGTGTCTCAGTTCAAAGTTGCTGAATACCTTCATGCTTATTTTGTAATGGGAGTAGTAGAAGTGGCGGAGAGGAAGTTTTTGCTTTGCAGATCACTAATCGGACGGTGTCTTGTTTCTGTCCTCTTCCAGAAATCGAGGCCAAGGAAGCTTGTGACTGGCTGCGGGCTGCCGGGTTCCCGCAGTACGCACAGCTTTATGAAGGTAGGCACTTGAGCTTGCAAGTTGATCATCCCCTGGCAATTTTTGGACAATAAGATGTAATATTCATCAATAAATGAGGTTCAGAGGCACAGCTGAAGTGCCAGTACGTAAGATGACTTTTAGAGACTGAGCTGCTCTCTGCTACCCACCACACACATAGATGTACCAAACCCAATGAGACTCTGAAGCACTCTTGGAGTTTTAAATTTATTCCAGGTTTCTGTTTTAGTCTGAATCTTCCAAATGCCTTCATAGCACAAATGTTATGTTAGCACCATGGTGCATTCCCTGTAGTTAAAACACAAATGAACTATATTTTCATGAGTGTAGTCATCCACTGCTATGAGCCCAGTCTTGGAGAAACACAGAAGCTGTGTCCAGCTCCACCAGCCAGCTCTCCTAATGGAGCAGAGATCGGAAATTCTGCATATGTGTGGATGCATCTGTACACCTTGTGATTCCCAAGTCCTTTGTGTTTTTTCAGAACAGTTTGGGTTGGTGTTAGACACAGGCTCACTGTGAAAGCCATGGTTGCGGAGATGCGCAGCAGCTCCTCGAAGAGACTGTTCCCTCCTGCGCTCACTTGTCCTTCTGTGGGATGGATTCACTTTGCGTGTCTGCTTTTACAAAGGTTTTGCTCAATTAAAACTGTTGTTTTCATTGCCTTTCTGACCTAGTAGGAACTTGCAGTTTTGGCATGCAGTTCTTACACTCCGATGCAGAGTAATATACAGAGATTTGTTGTAAAGTGCGACATCCTTTTTTTATATATATATATATATATATATTATTGTTCAGAATTTCCCCCTCACATCACTTAAAATTGCTTGCATCGTAGTGAAATTATTATGTACTTTTATCTGCCTCTTCTTTTTTACAAAACAAACTCCAGCTGCTGCTTGTAAGAATGAGCATAGAAAGTCCATTATTTACTGTTGGAAATTACAGCAAATGCTGAGCTGACCTTCTTGAAAAATGATCTTGTTGAGCTTTGATTTGCAGCTGCATTGGCAATATGAGATGATAATAGCACTTTCAAAAGCAGCACTTGGCAAAACCTTTCTTTGCCTGTTCAGAAATTAAATTTCCTTTTATTATTTCTCTTCCTTTTTTTTTTTTTCCGTGCTAATGGAGATGCCAAGATTTTCTTGGGATGCTGAGCTGGGACTGTACTTCCAATTTTTTTTAAAACTGGGGACTACCAGTTGAATATGTGGGCTTTTGGGTTTCATGTTATGCTGAGCTGTTAATCCCCTAACAAATTACTTGCATTCAGAAAACATGTCCTACCTGTGGTTACTGTTGCCCTACCTAGAGACTCTAAACGTAGGTAAAGTTTCTAATGTGGGACCATGTGCTGCCTAACATAAAAAGGACCGCAGAGGTGAGAGCAAGAGATGATGGCAAGGCCAGCCATACATATTGAAAAGACAGCTGTCCTTATATGAAAACAATATACCATTGTCCTTTGCAAGCACCCCCCCAGCAGCAGAAAACCAGCAGCAGCATAAATTAAGCATAAAAAAAAAAATGGATTCATGCCGACTATCAACTTCTTCCAAGTCACCTCTCTCACTCGAATTCTCCTATATGTTTTCTTGTGGGCATTCTAAAGTACTAATTTTCTCAGTGGAAAAACTTACATCAGCACTGGTAAAAAATACCAGTTAAATGTGCTCACCCTCTTTACTTGTACCTTGGACTTAAAATAGTGAAGGGGAAACCTATAAATCAATTGGGTTTAGTACCAGAGTTCTGAGAAGTCACCTATAGGTAGTGGTCCCACACATTACGCATTTAAGATGGAGATTAATCAGTGAGCCTTTGTCAGTTGCTTTGCTAAAACTGCAGTTTTCTGTAGAAAGACACAATTTCTTGAGTTTTGCAGAATACGTCATAATTTGTTTATTCCTGAGGCAAAATCAGGACAAATAGTTCATTTGAGAGATTATCTGTTGGTATAGAAAACCACAAATTAACATTAGTCCTGTTCTTTTCATCATTTCAGCTAATTCTTTCCTAGGCTCTGGAAACTAAAATATTTTATAGACAGTCACTTGGACCAGGAAATGTGTATGCAACTGCAGCAGTATATTTGTAGTTTGTCTTTGTATTGCTGTGTGCCCTGTACACCCAGTGGCTTTGGTGGGAGTTTCGGCTGCGCGAGGAATGCCAGATCAGGACCCGTATGACAGTCTGGAATCTGTGGAGGACAGTAAATAATATATGTGTGGTTGCTGCTTCAGAGCTGTAGTAAATTCTCAGCGCTCTGCCAACATTGCTTTCTCCCCCTCACTCTCCCAGTTGTTTACCTAAATAATCTCCTAAGGGAAGGAGGCAGTATGGGCTCCACGCAGCTTGGCTCCCTTTCATTTCAGTCCATATCTCATTAATGTTGTAACACTGTCAAACTTTTAAATAGCTTGATTAACAGCCAAGGAGATTTGTTTTTTTCATTCCTTTCCAGAGATTTGGGGCTTACTGACCTTTTTTCTTTAATGTGAGATATTAGTACTTTGATGGAGATTGTATATTTATTTTAAATAAAGCTAGCGTGATTCAGTTTATGCTTCTGATGTCAGATAGGGAGCTCGCATTTGCCTCTTTCCCTCCCATTGTTTCATCTCTTCTTTGCTCATTTGTCCTCTGTTTTGCATATGAACTTTCAGTTATCAAAGCTGCACATCAAAAACTTGTACGTGAAAAGGAAGCATCTTTGGCATTTGAGGTGATAACGTGTGTTTCCCTGAGAAGTGCTAATCACTGGCATCTCGGTGGGCTCACCTGGAGGCAGCTGGTTGTTCTGAAGTAACTCACCACTGGGAATAAGAGTCATTTTGATTCCATCTGTCTCTATTTCTACAGATCTCCTTTTTCCAATTGACATCGCTCTAGTCAAGCGAGAGCATGACTTTCTGGACAGAGATGCTATTGAGGCCTTATGCAGGTAGGTGAAAAAAAAGCACACTGCATTTTGAACAAAACCTTTCCTGTGTAATATGAAGTATAACCTGGGAAAAGCATAACCTCAACTGAATTATGTACTGTTAAATAACCATTTGCTTGAGACCTTTTTATTATCCACTATCAGTATGCAGTTTTCATTACAGTTATATATTGGGCTAAGTAATGTTTGGGGATCTTATTTGAAAAAAAAAAAAGTTGGGAAGAAAGTGGCAGAAGTCTTTGTGACAGGTATTTCATGGGCATATTTTTTATTATTCTTCTTAATTTGCTTTCATTACTAATTCCCAAATTAGTTAAGCATGTGAAAGCAGAACTGTGCTGGCTACAGACCATCTGCATGTACAACTGTAGCATCAGTTCCCACACAGGAATTGGGTTTTTTGGGAGCAGTACTAGCAAAGTGATGCTGCTGCACTCCATTACTCTCCTTGCTTAAGTTGGAGAGCAGCTATGTATACAAACAGAACAAAAAGCTGTGTGTACAAACCCTCATTCTGACCTCAGTGCATCACTCTCTGTGCACGGTGATGACCAAAGCGAATGTGGGTATGGCTGAAAGGGATAGTGGGAGCGAATCTAGAGTTTATCACCACTGCAAAGACTGGCCTGCCCTCAGCCCTGTGCTCCCATTACTTACCTTTGTTGTTTATGGGCTCCTTCCATAAACCAGTTCAACTCACCCCGCAAAAAGTCCTTGGCTGGGTTAGTAAATCAGCCGGTGGAAAGGCATTAATGAAGTTCAGAGTGGGTGCAAAGGATGGGGCAGGACCCCACAGCCAGCTGCAGGGACAGGAGAAGGGATGGATAGAGAAAAAGAGGGAGCAAGACTTGCTGGTATGAGGCAGCATGTTTTTACAGACCTACAGCCTCAGCATTACCAATTTCATCATAAGAGCAATTGCAGTGGCCCCATCTGACACTTGCCCATCCATCAGTTACCTCCTCTAGTGCGAGTCCACAATCTTCAATGGCAAAACAATGCCTTAACTTTTCCTATCTCCTATTACCTAGAAATAAGTGCAGTTTTCTGCCTCTGTCCTTCAGTATGGCAGCTTTCCAAATTGTCTGCAAAATGAATGCTTTTGGATACTGCATGCATGATGTCTGCAACTCTAAATGTCAGAAATTCTAATGAATTACAAAACCCTTTTAAGAAAGGCTTTAAGTTTATAGTGTTCTCATGCCATCACTGCCGTAGTTGGAAGTGAAGAGAGGGACTGGAATTTAAAGTTCTTCAGAAATATTTACAGGATTTTCAAGCTAAGAAAACAGATTTGTTGTCCAGTCATTAGGAGGGGAAAAATCTCATTAATGTTAAAGTCACACTCAAGTTGTGCCCTACTCAAGTGTAGGGCACCTATTCCATCAATATTAAAATGTGATGCATTGGTCTGCTTATTTGTGTGGTCTGGAACTTGTGAAGTCATTCAACAGAAAGTACAGCAATGTGAATAAATGGTGGTTCCCAGAAGCATGGCCTCCCCTTGCCAGGAAAACAAAATACAGTCAAGCCAGCATATTTTGGACCTAGTGCTTGCCTGCAAGAATACTTTTTAACGTGGGATTATTTATTTCTAGGGGAAAAAAAAGGTAGCAGATTGTTTCTTACTGGTGAAAGTAAGAATATGCCCTCCATATCTCTTTGAAATTTGCTGCTAGTGTGATTGATAAAAACAGTTAGCACTTTTCTCTGAACACAGAGGACAGTAAAAAGGTCTGTATCCTAAGAATGGAAGCTTATATTGTAAGCCTTCTAATAAAGGTGAGCAAACCAAAATGATATGGGTGTATAGATATTTTGTGAAACTAGGAAATCTTTAATAAGTCTGCTAATTATAAAATAACCTCTTCACTTTCATCTTAAAATTTTTTTCTGTGTAATATGCATAAGGATCCACCGGTCTTACTGTAGCTTGAGACAAAGATTTTAAAGGCTGAGCTATATCATTCTGAAGCCTGTGGCTTATATATCAGAGTTATCTTGTACAAGGCAACTTTAAAACTGAAGCTAAAGTTTCTCCAGAAGCGTTCAGATCCCACCTCAAAACAAAACTGAAGTAATTCAGTTAATCATCTCAGATGTCTGAATTTGTCCCTTTACCATTTGTGTTAGACAAAAGCAGTACATTATCACAACATTTCCACCTTTAGATTTTTTTTTTCTCACATCTCCTTGTTTAATTGTGTAAAGCTCATTAAAAAACACGGAGAAGGCACATCGTTTGGAATGCTGCATTTCTGCCTGAAGCCTGGGTTTATTTTGACTAATGCCGTGGTCATTGTGTAAACAGTAAAGGGGTTTACTTAGTAAAAGACTTAGAGCTGTTTCACAACCGTAAGTCTATCACTGTTTCTTGACTGAAAATCAGAATGGTTTTGGAGCTATTTGCATTTTCAGCACAGAGCTAAATGAACACTGTATGCAGTGGATGGTAACAAAATAGTAAGTCGTCTGTGCTGAGAATCTACTTTTCTGTATAACAACCAGTGTTCTGCTCGCAGTTCTAATTACCTGGTTCTAATTACTGCATGTGAAGAAATTGTTTTAAGAAAGACTGTAGAAATCACAGCGATGGGGATTTTTTTTAAGTTTGAAGCATTTTAAATGATAGTTTACATCTGAACAGTACTGTAAATTATCGTTTAATAATCTTATTAATGTAAGCAGGAAAACGAATCTAACTTTAAAACCAGCTTATTAGTAAATGTTTTGCCAAATTCCTTTCTAAATGGAAAAGGTATCAATAGCCACCCCATTAAGGTTTTTCAGGAAAAATTTTAAGTGAAAAGTGGTTTGAGACTTGGATTACGGAGATAGCATATGGCACTTGGTAACCGTAGAAGATAGATGGTTAAGAAATGTCATTTAGTGATCTTATCATGAAATGTAGGGTTAAAAATGTAAGAGGAATGACTCTTATTTGCTAGGATGCTTCATAAAGTGACTGCAAAGCACTGCTGGCCTTGGTTTTATAAGACTTTATGTAGATTAATGACTCTGAATTTATCTCCCAGAGGATAACTGGCTGCTTCGTGCTGATGAAACCAAGTACTGAAACATGCTTATCCTAAAGGTTGTTGCTAAGTACAAAATACATTGCAAGCCATGATGGAAATCCTATTTAATCTCCTTACGCATAGCTAGAAAACTGCCACACTATATACGCAAGAGGTTTCTTAAATCTTTTACCATCAGGGCTTCTCATCCAAGAAATTGATTATAATGGATTTGCATGAGCAGCATTCACTGCTCGTATCATTTGGTTTGTAAAGAGCTGGCCTCCTTTGCAGGTTAGAACGTGCAGATGAACCCCAGGAGCCAGCGTAGAGGCTGTCCACTGCAGTGAGACAAGAAAGCCCGTGTATCATCAATTAGTTACAGGTATAATGGAGTTGGAATTTGCCCTGTAAGGAGAAATTAAGAATTTAAATCGATTAAGAAAATACTTTGAAGCTAGATTATACAGTTACTCAGATTGAAAATTGTCATTTAAAATGCATAAATCTAATATTATGCGTTGCTACCAATTTTCTTGGGTGTATGGGGTGAGAATTTTCTCCTCTTAATGAGAGCAGAATGAATTACCTGGAGTTATATCCAGCGTAGACCTGAGTGGTATCTAGATTATCAAAGACTTCACATTATAAGCCCCTATTTTAATTTCTAAATCAGCTAAAGGTAGCTGTCACACTGCAATTTTTGATAGTGAATGTCTTGTTCAGGCTGCCATTCTTAAAAGAAGTTCAGGCTAAACTAGTTGGGCCATTTCTGAGGAGAAGACTAGGAAAAATGCGTCGTTTGCTCATTTCTGAGAGAAGCTCCAGCGCCTTGTGTTTTGGGTGCAGCAGATTCAGGCTTCCAGTGTAGTTGCCGCTCAGGGCTGATAGAAGGTCTGGGACTGAGAGGCAGGTCCTGGTGCTTTGGTCACCCTCATGAAGAAGGCTTTTGCAGAGCCAGGGTGAAGGAGCATGAGAGCCTGGGTAGGAGTACATGGAGGGCGAGGAAAAATGACGTCTTGGAGATACAATGCTCCACAGGAGTGAGATACCATCTGGACGTGAAAATGTATAGAGGGAGGGGTGACTCAAAGGCATTTATCTAAATGATGGGAAAGAATATTATCTTGTCATCCAGACAGTCATCCCGAAAATGGTTGGGGTAGGAGGCATTGTAGAAATTGAGATAGCCAGACGGTGAAAGCAGCTGTAACTGCTGTCTGCAGCAATCCTGCCCCATCCTCCATCTCCCATCTTGCCCTCGTGAAGGTGTCGCTGAGACACGTTTGGGCAGAATGAGACGGAGCTAAAGAATGAGCAGACCTGCTGACTGTCACTAGGGAAATGATAAGTTGAATTTATACCTGGGAATGGAATTACCAAAGGAGAAGGTCCAGAGCCAGAAGAGAAAATTGCGGTTCATTAACAAGCATCGATTTGATGAGAAGATTTGTAGAAAATGAATGTTTGCTTATATGCTTAAAAAGTATTGCAAAGCTTATGTGAAGGTTAGTGACAGTTGTATAGGTAACTCTCATCCTGGCAAAGCCTAAACTTTGTAAGCTTAGCTTTGCAGACTCAATAATGTGTTTGGAAGGCAGTTTTGCATATGGTACTGTGTTTTCAGTGTCCTATAGCTCAAGGAACTGGGCACTGCTGAACTTGAGCAGAAGCTAAAGCAGGATGTGTGATGTATATAATGAAAGTTGCAGACCTGAGGCAATCGCTGCAGAGAATTTAGGTTTTAAAAGGGAAACTGGTTTTGTGATGAAATCATGTCAGATGTGTAACAGAGCCTTTATTTGCTTCGCTGCTATTGTATTTAACCTCGCTCATTGGGGGTTACCTTATCTTGCCTTCATACTCATTTTTGTGAGGTGTGCACTGGGAGATTTTTTTTTTTCTTAAACAACCTCTGTGGAAACAGAGGTCTTTGCTCTACCCTTTTTCATCTATTTCAGGGTTTTAATTTGAGTACAAGAAAAGTCTGGGGATGTAATCTTTGTGAAATCAGAGATCGTCTTTATTAGCGGTCAGACAGGCTGGAGCTAGATAAAGCCTGATACAGGGATTTGGTGATAACTTCCCTCTGCATAAGTCAAAGGTTGTAACACTGTGAAATTTGTAAATTATTACACAATATAGAACTGTAACCAGTTTAATATTCTGTGGTCTTGAGGTCCAGGAGTTTGAGAAGAGAATGTTTTTATTGCAAAGAGAAGGAGGTGGCTTTCTGCTGCTGTGTGGCCTCTTAAAAACCAAAATACCAGTTTTGTTGTGTAGCGTGTAGATGGGGCATTCACCCTTCACCCACGCCGTAAATACAATTCCTCTGAAATTCACTGGACTTGTGCATGTACCCACCAGCCGCAGCTGGCAGGACTGAGTCTTCTGGCTTTTAAAGTCAGAGCAAAGGTGAAAATGGAGAGATCTGGATAACTTTCCTAACCTGCCACTGCCCTACTATTTGACCCATGGCAATTCTTCCTGTTTCTCTTCTTTTCTGCTCTGTTGTGGCTGGGTCTAATTATAGATCAAACTGCTTTTTTTTTTTTTTTACTTCATGACTGCAGCAAAAGCACCAGTAGGAGCTTTTCCATTTTCTTTGATGGCCTCAGGATCAAGCCCTGTGTAAATACCATCTGCAACCAATCCTGTGCATAAAAGGCGAGGGGAAAGAGAGGAAACTAGTAATTCCTCCTGTGCACACATTTTCTAGATTCAAGTTACAATTTTAATGAATCTGAAAAGACTCATCTGAAGCAACAGGACAAGTCAGCATTTCTTTTGTTGTTGTTGTTGTTGTTGTTTTTCAAAGCTGCTGATACAGGCTCTTCTTTACACTTCGCTCACATGAATTATGTGAAAATTACATAACTTCCTTCAGAATCAGTTAGGCTTTTTAAAGCTTGGTTTTGCTCCTGTTGAATTTGGGCTGCGATCTGGCTGAAGGAAAGGGGTGGCTCTGCTCCTCCACCTCCCCCTGCACACAGTACCCTTCACGCAGCTCGGGGAACCGACCTGGGAGAAATTGAACCCAACAAAGTCTTGCAAGATTAGTTTTCAGGTCGGTTAGTCTCCTCATCCAACCCACAGTACGGCGTCATGAGTGGAGGTATCAACACAGGGACCAAACCATCGCTTCCATAAAGCTGCTGCTTCAGCTTTTCTGCCTTCTGCATTGTGCCCAGCCTGTTCCTGCCCTTTGCCTTGCCATAGCGCTGGCATTTCTCTAACCACGCGTTACCAGTGCTGATTTTAGCTGAGCTGTGTCCCTGGAGCAGTTTCTGGGGAGGCGAGGGCTGGGAGAAGGGCAGGAGACCACAGCAGCGTGCGCTTGGCTGTGCCTAAACTGCCGTGGAGCTGTGTTTAACAGTGCCAAGTTTTGCTCTGCTTTGAGCTGTTTGTGCTCAGCCCTGCACACTGAGCCTCTGGGGCACAGAGGAGAAGAAAGATAATTTTTTTTTGTTTTAGGGATACCTACCACATCATTAGCTCATCAGGGAACAGAGGGATGCTTATATACATTCATACAGTACTTCAAGATATGCATCCAGGTTGCTGTCTCTTTTCACAAGGAGGCTGGTTAACTATTGTTGCTGCAGCAATTTATTTTTGTTTAAATTTTAGTCTTTCAGAACAAAGTTTTTATGTATAAAAGGAACTTTCAGTTTAGGAAGGAAAAATCAGGTCTGTGTTTTGTTTTGTTTTTAAACTGGTGAGTTGTCTTGTCCTAGGACTGTATTGAAAATAATCATTGTTCACAAACAGACACGTAGTAAGTGGAAAATAAGTTTTCCTCTGGGAGGTTTTAGCTTATAAAGTAAAATTTTAAATCAGCATGCTTTTTCACACAGGCACATGTACTGAGTGTCACATAAGAAGCCTTTTCCGTTATTTTCAGTCTGTTGACATTGATTGTTTCAGGGTTTGGATGTCTGCTATTTAAATAAATGTAACTATTACAATTCATTGGGTATAATGCATTTCTCAACCTAGTGTAAGTTTTCCTTCACTTCTCTTTACTTTGATTCAGGTAATTGTGACAAATAGCCATCCATCCCTCCCTCTGAAGTTAGAATACAGCCAAATGTAATGGGTTAATGGTTAAGTATAATTAGGGCTCTAATTGAAACTCTGCTTGTGGCTATTTGTATGCAAAGCAGTTTGGGAACAGGCTTCACAAAAGCTTTTGAACTGGAATAGCCCTTGTCAAAACACTGGAGTGTTCTCTTAATATGGTTTCCTTTGCTTTGCAGGCGCTTAAATACTTTAAACAAATGTGCAGTGATGAAGCTAGAAATTAGTCCCCACAGGAAAAGGGTAAGTTTCTTTAACATCTTCTGTTACAGCATTGTACATTAATAAAACTGAAAAAAATACCCCAACCATCTAGCAGATTGCTTAGCTGCAGTCTAGGATAACACCTGAGTAGAACCTGGCAAGGACACACGGTCAAAACTCTGCTTATGTTTCATTTAGTGTTCTCACTGAGTGAAAACTGCAGGGCCTGGCCACGGGTAAAGGTTATTTGTCTAGCAAACTCTTCCCCGGGATCCTGCTCCCAGTCTGAAAGGCACTGGGCTTCTCTGCCTGCCAGTGAGGTTGTCCGTGTTGTCGCCTATTAACTGCACTCGGGCGGGATTGTAAAGAGTAGGCTTGATGGAGGAGATCCTGACCAGCCACGAGGAGCTGACTTGAATGTTAGAAAATCGTCGTTGGCGTCATCTTCACAGTTTTGGTTCTTTGCCATCCCGTTAGAATTGTATTATTTTATTACGATGTAGACAGGATCAGTTAGACTGTGCTTGGCCTGCAAAAGAAGGAGCCAATCCTTTGTAGGATTGGGCACATTTTTTCCTTGTTTTTTAATTACATAGCTCCTAATGAAAGCAATATAATTACAGAATACATCAGCTACCTTTTTAGAAAGTTTACATGTTTCCAGGGAGCTCAGCAGGACTTAAAAGTGTTTCCTGAATCTTCAGGATCCCTGTGGTGAGAAATAAGAGAGCACCTACTACAATTTCAGTAAGGTAGTACCGACAGAAAGCTGAGTTGCTGGGGTTTGCTGGTAAGGTACCACTCAATAGCTGTCTTAATTAAAACTCTGTGTGTGTCCTAGGAGGGATCAGTAGTTGATACTGTCCCCTGGGATATGACAACTGCAGATAAAGATGACTGAGCTAAGACAATACAATGCTGCCCTACCCTTAACAAGAATGCATACAAATGTTCTGAGGTTGTTTACCAGGAATTAATCCCCTCTTTCCCTATCTGTTTGTGGTATGTTGGAAACAGCATCCAAGCTGCAGAAGATAACACTCTGAGGCAGCAGCCTATGTAGGAACCCTGTAAAAGTAGGGATAGACAGCTGAATTGCCATTTATGACCGCCAGACGATTTCTCCTTGTTCCTGAACCTTGCTAACACTGGAATGATCAGTATTGCTGTTAGAGGTCAGGCCAGACCCGACTTCGGGTCCAGACCCCGGATCTTCCGGAGTCTGGACATTACCTTTGTTTCAGTCCTTCCTGATTTTCATTCACCACCCATGTTCTGGCAGATGGACTTGGATCCTATTCCCTTTTGTTGTTGACTTCATTAAAATCACTACTTAGCCTTTAAAGCTTTTTAACACTAAGGAAAAATTGTGCTGACAGAAACATATGTTTCCTTATGTTTGCCTTATGTTGACCTCTTTGCAAATTAAGATCACTTTACTGCTCCTTTTTTCCACTCAAACCGCATTCACCACCAAACCATCATTGTTATCCATTGGCAGTTTCAGGTGACTCTTTTCCTCCTGAAAACTTTAAATAAGCAAGCCAGTCTTCTTAGGTTTTCATCTGAGTCATGGACAGAAGTAGTTTGTAATAGTTGGGAAACAAAGAGAATTACACTTGCTCTGTGTCTCATGTGTATTTGGTTATAAATATTAACTATGGTGTTTCACTTATTTTCCTGAGCTGATTAAATATGCTATTTAAAAAAAAGAAAAGGCAAACAAAAAACCCCCCAAAAAACCTAGGAGAGGATCGGGAGCTAACGTGTGCATAAATAAAATACTTGAAATATGAATAATTTATTTGTTTTTCAGAGCATAAATGCTTGTTTTCTTGGCACACAAATAGTTACAGTTTGGGGCATGCATGTGTGTTTGTTTTTAAATTAAAGCAGTCTAAACAAATGAAGTGAAACTCATGGAGCTGGGTGGCAATTAGTGTTTCCTACTCTGAACACCAAAGGTTATTTTGTGGTTTCATGGTGTCGTATTAAAATATCTTCATTGGTTTTATTCTTCCAACATGAAATTTTCCAGATATTTGGGAGACCAAATATGTCAGTCCCAAGATCATTCCTTTTCAGTATTTAGATGAAAAGATTGTAGGCGTAAGTGATGTACGTGTAATTGCGCCCTCAGGCATTACTCATACATCAGACATCATCAGTGGAGATGTTATTTACAATTTACTTACGTGCTATACTGTCAGCGAACTCTTGCTGCTTGCTATCTGTGAGTGTTAAAGTTTGCCTGAAGCAAGACTGAAGTAGAAACTTCACAGGACATTCTTAAAATGTTAGCTGCTAGCCTGTGGGAGGAAGAGTGGACCAGGTAAGAGCCTGGAGGCATCACACACTTGCAGTGCACGAGCTTCTTCTGCGATCTCATTAGTCACAGCAAGGAGACCCTTCAGACTTCCCGAATGCGTAAGGAATTAAGCCACTACAATTCAGAATGTGTGGGAAACATCTCGTAATTGCAAAGAGGAGTATAAACACACAGCCACTATCAACAGAGTGGAACTTTGGAGAGAGTCCAGAGGGACCCCAACCCCTGACTGACTCCAGTTTAAAATTTTATGCATGCCAGGAATTTCCATTGATCTGAGGGCTATCCACTGTGACCAATTAATTGAAAGTCTATGGATACTAGGGTTTTTAGAAAAGAGCAATTTAAAGCAGATTGTATTGTTTGTTTCTTTTTACGAAGGGTATATCTTTTGTATTTAAAAACATATATTGCCTGTCCCATGTTATCTTTTCCTGTGATGGGCTTTATGGCCTAATCTTTCTCTCCCTGAAGTAAAGGGCTGTTTTCACTTTAAATTCAGTGAGAACAAAGTCATGCTTAAAGCAGTTTAGTGGACATTGTATTTAAATGCAACCGCCGTGGCTATTTGGGCAATTTGCAAGCAGTACTTTTCAGGGTTCTTCCTCTTTGCAGAGCGAAGATTCGGATGAAGATGAACCTTGTGCAATAAGTGGCAAATGGACTTTTCAGAGGGACAGCAAGAGGTGGTCGAGGCTTGAAGAGTTTGATGTGTTCCCTCCAAAACCGGACTTGAATACCCCCTCCCCGGAAGCTCCTCACCTTACTAACGCGGCAAGCCGTGAGAGCGTGCTAACAGACCTCAGCGAGCGGCAGGAGGTGGCTTCTATTCTGAGCATCAGCAGCACCAGCAGCCACCAACCAACCCTGCAGAGCGAGGCATCTACCACCAGGACAAACTCGGTTGTGAGTGTTTGTTCATCGAGCAATTTCGTAGCAAACGATGACTCATTCAGCAGCCTGCCCTCACCCAGGGAGCTGAATAGCTTCAGCTTCAACACGAAAGCCAATGAGAAGAACGCCAAGTCCAAAACAAAGAGCCTGCTCAAGAGAATGGAGAGCCTGAAAATCAAGAGCTCTCACCATGGCAAGAGCAAAGCTCCTTCAAAGCTTGGCCTTATTATTAGCGGGCCCATCCTGCAGGAGGGCATGGATGAAGATAAACTGAAACAGCTTAACTGCGTGGAGATTTCTGCCCTCAACGGCAATCACATCAGCCTCCCCATGGTACGAAAGAGGAGCGTCTCCAATTCCACCCAGACCAGCAGCAGCAGTAGTCAGTCTGAGACAAGCAGTGCTGTCAGCACACCCAGTCCCGTCACGCGAACACGCAGCCTCAGTGCGTACAATAAAAGGGTGGGCATGTACCTGGAAGGCTTCGACCCCTTCAACCAGTCAACGTTCAGTGATGTGATGGAGCAGAACTTCAAGAACCGGGGAAGCTTTGCAGAAGACACGGTGTTTTTTATCCCCGAAGATCATAAGCCTGGCACTTTTCCCAAAGCACTCTCCAACGGCAACTTCTCCCCAACAGAAAGCAATGCCTCTGTGAACTGGAGGACAGGGAGTTTCCACGGACATGGCCATCTCACCCTCCAGAGGGAAAACAGCGGCGACAGCTCCAAAGAACTGGGCATGGGGAAAAGGCGCAACTCCTCCAGCTCAGTCAGCAGCCGCCTGAGTATTTACGACAACGTGCCAGGCTCGATCCTGTATTCCAGTACGAGCGACCTGGCTGACCTCGAAAATGAAGACATATTCCCAGAACTAGATGACATCCTGTACCACGTCAAAGGGATGCAGAGAATAGTAAACCAGTGGTCAGAGAAGTTCTCAGACGAAGGGGACTCCGACTCAGCGCTCGACTCCATCTCCCCGTGTCCCTCCTCTCCAAAGCAGATCCACCTCGATGTAGATAACGATCGAACAACACCAAGTGACCTTGACAGTACAGGGAATTCGCTGAATGAAACGGAAGAGCCTGCAGGGATGCAGGACAGGAGGGACTCTGGGGTGGGCGCATCGTTGACACGGTCCAGCAGGTGAGATCACGAGTGCTGGGACGTGGGGTGGCCATGGTGAGGTCCCCTCCAGCCGAAGTGGCTCTATAGTAGCTGCACCGCACTTGGTTAAGGTGCAATAGAAGTTGTGGCCATTGAAGCACACATGGGCTGTTCCCATCGCTTCCCAAAACAATTATAGGCTAGGGAAGTATTCGTGCAAGACTTTTAGATGAGTGATTCTCACACTTCATAGCTGTGTTTTCATATGTTCAGCCTGAGTCATCATTGAAAACCAGCCCGCTCAGCAACACAGCGTTAGGAGCAGTGTTAAGGCAGTTTTGGGGAATGATAATTCTTCAAACTGATATGGTGTGTGGGAGGGAGAGGGACCTCAAGAAGATTATTCACTTTTTAAATTGGCTAGGAGAACCAGTGTAAGTATGGTCTGGTTTGTGTCAGTGTGTAGTAAAAGCCTTGACTTTGAGACTGTTTCAAAAAATTGCACTTTTCAGTAGCAGGCTGTTTCTTAGTAGCATGCTAGGGCACTAAATCTGTGGGGAAGATGAGGTTTGTTTACTTTCTCTTGATCACTGTGGCACAGTAGGGGACCGGGGGAGTTCCAGTGGCCTCCCAGTTTCTGCTGGGAGTTTTACCATGCGGTGGGTGATGGTATTTTGTATTGCGACTACAGCAAGGAGTTCAATTCTTTCTAGCTTTGTTTCCAGTTTTCCTTTAAAACTGGTGCAAATCATCTAAGGCCTGGTTTCCGCTGTCATTTAGTCACCTACAGCTGCTTGTATAAACTTAATGGGGCTTTTAGAAGTGCTTAGTTCACGTTTGATGTGTCTTTGAAATTTGGGCAGATTCTTTTTTTTTTTTTTTTAATGGGGTTTTTTGATTCCCACTGCCTTAATCCTGAGAGGGCTTCTGAAAAAGGGTGTTGGAGCCCTCGGAGGGTATCTGATAGGGCAAGATCATGTAGTTAACACTGAGCTGTGGGCCAGCTCAGAGCGCGCGGTCCCACCTGAAGCACCTGCATGTGCTGCATCGCGCCGGGTGAGGCAGAGACGCTGCCAACTGATGCCTGTGAGATCTCCGAAGACGGCGGCTGCCGAGGGCAGGGAGCTCAGCAGTACGTTTGCGGCAATTCCTGCACGTGTCTTGCAGAGATGGTTCATTGACTGGTCCTTGCTCTGTCCCCCATCTTCTCCGCAGGCACAGGCTGAGGTGGCACAGCTTCCAGAGCTCCCACCGGCCCAGCCTCAGCTCGGCGTCGCTGCAGATCAACTGCCAGTCCGTGGCGCAGATGAACCTGCTGCAGAAGTACTCTCTCCTGAAGCTCACTGCTCTCCTGGAGAAGTACACGCCTTCCAACAAGCACGGTTTCAGCTGGTAAGGGCACAGTGCCATGCGTAGACAGGCCGACTACACGAACACAACAGTTACGCTCATCCTCAGTAACTTTTGGAAGGATGCGATGAATCCCTCCATCCCTCTTTTTCCATATTTACACTTCTTCCTCCAGCCTGTGCTGACAGTGATTTGTGGTTTCCTAAGATGGGGCTAAAATCACTAACCCTTTATGTAAGTGTAATCTTATTAGGCTTGAGAAGGATGTTTATAGGGGGCACGTGAGGAACAAAAGCAATGAAGTACGGGCCAGCTTTCTGAGCAGGAGGATGTCCACTATCCATAGCAAAAGAAGGACGAGTTGTTTATTGAGGCAGTTAGTGAGCAGTGGCACAAACCTCAGTAGATCTTAATAGGCTTGTTTTCCCTTAGTTATTGCTAAATATTTGCATTAGTTTATACAATTATGTAATTAAATAATGTAAATTTCCTTTGGTTTGAGTGTGTCATTAGCCAAAATCTATCTCCCCTCTTTAAAGCACTATAAATCCAGTTAGCTTGCAAAAAAGATGGGGGGGAAAGTTGGGAGAACCATGGAGTTTTTTGTAGGCAGCAATTTCTGTTGTGGCCAGGTGTTTGTAACCCAGTCGAATGCTTTTTGTCAGAAGAATGAGATAGAAAGCTCTTTTATTATTGTAGCTGCAGTACAGCCTGTGTAACCTTCAGGATGCAAAAGACGCAATAAAATTTTTCTTCTCCCTACCACAGGCCAGCCTCCTCCCTTCCCCAGGAGTCATAGAGAGTATTTAGCTTCAGCATCAAAGTACCTCCTGTTCAAAGGCTGTTATTATGTCAGCCTTTCTAAATACAGAAGTTGTTTGTTCTGAAAGACAGAAATAAGTATTGACCAGTTATCCCTGCATGCTTCAGATTCTCGGTGGTGATCGCAATGTGTTTTTTCACATTCCATTGGCATGTTTTTTGACAAAGCAAGTATTATTCATGCATATATCAATAACGTCCTAAACTTAACTATACAGCAATACAAATTAGTTCTGTTTTACTGTGTAACGGATTAGTCAGCTGTAAATGTAATGCACTGTTTGTATAGCTGTACTGTATATTGAAATGTTAAATAGGTCTCCCTGTTTTCCAGTGCTACTGTGTCCTATTAGTTGTTGCACTGGACATTAGCTTTTCTCCCTGTTTAGGAAAATGATCTCAATATTTTCACATTTTAATGGCTCTTTTTTTCCCCTTTATGAAACAAATACTCTTGGGGACCTGGGGGTAAATCATTCTTTTGTGTTAAGTAACTTTTTCCTTGGAGTCATAAGCAGATGGAAAGGCCTCTCATTGAAGCTGGAGTGGGAGGTGGGGGTAACAACAGCCACTGGCTGACGAGGAGGGGGGTCCCTCAAAGGGGTTGTTTATAGAGCTGAAGTTTTTAGCTGACAAACTCAAATGTATTACATCAGTTTCCTGCTGTTATGCACACTGGTGGGTGGTGGACCCAGTTTGAGGACTTTGCAGAACAAGTAGTTGACATACAAAAGCTCATTGTTCAAATGCCCATCTTTCCCGAAACCTAAAGAAGCAGTGTTATAAGGGGTCACTGACCGCAGGATTTATTTTGACTCTTTTGCAATTCAATCTGGCCCCTGCAGTTTTACCCTGTAGCTTTTGTCCTACTAATATTGATGGAGTAGCACCACATTAATACTTAGAGGCAGCATACTGCCCCGAATGTCAAGCCTTTCTCTTAGAGAAACTCTGTTTTCTGTCCTCTCCCCCTTCCCAGCCCTGAGTGGATAAGCTAATTTATAATGTCACTTCTTTTCATATTACTAAAGTGTTTCACTTATTTTCACTGACTTTCTGAATTACTGGAAATACAGAAGATAAATGTCAACGGAAGTTTAATTTAATTTTGTCATTGTCTTTGCTTAAATAGGGCAGTACCAAAATTTATGAAAAGGATAAAGGTGCCAGATTATAAAGACCGAAACGTGTTTGGAGTACCGCTGCAAGTCAATGTCCAGCGCACAGGGCAGCCTCTTCCACAGAGCATTCAGCAAGCCATGCGGTACCTACGCAACCACTGCCTGGATCAGGTGGGTTTTGCTGGACTCTCATCCCATGTGCATGCAGCACCCAAAGCCCAGCCTTCCATTAATTTTTATTATTCTTGGGTCAGGCTGAAAAAAGTAGACTCCAAATGGGAAAAAATAGATAATTAATGCAAGCAAAGCTTTCCATGAAATTAGAACCCCTGCATAAGAAGCTAAAGAGCATACTTACACTTCAAAATTTGCTGGACTCATTGTAAATGTATTTACCTTTCCATATATATTTAGGTTGGACTGTTTAGGAAATCTGGAGTCAAATCAAGAATTCAGGCTTTGCGTCAAATGAATGAGAATTCAACAGACAGCGTCAACTACGAAGGCCAGTCTGCTTACGATGTAGCAGACATGTTAAAACAATTCTTCCGTGATCTCCCTGAACCTCTCATGACCAACAAACTCTCCGAGACCTTCTTACAGATATACCAATGTAAGTGGTGAGATTGCTACGGTAGATGGCAAATGGTCATTTGTGTAGCAAGGGTTGAACTTTCTAATAGTGCTCCTCTCGGCACTACATGTGTTGCATATGTTGGTCTTTGCCTCTCTTTATCAGCCATTATAGTCCAGGCTGCCTCATAAGGGATGGGTTTTTGATGTTCTAGTTGTATAATGATTTATAGTACAAGTTCTTTTTGTTTCAACTTTTCTGTAGTTTGGGAACATATGTAAATCTTCCATCACTTGCTATAAAGTTTCCTCTCTTTGAGCATACTTGATATTACAGTTTGAAAGTTAGCCACGTCTGATGTGGCTAGGTAGAGGAGCTGTGCAAACATCACACGAACAGAGTTTGGAGCTTTCAAGGGGATTGAAATCCACTAAATTACTGAATTTTTTTTGTAAGAGCAAGGCTGCCAAAAATTTCTATTTCATTATAATTCATATTCTTCCATCCTTCACCACAACTTTTGAAAATAACCTTTAAGTTGAAAGCTTTTCTGTTACTGACTTGTAGCTACTTTACTGATAGGTACCATAAACAGAAAGTGCTTAGAATAAATCACATAAAAAATGGAGTTTTTCAATGCAGGTGAAAAAAAATAATTAATCTTTCTGAGATGGCACGTTCAACTCCAGCAAGGGAGACACTCTCTTTTGTGAGCTAGATAAATTGAGTTCTGTATAGATGGTGATTTTTGTGCTGGATCTTTCCAAACAACATACTGCCTTTCAGGTTTTCTTCAACATTGTTTCATTGGGAATACTCTTACTTTATAAAATGGCTAAAAAGGAATTAATGTTTGGTGACCAGAACTCCAAAGCTTTTTGAAATAATTACGTGGGGTCCAAACTGATTGATGCACAATGGGCACCTTGCTGGTCCTGTGGTTTCTCTCCCTAACACCACTCCAGCTCTCTCCCCATGTATTCTTCTCATGGTAGCACAGCTACAACAGAACGTACTGCAATCATACCTTCTTTGAGCCCTCGCTGTATTTTGTGCTTTCCTTATGATGATGGTTACAAAAAGGTTACAGGAGCTTCCTTCAGAGGTCTGTAGGTGGAGGTGACGGTTTAAAATAAAACCATACATACATTATTTCAGTGCACGCATTTTTTGTGTGTGTTTGGATTCCCAGGAAGGTTTATGGAGAAAATTAATCAGACTCTCCACTTCCGTCCATATTGAACAACAACTTTTTGTGGGTTTAGTGCCAGAAAAAGTTTGACAGAGCATTGCAGAAGTATCTGTTCCTTTTCCTTTCGCAGGCGGTAGGTCTGAGGAATCCCCAGAGGTGGTCGGGAAGTATTATCTCTGTGTAAAGCAAAGAGCCTTAAAGCAGCTGTCAGTTTTGCTTCCCTGCAAAAGACAAAATTTCCCTTTGCTTTGGTGTTATGCACCAGGCTGTGCACTGGAGTTGTCCGCACGTGGCTTAAATGTGCTTTGAGCTGATTGAGGGGAGAGTGTGGAAAACAGTGGATTTTTGCTTAAAATTGCTTTCTAAACACACCTGCTAGCCTTACCAAGTTGCTGAAGCCCAAAGCAAATACCAGTTAAGTATCTCGTTAGCACCACGTGTATTATGAGATATGCAGTGAGGGTGGTGTGGTGCTAGCGATGATATAAATGCTCCAGAACTCAGACTCTGATGTTGTCTTCAGAGATGGCTTATTGGAAATCCCTTTATAAGAAGCAGATCTGGTCTGGGTTATTTCATTTTTTTGTTCCCTTCAAGTTTGGAGAGGAGGGCCTTATATAAAGACACACGTCAAATTTTTCCAATGGCTGTTTGTTGTTAGTAACCAAGGAGCTGTTTCATGGTATGGGGCTTCACAGCGTTGACTTTCTTTTTCCACTGCATGACTTTGAATGATCTGCTCAATAAAGCAACCCTCTGTGTTTGGTAAAGCACTTTCTGGATATTTTATGACATCATTGTTGAAGAGGTTTGCTAGCCAATTTATTTAATTAATTCACCTATTCTAAAATGCATTCATGTTTTGAATTTCTTTGAAAGCCAAAGAATTTCTAAATTGGCTGGACTGTGTTTGCTTGTTCACTGCCTGACTCCAGGCTTCTGTCATTTTAGTGCATCTGCGGGAGCATGTAGCTGTTGAAATTAAATCTAAAATTAACTCTGGCCTAGGCACAACTTCTTCTTGCTTGCATTTCTTGTGAGGCAGGAAATAGCTGAGGGTAGTTAAACTAGTGGGTTAAAAAAAAAAATTCCTTCATGTTTCCTACGAATGGTATGCATCCTGAAGGAAATCACTTCGAACTCGAGTCAAATATTTGAAGCTGGAGTTTGCTTTGGGATGTATTCGTGCTGTGTGTGTGGAAAATCAATGGGCTGATGAGAGAATTACTAATATTATGCAGATGTGCCAAAGGACCAGCGTCTCCAGGCTATCAAGGCTGCCATTATGCTTTTACCTGATGAGAACAGGGAGGTCCTCCAGATTCTTCTCTATTTCCTGAGTGATGTCACAGCTGCAGTGAAGGAAAACCAGATGACACCAACAAACCTGGCCGTCTGCTTAGCACCGTCCCTCTTCCACTTAAACACTCTCAAAAGAGAGAACTCTTCCCCAAGGTATGTCTCTGGGGAGCAGGGCTCCTTGCTGCTGGTCCCGTACCACAGCCAGCAGTGATGTGCAGCAGGCACGGTCTAGCTTTAACCCTCGCAGTTGTGATCACCCTGGGGACACCTCAGAGGGCACCCGGCGTAGAAGGGTTATAAGATCCTACCTTTTGTTAGAGATTTGTTAAAATACAAACAAGTTCATAAGAAGGAAGAAACAGAGGCGGTTCCAAAGCAGCAGCTTAGAGAGAGTAGCAAGAGAAGTCGGTAACGCCATGCCAAGATTTGGTCCCTCTAAATCACCAGTAGATTTGGGAATCCTACTGTTTTCTTACCAAATGTCTCTTGCTCTGCGTTAAATAACTGGATGTGTGTGTGTGTGTGTGCTCTTTTTCCCTGTGAAGGGTGATGCAAAGAAAACCAAGCCTGGGAAAACCCGATCAGAAAGACCTAAATGAAAATCTGGCTGCAACCCAAGGGCTCGCTCATATGATCGCTGAATGCAAGAAGCTCTTTCAGGTAAAACACCTATTTGCACAACTGATGGGTGGAATATCAGCCAACATGTCTTACATCTGCTCTATAGTGGAAAGCTAGGAATGTCTCTTTATTTTAATAAAGTTTAATACATGATAAATAGTTTTTTAAGAAACTTTGCATCCTGATCTGGGTGCATACATGAATTAGATGTGGTACCAGAAGAAAAAAGAGTTGTTTTGTTGGCAATGGCGCTTGAAAGTCATGAGGCAGTTGTGGGGTTTGGGACATTTTTGTTACATCCAAGCAGCATCTGAAATATGTTTTCAAGCTTTTATTGTGCAGCCATGAGGGTCTGTGAACTTCATCTCTAATTACAAAGTAAGAAGCTATTTCCAGGAATTTCAGTGCTTGTTTTGTACTTCAATTCCCAAGAGTTAGCAAGACTAGCCCACAAAAGCATCCTGGAACGTGACACTGTCAAACCGTAGGTTGAAGGGTCTGTAGGAACTAAAGCATGCTCCCTCTAGGGCCCTTGATGGAGAACCAGACAAGTCCTGAGTCCTGGTTTTCCTCACTGTCATTGAATCTTTTCAGAGGCCTCAGCTGAAGACATGCCTGTCTCTTTTCTTGTGGCTGACAACTGATCCCTCCTTCCTTCAGTCTGCAGGATAAACTGTGCTGTGGGAATGGATCTGAGTTGTGTAGCAAAGAGGGATACTCCACAGAAAAAAATAAGACACCCCATAAATGAGAGACTAATTTGAGTTAAATCAAAGTCACAAACACAATTTTGGCATTTCTTCACATTGAGTGCTTGACCTGACACATATGCGTCCCACCACTTACAATACAAGTGTACCCATCTTTCTGTGGCTATCAAGCTGCCAGCCTAACACTGTGATTTGGGGAGAGAGCTGCAAGAGGATGATTTCGCCCTTGTCACCCCTCAGATACCTGAAGAAATGAGCAGGGGCCGGAACTCGTACACAGAGCAGGACCTGCGTCCCCTCAGCCTGGAGGAGCTCCGGGGCAGCAGCAGCACCGCTGAGCCCTCCGACTACCACTGCTACCTCCAGGACTGCGTGGATGACTTGCTCAAAGAGATGAAGGAGAAGTTTAAAGGCTGGGTCAGCTGCTCCACCTCAGAGCAAGCAGAGCTGGCCTACAAGAAGGTATGCACCCTGTCACTCATACCACAGCTTTGGTTTCTCGCTCATCTTCTCTAATATAAGCAGGCTTTTGACATGGGATATTATAGAAGGTTCAATGTGCACCTTTACTTTGCAGATAGATTTAAGAAAAAAAAAAACCGCCCTTCATCTTTTGACATAGTTGCACACCATCTAAAAACAATGTGTCTTTCAGCAGTAGGCAGCTAACGTGCACTGATTTGTGTTCTTCTGTTTATCCAGCCCGGGAATGTTCACTGTATTGCATTTACACGCCTTTACTCACACGTGCAAAGCCTTAACAGGCTGAGTGAAGCCTCCAAGCACTGTCACTATGCAGGCAGTAAGAAAGAAGTTTCTTGGCTCTAATCTTGCACAGCTCAGAGCTAGCACAGGGAGAAGTGTTTCAATGAGATTTAAGGTATTTAAAAAATAAACTTGGAAAACTGGTATATTTTTCTGTAGCGTCGTGATTTAATAGTCACCCATACTGGAGAAGGTAATTGTAACTTAAAAGTAATGTGGAAGTCAGTGTGCAGATGCCTTTGGCTGTTAGAAAAACAACTTTAGTCTGAGCTTACAATAAGCTTAATACAATATATACGTGTGTGTCTGTGTGTGTGTGTGTGTAATTCGCTGAATTTAGCCAACACTAAAATAGAAAGGAAAAGTGTAAGGAAGAGTAAAACTGAGGACTCTCTGCTGATTTTCCCCAGGTATGTGAAGGTCCCCCACTGAGGTTATGGAAAACTACCATTGAAATCCCAGCTACGCCAGAGGATGTTTTAAATCGTTTACTTAAAGAGCAGCATCTTTGGGATGAAGATCTTATAGATTCGAAAGTAATCGAACCTTTGGATAGCCAAACAGATATATACCAGTATGTCCAGAACAGCATGGCACCTCACCCAGCCAGGGACTTCGTAGTCTTAAGGTAAGACCTTTATATGTGATGATATTTTATCCTACGCATATGGCAATCTTGCCTACAAGTTCTGTATAATGTAAGTTATATAGGTAAATATCTATTTGTGCATAATTTGAAGTCTTATTAGATCTTTGAATTACTGTTTGTCAAAGATAAGACTGTTTTTCCTTCTTTTTTCTTAGAACATGGAGGACAAACTTCCCCAAAGGAGCTTGTGTGCTTCTAGCGACCTCGGTGGACCATGACCGTGCTCCAGTGGCCGGTGTTAGAGTCAACGTGCTCCTGTCTAGGTACCTGATTGAGCCCTGCGGGTCAGGAAAATCTAAACTTACCTACATGTGCAGAATTGATTTAAGGTATGAATTTCCACTTTGTCCTTTTGTGGTGGTAACTTTTCTATTAGTTTCCGTGTAGTCAGCACAAAATTTAGGTGGTTCAACAGGCTTTAGCTTGGCCAGTAGTACATACTTCTCAAAGATATGCACACAGATCTCTCAGATGTCCCAGAAAATTGGCTTCAGTGCACATTTAACAGCAGGTGTGGTTTGTTGCAGTGGAAGCCTCCAGTATGTGCTCCACCATAGCTGTTGGTATATAATCCCACTCCTTGCTCTGCCAGGTGTATTTGGATGCAAGGACATGATAATTTTAATATTAAAGTTAGTAAAGAGGACCAAGTTGTCACAAAACTTCTCATAACTTTTCCTCACTGCAGCAAACTTGTTTTTGAGCAAGTCTATGTTATTAGTAAGGCTGAGCTGAGCAGTAAGTAGTAATAAGGAGATTTCCTAGTTCAGCAGTTAACCAGCTAGATTTGTATTTGATTCTGACAAAGAAAATGCATGCTGAGTTACTGGTACCTACTTCATCATTACTTTTTCTCCACACATCAGGGGCCACATGCCAGACTGGTACACCAAGTCTTTTGGACACTTGTGTGCATCTGAAGTTGTTAAGATACGAGACTCTTTCAGTCATCAGAGTCCTGAGAGCAAGGAAGTAAAATCCAGGTGACTACTGAAGAGGAAGAGCCATGCGCTCCACACCTCAGCAACGTAGACATTACCCAAAACTAAGGCTCGTCCGCTGCAGACCAGACTAGTGTACCATCTGCAAGTCATGTCACGAATGGATGACAGCATGAGAACTTGACTGTGAGCATTACTATAGGACCGTGGCCATACCATACACTTTAAAGCTGCTTCCTGTCTGTGTAAGGTCTATAGTGTAGGCCTCGACTGGAATACATAGGAGGACTGTTGGGAAAAAAAAAAAAGTATTGTACTATTAGATGGTTTGAATTGCTTCTGAGAAGCAAAATTCTTTAAATGCAAAATATATTAAGAAATATGGTGAAGGCTCATCATTCCCATGTGAAATACTTAGCTTTATGTACATAACCATGTCATTTTATTTGTAGTGCGTTGAGGGACTGGTGTATCCACTGGAATAGTTGGTACTCTTCAATGTGTTCTCACTGAGATAAGCAGAGAAAGGTTTGCACAGAGATTAAAGTGTGAATGAGTGTGTTAATGGTTGAAAGGATAGCAGAAGTTGAATTTGAAATGTGTCTGGTACACTGATAGGCAACCAGAATGGATTTTAGTATGCTGGATACAGTTCAGCCTAGAATGGGACTCCCCTGTGGACCAGGAGCAGCTATCCTTCCCATGTGCCAGTTCTGCATTTTCCTCAGCTCTAATCTTGTTAAAAACCCTAAGCTGATGTTACTAGAGGCTTGCTCTGATTACTGTCCACTCCTCATCCAGATGATCTTTTAGGAGTGATTAGCAGTTCTATAGCAATTTTCAGTAAATACGCTTTTGAGCAACATAGCAGCTTAGAAACGAAATGTCTATGCAACGGTGAAGAGAGCCAGTAAATGTCAATTGTTAATTTGCCAAAAAATGTTGCTTTTACTCCTACCTGCGTTAAATATAAGTGTTTTAATGAGCTTTTATATATTTTACATATTCTAACGGCTCAAGAGGAAAAAAAATCACTGGAGTTGTGGTGCCGGGAGGTGGCAGGACTCCTGCAGCAGCAGGTGGGGTGAGGTGGCTGGGAAGAGTTGCATGAGCTCTCTCCTTTTCTCTCCATCCTTTGCCTGTTTTCCTAAAAGCTGCACGTTAACAAGAACAGAACCTGGATGTGAGCAATTTGGAGGGTTGTATTTGCGGGCAGAGAGGAGGGTGGGGTTTTGCCTTGGGTTTTGTTGGGTTTTAGACCCTTTGGGATATTCCCCCCTCCTTGAGAATCAACTTGTATGAACTGTAGGAATTCTTGAGGTCCTCTGGAAAGGTGTCTTTCTGTAGGTTTTACTGTAATGGTAAAGATTTGCTTTCAAGGTGCAGTATTAAGTGATAAATGTATTTTGTGGCTAGGGTATGAATGAGTTGCAAGATGGAATTTTGACTGAGACTTTGTTACCATTGTCAGTATTATTTTAAGCTTTTTGATGAAGATTTTTTTATTATGGCAAATAATGTAGTACTTCCAGTAACAATGTTCCTCATGAGTAGGAAAACCTTGTATATTCTTCTACATCAAACACTTTTGAATTTGTAAAATTGTATGTTGTACATACCATTCTATTGTAAACATGTATACTTGCCCACAGTGTACTGTCAAACATAGATAAAGCATGATAAAGATTATTTAAAATATACCTGTATTTATACCTCAGATATTCTTTTTGGGTTTTTGTACCTCAAGTATGTTTTCTATTGTAAATTTGCTTTACATGACTATGATCTACGTGAGAGAAAGGAAAATGTTTAACTTGCTATAGATGTCTGTACAGAGTATACTCAATAAGTGCACTATTAAATGTTTAAAATTGGAGAAGCATAATGGTTTTTATTTGATTCTGCATTCTTCCTTCTGCGCTCGTGCCTAGAAGAGGAGACATTTTTCTTATCACCGTTTTTTCACATACTACTGCCAACTGCGGAGCCACCCTGCCCTCTCCCAGACCAACATTTTTAGCATTGTTAAAGGCAGGTACCAAAGCAATTTCAAAATTTTTGGAAGACAAGCCTTCGTGATGGCAGACAGCTGGACAGAAATACTCCCCAGTCAATAGCTTCATACATTTAAAAGTAAGAAGAAATCTCTGGTGTGCTCCTGTCTTGTGGAAGGGTACTTTTGAATGTAACAGGGAGCAAAGCAAACTCCTACCCGATAGGCAATTGTATGCAATGCTGAAAAATAGTTCACTGCTTTCCTATTTTCTGTGGGGAGAATGAGGGCATGATGAGTTGTGGGTTCGCTTTAAAAAAACGCAATTTTTTTGTAATTGGAGGAAGTTAAAGCACACGCAGCAGTGAAATGAAGCCAAAGAGGAGGCCAGGAGGATATACAAACAACTGACTAAGGTGAAAAACGAAGCCAAAGACAGCTGTTAATTCAAGCAACTTTAAAAAGTTTTTAAACTCTTAGCCAACAGAAATATAATTTGGGCATCCGAAAGAGGATTTTGATTTGTGAGGCTTGTCTGACAGAGTAGCTGGAAGGAGGCCTGCTGCTTTTCAGTTACCAACATCTTTGCATTCTTTTTCTGCTTGAGCATCCTCTATAAGTCCTGATCACTATCACTTCCCACTATGTTCCCCAGGGAGCAGTGAGGGATGCTGCTTCGCAGTCTGGCAAAAGCAAACCTCTTGCTGTCATGGTACTAGTTGTTAGACACCAAAGAGTCTTTCAGAGAACCTTTCTGATAAGGGAGTATCATTTGTTTGGCTCTTATAGGATCTTTTTTCTTCCCAAGTCAATACTAAAAATAAAGCAACTGCACAATTTAAAAAAAAAAAAAAAAGCAACCCAAAACCCCAGGCCTGTTCACAGTTTTGGGCTTTGGAACAAGCAGAGTTAGAGCTAATTTATTTTTCTCTGTAATGATGGGGTTTTTTGCATTTTTAGGCACACTAATGCACAACAGGCTCCTCAGGCCCTTCAAGGATTTACTCTGCGTTTTGTTTAAAGTACATTTAGGTTACTTTCAAATCAGCATTTTCCTAAACATTTCTAAAATACAAGTTAATTTTGACTCTTACAAATAGCCTGCAGCTCCTGAATGTTTGTTTTCTTGGCACCTTCATTTGCAGGTGTCCATGTTGTAGCTGGACAATAGAATTCAAGTTTCCACGTCTGTGTTTCTTGTCAGGTGTCACTTAACGGTGGCACTGGCTCTTGCTCGGATGCTCTCTTGCTTTAAGCAGCGGTTGCCGCAGAGGGGATGCAGTCTGGTCCCGCACTCAATTCTGCAAGGCGCTGGTATGGCTAACTGCGTGCATGGCATCCCCCGTGCAGCACGGGTCTGGTCTGCTGCGTGCTTCAGTACTGCTTTCAACAAATTCAAATGGAAAAAGTCGTGTTTTCACTGTCATTCCTCAAGTAACGCACTCCACAAATAGGTATTTATGAAGCTGTAAATAATCAGTGGCCTTCATCTGGAAGGCCAGAAGGCAATGTCAGTAACACAGTCTGGGAAAGTGAGACTGAAACGATGCGAAACAGTAACCCTGTGGTCTGGAGCAAGACCTTGAAAAGAGCAGGCCCTAGTATATATCCACAGTAGGCTGTGCCAGGAGCAAGTTGATATGAAAACAGTATCCATGACTTGGGCTAAATAATAAAAGGTAGATATTTCCCCTTAAGACATATAAAAATTAAATGTTATACGCAGATCTGCTAAGTGCTGGAATCAGTGTCCTGCAATCATAAGGAATGAAATCAAGATACTCTTTTAATAAAGCAATGCATTATATTTACAAGGACAAAATGCTAATTCCTTTGCCTATGTTATACCGTAACTTGTCCGTACAACCATGGACTGCATCCATTATATAAGGAAATACTAAACATTTCTGAAAAATTACTTTCAGCTATTTCTCATCTGTCAGCCCAGAGCTATTCTATTTCCCTAGCAAGGAAAGGCACCAATATCTAAAATGATGACTAGCGTAGCACTGGAGGTGAAGTACTGTTCTTACTACTAATGCCAATACGCAACGTTTGCATCCATGCTGCATTTGCATTGAGCACTATCCCAGACACTTGAGGCTTGCTCACTTTCGCCTCCCCACCCCCCCCGTATCATCCTACTATATTTTCCTGTATTGCCTGAGGCATCCAGAATGCTCGCAAGAAATGAACTTCCAAGCTGACTCCAAGGACAGTAAAGAGCAGTGAAGGATGGGAAAGAATTCAAAGAAGAAAAAATTCCATCAAAAGAGATTAAGGCACCGAAGGGGTACATTTACGCAGACACACTCAATACACATAATCTGGCCAGTAGACAAGAAGGATGTAGTAAATGTCTACTAGCACTGGAAGGTCATAAAAATGCAGAAGAAGAGTTCAGACTAGCTGAGTGGGTGTACAAGTTGGGATAAAAATTTGTTAATGGAAAATTTGAGACAGAAGGAAAGGAAAAGGCATTTTTCCACACAGCAAGAGGTCTTTGAGGCTGTGGGACAATCTCTCCCTGAGAAGCAGCAAGAGCATAAGTCATTTAAAACTGCGCAGGTTCAAGCCCGGGAATTATTCCTGCACTACCTTCCATAAAGCATCATGAAGACCTAAAAAAAGTCCTCTCCATTCTTTGATGGGATTACATGACTTACAGGCCACCAGTTTTCATCTGTAAGTGTCAGGTAGCACTGCCTTGCTGAGTAAGAAACAATATGGTGTCAAAAATGAAGTTACAATTAAGTAACTCGATCATTTTGGAAGTTGCTAATGAGCAAGTCTTTCTCTAAGAATTACATTGTGAAGTTGTGGAGTGTAGTTTGCCTATGTTTTATGGAAGTGGACATTCATTTAAAAGAGAAGATGCAGTGCCTCCCTGCTATGGGCCAAGAGCATGAAGATCTCCCCAGCATGGGGAGGTTACCACATAACTGGGAGAGTCTTTTGCTTTTCTAACATTTCTAACATTTACAAAAATCCAGAAAGAGCTATAACTGATAAGCACTATTTCCCTATCATAGCAGGAATCAAATCCATTATCCCATAAGCTCCTTTTTTTTGTTACTAGAGGAGAAGCAAAAGCCCCACAGCAAGTGTGTCGCGTATGCTTCTCCAGGTACCAGTCTTCTACCAGTCACTTAATTAGCTCAAATAGTACAAGGGTGATGTGGTGGGTCTGAACATCACCATTACTCCTGATCTACACAGACATTTCTTAAAGCTTTCTAACACTAAAAATGGAAAAGCCCCTTAGGAACAGAATTCTCTGAATGAAAGTATATTACTATTCTAAAAATCAAATATTCAAAAGGTAAGAGTGTTAAAAATGCCAGTGCAGTTATGTATGTATTCCAAGGAGCAAAATTAAATAACATTTTCCATTATATGATGAGATAAGCCTGTGATAAGCATAAAGACAGGATGGTATAGCTGAGATGACTCTGGTTTGAGGAGGCTTGTGCCTCATTTATTAGAGAAGTTGGAAGACTGTTAGCAAATGAAATGGGAATTTCAAGAAAGGGTGGCCACAAATCTCTTGACTGTCATTTTAGAGAACTCTCATTTTTTTAAAATAAGCCAGCTAGTAGCAGAAGTAGATCATGTTCATAACACAGCCCAGACTAAGATGGTGTGCAAGGTGTGGGTAACAGAGGAAGGGTTCTTCTAAAATGAAGAAGAGGACCCAGCTGGCCAAACAATTCCAACATGTTTAGTGATAAAGCAGTCTGAAATATCTATTCAAAACTACCAGGTCATCTGGTAAGAATTCTCCTTTGTTTCAACAACAGTTAAAAGAAAATAAATTTCAGTCAAGGCATTGTTGTGAGTTGGTTAAACATGTAATCTTCAGGTAGGCTATAATTCAAGTTTATAGAAACACTGATAGTGTGGTTAGCAAAGTTCCTATGGGCCACTTTTTTACCCCTACCACTGGGGAAAGTTGTACAATAGAGCATATTCTAAGTAGCCCATTTAAACATTTGAAAAGGAATGCAAAGAAACCAAAACATTTGTTGTAACTCAGTCATTTAGTCTCCAGCAGTCTGCACTCTCTTCATTTCTCTAAATACCTGCCACCCACCACAGCAGCCCAACAGAATGTCTGAAGAGCACACATGGGGTTTTTCACTGATCTATAAGAATGCGGGGTTTTTTGGTTGGAACATAAAAAGGGTTTAGGGAATTTTGCAGTCTTTGCCCTTAACATTTCTAAAATATACAGTCCTTACTACCGCTGCCCACAGGATAAAAATTCTTATTGATGCCTTTGTCACCTACATCATTTATCAACTGGGGCTTCTAAAGCATACAACAAGTAATAAAGCATTTAGTAATGACAATACAAGTAATAATCCAAACTGATATTGAATATCCCACCTCAGTGACGTGCCTACAAAGCTAGAACTACATTAAAATCAGTACACAACTAAAAGCAAGAAAATGGTAAAACTTCACTACCCATGAACAATTCCATTCACCAGCAGATAACAAGGAAAATTGCTTTGTGATGCATAGAAAAGCAGCTTTGAAAGCCTTGCTAGATCTTCTTCAAAAGAAAGGGAGGTCCATTAAGGTAATGCGTCTGGAAAACAGCACCTGCCCTCCCTCTACGTAGGTACTACACTCCATTATCTAAGACTGGGAGAAGCACATACAGAATACTGAAGCTGCAAAATGCTGACGCTGCCTCCTGTAAATCCTCAGCAACAGTGAGGCATCCACCCCCCAGTGAAGGGAGCAGCAGATGAAATCAGAGGACAATCGGTCTTACGTGGTGAGAACTAACAGTGATTCTCTTCCCCGCCAAGTGCATCTCATCTCTGTGCCATGCTCCTCATCGGATTAAACGGTACATGCAGCATAGAAACACATATGCCTAATAATGTGAGGCAAGTTTTCATTCAAAGTGGAAACAAACCACATTTAGAAGGGGTCATAACCACTCATGAATTCCAGGACTGTAACGGTGCGCTCAGGCACTCAGCAGCACTAACACTACATAGCTCTTGGTCTGCAAGCTCCCTGATTTGGCTTTGGAGGCCTCTGAAAACACATTATATTGTGTTTGGAGGCCTTTTAAGAATGACCTTGAGCAAGTAGAAAAGCAGAGATTTTTCTGGTTAATGCCTGAACCATAGTCAAGAAAAAAAAAAAAAATCACATTTGCTTTCTTCCCTTTTCCAGCCTATGACAAGAATAAATGCTTGTGTATAAAAATAGCATGTAACCTTCTAGGTAAAGCACTCACCTCATGGCATCAGTTGCAAACAAGATCAGGCAGAATAGTTATCGAACTAGGTTCAATTCATCAGACTTATTGGACGGGGGAAGGAGGAAAGGCTATGCCCCGAGCATCCTACCGGATAAAGCAAGATCGATGAGGGAATGAATGACCCATCAAGAGCAGTGATGGAGTTCAGAGGCCCTGCCGCTGAAGAACACAGAGGTTTTAGGAGGCCAGTCATGGCTAACAGACTGTTAGGCATGTATTTGATAAAAACCTAAGCAGACCTCGGGGAGTTTTAAGTGTCTAAAGTTTTAGGCTTGGATAGAACCATATCCCCAGCTTACTGCTAGAAACAGAGCCCAGAAGCACTGATTCAAAATTACACCAAGTTGTCTGAGGAAAGGAGGCAAAACAGGCTGATTTCTGGCACCATCAGCTCTGTTACAGAAGTAATTATTTTCAGTACATCATTAACATTTGGAATTCACTACTAGTTTTCAGAGGTGAGTAGAGCTTGGAGACAAATATATTTACAGAAGTTCCTGTTGTTTTTCTCATGCTTTAATTTCTGCACTAACCACTTGGACTTACCTCTGGGCATACTGTTCACAACAGCCTGCAGGAAATTTCTTGTGCTATTTTCTGAGGAGTCTTGCAATGGTCACTGTCAGAGAGAGAGCATTCATTTCAACTGATCAGCAGCACAATCTGGGACATGACATATTGTGCTCCTGTTTAGAATGCACCATCCAGAAAGGCAAGCCCAACATGCTTTTCTTTTTTAATTCCTTTAAAACTGCTACATAATTTTTACCATTTAAATGCTCTATCTTACCGATTTAGGGATTTTCTATGAGGCTTTATACAACTTTTTTTTTTTTTTTTTAAAGCTTCTTTCCTGTGCCTCCTCTTCCTCTCTTGTTAAATTGTAAAAACAGTTTCCAGGGCCAGCCACTCCGTGCAGTGGTTTGCTGGTTTCTGATGAAAGAGCTGCTGCCAAATTTTATAAAGAATGTTCCCTGGGGCACAGAGGGGAGGGAAGTATTCTTCATGGCCTCTGTTTTCTTCCCATATTGTTTAACAAACAAGCAAACTGCCCTGCAGTCGCTCTGACCCCTATTTAGACATATCCCTTTCAGGCAGCCGCACAAACGAACTAGGAAGGAAGTGCCGTCACGGCCCTTAGAAAAGATAGAGGGAAATAAAGGCAAACGTTGTGTGTCTAAACAAACAAGCTCACCCTGCTCTGCCCTTGTCTTCTGCCTAATTCCTACAGGAACCCGTCCCAGAAGTAGTAGTCGGGGCAAGAGTATTTCCCAGGTTGTGCAGGACTCGGTTTCCCACCCGCTCCATTCCCACCGCCCTGCCGCGTTTTGCCCCAACCTCCGAGACAAATGAATAATCCAAAACCCCTTTGGTATAAATGGGAACTCAGCCCAGGCTCTTTGAATGGCTTAAGCCTGCCTCTCAGTCTGGTTTCCTACATGGACCTCGTGCCCTCTGTGCCTCGGTTTCCCTAGTTAGACTTTCCCAGAACTTCAAGGGGAAAAAAAATTATTTTCGTGCTTAGCTAATCATAAATTGAAAAGTGCAAGTTTTGCAAGAAGCTGAAACAAAAATACCTAGAGGCCAAGCTGAGAACAAGTTTTCCTTTGAGCTGCTTCTTGCCTATACAGAACTCCAAAGGATTTGGAAATCAAATAACTTCTGATAGACAAGAGATGAAACAGATTTGTTATTAACCCCATTTTGTGATGGGGAGCTAGAGCATAAAGGATTTTGGAACTAGAGATGCAACTAGAATATTCAAAAAAACAACCTCAATGTTGCATGCTAATCATAGGAACAAGTTTTGACATAGCAGAGCTGATAAACCTGGTTTGAAGAATGCTTAGATAAACTGGAAAAAAAACAAAAAAAAAAAAAGAGAAAATACAGTAATTTAAAAGATTATGAGAATGATTTTTAAAGTATTTCTACATTTCTCTGGTAATGTCCATTAATAGTAGTCCCAGCTTGCTGAAACCACAGATGGATATTTACCTTAAAGCGGTTACTGGATCTGAAGCCGGCACTGACTGACCAAGTCGTGGCATTGCCGTAGGACCACGACCCAGCAGAAGCACCACATCACCCGCACGCCCCTTGGGCTGCTGCAGGTGCCCTCTGCTCTCCAGGGCTCTTCTCAGCACAGCAAACCTTGGGGCTGCTTTTGCCCAGCCATCAGCTTTAGCCTGACCGAAAGACAAGAAATCCAATTTCAAACAAAATGCTGGACTGATTTTAAGAGCGAAGTCTTATTTGCAGTCTACGCTCGTGCTCTGTGGCTAACACAGATTTCTAGACTCTGTTTAAAATTCGCCAGAGGAGTGCATAGGAGAACAACCCAAACATTTGTGAAAGATTTGTCAAGAGCGTTGCTTTGCCCTTGCTCATAGCTTTTTGTCGATAGCGCCACGCTGAGCAGACAGAAAACAGAGCTGGATCTGGTCGTCATCATGCATGGACTGCAATATGTGCGTATTTGCGCCTGAGGAACTACCTATCACCGTGATGAATGGCATTGCGTTTAACTATCTCCTTAAAGAGACAAGATGCTGTAAGTTTTCGTTATCAGTTGTGCCCAGATTTGTACCATTAAACAAAATAATTGGATTAATATTTTTAAACCAATCAGGTTATTGTTTTATACTTGTTATCATGCTCCAGGGGGTCATAAACCAGGATAAAAAATATACATATAGTTTGCAGTTGTTTCAAGCCATGGAACAAAGAATAGCCTACAAGACGCTCTTTGTAAGGGCACCTTTCCCAGAGTGCTGCTCCCTAGGTCTCACCACTCTAAAAGTACTGTTTTCTTTCTTTATCTTGATTATTAATCAAGCATACTATATGTGATTTAAAGATGCACACTTCATTTCACAAAAGCACCAACAATCCCCCAAATGTTTCCCAATCACAAACGAGATGTTCCGGCTGCTCCCAGTAAAACACTGCAGGAGCAGGCAGCCGAGGCTGAGTGAGCAGCAAAAGCTTCTGAAATCATTTGCTGCCCCCGCAGCCCTCCTGTTTTCTATATTGCCACCTTCTGTTTTGAAAACCTCCTGTTAGAGCCTGCAAGCTCTCTTTTTTGAGCAGTTCTCCACTGCTTGTGTATTTTGTGTGATTGCTACGGTTGCTCCAACTTGCCAGAGCCAGCACTGCAGCCAGGTCAGGCTCAGCTCTTGGTATCTCATTTCCTTCTCCCTTCGCCCACCCTGATATGATGCAAAAACCTTTCACAGGTGTACGCACAGCTCAGGCTAGGTGGCCTATTTTGCTTGTAGATTGCATCATGTTTAGCAACACTTGGAGGTAAGGGGCCTGTCATCACCCTCTTGGGGAGCTCGAGCTCTGAACAGCCAGCCTTTCCCCTAAAATGCATGAGTTTATGCAAGAGGAGGGATTGTCCAGAAGTTTCCCTGGCTGGAACAAGAGGACAACTTGACCAGAACTTGATCAGAAATGATAAATAAGCCTTGGTAGTTATTTTCAAGTATAGAGATTAAGTTACTAAACCCACAAGTTCAGGATCATCAAAAGGTATTTGTCTGTTCTATTTGACTATTTTTGTCTGAGAGCAAGAAACCTTTAGCTTCTGATGCGCCCTGTACCACGACCCTGCTGCTCCTGGTGAACTGAGACCCACTCTGGCAATGAACAGCCGAGCATACTCTTCCATCAGCCTGGAAAAGCAGCCATGACAACTTGTGTCTAAAATCTGGTGTCTTCAGAGAAGACAGCTGCCTCGCAGTGTGTCGCTGCTGGTGGCAAGTATTGCACCCAGTCACTTTTCATCAGGAGGGAGACCAAACCACTCCGGAGCTGCTTTCTACTGGTACTGCCTGTCCAAGTGTTTGAGAATCACACGTGAACATTTTCCTGCTGAGGAGTCAGCCACTGTTCAACGTGGTATTTCTGGGCATAGTAAAAACGAATTTGGCTTTCAGTCATCTTTTTGGATGTTATATTTCCTATGATATAGCTATGACGGGGGGAAAAGTACCTACTTTCTTTCTCGGTAAACATGAATAAGCCTAGGCCTACTGCTCCACAGATGGAGGTCTCTTTTGTGGCATCTCTTTCCAGATTGACTCGCCCTGTGCTTTTGGTAGCCACCCATCTATCTCCTCGAGGTCATGAGGTGACCTCAGAAGAACAGTGGCAATACTGATCCCCTCATCAGGCGTTGTAACAGCTAAATTTAACACTCTTCTGTGCATGTTCTAATACTGCAGCGTCTTAGGATTCAATCCCGTTGCCTTTAAAATGAGGGGGGGAACATGACAGAGGTCATTCAGTGCCAGCAGCTCCCTCTGGGGAAATACTCTGCAAGAGCCAACCTTACATTGTTTAACTTGTTTCCTGCCAGACTCTCACTCACAGCAATATTTCTAACTTTCTTTAATCGGACTGATATCTACACACCCCAGTTCCACATTTTGCCCCACTGCCTGGCTCTCTTCTGATGTAGGAAATGTACCTGCAAGTTGGGCAGATGCCTGGCTCCAGCTAAAAGCAGATCCACCACTACCGGGTCCCTCCCCCGGCTTTGCGATGGCACGGGCGTGGGGAGGGATGACGATCACGGGGAGCTTCACTTAGACTTAACTTCTAAAAAGATTTATTATTTAAAACCGTCCACATAGAATGAGAAAGGAACATAGCTATTATTTCACCTTCTGCTTTCCCTGCAGACAAACACTTTGCCTCAGGAGGCCAACTGTCCTCTGGCTGTTAGCTCTGGGACAGCCGGAGGCTCGCCGAGGCATACAGGATAGCAATGGAGGAAGCTGGTCATTAAAGATATCTCAGACTCTCCCTTGGTCATTTTTACTCATCACTGCTCTACAGAGAATAAGAAATATGTCTCCTGTGAGAGTCAAATACAACACCTATAAATTAATCCCAGTCCAGATAAACCCGCTGAGCTAGCTCAGAGCGTATTTATAGCCGAGACACAGCTTCCTCAGGGAATTACAGTCTCCAAATCAGTGCAGTTGTTCCAAAAAAATCTGAGAAAAGCTGCTTCTTTCTCCTTCTCCTCAAGTATAGTGAGTTCCTTTCACCACAGAATTGCAAGTATGAAATTCACTCTCAAATGCAACCAGCTGGCTGAAATAACTTCTTGTTTGTGTGGCTGCAAGGCCATGTCCAGAAACCCTGACCATCACTAACTACACAGTTATATTCACATGATAAAAATATGGTGGCATTAATAACTTGTGCTGGCATGCCTTCCCAATTGTCAGGGCTTTACATAAATATAGAACTTGGTCTATAGATTAATTTCAGAGCCTTTTTATATCTGATTATGGCTCCAGGCAGATCATAGTCTATACAGACACAGTAATTAAGGATCAGTAATTCTGTCCAGCGGCCAATATTCCCTGCAGTGAGAGGCATAGGATGGATTTTCAGCTGCTTGGCATTTCAGAGGCTCCCTAGAAGTCAGCTATTAGAAAGCTGCGCTGTACGAGGACAGAGCACCAGCCTCAAAGGAAAACAGCCAGCAAGCATTTCCATTTCAGCATCTCAGTGGGAGAAAGTGGTTGCCCTGAAGACCTCTGTAGGAAACAGTTTTACTTACATAGCTCCACAGACGCACATGGAAAGCCGTAGCTCCCATCTGTTAAACCGGGGACAGGCGCTGGGAGCCAGCGCTTCCCTCACGCCTCCATCTCAAACAAATATGCAGCCACACCGTTTCTTGGGAACGAGCTGGATACACACAGAAAAACAAAGGAGGGTTCTTAAATTTCTGAAGTACATGTCATAGAAATAGCAAATAAATAAAAGATCATAAATAAAAACATTTTTTTTTAATCATTTTACAGAGGTGAAAATTCCAACAGCAAAACAAAACTTGACTGCAGCAGATCCCAAGTTTTATTCCCATACTTCACAGCCAAGGTTTCTGTCAACTGGGAAGAAAACACAGCTGAGCTAGAAATCATGGCTGTTTGTGAATCACAGGGAGAGAGTGCAGCGTAATAGCAGCACCCATTCCAGCACTGAAGATACCGGTCTTGAATAGAATTGCAATTTTTACACAATTAGCTGTTTTTGTTGGGTTTTGGTTCCTGTAGGTTTGTTATAGGTCAAGCCCCCCACGGGCACTCCTGGCTCATCCTGAGAGCATCAGCTCCAGCCTTGCACTGTCACAAACCAATACCCCTATATAAATAAGCTCTGAGAACCTTTTGGCTGAAAAATTTGTATGGGCTTGATTTGAAGCACATCAGACTAAAGGAAGACAAGTACAAGACTTGAAGAAGAGGTACGCAAGAGCTAAACAACTTAGTTAACTAACTAACTGGGGCACACAGGGAAAGGTAGTGCTGAAGTAGAGCCTCCAGCTCATGCAGAAGAGTCTCCCCTAACACACATGTGACATTCAGGTCCCAGACCTCCCACATTTACCTTGCCAGGAAAAACAACCTCCCATCGGCTTGCAGCCGAGCTATTCACAGACTCGCACCTTAGTGGAAGGATGGCAGAAGCCGGGTGCTGGTGACACCCAAGGACAGTCTCTGTTAGATAAATGGCTTTAAAAATTGCTAGCACAGGTGTGCTATTAACAACAGTACCTGAATATGTTCCTTGGTAATCAAAGCAAAACACCTTCCAAATCAGCATGTTTCTGGGGAGAGTCTTCCTGTGTCTGATCCAGTGGGGAACCTCACTGTTTGCTATAGTGCCACAGGCAAAAAGAGACAATTTTAACATTCTTTATCAATGCCCCGAAGTTACACTATAAGGCCTTTAGTGCTGGGGCTAGAAAGCACTCTGTGAACACAGGAGCTGCTTTTATTCTCAATTTACAAGCAGAGAAGCTGAGCTGAACGAAGATGGGTGAAGAGAGTTGCTGAAGGACAGCACAGAGCCATTGCACTCCTCGCTGCCAGGTCCTCCTGCAAAGCCTTGCTGCTGCTCCCGGGAGGTGACCTGGGTACCTCCTGGGCTCCAGCGTCGCGCTGCCCTCACCCTCTGCCAGCCCCACCGCTGGCAGGCAAGAACATGGAGTGGCTTTTTTTTTTTATATAACAGTCCCTCCTCTGGCACAACTGATGCACTCTATCTTCTGTTATGTAAAATGAGATACCATCTAGGTAAAAGAGCAAACCAAGATGCCTGCAGGATTTTTGTAGCTGCTGTCAAGTCTGCCCATTCTGTGCATTTTGTAAAGATGCACAAACAGACCCACAAGAATATTCTTTCTCCATCGTACATAGCCAGGCTCACAAACCGATACTTAAACAACAAAGAAGAGCAATAACAAGTATCATAACCTAATTTTTAGATTGGGAAAGGGGTTATGTTAAAATATGTCTTAATAATTCCTTTACCAGATTATTTTAATAACATTTCCATCACTGTAATGGTCACTGGGGGAAACCTAACAGCTAGGTGAATGGGAGAGCTGCACAGCGGTGAAGAGGCAGCTCAGCACACAACAGTACTAACCTGGCAAATACTACACCTATAAATGAAGAGCAGAAGTGAAGAGCATGTGAAAAAGGGGTTTTTCTGCTACCCAGTTTCTGCTGGGGTAAGAGACCTCTGTGGGTTACAGGAAAAGTTGTTAGCAGCAACGAAAAAAGCTCTCTATGAGGAGCAGAGCCAGGAATCATGAAAACAAGATTGACATTGATGCCAGCGCAGAAAATCAGGCTGTACGATAAAATACCACATTGGTGGTTCCTTTTGGGCCTTTACGTTTCCAGATCACACAGCCCAGCAGCCACAGACCAAAAGCAAAAGGCCAAACAAACAGCTCTCTGGGCAGCCTGGGGAGCCAGTCCCTCTCCTGCCACCTTTATGGGCATTGCTCTCCAGTTCCTCCAGTGAGGGCTTCATCTTACTGGGGCACAATTAGTCTTTAACCCTTTCCTTGGTGGTCACGGGATATAAACTGAACTGATATCACAGAGCTGTGGCTCTCTTTTGAAAGGTACCTCTGACTTTTGCATCACAGCCCTTGATCAGATTTTTTTCAAATCATTGTTCCCATAGGTACCCTGCCAGCCTTCACTGGGCTAGGATGGAGAAGGACCCCACTGTTCTCAGAGTAATGGTTTTACAGAGCTTCAGGGGTTAACAGTCCTGACTTACACATGCTAATGCATCTACCTGGCACAGCAGTATGAAGCTGCAGTCCATGTAAGTGCAACCTGTTCAGAGCAGTTGCACATGTGAAATGTTACCAGGAATGGTCTATCTGGGACAGAGACTCACACAAGAGATGGGCTGTTTGGTTTTTATGAAGCTGGGCTGAAAAAATGCTCTGCTTGCTTTCTTTCCTCTCGTGATTTCTGTAGCATTCTCTGGCTCACTTTGTCCAATCGGTGAGTCTTGCTCTGTACCATCATTTTTCTTTCCTTGCCTGTAGACCCTTCGGGTGCTGCCCTCCCCACAGCACCTCTGGTCCGGCCAAGTCTGAGGCAAGGAGCAATCGGTCTTCTTCAATTGCCATTACGGCCAGTGACGCGGGGCCAAGGCTACCATTAAGGAGAGTCATGTCTGACTTCCCTTTTTGAATCCATATTGACACACTCCTCTCTCTGCTTCTGTCTTTTCTTCTCTCCTCCCTTTGACAATCATTTCCCAGTTTACGTTTCTGCACTCTTCTTGCACTCTCAAGATCTTTCCCAAGGACCTTTCCATGCCTCGCACTGTGAAAGGTGCTGTCTTCTTTTAGTGCAATGGCAGTTCAAAGGCTTGACGCTTCAGAGCTTCCTTGAAAGGTGTTGGATTCTGCTTTCCATTGCAAGGAGAGGTAGCTGAGGCACCCTCCACTTGAAAGGGTCAAATCCTGCTGCTGCTGGCTCAGGACTGACATAAAATAACCAAGCAGTGTCTCCATAGGCAAGGTCACCCTGACCCTTCTCTTGCTTCCTGCTTTCCGCTTTCCCCGGACTTGCTTGCTCATGGATCAGCTGTGTCAAAACTTGGGAGTTTGTGGGGGTTTTCTTGACTGGTGTTAAATGGAAAATGTAAAGCAAACAGGAAAACACAGAAGCACAATCAAAATACAAAAGTCATCCATTTGGTCTGATTATTTCAAAATACTCCTGGTTGGTACTCACAGAAAATAATTATTTTTAGAGCAGCCCTGTGTCTGCATTTTGCTCTCGAGTCTTTTCTGCGGCTAGGTCCTATTTAACCAAAGAAATAGATTGACTGACACCTTGTGGTGCTTTTCTTTCTGTTGTTCTGCTGAGTGTAACATTTTAGGCAGTGTTTAAGTGGACTTAGTACATATTACCATTACTGTAGGAAACAGGTTGCCTGCATTTTATATCTATTTTTATTAGTGTATACAAATATTCAGCATAATCACAGACAGGACAATCAACAATTAATTTTAAATATATACAGGGTCTTTGGTTAATGAAGGAGTCTGGTATTAGACCACAATACATCCCTTCCTCACACTGAGCAGATCAGTAACACATAGCTCTGGGAGCCCCTAAAGTGCTAATAAATAAACATAAATTCATTCTCAAAACTGACAGTCTTCTGGAGTTGTTGTTTCTACTAAACCAGAATTATTGATTCCCTTATTAATGATTTATGTGTAAATAATTAAGAACCGAAAAGTAATTTTTTCCCCCAAATTTTGATTTCTAATGGCATTAGAGAACTTCATGATACGGTATCATTTAGTCCGATTAACGATAAGAATGCGAAGATGATTTTGCTTTGTCATTAGTATTTGTAGATGCTTTAGACTCTTGTCTCAGTGGTCGCCTAATGTTCAGCATCTGTGAAGGGATTTTGCAATGCAAGACAAATGCCAAACATAGCTTAGCTGACTCCAGAGTTCCCACAGACTGATGTAGGTACCGTCACCCATATGTGCTTGTGACTAATAGATTTGATTGGTGCAATGCTGTGCTTTACAAACCTTGCTGAGAAATCACTTTACAAGGTCCAGCTGGAGAAGAATTAAACAGAGAGGATTCTCTTGCAGACAAAAATATCTAAATATAGTTCCCTGTTAGGGACAGGCTTTTGCATTCACTTCCTTAGGACAGCATGTCCGTTCTCCTAGTACCTCTGTCTCTACTTTCCAAAATAAGTTATCTGAACTGTCAGCTCCTGACTCGGAAAATCCATATTCCTCTGCCTTGCTCCCCTGTCTCAACTGAGTGGGATGTGGGTGTTTAGAGGTAATTGTGTATGTGATTTTTGATGGAGACTAGATCATAGAGTAAGTAGCTGAGAATAAAACTTGATACTACCAGCAGTGCCACTCACACCCAAATCCCAGAGATCTGAATGTTAGGTTCAATAATGATGATACAGAGGGAAGTAATGCAAGAAATTATGCAACTTGATCTGAATAGTCACCTTAATATATAAGTAGGTCTGGAGATGTTATTTATAATCCAAGCCTCGTTAAGGCAGTGCTACCCAAAAGTTAACTTGCCTACATAAAATCCCAGACTGATGACCCCATAAAGCTTCTGCACTCCAACCACACAGTGATCTAGGTCTTACTTCTAATTTTGCCTATCAAAATAATTAAATAATCACATTACATTATAGAAACAGTCTCTGTGTTCTCATTCCAATTTGTCATATACAATTTTAATAAATTCAAAGAGTTGTACTGAGTCAAATATTAAAAATTTAATAGTTACTTAAATGACCATTCAGCTCTTTCAACTATTCATATTTCTACAAGGAAAAGCAAGGACTTTAGCTCATAGCTGTAGATCCTGTGTTTATATTCCGTTTTTCATAACACTTAGCTACTTTCAGTTGGCCTCTAGCTGGATATGGGAAAGTCATCTTTTTCTGCAAGATTTTGGGGTTTTTTTTCCGTTTGGCTCATTTACCATCTCTCTGTCCCTACTTTTGGTCTCTGGGAACAGCAGAAACCACAAAATGTTTTTGATTATCCACTTAATCCCCTCAGGCACTGTAGTGTCTTTTGTCTAGACTTCAGTGAAACTACATTTATTTGTTGAGCTTTTAGTTCTCAATTTAAAAAAAAAGAAAGTTGAGAAACTTCCTGTGGTCCCTTGTATAGACTCTTGGCCAGTTTATATGAGAAAAACACTGCCTTATATTTCATGTCCATATTTTTGTTCCTTTCTCTTAATGTTTTTTAAACTAGTTTATTTAATATTTCTTTTTTAATTGTGGCATTCTCCAGCACTGTTAGGAATATTCCTAGTTATTGTGTTTCCATCCCCTCCCTCTCTTCCATTTCTGAATCCTTCCGACTTAGTCATTCAAACCTTTGCACTTGTTCTGAGGGGAAGCTGGCACATGAATGCCACCTACGACGTCATTAGCAATGGCCTTGGCAGGAAAACGTCACCTCATATTATTCTCTGCACGCACCCAACCAATCCAGGAATGGCCAGCTTTGGTACATAGAAACTGAAGGGATCAAAACAGCTGAAACATAGCCTGGTATTTCCTTGATTACGTTACCTTTCTTATAATCCCCTTGCATTTAAGAAAGGACATGACTCTATAGACATTAGAGGCTACAGCAGTAATTTTCATGCTGTCAACTCAATGTAACCAACGTAGCCTTCAGTGACTAACATCTCAGAGAAGACCACCCTACTAAATATACCTCGACAAGGATGCAGCTCCGATATGGACCATGCCAATGGTGGAACATCTTCATTGGTCATAGTTTGTTCCTCAGGATGTGAGGAGGAGACCATCAGTGTGACATCTCTCCAGTGATGGCCAATGGGTCAAATTTAGCAGTTCGGGAGTGTGCAATCACCTCCTCCTTGTTTGACCCTCCTTCCATTCCATGGTTTCACACAGGCATCCTGTAGCCCGTTCCATATAGGGAACAGCCCTTCTGACCCAAGCACACAAAGATACAACTTCCCCCCACTTTCTGTTTCATCTGCCAACCATCCGTTTCCATGCCATCATCCCTGAAATCTCCGTATTTATTATCATCAAGTGGCTCTCACTGCACATGACTTTTTCTGTATTTCAGACTTCAGTGTAAGACTGTTGAAACTGTTTATGTAGCTGCTGTATTAAATCTCTTTTTGGTATTTATCCACTTAAACATGTTTTTGATACTCTGTCTCCAGTGAGTTCTCATTTATGCTTCTTTACTCTCAATAAGCCAGAGCCTAACATGTTACCACAGAGACACGATCCAGCACAGATTGAAGGGCTCATGTGGGTAACCTGCTCAGAAACACTAATGGTTTGTTTAATATTTCATAGATATGTCAATTATAAATTCAGTTCATATTTGAAAGGCTCCTTTGCACAGCACTAAATCACTTCATGTTTCCTGTAAAGTCTTTACATGAACTGAAAGGCAAAGGTGAATCTGAGGACACGCAGGGTTGCATACAGACATTTCCCTACACTGGTTCCAAAACCCCTGCACCCCAATAGCAGGCATGCACTCTATGTGGCAAAATTCCCAATTTGGAGCTTGATCCAAACACCAGCAAAGTCTGTGGATGTAACTCAAAACAAATTCAGGTACAGAATCACATTTTTTTTACACAGGTAAGTTTGAAAAATTTCCTTTTACTCCATAATTTGGTACCTCTGGCTGAGCCTTAGATGTTTTTCATCGTAGCTAAGAATACAGATGCACAGTTTCAGTGCTTTGAATATTCAGCTCAAGGAGCAGGTGAGAACAGGTCACAGCCCCACTCTGCTCTTCATGCTTGGATTTTTATTTTTATTTCCTTGTGAATCTCAGGTAGAGGCTGGAAAGAGAAAGGGAGTTGGGTGTGCCAGTGGCTCACTCTTCAAGGGACTATGGAAATGCTCCTGGGAAACTGTGGTCAAACATTTGTTCTGCTATTAAACTGATGGTTCTACTATATATTTAGGCATAAAGTAAACCACACAGGTATCTTTGTTTCTCCTCTGAATCAAAGAAAGGAAGATCCCAGGCTAAACAGGCATTTCTAAGAACAACCAATACAAAGACCAGGGAAGTCAATGGAAGACTTTGAATCAGATTTTGATGTAATTACTCTCAAAATCAGGTCAGACTTTGCAGGCTTGAGCAGTTTTCTGTTACTCTCTTAAAGTGGTTCTCCTAGCACCCTTCCCTTCTTCCCTACTGCCTCCTTCCAAACATGCCCTGGCTCATTCGTACTGATGGGTTAGTCCTTTCCTCCTCATTATCAAATGGTTTGTTTACCTCCCAGAAACTGCACCAAGCACTAGTTACCATTGTATTGTAATATAAGTAAAACCTCTAATACATGCAGAAGGAAAAAAAAAAACAACAAAGAAAACCAAATGAAAAAGGTTGCATCAAAATATATATATGTGTGTGTGTATATACATATATCTCTCTGTGCCTGTTCATTGTTTAAAACAGGAGTTAGAGTAACGTTTTTAAATGGTCCAGTGGTCAATGTTGGAACAGCCAGTCTTCATAAAATGGAGAGGACCAGATCCCAAGAGGCAGCGAGTGCTCTTGACTGTTATTGATGTTGATAGGAGCTGCTACTGCTCAGTATGGGCAATGACCTTCATCAGGCTGTGTCACTGAATAAAACATCAATTTAAAGCAGCCTGGAGATCCTGTGTGTGACTTGCTCGCTATTAATTTCATCACCATTTCTCCTCTGGTGCTCTCTCGGACACACTGGAAAGCAGCTTTGGACAGTGGGCCACAAAACAGTCTGTTTTCCCTCTCAGCAGAACAGTTTAACCTCGTATTGAATGACTGTGCTTTCGCTGCGCTAAAGCATTTGTTCTAAGTGGCTAATTCCTCCTTTCACAGGAAACACTTTATTTTACCCAGTCCAAACATTCAGAACTAAATCTGACTGACCTGTCGGTCCTGTGGCAAGGAAGCAGGCCTGTGAAGGGTCAATTTATTCTCAGTAACTCTGACATATAGCATAGGCTCTTCTGTAAAGACACAGATGAGAGACATAGAAAAAGAACATGATGTTGCCTCACCAAAAAGCCTCCCACGAATGACTTTTATCCTGTGCGGGAGGAAACATCAGCTTTCAGTCTGATTGTGCACACACAGACTTCTTTGTTAGCACATTGGTAAGAGGCGGTATTTTCAGCTATAGGGTGAACATCTGCGTGTTTATGCTCCCCTTCTTTATCTTTGCCTTTTACTTGTGACAGTTTCAAAATGACTGAAAGCCATTGAGTAATCCTCTCTTCATTCGGGAAAGAGAATTTTAGATGCTGTACAAACTTTAACAGCAAGCAGTTAATAGTCTGCAGAAATCAACCTACTCTGTCACAACAGAAGAGGGCAACCTAATACCATCTCACTGTTCCCGTGTCCACATACCCCTCATCAAAGCAGAGCGTAGCACCTTGTCAACAGGGCTAAAGGGAGTGAAGCATTTATATCCAAGAATCTCTTCAAAGCTAGGAGCACCACTCGTAATATCCATATTTGCTTTCTTCTCCCACATTTCCTTTTCACTTTGGATATGATCACAACTGCTGAAGCCCCACCTGCTAGGGTATTTTTTGTTGTTGTTTGTTTGGGGGGGAGATTGGTTGGTTGGGGTTTTTTTTAAATCAGATTATTTGGACTCTATTTAAGACAAGTTTTCTCTGTTGGGCACTGGGAAAAGCAGGAGGTGCAGGTGCTGAACTGCCACAACAGCAACAGAGGCATCTGCCGTCCTCAAGCACCCCGAGCTCTAGGAAGACATAGGCATAGCTTAAGGAGTTCAAAAGGTACCTAAGTGAAGACAGTGATGACTAAATAACAGCTAAGAAATAAGGAGGAAAAAGAATTATGTGTAGATGATACCACTACATTTTGCAATATTAGAGATGTAAAGTGCATTAGAGATGTAAATATTAGAGATGTAAAGTGCATTAGAGATGTAAATATTAGAGATGTAAATGTAAATCCCTAAACTGGTCATTGTAATGAGATTTGCTATGATGCTTTGAGGTATTAAGGGTGGGTTTTTTCACTTTTGTCTTCAGCTGTCAGAGGTAGAAGTATGAAAACAGCCTGGAAGTATCATCACGAGTGGAGATTTAAAGGTAAAAATGAGAAATATAAACATACTTGTGGTAATCTGAGGTGCTACTGCTCTAGTAGTATGGATATATCTGTCTGAATAGAAAAGAGGTGGGCTGAGGTGGGGAGTGTTTGGAAGGAAATGTGCAGAAATAAGAAAACAAATGAAATTAGAAACAGAAATTAAATTAGAAACAGAAATGAAATAGAAATAGCGGAGCTCTTGCTTATTAGTCAAGCAAAGGGAGGCTGTGCAATTACATTCATAGAATCATTTAGGTCAGAAAAGACCTTTAAGATCATCAAGTCCAACCGTTAACCTAGCCCTGCCAATTCCACCACTAAACCATGTCCCTAAGCACCACATCTACACATCTATTAAATACCTCCAGGGATGGTGATTCAACCACTTCCCTGCACAGCCTGTTCCAACGACTGACAACCCTTTCGGTGAAGAAATTTTTCTTAATATCCAATCTAAATCTCCCTGGTGCAACTTGAGGCCATTTCCTCTTGTCCTGTCACTTGTTACTTGGAAGAAGAGACTGACACCCACCTCACTACAGCCTCCTTTCAGGTAGTTGTAGAGAGCGATAAGGTCTCCCCTCAGCCTCCTCTTCTCCAGGCTAAACAACCGCAGTTCCCTCAGCTGCTCCTCATAAGACTTGTGCTCTAGACCCTTCACCAGCTTTGTTGCCCTTCTCTGGACACGCTCCAGCACCTCAATGTCTTTCTGGTAGTGAGGGGCCCAAAACTGAACACAGCACTCGAGGTGCGGCCTCACCAGTGCCGAGTACAGGGGGACGATCACTCCCCTACTCCTGCTGGCCACGCTATTTCTGATACAAGCCAGGATGCTGTTGGCCTTTGTGGCCACCTGGGCACACTGCTGGCTCATATTCAGCTGGGTGTCGACCAGCACACCCAGGTCCTTTTCCACCAGGCAGCTTTCCAGCCACTCTTCCCCAAGCCTGTAGCATTGCCTGGGGTTGTTGTGACCCAGGTGCAGGACCTGACACTCGGCCTTGTTGAACCTCATACAGTTGGCCTCGGCCCATCAATCCAGCCTGTCCAGATCCCTCTGTAGAGCCTTCCTACCCTCAAGGAGATCAACACTCCCACTGAACTTGGTGTTGTCTGCAAACTGACTGAGACTCGATCCCCTTGTCATTGATAAAGATGTTAAAGAGCACTGGCCCCAGTACTGAGCCCTGGGGAACACCACTTGTGACTGGCCACCAACTGGATTTAACTCCATTCACCACAACTCTTTGGGCCCAGCCATCCAGCCAGTTTTCTACCTAGCGAAGCGTATGCCTGTCCAAGCCATGAGCAGCCTGTTTCTCCAGGAGAATGCTGCAGGCAACAGTGTCAAAAGCTTTACTAAAGTCCAGGTAGACAACATCCTCGGCCTTTCCCTCACCCACTAAGTGGGTCACCTTGTCATAGAAGGAGATCAGGTTAGTCAAGCTTTCTACATGCAAAGCTTTTACCAGTGCAACTATACTGGTTGTAGAGGTAACTGGGTAAAACAAATGCAACCCCAGATTGTGGGCATAGCGGAGGAAGGTCAAACCAGCTAGAGTGAACTGAAGCACTCAGCAAGAATAAAAGGAATCAAAAAGAGATCATGTTGCAATGAAATGATGGAGATATAAAGTAAGGAAAAAATGTTATCCCTAACCAATCTTCCTCTGCATATGCCTAGTCTTGGAAGTGTATGGGAAAGAGTATTGAACTCCAAGTGGTGGGAAAAAGCTGCATTCCTCCCTCAGCACAAGATTTCAACTAGACCCTCCAGAAAGCAAGAGGAGTCAAAACAGGGACCTCTGCATATCCTAAGAATGTCCAGCAGTGCCGATTGTGCTTCCTCTGCTGTGATTGCTCCCATCTTTGCCATTCCCCTTCATTTCTCTGTATACTTCCTACCTTTACTCTTTGTCCTTAGCCTTTCCCAAACTATATCAGATTTAATTCATTCCCTCTTCAGAAAGACCATTCCATACCCCCCAGAAATTACATCTGTTACCACCCTATTGTCCAGCCTGTGCTCATGCTACTTTCCCATCATCTAAATACTATTAGGTTACATACTCTGTCCTACTGGGCATGTATTAATACTTGGTCTGGATAGTGCTTAATTACTACTAGGTCCTTAGTCATTACTATAATAAACATATCAGTACAATAAGTGATCACTGCAATTGTATAAACACAATAAATGATCAATGCAACTGTAAAAACACTTTTAACACAGTATAGCTGTAACCTCACCAGGCAGTTGCATAATTCTAATTACCTTCTTTTTTCTTTTCTGATTTAAATTGGTGCAAAAAGAATGTCGACAGTCCCAAAGAAATACTTCAATGTTATCTTATGCCAGAAAGCTTAGTCCTGGATGACCATAAATAGATCAGAAGGAGCAGGAAATGTAGCTCTGTAGCAATTAATTCTGCTGACCATCCTGCTTTTCTATCATCAACAGAACATATAGTACTGATGTGGTTACAAACCACATTTCATCACCTTTATTTATCTAGTTCAGATAATCACATTTATGGCTAGGTTGACTGGGGTTGCCTAAAGTAAAGACAGACTCCTTGGCTTCATAGTAAATCACTATGCTTACCTGCTCTGTATCGTGTCCATGTGGTCTAACTAACAGAGCAAATAGCACTAACAGAGTCTTCCCAAATTTAACATTTATTAAGAACTTGCCCAGACACAGAGTTTCCAGTGGCTAATATATTTATTAACTATTCTGAAAGCACAGAAGTTCTGTAGGAAATAATATTTTAACCAAGTAGGATTCATTTTCTGTCAAATACTACAGAATAGGTTCCATGTACGGAGAAAGAATTGACTACAGAGCAGTACCTAAGCATGGTTTTGACCAGCAGATTGGAAGATAAAATCAACGGTAGCTGCCAGAATTCATATACTGTAAGAATAAGAAATGCTGAACTCACAAAAGAGATATACAATTGTATATATTTAACAGTGACACACTTCGTTTTCCTGGAGTATTAAAGTTGCCACAAATCCTGTAAAAGTGCTGAGCAAGAAAGCGGGTAGACCAGTAAATTCAACACAATGTCGATACTAATACAGCCCGAGAGTGATGTGAATACAGTCTGACGGAGACATGACACGGCAGAGAGGACACAGGATCAGAACCATTATTTCTATTCAGAATCTGCCCAGGCAGTTCACTAACAATATTCTGCTGGTGGAACATACACAGCTCTTCACTCGGCATTTAAACTGTGCGTGTAAGTAACTTGTATATAAATATGTACCAGAAAAAAATCTGCTAGAATATTTATAGCTTTCATTCCTCACCTGTGCTTTTAAAATTCCTACACCATAAGCTTGGAAGAAAGTAAATTAGTCACCATTAGTACAAACAAACAAACATACTTCTGCACTTCTAATATAAATATTTCATGTATTTAAAAAAAAAAAAAAGACAAAATGTCACTTAGCAAAGATTGCAAGTGTATTAGTCCTTCAAAAATAAGTCTGTTCAATTGTATCTTTTTTTATTGCAATTGTCCATTTGGATTATAGTCTGTAAGAGTAATAAGGTAGCAGCTTTTGTTTAGCCAGTTCAGACTGACAATGATACTAGTAAATTAAATTGTAAAAAACAGGACATTTTTTTTCATGTAATCAAGACTTCTCCACGTGCCACTTAAAGCTAGAAGAGCAGCTTAGGAGCAATCCTAGTCCACTGCAGGAGGAAGCAGGTTTGTTACTGGCATGGCTGGGGTCAGAGTATTGCCCATTTGTCAGACAATAAATACAAGAACACATTTGCCTTTTACCTTGTAACAGTCAGATCTTGTAGCCTGGATATTGCTGAGAGTTTTAGCATGCAGGGACAACTGGATTTTTTTTTTATTTATTCATTCATTTACTATAGACTTTTCAATGGTATATACATTTCTCTGAGCACATTAAGTATGTCTGTAAGCTACTACAGACTGGAATCTCATGGATTCTTCTGGAAATTACATTTTGCTTAAGATGGGCCTCATCAAAAGAGAAACCAATCAAGAGAGACATTCACCATGCTCTGAGTGAGGTAATCTGGCTTCTTATGAAATGATAAGGCTGTTACAGACCTAGGCAGCCTCCATAAATAGATGGGAGTCTGCATACAGGAACAAGGGCTTGCTCTGCAGACCTCACATTCGTGACCTCAGCTGACTGATCCCCAGTCTATAAAAATTATGTTACATGGTGATTATACGTCCTCAGAGGAAGACTGACTGAAAAGAAAGCAGTTTACCAAACGTCCCTTTTCCTTCCCCCAGGAACTTGCAACAATACTATCCAAACTTGTATGTAACGCAACTTAACGGCATCAACTCAAAACAAGAGAAAATCCAATACAGAAATAAATAATTGTGAAAAGCAACCCCAGGCAAGAATCTCAAACCAAACAAGGCATGGAAAGTCTACAAATAGAAAACCAGTTTAAAGTACCTCAGTGGCTTTGAGCTGACAGCTCTTTTTCATACAGCTGGTAGAGCAGGAAGTTTTTACTAGAGCCTGAAACATAGATTCAGCCTCTTACAAGTATGGTTAAGTCTCTATTGTAAAGAGAATGGAAGCCTTTTCCCTCTTAGTTTACACCAAATTTCATCAGCCTGCTTGACTACACACTGAATACTCCATAGATAGACTGCAGAAGTGCAGATAACAAAATTATAATGTTCCTCCTCCCAGTTAACTAAACCCAGCTGTCAGTTTAGATTAATAATATTTTATAAAAAAAATTACATATGCGTAATAGAGTTTCTGCATGCTGGAGTGTAGGGACAAACTTTCAAGATTGGAGATAGGATGATTACCTCCTTCCTAAATTCCAGAGATGCTGAATATCCACTGACACATCTTATCTGGAAGCATCTGAGTTTTCTTTTAAAATCCTCAAGCTCTGCCAGAAATTCCCAACAAATGAGGCAGGCCTCACCGGTCCAACATGAGCGCGTTGTGGATGAAGCGTGGAGCTCAGCACCATCCACGCTGGCTCTGCAATATGCCAGCCAGAACAGGCATTTTTGCACTGTGCTTCTAAACCTAGAGCTTAAGGATGCAGCAGGAGCCACTCCTCAGCCATGGGCAGCTGGACCCAGCAATGCAGGGAATATTGACACTTTTCTGAGGTAAGGCTCGGACACAGTGTCTGAAGAACCACAGCCCCAGACTGTATTGAAAATCATGTTTAGAGGGGAATTATATTTCTGAAGTCTCAGATGCATGGTTCTCTCACCACACTTTTATTTTCAAAAGGCAGTGGAGAGTGCAAGTGGTACAGACCCAGGAAGGATAAAGCACAAGGATCCCAAACTACGAGGAAGACAAAAGCAATTGTTCTACAGGCATCGCTCCAATAGATAAATCTATAATGCATTACCATGTGGTAATTCTCCTGGGCAACCACAGCTAAAATTACTCAGCACCATCAGGGCTTTCTACTGAACAACCCAAAATCCATCTACTTACACAGCACAGACTGGAAAAGTTTGGTATTTCACTCCTGTTGCTTTGTACTCAAAGTTACTTGATCATTAATACAGCAGGCATCTTAATTATGTGAGTCCCTAAAACTGCTGCATCAAAAGGGTTGATCTCTGGGGTGAATCTGTGCAGCTCCATTAAGGGTCATGAAATCACACCACCTGAAGATGTGTCCTACACTAAAACCACTGACTGTAAATAAAGCCTAAAAAAGGAGTAACTTCATGCTAACGAGGCAATTAACCTGATCCAGCCTTGTTTTGGTTGGTACCAATTACAGTTTCACTACTGATCTTCAGAAGCCAGGTGGATTTTATCCACAGCACATACAGCTTCACATCATAAGCCTCCCACTGAAAGGGGTGAGATTATTTGGGTGTAAAGAACTACGTGAGGGCAACTGCTACAATCCAGTGTAACTGGATGAAGACGAGGCACCATGTTCAGCAAAATTTATTTCTTACAGGAAATGGGAAAGTTGTTTAAGCAATCTATTATCATTTAGGTCTCAGAAGATTTGTTTAAACTGCGGAAGACAGGAATTTGTATTTTATATACAAACTGGACTTGTATCCTCTTCCTATCTACATTATTTAATGCACCATTTCATATATGTTGTCTTGTCAGTGAATGAGGAGAGCAAATATGACAGCTGACCAGCTATGCACTGGAATTTTTTTTAATTTTATCTTAGCTTCCCAGGCTTATAAAAAAGATATCTCTATCTCAAATATATGATATTTTCTAACCTTTACATAATACTGATACTCTCACAAATCCCTCTGACTTTCATGTACACATAACCAATGAAAAACCACAGCAAAGGAAATTAAGACGAAGTATTTGTGAGAGCTACCATATAAAACTTAACCTGCATCTGAGACACAAATTAGATTCTTTTTAAAACAAAAGTCCAAAATGCTGTTCAAAACTTGTTCTATCATTTGCTCCCAAATACAAACCTCAAATGACAGAATATGCAGAGCTTGTTTTGTACATAGTTTTTGCCCATTAACAACTCTACTCCAAACTACGTAGCACTGGGACCATGCTTGCTCCCAGTTCTGCAGCATGCACTCTAGCAGCATACAGTCAAGTACATTTTAAAATGTGCCTATGTCTCTATTTATAGGACTTCAAGAACAGGGAGTAATGTGACACATTTTCAGTGTTTGAAGAACAAAGCCTAAACTTGCTGCTGAGAGGATATTTCTCATAAAAGATGCCCTGATCCTTGTCTTATAAAAAGGTTTTATTTTTCAATAGAAAAGTATATTTAAAAACACAATTGTTTGCTAAAAGCAATATAAAACTCTCCAGTTTTTACTTCATAAAAGTTTAACAAAACATAAATATTGTTTACCACTTACGTTCCTATATACAGACCTTGCATTAGATGGTTAAATAGGTCAAGAGTTACTAGCTCAGAAATGAATGGCACATGACTACATGAGATTCAAATTCCATGTCACACTGCACAATCACAGGAACACAAGGAGCAGCTTAAAATCCTCAGTCACTGAATTCTGCTTCGTTCTCTTTACAGCTACGTTCCTCTTTTCTCTACAATAATGCACCAGTTTCCATGGTCATAGCAGGAAGAAAGTATCTGAAGCTCAGGTACGTTCTCTTCTACCAGGGAGCACAGCTCCCCTTCCCGAAAAACATGATAATAACGCATGAAGGCTTTTGTATCCAACGTGGCATCAGTTTGGTCCCCAACAGACACTGCTGAATCCAAAGCAGAGTCAGTGGAGTCAGTTGTTGAAGTTCTTTTGAAAAACTTGCTGGCATTAGATTTGCCAGCACCATCTATATTACAACCGCAGCTGCAGTCCCTGTCTTCCACTGGGCCGTTTATAAATGAAGCTTCTTCACTCTTGCACTGAGCTACACCTTGGTGTCCTCCATTTGAACTTAAATCTTTCAGTGCATCTGTGGCTGGTGACCACTGTGGGTTTTTGAGAGGCAGGCTTTCCACGAACACATCATCATCATCTAAACTTTGTTCTTTTAACAGTGCTCCATGGTGACCTAAATCCAAACTGCAGTGTCGCGAGTGCTGAATGGGTACGGTACTGTTCGCCCATTCTCCCTCATTCCTCAGAGGTTTCATTTTGTCAGTTTGCTTTCTCAGGGCTGATTCATCAAGTGATCTGGAGAAAAACCACGAGCGGAAAGACCTTCCTAGAGCACTATAAAATCTGTTTTCTTCTTCAGAAATTTTCATGCAGCAGGCTCTGGATAAGCAATGGTCCGTATTTCGGGAACGTTTTGAATCAGTTTCTGGCTGCAGATTGGTTTGGTAGCTGCAGTCAGAGATGACTAGCTGTGCAGGGTGTACGTCTCGGCTTTTTACAGCATGCACAAACTCACCCTTATCTCCAGATTGATTTGATTCTGAAAAATGCCGTGAGCACAAGGCCTTGTTCCAAGGAACAAACACGTCTTGTTTCTCAAAGCGACGATTCTTTTGTTCCATAGCCCAAACATAAATCATCATCTGCCCTCCGGGTATCAATACCCTTGCCATTTCCTTTATTGCTTTGATTCTCCTTTGTTTAGTTGAGAAATGATGGATCACTGTGAAAAAGGAAAGGCATTATGTTTTGAATATTAGTAAGGACATAGCATTTTCGTCTTCAACCCCTTCTACGTGTTGAATCATTTTAGTTGCCATATCACAAATATCTCTCACTGCAAGTCAGCAACACCGCAAGTTTACCCCAGAACGGTCTCTTTCACATTTCTGTTAAATGGAGAAAAGTAGGCAAATCCTAAAGAAGGAAATTTATTTCATTTCAAAATAGGGAGTCAAAGTAAGTCAGGCATATAAGCTGGGGGTTTCTGTTTCTCTACATGACCATAAAAGACCACAGCATGACGAGCTTTCACTTAGATGCCTGGCCTTTCGGTGAATTAGATAAGATTAAGGTTGACTTTAGATTTGGTACACATTTCAGACTTATCTTACTGGAAGCAGAAAATCTTTTCACCATGTAACAAATACAGCAAAAAGTAATATCAGTAAAAAGATGATCTGTATCTTTATAGCAGTGCACTTTCAAATGAGCTAGTGAGACAATTTAGACAGAAATATTTTCCATTGCATTAATTTTGTAGAAAGGTATTGCCTTTATTCAATGTTTGTTTTGGAGGAAAAAAAAAATGAAAAAAAAGTAGTTCAGTCTACATCTCCATGTCTGAGAATGATCATTTTTTTTGTTACATTACATAATGCTACTAAAACATAAAAAGTCCAAGTAAAAAATAAAGCTATTGATCACTATACTTGAATTTTCTTTCCAGGGTAATTTCCACATTTTCAAATTCCACGGCAACGTGAAATGAAGCTGTGATTCAAGATTTCCACACTGTTTATATCTCCCTACTCACCTGAAGGAACCAATTTTAACAGACAAAGAATAACTAAAAGTCAGCTATTTGCTCTCTGAACTCTCAAAAACACTAACTTGTACTGAGATTGGTCATGTTGGTCATGCTGTTCTATGTGCCATCAGTACTAGATTTGATTCAAATCAATGACGTACAGAGGACTGATTCCATAATTCATTTCAAGTGGACTTGGAGCCAGCCACTTCTACATGCAAAACATACAATCTACCCATATAACAACATATAAAAATCATGTATGTTCTTAGCTGAAGACATCTCCATACCTCCAGAAAAATTAGATTATCTTTATATGTGCCACTTGACAGTAGCCAATTCTACTTGTAGAAATAGTGTTATTTCAACACTGCAGTTATGACAAGCGTGTCCAACTGGCCCTGACTTTATTCAAAACAATGATTAAATTACCAAGGGGAAAAAAAGTAACTTTTTTTACCACAAGCCAAGAAAAGCATTCCTGGCAGTTGATATAAACTAGGCCCTCCAAGCAGCTGAGAACACAAGATAGCAAACTCAGAGAAGAGTTCCCCAGTCTATATGGTCAGTGCTTATTCCCAGGTACTCCTAACTCTTGCCAATATTTTCTTGAACTTTGCAAAAAAACCCATAAAATACTATTTCAATTTCTTCAACAAGATGGGGAGAAAGGAACTCATATTTTCTCTCATACAGAGTTAGGCCATATATCACCACAGAATGTCCTGCAAAATAATGTCAAAGCTGACAGACACAGTACAAGCGTGTGAGCTGAGTTCGCCAGAAAGAAGTGCCAATCCACCAACAGAATCTGTGCAAGCTTTATCTAAGCAATTCATTTAATGAGTTACACATTCTTCATGGTTAAAATTATATAATCACTCTGTCGGTTCTGCAGAAATATAAATCCTATAAACAGGATTATACTAGCAAAGCCAAGAAGAGTATTTAACTATGTACATAAATACTTGCTGTTCTCTGGAACGGGATGAAAAACACTTTATTTAGAATTAGATGCACACAGGCATACCATGTCTCTATTCAAGAGGGATTAAAATCCATTATTGTTAATGCACAGAAATACTACATGAACTTTTAATCTTGTCAGGCCTATAATTGGTATAAATATTAGATAGGTATGCTGTCCTTCAAAGTCAGCTGACCTGATAGCACTGAAATTATGCTACAAGATCTGCAATGTGGATAGGGCTGACTGGTTAACCAGCCAACAGGAAAGCAAGGTCATACAGATACGTCTTACATGTTAGACACCCTTTCTTTTACCCTGCATATGTGAAAATACATTTTAAAATACATTTCTATCATTGTTCGAGTAGTTTGTTGATTGCTACCAATAATAATTATCATGCTTTATATTTTTGCTGTTGCAGTGAAATAGCCTGAAAGAAGCTCAAGCAAGAGTAGAGCTAAAAATGTAGACTGTAACTGGGTACTCTAACTTGTCCTTGTCTACCCTTTTCCAGTTTATACTTCTCAAATTATGAGTAATATTTTCAAAAAGAGAGGTCAGAGGAGTTAAAATGCTGAGATGCTTCACTCATTTTAGACAACAGGCACTTGTATGGCTCTAAGTTCTTATTTCATGACTATTCTAGGAAAAAATTGTATTTGTAACAGTTAACATGATTCAAGTTCTGCTACAGAGAAAGCAAGTTTTCATTTCTATGCATTTGGTGGTCAAAACAGATCCTAAGGAGGAACCAAGAGTTTATCTTGACCACCTAATCTGTTTAAACTGTGAGCAGCCATGTTTATATTAGCTTTTACTTGTTTAAAATGCGTGCTGGAAGGAAATCTTTTCTCCACAGGGTGAACAAGACCACATATAAACAAACAAATGATCCACATATTTCCCTGGTCAACAGCGCCTCTGTGCAATGGAACTAATTTCTTTTTTCTTTCCATGTTTACTACATTAATTTCAGTAATATCTGCTGTGATTCTAAGGGAATCATTTCAGAACAAATTTAACTGAAATGAAGACACATGGAAAGAAAAGGATCAAAAAAAATTTGCATTTGCTGTGGGCTAGAATGCATGTCTGTTGTCTTACCTCCAATGGAAATGACTGCATTGAAGCACTGGTCCCTAAAGGGAAGGTTAAGGTTGTCACATACCAGAACTTCATCATCTTTCTTCCTTGCAATCTCTACCAATGGTCCACAGTAATCGCAGCCGAGATTATACACCTGACTGTTGACACTGAGATACTTTCCAGTTCCGCAACCTAAAGAAAAGAATACTAGATCAGAAGCTGTGTGTTCCAAATACTTGCTATCGCTCCCAAAGCAGTGAAAATAATGGCGAGGCTTTCCTAATTGAAATTTTGTTTTCCTGGAAAACAAAATGAGAGCTTGCTCCTGCTAGCCTACCTGCTTCAGGCTTCATTTGGGCTGTTTGAAATTACACGTCCACATCGTTAGGAGTGTAACAGTACCAACATCACCAACAAAGAGGCTCATTACACAGCCCTGTGTAATAGCAGGTTATGTGTATTTCTTTGGGGAAGAAGGACAAGTGCAGGTGGGAGAAGGAAGGAGTGATCCTCTGCAGCCACTATTGCGTCTCTTAGAGCAAAAAACCCAACCATCCTGCTTCATACTGAGCTTTTATATAGCCTGGTGTCCTGTTTCCAACAACAAGTATAAATGGGTGCCCAGGAAAGAGCAAGAACGGGGTAAGCATTATGACCCTTTTCCTCAATACCCTTCCAGCTTTCTACTGGAACTACCTTCTGTTCTTTTTAGTGACCTGGGATAGATCTCTCTTCCAAGTACTTCCCCAGTCTTTGCTAAACCCCATGCAGTCCCTCTCCAGTGCATCCCATTTCTCTCCAAGAAGTCCTAAACCACAGCTGTCACTGACACAAGTCAGGACAATTTTAATTTCAGATACAGACTTGAAAATAACCGTGAATCATAAAAATTCCTGCATGTCGCAGGCACGTCCTCTTTCTGTCTTCGTGCCAATGCATTATAACGCATGTAAATGTAATGAACTGTTCCAGAATGTCTTCCGCCTAAAAGTAGGTCTTCTCAAGGACTGTGCTGTACTAAATTGAAATCATTCAGAGTGTTCTTCAATACCATATGCGTAACAGGCACTTTTCAAAATTAGATTAGGAAACATTCACTGCAGTTATGGGTCAGTAGTGAAGAATAATTTCTGAAAGTTGACAGCCAAGCAACGGGGTAGCAGCTTGGCAAAGAGAACCATCTCAGTATTGGTAATTCAATTTAAAGGCCTGGAGTTATCTTTAGAAACATCACTGCTTCTTGCAGGGCTGCTGCTCTAGTTGATGTTAATGTGCACCATTATCTAGAGAGACAGCACAGGAACTGTCGGAGAACAGCACAACACTTCAGCGATGAAAAAAGAGCATATTTCTAAAGCAAAAAGCAAGCACTATTCTTTGAAGTAACACTTGAGAGAAATGGAAAAGATTAATATTGTTAATGCAGTTCAAGGAATATATGCAATAAAATACGAAGCTCTGCATGTTAGTTAGAAAGTGTAAATTTTAAAATTAGTATAAAGTATCATTGGTCACTGTATTTGCAGAAGGAACACATTTAGTCAAGTGCACATGAATTTAGAATTTAGTTGCTTAATACATGGCTTTTGGTGGAATGCTTTTTAATCACAGTGAGTTTTTGGAAGTATAAGGTCCTCTGTGGAATGAAGCTAAATAGTGACAACACTCCCAGTACTCTAAAAATCTGTATTTGCAGGAGACTCACTTTTAAATGAGGCCTCAGGAGGGTGGATTCCTTCATGAAGCTGTTAACAATGGCCATGCTATTGTCATTTGTTTTGATGAATGAACAATAAAAAGGCAATTAGACACAAAGATATTTTAATAAAAGGTGGTATTAGACAGAAAAGGAAATTATCAATTGAAGATCTCATTTTTAAATTTTAGTGCCACTAGGCAACCCTCCTCCCAAAATACGTACCAAAAATAAACACAATAGTCAGATTCCTGTAGATCTTATTAAACCTCACGGAAGGAGGTACCTCATGTGCCTTGATGGGAATATTCCTATTGGAAACTGTGAGCATCCACCTTCTCTCCAAATGCATCACATGCATTTGAATTATTTCAGCTGAAACTGTAACAGGGTGATCTTTAGCTTTCGGCAACCACTGTGATACCTGCTGACAAAGCCTCAAAGAACTTCAGATAAGCTTCAAATGACTTCTATTGAGGTGACAAAAAATTTTGTCTGACAAAGTAGCATGTTAAGTTGACTGCTGAATGAGTGTATGCCATAGGATATTTCCTGAGATTATTAGTGAAAATGGTGCAGATATATAAAAGAAGATACATATGCAAAATAACAGCAATCAAGTATTTTGGGGGTACTGCTCAACAGCAGCAGGAGAACTACATGCTATCTTTTGATTACGACCAACAACATCTTCAAATAGTGTTTTTCTCCTATAGGATAAGGCAGATGCATAATTTGTTGTGTACATTTATTACACTTTGCCGTGTAAAAGCATTTTATTAGTCTAACCAGTGAGGAAAATCCAATGGTGCAAAGGAGCATCTGGTTTGCAGTGATGTGCTGTATAGGAATGAAGTCATAACACAAACAAAGCAAACATACCAGGACCTGGAGATCCCTAAAAAGTCTACAGGTGCAACAGAAAATCAAGGTATAAACTGAATACGTTTTCCATAGCAGGAAAATGAGGTTTTGGTGTCCTTATTCAGGATCATAGGGAGAATCTCAGATCATAACTTTTTGGGTTTTTTAACAGCAATCATATTAGACGATTTCTCTTAAGATAAAGCCTTGATAGGAGGAATTTTAGAATAAATGAAAAGCAATAAATTGCAGACCAGCAGTACTTAAACCGAGAGATCTAAAGAAACTGAAACATGAAATAATTGAGCTATTAACACTGTTTTTTAAAAAGGGCTCCAGGGGAATGACAGACCACTCAGCCTCTGGGGAAACTGATAGATTAAGGCTTAGCTCGATAAAAATAAGGCAAAAAATTTATTTACTGACTACCTGATACACTGTCAAAGAAATAAAACAAGTGGTATATGGCATCTAATACAGCTTTAAAAATGATTTTAAAACAATTTTTAAAACAAATTTAAATGAGTTTTAAGAACAGTTGCTCTAGAAGGGTACATATGATGAACATATAAACCAATAAAGCTTACAAACAATCTTTCACACCACCTTAAGGGCTGGCATACCTATATCAGCAACAAGACTGCCAGGCTTTTGCTCCAGCAGAAAGTTTCGAACACGAGGCCATGCTTTGCTCTGCAGATCATTAAAGTAGGCAGCTGTATTTTCATACACACTATGCACGTGCTGCTTTTCTAGCTGGGTAGCCTCATGTTCCATCCTGAAAACATAATGAAGAAAGATTATGTACAACAAAACACGAACTGTTGTAGCATAGACTTTACATTTTATGGGCATGCATAATTCAGGACCTTGTAAGTTTATATTCATAGAATCATTACACCCAACTAACAGCCATCATATTTATAAAACGGTCTTTACTTGAAGGATCTGATTTTATTTCATGAAAATCAAGAAAAAAATTGAATGTATCATCTTGCCTGACGGGCATTATATAACTGTGTGTGCCTTTTCAACAATATGCACATTCCTAAGTAAGTTCATCGATGTAGTAAAAGCTTATCTGGTGCAAAACGGAGCCTGTATTCAGAAGTGCAGAACGATTAAGAACAGGAAGTTAAGAACAGACTTTCCAGTTGTTGCTAAGGTGGGTAGGTAGGCAAACTATTACTATGTTATTTGAAATATAGCCTGGACCCTGAAACCAAAGCCCCTGAATCACACATAAATCATTTGTGATTTATCTGCCCTCTAGAAGTGATGAGTTGGTTGTGATTTTTCAGCAACAAACCCATGATTTTCCTGCTCCCACTCCGTTATCTTCATTTCTTAGCAAAGTATTTTAGTTTAGTAATTCATTTAAAGTGGTTTCTTCTTAGACTGTTAATATTACTCCTAAGCTCATGTAAAACACCACGTGGATGCACACATTGAGTCCCTTTATACAGGATCTTACATCTTCCTTAAGATTTCCCCTCATCCAAGCACCAACCAGGTCAGGCTTTAATATCTGATGGAGCCTGATGAGATTACATCTCAAAATGTTAAGGCATTTTTCAAACTAATTCAAACCGCCTGTTTGTTCAGGAAATATTCCGTCCCATTATTAAAACAGAACTTATTTAATTGTCTGAGTACTCAGCAGAGATTAAAGTCTGTTTCCAAACTTATTCCAAGAAACTAAGCAATATACTATCAAGATGAAATTATAAAAGTGACTCCTTTGGCTGCATTTGAAAATGTCAGAAGCAAAGACTTTAAACACCTAAGAAGTTCTTCTTTTGCTTCCCTTGATTTTCAAATAATATACATTTTGAAATCATAATTAAAAAAAATGGTTCTGTCACTTTTACTGTTGAAATATTCAAATTATGAGAAAAGTTTTAAAATAAAATATTACGTATAATAACAAATAATGCGAGCTCTTCAAAACACCTGTCCTCCAAACACAACCTTTTTAATTTAGAAAATAGGAGTTAATAAAAAGCAAACAAACAAAAAAACCCAAACAAAACCAAACAAAAAACCCTTCAAGGTAAGTGTGTGTGAGTGCTTACAAGAATAGTACGTAAGATTTGATCCATTTCACTTATGGTTTTATGTAGTCTGCTATGCAAGAGATGGGCTCAAATTGTTGCAGTTGTCACAGTCTATTCTGACTGCAGTATCTATGAATACAAAACACTTCTGTTCAGTGTTTTCACAATCCTTACTTTAATTTCTTCTAGCATGACCCACATTTTTCCTTTATGATGCATTAGCTCACCTTTTACCAGCTGAAAATATATATATGTATATATACAATTCATATATATAATTCAGTAACAGTATAGTAAATTCCTAACAGGCACATTTTCAGTGTCATCCTGAAGAGCGGAAAACTGTAACAGACTGAACGGCAGAAGTAGACAGTGTTGAAACACAGACTTGAAATGATATTACGTGTGCCAGAAGTTACTCACTCGGAACTTTTCTCACAATGCCATTTCAAGTTATGTTGTCAAATAGGATGGGTTAGTTGCAGCAATTTCAAATAATTATTCCTTAGAGTCAAAAGCCCATTCTTTTCTTCTTATTTGACCCTTAAATAAAACAAATTGGGTGTTTCATGTCTGCAGCTGTCTTTCTTCTCTGCCTCACAACATACTCTGTTTTGTTGTTCAACTGCCTAGAAATCCTCTATTTACAAGCAGAGATTCCAAAGACTAACATTTATTTTCTTTTGTCATCTGATATGCTCCTTGTTCTAGTTTATATTTCATGTTTGGTTACTACATGGTTCAATGTTTCCAAGTGTTTTTATCTTTCCACTTGAAGCTCTTTGTTCAATCTTTGCAGTTCTTAAGAAAAAAAGAAGAAAAAAGAAAAAAAGGAGAATGTTTTCAATCATTCATACCGAACTCCAAATGCTACAGAAATTCCAGTTTATGCCAGCTACAGAAGTAGCTGTCTGAACTGAAGGTTAATTTAAATATTTGAACTAAACACAAAAGCCAGCATGGACTTGACTTAGAAGATGGTCAGAATTTTCCCATTGGTACAATGTTCTATCATACTTTTCCTAAACTGTTTTTACTGAATCCCAATGTAGGCTGAAATTTGGCTTAGTTTCCTACTCAATCGCAAGACCATTAAGTTTTTCCTTTAACTTTCTCATTCATTGGGACTGGTGCTGAGCCTTCTGCTCTATGGGGCATGCTAGAGACTTCCATGTATTACAGCACGGCGTTAGAGGCTATTATTTTTAGATACACTTGATAAACATTGTCAAGATAATAATTTGGTTATAATCTTAGAATAACAGTAGTAGACTAAAATACGAATTATTTCATTTACCGTTGCATTACAATTTCCATTCCTGCTGATTGTTTATATTTTGTAGATAATTAAGTCACATGATGAAATCAGACTTGCCAATTTGACTTTCCAGTCAAGATCCACAACACTCTCAGGTTTTACTTTGCAGCACGGCAGGGAAATGTCCTAACAATAAACCTCTTCATTTCAATATTTACAAAAGGCAAGAAACCCGTAGAGTCTGACTGGACCTGCAGCTGTACTAGTTTCACATAAGCCTAATGTCACTGAAAACATCAGAAACAGAACTATGTAACTTTACAAGCCAAAGTCAATACCTCCATTTCTCTTTATAAACAAAAACAACAACTTCTTTGCCTTGAACGTTCCAGAGAGTGTCTCTGTGGCACATGAATTGTAGAAAATGTTCAGTTCATCCAACTTCTGGACTGTAACTTCCAGGATAATTGCAGTCTATTTTGCAAAGGAAGTAATGAAAATCCAAGTCTTCCAGAAATCCCACTGCTTCAGCATCTGCTCCACTTCTCATTTAAGTTACCTGGAAGCTGACCGATAAGACCAGCAAAGAGGAGAAGAGCAGAAGGTGGAAATTACGGACACACTTTCTCCGTGCTCAATTCTTCTTTCCTGGTGCTTACGCACCTGTCTAAGGGCTCGTGCAGAGACTTGGTGCAGAGCAGGGAGCGTGCAGTAAATTGGCACCCAGCTGTTCAGTCACTCTGCAGCAAGTCTCCACAAGTCCCCAGTCCTCACGTTTGGATAACAAATGAAGAGCGGGATTCACTTTCCTTTCAGTGCGCCCTGGTCATCGAGGTTCGTTCATGAGACTACAACAGGCTCTTGTTGTGGCTGATCTATGAAGTGAGAAAAATGGATGGAAGCTCTAGTGTAATTTCTGCTGAGCTTGCGGGGAAATGGATCACCGGTCCATCACATGTAACTGTGGTTTATGAGCAAAGAAGTCGTTTGAAAGTAAATAGGTTGTAGTCCATTGACTCTTTCTTGCATTGCCATTTTCCTTCTTTGTTAAAAAAAAAGCAAAATAAAAAATAAACTAAAATATCACAGCTTTCCAGGAGGTAAAAGGAATTGTACAAATATAGGATATCATGTATTTTCATAGCTACATATCTCATTAAAGGTTCCCTGACTCCAAGGTAATCTAATTTCTTCCTTTTCCATTAACATTTTGCAACCTTTTAGATAATTAACTTTTCAAGGATACTGCTTTAAGGAAACTCATGTTGCTTTGACATTTTCTATCACTGCTGAAGTAATAAATACATTTAACTATGTGACCTTGAAATGACAACAACCAGAAATTAATAACCCTGGTTTCCAACATTTTAAAAAAAATCAGGATTTTTTTTGGGGGGTGGTGGTGGTGGTGGAGTTAGTATATTCAGATTTTTATTTTTTTTAAGTGTCTGACTTGTGATTTTGACTAACTATATTAAATACCTTATCCTCAAGTGGACAAAAGAGTTGCTGGTTCCCAGATGCAAGGGGTGCCCTGACATTGAAGGGCAGGAGGTAGTGTTCAGTCCAAGAACTCTGCCTCTACCACAGCCTACCCAAAGCTTTCCACACTGCAGTTCTTCTGAATCCCTTGCAGCCCCCCTCAGCTACCTCAAGTTACCCCCTCCCATCCACCTAAGATTTTCACATCTTACTCTGTCTACCTTAGCATGTGCTATGTCACCACCACTATTTTAATCTGACGTACAATACTGTGAAGTCTTGACCTGACTCATGTTCGGCTCCCCCTCGCCTCTGTTTCCAGGCCAGTCACAATACCTGGAACACGTTCCAAACTTTTTGTCAATGGCCTCTTGGAAGCACCCTGTGACTTTCACGGTAGTCATCAAATCCTGCATTGCTCCTATTTGTCTTCAAATCAATTGCTCTTCATTAATTTGAGCCACAGGCTTTCCTTTTGTCTTCTCTCTTGCAGCTGCCTATTTTCTCTAGCCCTTTGATGAGCAGCACAAATTTACTCAACTCAGTTTGAGAGTCAGATATGCAAGATTTTGGTCTATTAATGAGGGCCCCCCTTAGTTACACTCTTCACACACCGATGGGAATTCTTAATCCCATTTTGGATTAGAAGAACTCCTGATTCAAAGATCTAGGAAATTCAGCACAGGTGTGTCTCTCTATGTTCCCACAGAAAGATAAATCTTGGCTAGCATACAAATCCAGCTATGGATGCAATGACCTAATTAATCATTGGCCTTAAATCGAACAGTATCAACCACGAGGGCTAGGTCTGTGTCACACAATACCCTGCTCTCCAGCAACAACACGTGCAGCTGTAGCTGATACTAACCGCTAAGTAAAAGTGAGGTAGTCCAATTTGCATTCTCTCCCCTCATCTACAGAACAGGGAGAAGTACCTATACAGTGAGAAATACTTCCAGTTTACTTCAGATGTACCACTCTTTTCACTCAAATATAAATAGCCGTGGAAAGCTAAGTGTACAGCCCTAATGGTCACATATAAACCACAGGGGGCTTTTTCCAAGCAAATCCAAAATCCAATTCATCTCCAGCTGCAAAACCTCATCGCAGCCCTTCTCAAAAACAGACCTAAGATTTCTTTAGCAGAAATTTGTTTATCCTTAGGACTGAATTTATAAATCATAGCAACAACCTCCATTCTGATTGACAGTCCTTTTTCATTTCATTAATGAAAGCAACAAATTGGACTATGACGACATACTAAATTGCTTCCAGATATGAATCATTACGTAAAACAGCTTTATTAGTAAATAAAGGATAATGGAACAAAATAATGGGACTCCTGCCATGAATAGTTAAACGAGCAGCAAGGAAAGTTTAGCAAGAGGATACAGTATGATTTGCTTGCATAAGGCTAACAACTCTGGTAATTAATTTCACCCATGCATGAACAGTTATAATCCCATGAAAATGCACAGCCCAAAATCAGAGCAAAGGGAACTCCATGCAGCATATTTAAAACCTTACTGAGCTGAAGTCCTGATTCAGGACCCTTCCTCCAGTAAAATTTGGGAAATTCTGAAGTGAAAAACAAAGAGCTGAGACACGTTTGACAAGAATTGCTGTTAGCTGAAAGGCTCCCTGTGAACTTAGCATTTTAAAGTCATTTCATTGATTGAAATAAAATCACTATCATTATATTTTTTCCTTACCAAAAATAGAGAGAACCTTGCCTTAATATAAGATTGAAAACATTGAGGCTGTTCTTTCAAGATCTTGGACTAAATAAGTTTATGGTTCAGGTTCTAATTACTCAAAATTACAACCATTCATCATCACATTCATTTCGTTAGCTTTATTTTGTAGTCCAGACAAAAAACTAGTACTATTCACTGCACATTTTTGGATCAGTTAATCATTTAATATATTCCCCTTGCTGTTTTGCATGTAGGGTCATAGCCTACGTAGCTGAAAGGTTGCACTGTAAACAGCTTTATTTCACTAAGTACATAAAATCCTTTCTGTAGATGGGTAACATTCTGCTAAGATGACAGTGCACAAACATGGACTCTTTGCCATTAAAAAACACCGAAAGAAGGAGGATACTCGTGCAGAAGTTGCAAAGTCCCTTTAAGTGTCTGTTCATCTCTACTATCACATCAACACTCATAAATCAGCTCCCAGCAAAGAGGGTCTCTTCCTACTGGAGTCCCACACAGTCAAAAATCCCTGGTGCTAGATGTGCACTGATGTGCATCTTCAGATCCTGTACGGAAACATTCTGTACAGACATTAGAAGAGAAAGGAGGACTAGGAAAATTTTGGTCTACTAAGTGGGAAGAAAAATCCAATAATAAGTGGTGCTGAGAAGAACAAAGTGTTTAGGTTTTCCTTCTCCTTCTCCTTCTTCTCCATTATTCACGCTAATTGCCACCAGGCAGCTAATACATCGGCAACAATGGGAAAAGAACTCAGGGAAAGAACGGGTTGGGGCTTTTTAAATAAGTTCAGGGTTTTCCAAACAACTAGCCTAGTAAACAGTACTTAGGGAACTGATTGCACTGGCAGTAGATTAGCCAGCTTCAGAGCCACAAGAAATTAGTTTTGAGAAACTGTGGGCAACAGGCGCAGTCCCTGGTCTCATGATAGTCTCATAAAAAATTAGGGACAGTTGGTTTAGATGAAATTGCAGTAGACGTCGGTACCGTTTGGAAGAGAATATTTAGAGTGCAGTTATCAGCAATTCACTATCACACTGGAAGGACACCCTAAGCAAATCTGTTCAGGAGTCTGTTTTCGATACTCCTCAGTGATTTCTTTGCATGATGTATTAGAGAGTAGCATTATATCCGCAGATGGACCAAACTGACAAGAGTTCAAATGCACTGGATAATGGTATTAGAATTCAAGTGGTTTAATAGATTGAAAAAGACAAAAGCAAAGCATTTCATTTAGATAAGAATAACCAACTGCACAAATAAAGACTGAAGGAGGAAGGACGGGATTACTGGCAGCAGTTCGATGGAAGTGGATCTGGGTGCTGTAACTTTTCACAGATGTAACACCCTACATGCTATGGTGTTATGGTGGTTTTTGCAATATACTGGTGCAAAAAAATGAAGACCCACACACAGAAATAGGACAGATACTTGCAAGTTACATAAAATTGTCCTTCTCCTACAGTCAGCACTGCTGATGTATCAGTTTTGAGTATTACAGAAAAGAACAATGATCAGAGATCATGTCAAATCTCTGCAAGGTGAGAAATCAAGTAAACCTCTGGCAAAGATGGTTGCTTCAAATTGTTTGTCCAGAAGAAGAGAGGACCATCTTCTCATAGAAGAAGGGCTGTTGCGAAGTGGGAGGGAATAACCTGCTTTCCAAAGCAAAGGGTAGGCAAAAAATAATTGGCTTAAACTACAGCAAGGAAGATACATGTGAGGCATTTTAAAAACAAGAAGGACAGAAAAGCACTGCAAATGATTGTGGACTGGGTAGGTCACGGAGCCCCCATCAACGGGGTCTTAAAAACCTAAGTTAGTTAAGCACCTGTCAGGAAATACACTGGTGTAATCGATGCAGCTTCAGGGGAGGGAGATGATGCCCCAACATCTAGCCTTGTGACTCTCTGTGCCTATGAGGTACATAACTTCAATTTTTCACGTTATAAGCAAGATTTCAGTGACCTGCTGTACAAAAAGAAAAATGAGAGGCTGAAAGACTACTTCACAATGTTTATTATGCTTTAACACAGGGGTTGTTTCTACAGCTAAATTAGTGTAGATATTAAACTAATTTCCTCCTGACTTTCAGCTGGTTTGTTTCCTAAGAGCCCTGCATCAGTATCTCAAAACCCTTGGCCATGCTACTCATAAGCTCTAAGTGTCGCTATTTTTCCTCCTTGGTCACTGTATCTCTCAAATACTTGTAAACAGTTATCTTGTCTTCTCTCCTTATTTACCAGCAGTTAACCAAGCATTAAATATTTAGTACTTCTCATCCTCCCTGATGAATCAATCTAGGTGGTCTTTTACAAGTATTGTGATCATTCTCTGTATCCTCTCCATATGTTGGCAATCTTCATGCCAAACTACATTCACGGGAATATTTGATTCCTTAATGTCATCCTACAATTCTGGAATTATAGCTTTCTAAATTCCTTCTGTTTCCTAACACTCTGGGTTTGCATTTAAAGTTCTATTTCCAGATGGATTAGTTTTAATTTATGCAGTATAATTCTCCTTCTTTTCCTGCCCATGGCCCATCACTGTTGGTACTTACGTTGTACTTGGTGCTATATACAAAGCCTCCCCAATTAAAACAATTTACAAACAGACTTAAGACATTCATTTACTTGAAAATCCACCTTCTGCTGAACCTTAATATCTTAGTGACAGAGAGAAAAGAAGCACATTATCAAAAAGGATTCCAAATTAAGGCTGTCAATGGTTACCTTTGATCCCAAGATTAAATATAAAATATTGCACAATCACCTACAGTAATTACAGAACTACTAGGTGGATTCTCTTGATACCTTTTATAAACTACTCTTGATTATCACATGTTTATTATACCTGAACATATAATTTCCTATCTTAAAATATTCATATACAAATGTATTCAGTGTTCAGTATACTCGCCAAATACAGTTTCAAAAGAACAGGTCTTGTGGCAGACAGTATCAGGTATTAAGTTAACCTCAGTAGGTGACCAGCAGAATGAGAGCAAGACAGTATTAGTATTACATTTTTATATTCCTACAAAACTCAAAAATTTGACTGATTGGCTTTTATTTTTTTGTAATTGTTAGTTATAGGAAATAATGTATTTGCATTTGCTTTCCTGAAAAAGAAAAGGCGTCTTGTATGTCTTTGAGGTTAGAGCTCAAACACAAAAGGTTATCTTAAGTACCACCTAATAGTAATTGGGTGCTTAGGCAGCTGACAAAGGCATCTGAAGATACAACAGTAATCCTGTCAGGATTCAGAGTTAGACTTACACACAGAAAAATTGCATTATGTCATTACTAAAAGGTTGAGGTGTAACCCTCTGTGAAGCGTCTGGCCACTGCCACAGGCACGGGTTCTTCCAGTCGTAGCTGTAGTAGACTGAGCAGTGTGAAGGCTTAGTGTCCCTGTAGTCAAAATCCCTAGAAAAGATCCTTCATTTCCATAAATCACCAGAGTTTCACTGAAATATTGTTTCATTTTAAATGCTTTGTAGTATGAGCGATACCTTTTTACATAACTTTCTAAGCCCTCTATTTTAAGGCAAAGAAAGGCCTTGACACAAAGCAATTTTTCCTATTCAGCATGGAAAAGAAAAAAAAGCTCCCTGAGTGAGCTGAAATTTCATATAAGCACCACTAAAGTTCTCCATTTGGAAAATATTTTCATACCATGGCCTTTTTAGATGTATTTTTTTTGTGTCTTAAGATGAATATTTTCCAAGAAATAATTGTATGATGGGGAACAAGAGTTGATACCTACAAGAATCAGTTTCTGGAGCATCAATAGAAATCTTTTCTTAGAAGAACTTTGGTCCACAAGTAATTGATTTTTCTGAAATTATTCCATGTAAATCTGAATGTAAAGTTTTCTTCAAAATGGAATATTTTTCAACAGCAGAACACAAACCAAAACATACAGTGCCTTTGGTCCAACTGTGTTATGTTTAAACTTTTCTGAGGAAAAAAAATAATCAGGCAACATGAGTTTTAGTCAATCAAATAAAGCCTGGCTATGACCCAAATATTTACTCTATTTTTCAATAGATTTTTTTTTTCTCCCAGTAATTCAGCTGACATTTCTATCTCCATTTATAAAGGTTGATACATAACTTTTGAAGAACCAGTGTCTTTACTGCTAAGTACTTTTAAACAAAAGGGGGTTTAAAATTATTTTAAAATTACTTCATAAGCATATAAAAGTCCACAGTATTTTTTCAATCTCTTTAATCTTTATAAATTAAAGAGACATGCAGCCCTCAAGCCATGGTTTTCTGCCACACAGGATTATTCTGTATCTATTATTACCTATAAACTTGCCCATGTAGATCCTGGTACTGCAGAGACATGGATACCTGCTTAACTTTACGCACCATAAGTCATCTTACTGACCTCAGGTAGCCTATTAATAATAACTAAAGGCAGGAATTTGCACATAACTTTTTTCAGGACAGAGCCTTATGCTGCTTGTACTATCCCCTATCTGGTTCATCCATCCAGAATGGATGGCAGAATACCTGCAAATCTCAATTTTTGCATGGGAAGTGTTTATCCCTTGATGCAGGGCTGATTTCAAACTCTGAATTTGCTTTATAACTTCAGTTGTGGATTTATGATTGCTTTACCTTAGAAAATGCAGAATATTATGAAGTTACTTGTATTTTTTTCTTCTCACCAAGTCCAGTTTAGCATTATATATATGTCTGAAAATGTTTTATGCCTTTGAAGATCTCCTTGCCAGAGGCGATATTAAAATGCACAGCCACAGTTACCTACACGTATCTAATTCACCCAAAATGCACATCTCTAAGTTAAACAATAGCAGCACTACTGAAATATCTCAGCATGCAACCCATTACAAACACACAATGTGAGAAGAAAATCAGTAAACAAAAATGCACCGGTTCAAAGACATGCTCTATAAATAGCATATATAACTGAAATAAATATATTGATATACTAGACTGAAAACAAATTACAAAAATGAAACCCAACCTCCCAGGGGTCCATTATGGGGCATTAAAAAGTCCCGAGAGGACCTTTTCTATCACTCACGGAGAGACTGCTGCAGGGTTTTATCTGTTTCTTGAGTTTCATGCTCAAAATCATAAACTCCAGAAGCACGCTTCACCTGAACAACTATATCAGCAGGGAATGTCATCCTGTGCACTACATCAACACAGCGGTGCTGCTGAAGTAATTCTGCTGCTTCTTTCTTTGCCAAAGAAAAGGAGCGGGTGACCTGACTCCCTGAGCTCCGGCTGCTCCCACTGACATTCAGTGGGAAAGAAAATCCCTTTACAAACATTCATTAAGCAGTGAACACTCTGCAACGCTGAGGGCTCTATGTGGATTTACAAAGGCAATACTTAGGTATTTCGAATTTTCTAGGAAAGGGAAAAAAATATATTAACTATTACGGCTTAGGATTGCTTCAGAGGATTGCTTAGGACTGTTCGCCAATGCACAGCACGTACTTCATTTTTATTAATCAGGCGACCATAGAGAAACTTATTATTTCTGTTGCAAATTCCCCCCCACGTCTCTTAAAAACTACCCTCCCCAACTGCTACGCCAAATTCAGCGCCAGCATCCCTGCTAGTTCCTAGGTCTGCAAGCCGCGGCTCCATTCAGTTAAAATGGGGAAAGGGGGGGGGTGGGGGGTGGCTGGGTAAAAAATTAGTTAAAAATCTCAAAATCCTCCCGTCCCGGGGTGGGTCAGCGCCCTAGGGGCGACTCCCGGCTCGGCGGGCAGCATTTTTAAGCGGCTCATCTCAATTTGCAAAAATCTACAGAAAAAAAAAAAATTAAAAAAAAATCTCAGCGGCGCTTTTTTTGGGGGGGGGGGGGGTGTTTTGGGGTTGGATTTTTTTTGCTTTTTTTTTTTTACCCTTTTTTTTTTTCCCCCTATGGCCAATCCGGGGGGAAAAGCGGGAGGGGGGGGCTGCCCTCCGCATCTCCCCCCCCCCCCCCACCCCGGCATCCCCCCCTCCCCTACCCCGCCCCGCTCTTACCTGCACCCGCGGGGCGGCGGCGGCTGCATCCCGCCGCGGAGGCGGCGCTTGGCCGCGCCGGGCCGGGCCGTACCGTGCCGCGGGGGTGGCCCCCGGCGGAGAGGCGCGGGGAGGGCTTCGCCCTCCCCGCGCCTCTCCGCCGGGGGCCACCCCCGTTCGGTGGGTACCGATCCCCCCCCCCCCCCCCCCCTTTCCCCCCGCAGGCAGGAGGCGGAGAAAAAGGGCCGGGTTATCAATTCCCCTGTTAACTCTTCTCCTTGCGGTCTTGTCTCATCCCTTGGGCGTCTTCTGGCAGGAGACGAGGAGGGTGGTGCTGATGGAGATGATGGTGGTGGTGGTGGGATGCTCCGTGAAGGAGCGGGGGGAGCAGCAGGGTCCCCGAGGTCCCTCGAGGTACACCCCGAGGGTGGTGGGAGCCGTGCTGTCTGTGCTGGTGATAAAAGCGGCCAAGAAGGATTAGCTCTTGCTCATTTAAAGGTTAAGCTCAAGCTAACCTTTGTGGCTAGGTCCTGCCTGCAAGGCTTCCCATCCCCAGAGCGCTGAGGGTGAATAATTTTTTTCCCCCTACTCCGGCACGGATTCCTGTTAAAGCAGTCTAAAAATGGCAGGTTGTTTCTATACTTTCATGTCTTTATAGGTTTTTAATAGACAAGCGCAAAGAACCCCAGCCACGTGTCAGGACCCTGATACTATTAGCACTATAAACGCAAGCTAAAGAGATAGTCCTGTCCCGAGACCTTATAAATTATGTATAAGAGATTACAGATAGAGAAGAATGCAATGAAACAATATGAGCCAGTATGACGGGCAGGGAACTGCACAGCATCGCACAAAGTACTGAAGGTGCCGAACTATTTACTGTTCTGTGTAGCCTTTTGCTCAAATCGGCTTGGAAGGTACCTGGAGACAGGATTATGGGGAAATAGCGGGAATGGGATTTTCAAAACTGCCAAAATGACTCAGGAATATGCGTTCCTTTTATTTTGACAATCCCACCTGAACTAAAAAAAACCCCAACAGTGACATGGGAAGATTATAAGAACAAGCTGAGAAAAACTACACTGAAGACATATGTACCCAATATTCTATTAAATATACCAAAGTAATAGAGTAATGATGAAGCTCTTGCTCTTCATTATCAAAGTATTCAACAGTCAGTGCTGTTGGCTAAATCATAATTAACCTTCTTAACTCCTTCAAAGAGCTTTGACTGATACACAAAACATGACATTACAAACACTGTGTTGACTCGTCCCTGGTATCCCATACTTCCACGAACGCGTGCTAATTTAATTCTGTAATGTAGTGTCAGCTGAACTGACTGGTGCAGACAAATTAGGGTCTGCCATTCCCAGATTCTCTCAGACACCTCTTTTGCAAGATGCCATCATATTTGCCTCATTCTGCCTTCGGGTACAAGGTTTCAGCTACACATAACGGTTCAGAGTTCAGCACCTGCGGTAACTCCGTACCCGAGTTTCCTGAAAATTCCTCAAGTGTGAATATCATCTGGTTCATATTATTTATTGACATAATTATTAATTTGGTTTAAAACCTCTTCGGTTTGAAACATCTACCTCAAATTTAACCCTCTTAGAAAAAGATTCTGATGTAAATTCTCTTAAAACTCCCCCTGTGGTGAATTCACGCAGCCTTTCCCCTTACAACCCAATCTTTTCTGGACTCTCTTTAAAACCATGATTATCTACCAGTCCTATAGATTCTCTGGCAGCCTTTCTGCTTCTGATGCATTTGAATTAGATGTTAGTCATGTAGCTTAATGCATTTTAGGAGGAAAAAACCACAGGTATTAAGGTCTCAGCATGGTATACAAATTTATGCAGAATAAAAATAGAATACTTTTTCCTCTGAAGTACTATGCATCTACAATTACATAATAAATTGCAGTCCTTAACAACCTCTCCTCCCTAAACAATTAAAAGACCTCATCAAAATCAATTTTTTTCTGTATTAAAAAGAATTTAGGTCACTAAATTAAGTGACCAAAGGTTGGGAAAGCCAGAAGGCTGCCCATGAAACCTTAATTCAGACCTCTTGTGCATGTGCATTGCAACCCAGTACTTAATTATGAGCTTGTCTGCAGAACACCAGGCTCCGTTTCAAACATTTGAAATTAGGTAGTGGCAAGCATGTGAGACTGGCTAATTATGTCTCCTCCTGTGTTCCCATCCATCTATTCCTTTATTTTCTTGGGTCTCTTTTCTGTTCATCTCTCTTATCATCTCTCATGTGGAAATTTCTCTTTCCCTCGTCCATCTGAAACTTCTACCCTTAGATAACTACTGTAGTAATGAATCAGGTAAAGGTTTTTACCATAGGGGCAGAGAGATTGCTAAATATTCCTTCAAAGGTTATTTGTGATTTTTCTCCAAAGGTAAGAAAAAATGAAAAGAAAAGCAAGGAAAACAAAGACAGGAGGAAAGAGAGTGAAAAACAAGGAAACAAAAGTTTCCAGGTGGAAGCAGAAAGGAAATATGGAATTGAGGTCAGTCTTCATGATAGAGCTCCCTTCTTACAAAGGATCAGCTTTCAAATTCCAAGCTTTACAGAGAGACACAGTTGTAGGTGAAAGCAAAAGGAAGGCATTAAGTTGCCTGATGTCTTGGAGGGGAAGGATCATACTGTATTTATAAATAATGCCTCACTGTCTCAGTAGACATTCTGGAAAATTTATGATTTTTTTTTTTTTTAATTTGTGACAAAACCTCTGCTTTCCATCTGCTTCACTTGGAAGAAGGCCTCACCAAAGCCATTGTTTCCTCCCTACACTAAGTATTACAAGAATAAACATTTTTCAGAGGATTATTTTCTATGGAGATGCTTGAGATGTAATCATGAGCTAACAACTTACATCTTTGGTTGGCGAATTTGGTCTTCACATAGAATTATGATGTTACCTTCAAACTGTAATGTTGTTTTAAAAAGTTTTCCAGCAGAACTAACAAAAATGGAACCAGCGGTGTTTGTGTCATTATCAGTAAGTTGGCATTATTACCACGGAGCAGTATTTCCACTTCATGGGAAATTTTAGACCTGAAAGAGGCTAAAGCAATAACTATTCAACATTCTTTATTTTTTTTGGAACATGAAAATTCAAAGAACATTTGAGCTAGAAAAACATACTATTTCCTAAATAGAGTGGCTTCTCTGAAGGTTTAAGTTCCCCAGTGAAATTGAGTATAAGCATATTTTCTTTGCCAGTCAATCTCAACATCACAAAACTCACATTTTCAAAAGAAGTGGCTAAAAACAGTCGTTATTCTCCTGAGTGCTTCAGGCTTTAGAGACTTTCTGACCCTTTCCCATACAGCTTCTTCGCAGTCATTGGCACTAGAAACCTGATTTCTTAAATAAAATTAAGATTCTCTGCTTCTTATTTGCTTCCAGGAGTTTTAATAATGAAAAATATCCTCAAAATTGTAATACTGTGTGCTGAGCCATGCTGCAGGGTATAATGGTTTTACCTTGAATGGGATAAGAAAGCAGAACTAATTTATTGAAGGCAAGGCATGTTACGGTCCAGTAAAATGAAACACTCATGACTTTGGGGACATAACAGTGCAGATATTTTTTTCACATAGGTTTAGTATGCAGGCAAGCTCAAATCGTGGGAGATTTTTAATGTGTGGCCTTCATAACCTACTACGCAGAGCTGCTGTGGGGATTAACTAGTTAAGATTTGTAAAGTGCTTTGAAGATTATAAGGCATTAAGTTGCATAAGTGCTAAACACTATTATTTAATACTTAAGTATTATAACCAAGCTTTACAGGCCAACTCGTGTTCACCTCACTAGTATGAGTCTTTGTGATTTCAATATAGTTGTTACAAGAGGTAAAGCAAGCAGAACTGACCACAAGCCAGTGAAATTCCTTTCTTGTTTCACTATCAGACACTAAAGTGAGATGCAACTGTAATGGTGTTGCAGAAAATTGAATTGAAAAATAATTATTATGAAATGCTATAGTAGAGCCAAGAAATCCACATAAAAATGCAGGGCTCCTTAAGGTGCCTGTTCTCCCATCCTTACTCGATCTGTGTCCTTTCTTACCCAAGTAGACTCGCTGACTATCCTCCAGGAAGTGCAACTCCAACCCCCAAATCCATAGATGGACCAAGTACATCAATTATATCAGCTGAAAATGTTGCCAAGTGACAGTAAGGATGGGTGAAATCTGTACGGTGGCAAGTTGTACTTCACACAAATTTTAGCTTTGACAAATCAATTAAAAATTATTTCAGCCAAAATTTTGGAAGAAAGATGGACACAGAGAGACTGTTGTCTTTATCAATCAGATTGAGAACACCTTTTTTTGATACAGTTTCTTTGTTGAGTTTCATTTCGGTATCAACCTTCCTCTCCCTCGTTTTGTAACATCAATTTTCAGTAGCAGAAGTAGTTGTTGGGGGGGTTTTTTGTGGTATCAAAGGGACAGAGCATTTGTTAATAAAATAACAATGCCGAACAGCAACAACAGGACATAATTTTGTGCCTAACTATGTTGGAGACAGAGGAACACAAGTGTTTCAGGACTGCTGACGTCCATGCACTGTAGATGTTAGGGTGGCACAGTGTTGGATCCTGAGCTGCATTCCAGCATCCTGAAGCATGCGGGGAAGAAGAGTTGGAGTTATTTACCTTTCAAGGACTAATTATTATTCAATGCCAGTCTCTTTGCAGGACAAAGCACTCAATACTTAAATTTCTTGCCTCTGCAAAAGTGCTGCAGGCATTTCACAAGGACAGACTTTTCAAGCATATGCATTTCCTCTCTGTGGCTAAGAATAAAGATTACTCTCCTATAGTGTTTTGACATTTTGATCTGAATTGACGCATATAATAAAAATGCACTTTTTCTTGGATTACCTTCCTGCCTTCTGTTTTGTTTAGAGAGTCTTAAATTGTACAATAGCAGCTACTCATTATTCATTTTAGATTCAAATTATGGGTTGCTTATGCTGTTGCTCATACCAACAGTAAAATACTTGACCTGCATTAGTATTCTTAATGCTTATTTTGGCAGAAGTGAAATTGTGTTTCTGAAAGGGCAGATATTTACCAGGTGCAAATCCAGTCAGAATTTGAAAAAAATACAGCTAGGTCTTCTGATGCTTGAGTTACTGAGCTTGAAGGAGACAATGACCGCTATCAATTTCATGTACTGTACAGACCGTGACACACAGAGTTTGGAAACAGGTGTATGTATGTGGCTCAGTTTTCATGTGATTTTAGTATATTGAGCAAGATCTAAACACTGTGAAAACAGAACCATCCACAAATGTTTTTGAATGCTGCTTAAAACCAGTATCTGGTCTACAGGACAAAACCAAATATAATAAGTGAGCATCCCATCAGTCCATCCATGCAATGGATCACACACCACTAACAGGCAGTGCATATGTATCTTGCTGGCAGTAGCTATAGAGTGGACAGTACTCAAAGATGGCATGTCCACAGCCTCTCCATATTCACAAGATCCATTACAAGAAGACCATGTGCATCTTTTTCATCTTTTTCTTTCTTCAGATGGCAGATGAGTTCAGAATATGCTGGGTCTTAAATATTGTCTTTCTCTGCTGAACTATCTACCAGAAGTACTGTGACTATATCAGACTTCTGGTGCCCTGAGCTCCCAGCAGAAACCATTTTCCTGGGGCTATAGGGTCCTCTGTCTTTGCTCCTTAGTCCCTGGGGCTCCTATTCTTCCCATACATACCCACATCCTATAACTGTCGGGACCAAAGGAACTAAAATGTTCGTCTTGACCCAATGCACTGGATTCTGTTTTCTCATCCATTCACCCTTTTCATAGGGGTGGGGATGGAGGGGAGGTTAGTCTAATTTAATTCCTTCTGATCACCAAGGAACAGAAAATATGTGCAACACAGTCCAGTTAGACCCTCCTGTCCCAACTGCGCCAGAGCTAAGAGAAGAGTCTTGTGTTGGCTGCATATGTGTATAGTGAGGACTTCTATCCCAAGCAGAGAAAAAAGGTCTTTCTTGGCAAGGAAAGCTGTTGCCATCAAGGAGTCTGAATCTGAATTCTTAATATTTCTAAACTTATTCCCACAGTATTCCTCCTGCATACTTATTCCAGTGAAATGCCGAAAGTGTTTCTGCTGCTCCTTTGTATTTAGAAAAGGATTGATGGGAGGGAGTTTTTTTGTAAGCGGTTCTTAGAGATTCCTCATAGATCCATTATATTCCAGGACCTTTTTTCTGTTCCTTTACCTTTGCTTATTTTTAAGTTAAAGTAACAGAGTGAAATGTCTTACGCTTCACTGCAAATATCAAACTGATTTTCTCTCCTTTCTTTGCAAGTTTAAAGTAGTTTTATGAAAAGATATTTGGGAAAAAAAAATTAACAAAAAATTGAAGAGAACCTTCCTAAAAATAAATGCAAGCAAAGAGCATGTGTTGAAGACTTGCAGAGTCCTTGCAGTCTGGAACAAGAGACTTAGTAAAAAATGTGCCTTTTTCTCACCCCCATAACAATTAACCTAAAATTAAGTAGGAGCTTCTTAAGATCTGGTAAAAGCTCCTATTACTGTTATGGGTCCCTCAACAGGGGGATGGGATGGGCAAATCTCTATCCGTGTATATCATCTTCTCCCTCGACCACTTCATTCCAGAATCTACCTTTCTACACCTTCCTACGAGCAAGAGGAAACACAGACCCAGCAATGCAAGTGGAAATGGAAGTGAGTGTTGAAGAACAATGATGTGACATTCTGGAGAGCACACCTAAAAGATCTTTCCAAAGGCCATCTCTGACTTCAAATAATATGTTGTTCACAAAAGAAGGTCTCTAGCCAATGCTCTGATAGATGTCTGATTAAGAGATCAGAAAGCCTTCAAAATTTGGCTTTGGAGGGTAGAAGAACAGACTGTATATCATGTTCTACCCAAAAATCTACTCTCCTAAATCCCTGTCCCTCCTGTCCTGTGCCTCCTCCCCAGCCCACAGAATTGCAGGTGTCCAGGTGTATGAAAGCACCCCTAGACTGTGCTCTGGATAGGAATTAAGTCAGTTGTTAGGTCCTGGGAATCTTACTCTCTTTCCATATCTGAATCTTTTCAGTAGGCTGAAAGCAGTCCAGGAAAAAGAAAAATCTTGGGGAAAATCCTGACCAGCTGCTGAACTGCTCTTCCAGCCCCTTGCAGTTTCAGGCTGCTTGAGATTAGGCAGAAAAGAACACAGCCTCACTCAGAAATTTCTCGTCTTCATCCCAGGCACTAGCTCCCTTACAGCCTTCCCTCCCAAGAAGCCCCATTCTGAACAGGGGTGCTCACTGCAGTCGCAGGGGGCACTACGTACCGAGCTGCTCTCCTGCTGGCTACAGCTTTTTTGGATGGTGGTTTTAATCCTGGGAAAAGGAATTCTGGAACTAACTGGATTTTGAAAGGAGTTGCTTGTAATTTCCAGCTGGCTTTTTACCAGAGGTTTCCACTTACTTGTTGATAACACTTTTTTTCTCTTTTGAGAACAAATCATCTTCCTGAATTCAATTCTCATCTTGAAAACATACCTTTTTTAGATTAGTAAAGTTGTAAGTTCACCTTTCTTGTGTTTCTGAACTGAGATCCTAATACCAGTAATATCACCCAAAATGCGTAACAGAACTTTAACAGACTTTAAAATGGTTAACCATTTGAGACTTACCCATACAGCTCACTTTCCAAGGACTTTCAGATTTCTCCTTTGGAAACAAACTGTTGTTCCACTAGCATGACCGGAGGGGAGAAGTTGTTAACATGGATCTCTGTTGATCTCACTTGGAGCTTTTAGGCCTTGAGAGAGTGACAAGCAGCAGTAAAAGCACCTGATAGGAGGAGTAGAAAGATGTGGTTAAAATGCAATGCCCTCAAAATCTTTAAATAAAAAAGATGCATAAAATGTTTTTCTTGAGCCCTAGTAAACTCTAGGTCAGCATCTCCATGTTTTGATAGGGACTGTAATAAAGATCTGAAGGGAAATGGCAGGTCTGTACCAGGGAGGGACAGAAGTTAGAGGAGCGAGATACACTACGCTACATTCAAACCAATTAATTAGGCCATGGCACCCCTGTGCCCTGGCCATGATGCTGAGTGTTATTGCATGGGACGGGGAGCAGGGAACTGCCTTTTAGGAAAACCCCCAGCCTGTGCTGCCCTCCAAGCCAAGCTCAGGAATTGTCTGGGGACATCGTAACTGGCATCTGTCAAAATACCGCAGGAAGTATGCCAACAGCTAAACAGTTTGGACAATTGCAGCACAGAGTGGTTCAGTCCAAGCCCTTAATTTTTTTAATCTTTGCCAGTATAGATGTAGACCTAGGCCCTGTTTACCTGAAAAGACTCCTATCCGTGGGCAGTGGCTTCTCTGATGTGGTTTCAGTACAGCCATGCCCACCCCTCACAAACAAAAGCTGTGTAAGACCTGCTGTAAATCAGACTTTTCTTTCCAGACCACATGGATGCCACTGAGGTAATTGCTAATGGCCTTAATGAGACATGACAAGCTTTGAAAGCTGCTCCACTCATGGAAAGCAATGAGTTAATTGAAAACCAGGAGGAAATGAAGGCGGATTAAAGCCATTGATTTAAAAGAACAATGTGGCAAGAGGAATGTTCCAGTTCTACTTTCCTATTTTCTACAGATAGAAAATATGTTTCTGCTTGTATAGCATTATGATCATGTACCACTCATGATATTCACAGCTATTTCATTACTATCTTCATACTGTAATGCAGCCTTTACCTTCTCTGGATATGCTTACATAGTAAGTTGTTTTGTTTCTACCAGTTTAATCGCTACCAGTCACACTTATCACATAGCTGTGCGCTACTTCTGCATCCACGGTGCAGATTTTTAGAGCTTGATAAGCACATCCCTGCACTTACACTTGGACAATGTATACAGTTCCCCCTAAATCAAACAAATGGATGTTGCTGAGCCATCTGTTTGGAGATATGTTTAGTTACATAACCTGAGCTCCAAGTATTTCCTCACAGATGAAGATATCTCAGTTTAGGTGGCTACAGAGAGGAGCCTGTGCACCTGAAACATCCCAAACAAGACTGGAAAATACAATGCAGGAACTGTTCAAGACCTATGGCCTCCTGCAGCAGTCTGAGGAGGCCTGGCAGTATCCCCTAAGTCATCACAAATGGCATTGAAGTCTATATTATAACTCTGAACTGAGCCCTAGGATCTTCGTTTGAGTGAATAGCTAAGATCCCTTTAGTCAATATGAGACCTACTCAGACCTACTCAGCTGGAGTTCAGAGAGCAGATCAGATGGCAAGATATAGGGATGCTTGCATTTATGAGTCCTATCCTTTAAAACAAGAAAAAAAGTTATTTTTGGTTGATTCAGGGTAAGAATCACAAGACCAGACTCAGTCCTCAAATTTGCACATTACTAATGTGAGGTGTTTACAAGCAGCCTGACTAGAAACTTGACTTGCTTTCCTCAGTGTACTACACACAGATACATACTTGTAGAAACATGTAATTTGTTGGGGTTTAATACATCTTTAGCCATCTTTCTGCAGCATTAGTTGTTCACTTGTATTACTGCAGTTTGCTTTATATCATTTGTTCATTTATAATAATAGAAACAAATATTCATCAGAAATTTTCAGTGCTCTTCTCCAAGACTCATGATATTTTGCCTAGTTTCTGTTTGGTAATGTTAAAAATGAAATGTTTTTGCTTTGTGTATGTGTCTTATTTGTTCATTTCACTGTATTTTTCTGTTCTAAACAGACTCTCAACCTGTACTCATCATCTAAGCATCTGAATCACTATTCAAGCATATGAGGAGTATAGCATCACTCAGCACTCCCATGATTCTGCCTTGTCTATTTTGCTCTGCTCTTGCACCCCAACCTCATACCTGACACTGGAGATGAGTTTAGTGGACACTCCAGCCCAAAAGGCCCACTACTCCAGGATGCAGCAGTTGAATTCAGCACTGTGGCAGGAAGGTATGGGGTGTCTTTTAAGCATAGCCTAAAGTCTCTAAAACCTTTCCATGAGCATGGGTGACCTTATTCAGGAGTTTTGCAAGACAGTGGTCCTCTTGCAGAAGAAGAACATGTGAACAAATTCTTCCAGAGCTTGTGCTGGTGTGCATTCAGGACATACAGTTTGCTGAGATGACAGGATCACTCTAAGGTGGATGCAAATTGTAATTCTGCTACATACAGACCTAGATTAAAAAGGACTGACTGGCTGGTCTCAATGAAGGCAGCATATATTTCTGATGTGACTGTACACAGGGAAATGGAAACAGGTTCCTGTGTTACACCTCCAAGCCCCAGGAGTTTGATTTCATTTTTGTTTTACTTCTGAGGATTTTCAGGGCTCTGCAGAAAAAATATTTTAGCCGTGGCTATCTGTTTGTCTACCATGAGTAGGAGAGATGGCAAGTTTTGAAAGATTTCGCTCTGCTCAAAGATTATTGGTCTGAAACACAAACCACTTGTTGGACAGTGGTGGGCACGTTCTTCATGCAACACTCTCTGCTCTTAGTGACCATTATCTTCATAGGAGATCCCTGATCTCCAGAGAGCAGACTGTACATTCTCAGTCCAAGGCAGCCACTGCTGTAGGATATTGAAAGATAAAGAGAGACAGGGACAAGATTTTCACCCATGAAGTGGCCCTTCTAATCAACACCGTAGCTTTTATAACATCTTCATAAAGGAAGTCACAGCTAGTAAATTTTGATTCTAGCTCCTGGGAAGTTTTATCGACCAGTTTGGTCAGTAATACACCACTGTTGTGCTGCTTCACTGATTACCCTTGCTTCCATAAAGGAAATGTAAGTGCAAGTGCTCATATCTAGTTGAAATTCATGTCAGAGATAACCAGGCTTCATGGAGAGGAAGACAACATCCAAAAAGCACAGAATCATCAGCCAAGAGGAGGACAACTGCCATTCCTGTGACAGCAAGAGCACCTTCTCTCAGAACGAAGGTGCAATATCTGATACCTCCATCTACCTGCAACTTCTTCTTACACAAGCAGCCCCTTCTTAGCAGGAGATGCCTCAAATCAGCATGCAGCCAAGGACAAGCCATGAGCTATAAAATTATATTACAGAACTGGGTACGGTCCTTTCTACTTACGTACATACTTGTGATGATTATGCTTACTTCTACAACAAGGAGTAACTCTTTACTATCTGGAGTCAGGTAAAAATTTAGTTTAAATATCTTTGAATATTTGATATTTTGTACAGTCTGGCAGAGAACATTTGAAATATAAACATTTACATTACACTTACATCAGTTATTGCTTTCTCTCTCTTATGTAAGAAGGCTTTATTTGTAAATATTTTCATTTTCCTTTATCTCAGTTCTTTCAAAACTGTAACACCTCTATATTAGAAGACTCTCTCCCTAGAATTTCAAATTTAAATACAATGAAGACAATATAACCCTTTGATTTTTTTCTCCAGCCCACACAGATTCTCAAGCCTAATGTTTAAAGAGCTGTTCCTTTTGGCAACATTGAAGCATTTCAGTTTATTAGCCTTCTCATTCCAGGAATTTCAGAGAAGTGATTTTAGCAAATTAAATCCCATAAGTACACATTAAAATATATTTGATTTGCCATCTTGATAAAAGTTTTAAACGATGAATGGAGCACTCTCTTTACTCCCATTGTCAATAATTTTAATTTGTTAAGAATTTAAGAGAATACTAGCAGACTCTTTCCTTAGCAGTTTATTTGCCGATGTTTTGTTATTATACAAAAGTAGGACCTTATAGATTCCGATTTTATTTCTCCATGAAAAAAGAAAAAAAAAGATATCTCCGATGGATTCATCTCTGTTTGCTCGGTATCTAATGCTACCTATCTGACCAGGCGTACCTAACAGTCCAGATTCCCATATGGATAGCAAAGAAAGAGAGAGAGGCAGTTTGTCCTGCTGTAAAAAAAGGTGGAATGACTTGCCTTCCAGGGGTGCCTCATGCTGCCTGCTAAAAGGCTAATTCAACAGACTAAATTGGAGCACATGAAGCATGTTCAGATGACGATGGTCAAGTAAGAGGAATATAGCCCCAACAAAGCTATGTGATTTGACTAAAAGAGACAATCGAGGGCAAGACTGCTGTTTTATACTTCTTCCAAACCCAGAAAGATAGCAAAGAGCAAATGCAGGGTCAGACTTCACTACCACCACTCACATTCAGTAGTGCTTTCTAGTTGAATCAGTTGTAACTGGCTACCAATCCAAACCTGCCTAAAGAAATTTAGCTTAAGTTAAGGAAAATCAGGCTGTTTGAAAATGAACATATATTACTGACATGTTCTGTCTTTGGATGATTAAAGGGAGAGACCGAGGTGTTTATCCAAGGACCAAATTTAGACTCTTTGTCAATGAGAGTTGGCTACATATTACTTCTGACGATCTGGACACAAGTCCCAAGTCTCCCTTGCTGCGTATAGTGCTATATATCTGCCTGATTACAAGCCTGAAGAAGTGCTACAGCTAGTTCAGATACTTAAATTTTAAATCTAATGTTCATATTAATTTTTAACATGCCATGAAAACGTGGGGTTCATAAATAATTTACAATAATGCATGAAGGCATGCTTTGCCATCTCTGACGGATTCATCCCCCAGATCAACAAAAATCCTTTCAGAACTTTGAGATAAGCTAAAATATATGCCTTTGTAAAATATGCCTCTTTACAGATCCAGCAGAGTTGGCTCTGCTCTGTAAGAAAAACTTACACAGGCTTCCAGACAAGAAAGAAGGAGAACCAGTACATATGTACATCTTAGGAAGGACCTTCTCAAAAAGAAAATATAACAACCATAAAGGCTAGAGAGAGGAGGTTATTTTGCTTGACCATAAGAAGGATGCTGCTGCCTGACCTAAAGAGCAGTCTTTGTTGTCATTACTGTTGATGTGGCAAGTTTACTCTATTTTTTGTTAGAAAGGAAAAAAATGTGACCAACAAATTTTTGTGTTTGTGAAGAACAGAAACATGGGGAAATAGCACATTCTTTGGTCATTATTGTTCAAAGCAGTTTAATGAGAAAGATGTCACCCACAACGCTATCTACAGATGCATGAGTAATTTCATTGTAGACAGCTATGTTCATTAAGCATAACAGCATCAGTGAAAGAAGTAAGAGAAGCCGTGTGTGAGTTTTCTCATCTTCTAGCAAGTTCCCACACTTCTCTAGGAGTTTTCAGCAATGTTTCTGGAAAGAGCAGCAACTTCAGTTGTAGCTGCAGATAAAAATGCCTATTTTTAGGGTCTGACAGAACAGTTCTGTTCTAACTTCTCTAGTGGTTTCTGAGGGACAGCCTCTTGTCCTACAATCTCAGGCTGCATTTTTCAGCCCTTGCTTCCTACCACGAATGTGCAAGGTTGCATTTTCAGGAATGGCCATTGCTCTTGGGATCCAAGTAATTTGTTTTTGCCTCGTCTGCCTGTCAATATATTTACAAGTCTCTAATGGCTCTGACATCAGTACCTAACCTCTTTGTTCACCATCTTGAGTAGAATTTCAACACACAGGGCTTAATTTACTTACCAAGGAGATCCACACTCATAGGTAGACCACATTCAACACTTGAGCTAGCTCACTCAAATCCTAGTCTAGGTAATTTTGCACTGAACCTCTGGGCACACTATAGACATAGGCACAAAGCTTTCTTTGCAGGTCTCTGTCAAAGGAGAGCACTGAAAATCAGCTTTATTGAATCCCTGAATATGAGGCTAAATTTTTGTAATAAAGGGGTTAGGTTTTTCCAAGAAATTGCCTGTGGATAAAGAGCCAAATAGTGCAGATTTGGAAATCTAACTCCTAGGGAAAGGGAGATTTTTTTCTAAAACCACACAACACATCATCCAGAAGCTAGCTGAGGACAAGATTCACGTGCTGTCTTCTATGACTGCCATCCTTATGTGCTTAAATCTCACCATATGGATGAGCTTTGGCAGATGCCAAACTGTTAGTGCCATGAGACAGATGAATGTCTGAAAGAGCAGAGCTTTCAATGATGAGCGCTATGACACCTGCATCTGCCCCAAGGAAGCAACCCCTCTGTTTTCTTAGCCAAAGTGCCTTTGTTAAGGGACATTGCCTTCTGTCTTGATTTCGCCCTGTTCTCTGCCAGCGTATTAGTCTAAATTTCCTGTCTTGCCCTATTATATCAGCTTCCTCTTAAAGCTTACTTCAGCATCCTTGCAAAAGATGCATCTTTTTATAACTGATATCCAGCAATTAGAGTTTTACACTTCACTTTCATTTTATTATTTCGGTAAAAGTATCTGAAAGAGTTAATAAGATTTAAATATTTTAAATAAAACACAAGGCATTAATTATCTGCCTTATTTTATGCTAGAAATTATGCACCTAATTACAATGAAAAATTATCGACCAGTGTATCTGAGTCATTCTCCATGATGTTATCAAAGTTAGTAACAGCCTTACTGGGACTGTCCAGGGAATAAGAAATGCTAATTATATTGTCTGGCTCTGACTGGTCTGATAGTACTTTACAAAAATAAAAAGCTATTGTATGTAGCCTATTTAAATCTAACATAATTGAGCTGCATAAGCAGAAGTTTAAAAAAACCCTAATGTGGGCTTTGCTATTTAAAGAATCTTGGAGGCTAATTCAGACAAAGAATAATCTTTTAAAAATGTGTGTTTGATTATTTTTTCAAGCTTTTCTGATTGATTTGGCATGCAGGGGTGTAATAGAATTGTAACCACTGTGACAAAGCTGTCTTCAACAGAAACTGACATTCCTGACAAATCATTCTGGGTTTGTTTTTTTTTTCTCTTAATGTCCAATGGATTTGAACATAAATATGTAATTCACCACAGAAAAAAAGAAAGTCCTTAGACTTTTTTATGAGGCAAGCCTGGAACTGATGGGCTAATGGGATTTATTTTTCTTTAAACAAAAGAAGAAATAATATCTTATGCATCATCTGCCATTCAAGCCAATATTTTCTCTACCCAGTCTCAAACAAAGCAGATGGAATTCCTAATTTGACTAATTTTCCTTGATAGCCTACCTGCTGCACACACAGCATTTTTCATGGGAGAGAAGCAGTGAGAAGATTTTAATTGCAATATGCTATGGTTTTGCGTATGAACAATGAGCAGGACAGCCTTCTTTTAGACACCAAAAAACTTCTTGATAAGAAGTGTGACAGTTACTACACATATGCAGCAGCTGTTTCTGAAACTGAGGAAAGGGTCTCAACAGGTTATATCCCTAAAATCCTCTGGAATTGCAACAGAGAGCAAAGAGGTAAAGGAGGTTATAAATACAGAGGATAATGAGGATGGTGTAGCTAACTGGTGGAAAACTGATCTTTACAGGGAGCTAGGTCTCAATATCTATACCGTACTTCAGGTATGAACTATACATTTCTGCTTCCTGGCAGCTGACGATCTGGAATCCTACTAGTGGTGGAGACTATACAGGCTCTTTTAAACATACAATGAAGGACCAAATTTACATATTATATTCAATTCTTATATGAAAATATGTCATAGCAGGAAAGAAAGATGTTGGTTTAGCTGTGGTCATTGTCACAAAGTTCTTGATAGTATTTCAAATGCTTTTTCACAGAATCACAGAATGGTAGGGGTTGGAAGGGATCTCTGGAGATCATCTAGTTCAACCCCCCTGCTAAAGCAGGTTCATCTAGAACAGTTTTCACATTAAACATCCTGTTTAGTTCTGATCTGTCCCCAAATATCATAGAATCATAGAATCATAGAATGGTTTGGGTTGGAAGGGACCTTAAAGATCATGTTTCATCCTATTCTCTGTGCACTATTTTAATTTTAAGAAATCCTATGGTTCTATCTCATTGGGCATTGTCTGGGAATTACTAATGGGTTCTTATCAAAGTTTTTTATAACTTATCCTAGGGATTTATTGAAAGTCCTGAAAGAAACTTTGGCAGTGCTCAAGCTAAGCAGCAAGGCAAATACATAACAGCTACATATTACAGAGCCTCACTGCTCATCTAGTACCCTATTTGCACCTTCTCTAGTCTCCAAAAATGTAAGCAAACCCAATGACAATTGTGTCTCAAAGCATCTAATGCCATTAACTATCAGTGGCTAAATCCATGAGAAGAAAAGGCCTCCCACACGACCTCTACACAGAAGACAACTTTGCTTTCACAGACTTAATACATTGTGCTTAAAAAGAACAAATACTGCTGCTTCAAGCCTGTTCTGTGCTTTAAGACATCCCTGTCTAAGCTAAAAAGCAAAATATACAAAATATAGATTGTCACCTCCTTTCCCTCCAAGGGTACAGGGACCACCGCCACTTTGCTCCTGTCCCTCTCTGAGCTTCAGGGCGGTCACTGTTGAACACTCGGTTGGCAGGTCTACAAGGGCCAGCCCTGAACTCCAGCTAATACTCCAACTTGGAGCCAGGTTGAGCTCGTTCAATGACATCTGTGTGTCCCTGTGCTGCACCTCCCAGTGTGCCTGGCTTTGAGAAGACATTTGACCAGCAAGGAGCCAGCTTGCATCCAGCTGGGCCTCACAGCTCAGGCTCTGCTCCAACTCAAAGCATCTGTTCTGCTCCAGATGAGCTGTCCCCCAAAGCAGAACAGCTGTACTCCTGTCACAGCCATCTCAACTAAAGTGCCTGCACAGATACACTACAAGCCAATGTGAATAACAGAGGCAACTGTAATGTATCGTTTCATCCCAACTCCCTATTGTCACGTTTCTGACATACACATCCTTTAAGAAAAATAGGCCTCAGGCTACCTTATGGGATTCGGGCCCCATTGCAGGTTGTGTCTAGACTCACTGTACACAAATAGTAGGCTCTCATGGCCCTTCTCGGAAACGTGTATGTCACCAAATGTCTGTTTCCTCCCACAGATCCAAGAAAAACCTCCCAGTCAAAGTGAGGGAACTCACAAATTGAAATGAAATACTGTATCAGGCTTCAGAACGCCTTCATTGAAGAAGCGGGCAGGAGGCAGCAGTTTCCTTCCCGCTGCTTCTCCAAGACGTCACGCTACACTCCTGGTAAATATACTGCAGCCCTACAGTATGGACACAAGCCCACATTCAGTGATCAGAGGAAAATACTATATTCCAAAGATAAAACACATCAGCATATATTTTGCCGATTTTTGTATTTGAAAGCATTAAGGAAGGTGTAGAATTAAACTTCGAAAGTTTAGATTTACCCTCTGTTCCTCTTCAACCTGCCCTGAAGTCATAACTACCAACATTGGGGAAATAACTACCAACCTTAATGAACTAAAAAGTTTCAGAGTCATGATCCTAGCTCCCTAATGGTTGAACGATAGTCACTATTCAAGTGAAGCAGCTCACGTGCGTGAATATTTCCATGTGTGCACATTTTGCAGAATCACAATTTATTGAGTGAGACATCCTAGTGAATAAGCTTCTGTCGTTAAAATCCTTTTAAGCAGCTGTGTGAATGGCTGTTAGCATGACTGGAGGACAATTTCTCCATGAGTTATCTTCAGTGTTCTGCAAAATAGAAATGCTAGTACAAGAAGATAATAAAAACATTGTGAAAATGAGTCATTAGACCTAGAATTGCAGGTGATATGCACTGAGAAACATTTGGATATATTTCTAGAGGGTGCATCATGATTACTGCTGCCTTCCTAGGGAAAAAGGTGATTCTTGCAACTACAAGAAACTTAAAGTTACTGTTTTTTACATTACTGTGATTGTCCCATGAGAGTTTTGAAAATACTCAGTATTCTACTCAGTTATATAAAATTCCCTTTAGATGGCAATCTTGAAAAGATTTCAAGGGAATAGGGGGGTTTTGAAGTTCGTGCTTACAGACATGAAAAATGCTTGGCCTCATAGCCCTCCCTTAGCTGTGCTGCTTAATTTCACAGGGCTCAGTGCTGCTATTATCAACTAAATTACATATTGTATCTACTTTAATAAAAACAAATACATCTTCTGGAATGGAGATATTCAAGCACCTCAAAATTATCTAGGGTCTTTGTTCTCATTATACCAACATGGTTCCCTTAGGCTCCCAAATGCTGAGAAGAAATAAGGCCTAATGTCTGATATTTCCATGAGTTGATCCTGTGCATACGGCACCTGTATCCCTACCTATCCCACGGTAAACCAGAGAGAACTGCACCAAGAACAGTGGGGCTAGAATATGACCTTCCACTGATTCTATTCCATCTGTGAGGTTAATTAAGAACTTACCTTCCAATAAAGAAGACTATATATCTGATCCACAGGCATTTCGCCTTTGTCATAATTTACATAAATACATATTTTGAGCTGTAGACAAATAAATGTTGCTGTTGCTGACCTGCTGCCACTTTAAAAGACCTGGAGTTCCATGACAAAAAAATGTCAAGAGAGTTATCCGCTGCACGCCAGTGTCTGTATACTGCAGCTGACAGCACGGTAATTGTCTTCAGTTCCTCTACTGGCAAAAGTATTCAATTATTTTCATTAGTGTATATAAGAATCTTCAATAATCATCATAAATCCTTGAAACCCTCAAGGCTTCCCTATTTTTATTTTTCATACATGAAAATATTGATGATATCCATAAACATAGAAATAGTCAATTAGAACCAAAACTAAAGTACAGGTTTTGCAAACAGGTTAAAGAATGAGTTCATTTTCAATAGACTTCCAAGGAGACTTCACAGAAATTTAATGAACAGAATACTTCCAAACACTGCAACCATTGGCGATAAATGCCAGTTTAAATTGAGGGATCACTCATTCCTATTGTAGCTCCTTGGCTGGCATAAAACTAGGGGCTCCATGACCAGGCTACAATTTGGGGATCAGGACATTCCCAACACTTGTCAGGCTTACAAAATTCCTCTAAATCAGCTTACATTTGGGTCAAATTACTCTCAGATTGCACATATCTTACACTGGGGTCAACAATATTTCTAAATGTGTTTTGAATAACAACACTGGAAATTGTATCAAATATAAATAAGCACTGTAAATTATTTTAGCTTGGAAGCTTGACGTTATCTGGCAAGAGCAAACTGCATCTTCAGTGGTCATACTGTGCATGAGGCACAGTAAGCAGCTTTCTGTGGAAGCCAAAGACAAGTTGATCTGTCTCTTAAATTTTCTACCTGTACTTTGCAAAGACTAAATTATTTTACCTGGATAAACTGTGATTGGTACAAGATTGAAGATCAGCAGGAGAAATGGCTTTAAATACATTAATATCAGAAAAAATTACTTATTAATTTTGTTATTGCTACTTAAACCATCAGCCATAGTAGACATACTATGTAATGCTAGCAGGTCATTGCACATTATATATCATCTTCTTGTTTAATACACAATTTTTATGTCACGTGGATGTAAAGAAATTAACAAACAATGATAATCTAACATTATTACATTCTGGCTGAGGAAGACTTGGTTCACTGTTTAAAACATTGTAGCTAGTGATATTTATTTTCTCCTGACAGGCAGAGATTCAAATAATTCTTTACATTAATTTAAATATATTGGATAATACTGGAACAAAATTACCTTTGAGTGGAAATTTATATCCAGACAAGTCAAAGAATTAAAATCTAGCAGATCATAATGAAATAATCCCTTCTACAAGTATTCATTACTGTTCTGCTAGGAAGATCTAAAATTGGCTGATTTAAAATTCCGGAAGCTATCCTTTCCCATTGCAAAACTACGCTCATGTCCCATGCTGTGTTGCGGCGACTGAGATATTGCTAATAAAGTTGCTTCAGGCTTTTGAGATTCTATATATTTTCTAATTACTTTACATAGCTTTTCATTAGAAATCCACATGCTAACAGGAAGAGTCCAATTTCTTCTTTTATTTTAGATTATCATGAAATATTAGAGTGGAGGAGAGAATTTTATGTGTCTAAATCCTAGTACCTGCAACTTGTTTTATATTCTGAGCTCATTCTGTCATATACTTTCCATTGCAGGTTTTTGAGGGGTCCTAGATGCCTAGGGAAAAGCTCATTTTTAAATATTTAATTTTCAGTAATTAGTGAATGAGATCCTGCCTGTGTTGAAGCAAAACGTAAACTTTTTTTTTTACTTTAAATGAGACAGATTTTAGCCCAATGTAGAGGACATTGCAAGTAATTCCTCTCCAATAATAATTAGAGAACACTTGCACTCAAAGTCAATTTGGTCTCACTAATATGCTTTTATATATTAATTTATCATCTAAAATAATCAAACACAATAAATAATACTAGTTCTGAATGTTCAGCAATTTTTTGGTTCTACAGCAATTTGCAAGAAGTGAGTGAGAAAAAGAGAAGGAACAGGCTCAAAAATGACTATGGATGTAACACCCAAAAGGGAAGGGAAGGCCAAATAAGACAAACACTTAGATGCCTTAAAGGTACTTCAAAGTGAAGAGGGAATTATGCCCTATTTTTATGTAATATTATGAAAATGGTCTAAAATGTACTAAAAAACACAGAGAGATTTGCCTTTGGCATCACAACTGCAAAACATGTAAGAACCGTAACAGTTGGAAAAACAAGGAAGACGCAAGAGTGGAAACGAAAGAGCTGAAAAACTGCGTGGGGGAGGTTTAGCTAATATCCATTTAACATCAGAACATCATGGGTGTTTTGTTACAGCATTACAAGTCCTGGGCTTCGGTTCAAGTGTGAGAGTTGATGATAGCTGAGCTAGCCAAGAGACTGTACCAGCAACCTCAGATTAGATTTTTTTCAAAAAGACCACAATTTGTAACACCATTTACCATGTGATTTCCTTTTCCCAACTTAGAGGCCCCCCGTCTAAAAAGGGACAAGCTCAATTTCAAAACAAAATCCTTTGCAAGTCATCTTTAAGTCCACCATCAACTCCCGTTCTAATGTAAGAGTTTCATGCAAAGCTTAGCTGCTTCCATCAGCTCTCCTAAATCCTCTCTCTTCTGGAAGAACAAGAACAATAGGTGCTTGTATAATCAATGATGGTTTGTCCATAAGCTTCACAGTGGGGACACTCTGCAGTTGAAGTTAAGGAAACTAGTTTTAGTTTAATTGGGAATGTAATGGGTATTAGACTCCTCATGTCTTCTAAAAACCTCCTGGGCTTCCAACTTTTGTATAAGTGGTCACAGAAAATGTGCATTCAGGATTAAAACAGAGCATCAAGATTAAAACAAGAGCATGCTTGTTTTATCCAGCAGACCAAATTACATCATTACAATAACTTCATTGCCATCTATCCAAGTCCATCTATTCTATCATAGCTGTCGATTTAGCTGCTGTAGCAATCTTTGTCTTGAATTGGAAATTTCTAGGCTAAAAGCCTCAGCTGCAGTAAGGCATTTTAATAACAAGAAACACAAGTTTATTCTTTTTCATGTAGGGATAACCACCATGGTTACACTAGTTCAAAAATCACAAGCTGAAAAATCATGTTTATTAAAAATATAAATTTAATGTTTTCTTATTTATTTTAATGTGTTTGAAACACAAGATGCACCTCAGAACAGATGCTTAAACAACTGCATAGTACTTAATTTCCAAAGTTGTCACATGGCATAACCTGCAAAGATATGTCAATTATTTATGAGTGGTTTTATCATTTTTAAGAGGGAAAATGTAGTTACTAGATTCAGACTTCAAGATTGTGAAGTTAAAATGGATATTTTAGACTAGACATTGAAATGATGATACATATTTTCCCATTTTTAATAAAAGATATTATCTCATTATGAACTTGGCTTTCTTTAGCATCCTGTCAGATAGTTTTTATCCTTTCTAGATATGTGGATCATTATAATTTTTCAACTGAAGCACAAACACCTTCAAAAATCTTCTATGACATAGTGTTCAGAGACCACCAGAAGTAATCCGATCACATCCCTCCGGACATCACAGGCTAAATAATTCTATCTACTTCTCTAACAAGCCCTATTACTTGTGTTTCACCAAATCTCATACTTCATAAAGCATCCAGTTTGTTGCAATAGTTTATCATCCACACTGGTAAAAATCTGATTTTACATCTGATTACAGGTTTGCCTGGGTTTCGTTCCCAGAAGCTAGGTTTTGTGGTGCTATTTTTTTAGACTGAAAGAGCATATTTCTACCTGATGATATTTTCCTGGAACTTATGTGCCATAATCAAGTCATCTTTCAGTTGTCTTATACTCTTTAAGTACACCATTATAAGACATTTTCTCCAATTTTCAAATAATTGTTGCAGTTCTCTGGGGCCTCACTATTTTTTTCTGTGTCAACATTATAATTCCATTATCAGTTTACAACCATTTTACCAGCCAGGTATACTTGTTGACTTTACTTAGTTGAACTTTTTCAGGTACTGCATGAGTCCTGACTGCGAAACTGTCCTGAACTAATCCGAAATAGCAAAAATTTGTGGCAGAGAAACAAAATAATGTATGTGCAGTTGATCTAGTACAAAGAAATATTAGTACGCACAAGTCAGCAAGCAATGTTAAGAAGGTGGAAGATAGGCTAGATACAGGTGCTTCAGAATGAATGCTCTTCAGCAAGAAGCATTCCTGACTAAGATTCATTATATAAAATTCAAATCCCTCTTTGTTTTGTGGGAAGTAACAAATGCCACATACAGAAGTCATATCACCTTTCTACTCCTACTTACTAGTTTACTACACCAAAATTTCCACGAGATTTTTTCACAGCATCAGAATTGGAGCATTCATTGTGTTGCTCATCTACTAGGTCTTTTTAAGTGTTACTATTTTTCATACTGCCATGCTCTAGAGAAGGCCTGTACTATTTGTACCTAGATATAAGGTCTCACATTTTTTTGTATTAAACATTTATTTTTCTTGAATAGCTCACTTGAGAAAATAATTCAGACTGTTTTATATCAATTATTGTGATAGCTGCTAGTTTCATCAGCACTGATTTCCAGATCATTGATGATAATATTGAGTAATCTATTACCTACCCTTAAGGAAACACAATAGAAAAAGACCCATTTAGTAACAATTGCTGTGAAAGGCAGCTGAACCGGCACCTGCATAAGCACAGACGCTGCTCACATAGACATGAACAGCACAGGCTGCCTGATCCTGGTACTTCCCTGTTGGTGGTCAGGATTGAAGTTCACCAGCACTCACTCACATACACAGCAGTGCAGATGTCTTCACACACCGGCCCCAGACACTCAGGCTGTGCATCTGCTGGTCTCCAGGCCCCGCTCTGCTGAGGTGTTGGCATCTGGACCTACAGACCCTTGCAGGCTCCCAGTCCCAGCCCAGCAGCTGGCACTCAGACCCCTCCTCCTGCCCACCGGCTGGTCCAACTTGAAGCTCACTAGTGCTCACACACAGAGGCTCAGAAAAGAGAGTGCACACACACAGGAGGCAGTTAGAAATAAGATTAATAAGAAGTTAGGACAGGCTGAGGTGATCAAGTCCAGGGCTCGGCCAGGTAAGTCCACCAAGCAGCCGCCCACTTGACTGGACCCTTTTATCTCATTTTCCCTCTATTTTCCTACACTTGTTCCTCTCCAGCCTACCGTGATCACTCCCTTCTCCTGCCTTCGGTCCTTCCTCTAAACAACTCCTAGGAAGTTTGACACATTCCTACAATCATCTTAAAACACACATTTTACTTAGTCCCTAAATTCTCTCCCCCTACTCCCCAGAGCAAGTCCCATACCCTTTTCGGCAATTGCTCTGTTCAGTTTCCATGGCTTTCTAGGAAGAGAGAGTTTTGAATTGATTCTTCTGCATGGGCTTCAGGCCAGGGTCAATGGGAAATCACTCTCCTTTCATGGTCTTCAGGAATTAGCTGATGCAGGATGCTCTGTTTCCACTGATCAGCGTAGCAGGGTTCCCCCATCATTTTTTTCTCCCATCCTTACTGGGTTTGCCTGTTTAATGTGATTAGCCTTTAGTCAGACATCCTAAAAACTCCTGTTTGTAAATGATAGTTACCACAATTATCACTGCATTTTGAGTTTTATGTCATGAAGATGCTTTTCCAGTTTACTCCCTTTTAGTCCAATGACCTCCAAGGTCACTGATTTTCTGTCAAGTAGGTCCTACTCCTTTTTGGGTTTTGCCAGACACTCTACAAAATTTCCCATCAGAAGAACATAGCAATGGCTGGAATTTAAAAAAAAAAAAAGTTGTTTTTCAGTCCAATGACATTTTATTTCAGTCTATTCTACTAACTTATGGACTTAGGAACTTGTCACAGCTGATAATGTTTTGATTCACAAGTCACAATGGATCCATTTTTGCCCCACATATGAGGCTGAAAAGACAGTATGAAATTATATACTGCCAATGAATTCCAAAAACCTTTTCTTTTGAACAAAAACTGAATCAGGATAGACTAATAAGATTGGGCAAAATAGCTTTGAATAGACATATTCTAAGAGGTATTTTTTTTAAATATACAGCTTTGTCACATTGTAGAAAAGTAGGAATAGCATGAAAGGCAGATTACAGTTTAGATTGTGTTGCCCTGGGCTTTTAGCGAACTTTAAGAAAATGGGGTAAGGCTGAATTATAAGCTGTTTTTTGCTAAGAGTATTAATATATAAAATGGAAAATGCGGAGTGCAGACAAGCAGGAGGAGACATTAGTCTCTGTTCTCCCACAAAGCTCACAGGTAATTAAGGAAAGTAATGTATTTGGACTTTCACTTCCATTTTAAAAGATACATTTCCCCTGTTCCACTACTCTCCACATTCCTTGTCCGTTACTCTCTACCTTTCAAGCCCTTCTCCAGTTTCTATTCAGCACTCCTTTGCTTTTTTTTCTGTCACCATCTTCTTCTCCCATTATCCTCATATTCTTTCCTTCTTCCATCTCCTTGTCCTACACTGCATAGCTAAATATAGCAGAGCAAGCAGGGACCTTCCCCTCTGTGGTGGGTTGACCCTGGCTGGAGGCCAGGTGCCCACCAGAGCCGCTCTCTCACTCCCCTCATTCACTAGACAGGGGAGAAAAGGTATAACGAAACGCTTGTAGGTCGAGATAAGGACAGGGAGAGATCACTCACTAATTGTTGTCACGAGCAAAACAGACTGAACTGAGAGAGGGAATTCATCTAATTTATTACTAGGCAAAACAGAGTAGAGGAATGAGAAATAAAATCAACTCTTAAAACACCTCCCCCCACCCCTCCCATCTTCCTGGGCTCAACTTCACTCCCGGCTTCAACCTTCCCCCCCTCAGTGGCACAGGGGGACGGGGAATGGGGGTTACGGTCAGTTCATCACATGTTGTTTCTGCCACTTCTTCCTCCTCAGGGGGAGGAGGACTCTCATCGTTCCCCTGCTCCAGCAGGGTGCAGACCTTCAGGAGCAAACTGCTCCAGCGTGGGGTCCCCCACGGGGTCACAAGTCCTGCCAGCAAACCTGCCCTGGCATGGGCTCCCCTCTTCACGGGTCCACCGGTCCGGCCAGGAACTTGCTCCAGCGTGGGCTTCCCATGGGCCACGGCCTCCTTCAGGTGCCTCCACCTGCTCCAGCGTGGGGTCCTCCACAGGCTGCAGGTGGAATCGCTACACCCCCTCATCCTTCCTCCATGGGCTGCAGGGGGACAGCCTGCTTCACCATGGCCTTCACCACGGGCTGCAGGGGGATCTCTGCTCCGGAGCCTGGAGCACCTCCTGCCCCTCCTTCTGCACTGACCTTGGTGTCTGCAGAGTTTCTTACATCTTCTCACTCCTCTCTCTGGCTGCAAAAGCTCTCTCTAACTGTTTTTTTTTCCTTCTTAAATATGTTATCACAGAGGCGCTGATTGGCTTGGCCTTGGCCAGCGGCGGATCTGTCTTGGAGCCGGCTGGCATTGGCTCTATCAGACACAGGGGAAGCTTCTAGCAGCTTCTCACAGAAGCCACCCCTGTAGCCCCCCCGCTACCAAAACCTTGCCACGCAAACCCAACACACCCTCCCATACATCTCATGATGGTGGCAAGCCTTGATTATAAAGAAGGAAGCCTTGCAATACAGGAGAAAACAACTGGAAAAATAGTAAAAAACACTGATACCCATCATCCAAGTGTTTGATGACATCATTCTTTTGCCTTTCCCAATAGTCTCTTTAAAAGTCGTTTTCTGAAGCACTTGTACTCTTGTAATTGTCTTTGTTTGCTTAGAGTTGGGGGTTTAGCAGAGCAAAAAGTTGTTCAAGCTTATCCCAAATGCTGAATGGAAGCTGTATGATTCTCTACCGCTTGAGTGCAAACTGCTCTAGTTTCCTTGCCTGCGTGCTACGCTCTGAGGTTTTATTCGGGCTAGGGACATTTTTTCTTCAGAAATCCTTCTACATCTGGGGAAAATATCAATAAGAACACTGGACTGATACTTGGGAAGGGGAGCTGCATTACTAGGCCAGTTGTGTGCTAGGTAACTTGTCAACTCATAGTAACTGGTCTGTGCCTCAGTCTCCCCATCAGTAAAATCTATATGAGAGTACTTCCTGTCTTTGGTGAACTTTTAGATGAAAAGCACCGTACTTACAAAAAAGCAGGGATTTGTATTTTCTCTGGATCTCCCTCTAGTACCAATTTGCATACCAGTCCAGAATGAAGCAAGAGTAGGTTAAAGAAAAACACATACACACCCAAGCAAACAATTTTGTTCACTTTCAGGGCTACCATAAAATCCTGTCATTTTCCCACTCATCCTTAGAAACATATACGAAGGTATAGAATTGCTCTAGGAATAGATTAAGAAGTACCTACATTCTACAAGGTATTTCCTATGCAGTTTTTTAAGCAGAGTATGTCAAAATCATTCAAGATCAGAGCTGACCACGTGCTGACCATTGCAATCCATGTGCCTCTTTACCCAATTTCCGAAATCCTTCCGTGATTGACAGATTTTCAGTTCAGACCAACCCCTATGATTATGTATCCCATCTCCACCCAGAAAAGCTCAAATGATTTAATGAGTGATTCCTGTCTCAGACTCTGCCTTCTGTGCATTCTCCACAACTCTGACAACTTTGAATTTGGGTATACAAGGATTCAGATTTGCAGCTAGTCTGAAGAGAAATGCTTTCTGCATTGCTCTAGTCGGCACTGGTGTCAGAGATGCAGCTTCTTGCATTTCTTACTTTCACATTGCTCTGCTGCCATTTGCATTCTGAGGTGTCAGTACCGATTTGTTTACAGACTTTAACAGTATCAGTAAATGTTTAGTGGCCCAAAAGCCTCTAGCTACCATGTCCCATATTGTGAAATAAACGCCACACAGCTGAAGACTTGCCTTGAATTGGTCCTTGTAACATTTCATTGGTTTCCCTCTTATTTTAAGGTCATGAAAAATAGTTTTGGCAATCTGTCATTTGACATATGTACTAGCATAGTTAGCAGATGGCCTAACCTAGATGAGCCTGCTGGAGCATTATTTTTATGCTGAGTATTTAACAGCACCCTAAGATCTTACTGTTCAGGATTTTATTCTGCTGCTAATAGACAATGCAGCAGCACACCTTGTTTATTCTCAGTAAGGGAGAGAGGTAAATCCTTTTAAAAGGTAAGCTTGTGGCTATAGAGCATTAGCTTTTACTCTGATCTAGAACGATGGCATTACTTGCTCAGAGGGTATTACCTTCCAAAATTAACTTATCGTCTCCTGGCAACCAAACTGCTCTCGCTAGAGTGCCAAAGAGCCTTCTGCACTGACCTGACAGAGTAGGTGATGCTAAATCTCTTTATTTCCATCTTGAATTAAGGCCAGTGGAAATACTGTAACTACTTCCCCAATTCTTTTTTTCTTGCAAAAGAAATTGCTAAAAGTGTTACGCAGTTTGTACTATATTGTAACACAGGGGAAGATGTCTTCCTCCTCTGGCTCTGTATCAAATGATGAGATGTAATATCTCGAATTGTATATATTCCTAACTGTATTAAGCTTATCAACACCTGCCACGACACAGGAGGAGCCTTGCTGTTTTCTGTCCCACTTGCGTTCAAACTGGTGTTCAAGATATGTCCAGGTTTTCTTTATTCAGTACCCACAGATGTTGATCTCGCCCAACCGATCAGAATCTCCAATCTATTGGTAAGAAAACACACCAGATCTGGAAGGCCAGATAAAGCTGATGGTGATGGCAGGCAGATGATCCCAGGAGAGGAGGAGGAGGAGGGCAGAAAGAGAAGCGTCTTCCCTGCTGATTCTCTTGAGGATGCTTTTGAAAGATTGCTGGATTTTTGGTTGGTCATTTTGGGTAACCTTCCGTGTTGTGTTCTCCTAACCAGTAACAGCTGCAGTGTTAAATAGGCAAAAGGATATTGAAGCCTTTCTGCCATTGTACAAAGTCTAAGAGAACAAATCAAACTGATGAATATGTCAGTAGTGTTTTGTTACATAATTTTGTTTCATTGCCAAGAATAAGACTTGTGGTTTTTAATAATCTCACAGGCCTGCACCTTGAATATTTTTCTTGTGTTAGTAAAAAAAGAGGGGAATTGCAAAAGCTTTTCTACAACAAAAATTTAAAACATGCACACACATACACATACACACACGCACAAAATGCACAAAAGCCTAAGAAGCCAATATATCCTGGACAAAAGACAGAATTACCAGAACTGAGCAAGCGTTTATACAATTTTCTGAGAACAGCTCTGTAGAGCTCATACCCTGAGGCTATGCCATATATCACAGCAGCCAGAGATAAGGTGCTACGGATCCGAATAAAATTCCCAGTATCAATATTAAACTTTTCTCTGTTTATCTCTCATGTATAAAAATAGCAGTAGCTCCCAGGGCTGACTTAATAGCTCTGTCAAAGGACTGTTCGCACTTTCCAACAATGCTACTAATATAGAAGACATTAAATTCTATTGCTAAGTAACTAGATGTACATCAGTTGAAAACAGAACGCCTCTGTGCTAAAGAAGATAAACATCAAAATACATATCAGAGTGTGATAGAACTAAGTATATGATTTAGCAATTATTTTCCATAAAGGAAAATCTACTAAAAGGCCTAGAAGGATATTTGTATAACTTGCCGTCATGAGGTCATTATCAAAACCCAATCTCTATTGCTGAGCTTCCTTTGCTTTCACAATAAACAAATGAACTGACAAAACACATGCAAATCCCAGGGATCTTTGAAAGTGCAATTGTTTTTAGGGGCCTATATACTGACTATAAACATGTCTGAAAATACTAGTTTGCAACATGAATAGGAAATTGTAGAAATCTGGCTAACCTTGATGAATTCCCCAGCAATCTAATTTGGAGCACTAAGGACAGCTTCAGGGATCAGTTTGCACATAGAAAATCTGAAGCCTTAATATTATATTTACTTTAACAGTGTCATCATTAAGCGCAATTGAAAACATTTATAAGGTACAGTCATTGCTACGTGATTAGTATGGCGTATGTGGATCACCCAAATCCCAGTTTACAGATTCCCTTCACAGTGCACAAAGGCGTTATCCAGGTCTGGGAGAGGCTGCACATCCACACAAGCAGGGTCAGAAACATGCACAGGCTTAGATTTTAACTGCTGGGCTCTGAGCAGGAACAGGAGGAGCAATCAGCTGTTAGGGTACCATGAAATGCCAAAATGGCCATTCCCCATCTCTTCTGAGGGAAGGCAGCAGTTCAGGAGCCAGACCATGCTGACCTAGAATAGCTGGTGAAAGAAGGTTATTGAGAGAGAGAGAGCCGCTGCTGCGTGCAATTTAAAATATGCCGTACTTCTTGGTGCATCGTTCACATGACTGTACTTCAAGATATGTCTTCTGCTGCACTGCTACCTGAGGTTGCCTTCTTCCGCCAAGGACCCCAGCCAGCGCGCCACGTAACTTCAGCAGCACGCAGTATGGGGGATGCAATGAAACACCTGACCAGGCAGGCATGGCCAGAACGTGTCCATACCACAGAGAGAAACATATGAGCCCATCCATGCCGGTGAGCTCACCAGCAGTCTGCCTGTGTTCAGATAACACAACATAAGGTGAGTCTGGGCTCAGACACAGGCTGAGGATCTGCATTTAAAATACGGTATAGAAACAGAATGTGCTTTATTTCCCCAATACGAAGATTTTTCCGCTAAGGCAGCCACAAAGTCAGATGAGCTCATATACAACTGTTTGTCTCTGCCTGTCAGGTTCCCCAAATTCACTTCTATTTGCAAAATTGCCACTCATAAAACAGATTAATCACTTGAGCACCGAATCTTTGGAAAGCCACATGAAGCCATTTAAAAGACAAGCTGATCTAATTTTTTATTAGTAGTTAAAAGTGAATCTGGAGAGATGAACACTACTACCATCCATTACCTGCAGTTGTCAAGGTAACAGCTGCTTTAGGATTAATGCCCGAAAGATAGTTTGTCTTTCATCACAAACACTACAAACATTACATGTGTTAGTCAGCTGGCCACTCGCCAGTCCTTTCTTTCTTGGTGCTCTTCCCAGGATAGTTATTCTATTACCTTTTCAAAAGCAATATAGTACTAGCCCCAAATCTGGAGGGATTTTTTAAATTGCATATTTATACATTATTTATTTATTTATTTGTGTATCCTTCAGCAGGCATATAACTATTGCAAATTCACCTCTCAATTTCCTCATCTAAAACGGTTCATTTCTCTCCCAAGAGAAATATATCACCTCTCTAATTTAATTCTGTGAAAATACATTGCTCCTCCCTATCTTGAGAAATATCAGTGAACTACTTCTGTGTTCCCAAAACATCTGGGGGTTTTGTATGTTTGTTTGTTTTATATTGTATACTCCTAAAAAACATTATTAGATCTTTTCTTAAAGCAGGACAGATTTGCCCCAAGGAAGAATTTCTGGCACTAACAAATTAGACTTGCTCTTAGGATTTTCCAAGCATCCTACAGGGCATAGCCCTGAAGACTGAACAGAGATTTAGAGGAAATTACCTTGGAAACAATGAATTCATTTCTGTATAAATATTAAAAGGACACCTCTGCTTCACAGACTTTGGTGTCCATAATAGAAAATCATTCATCAGACATATTGGCAGTTGGTGTGAACTCTGCTGACAAAAAAAGCGGTCTCTAGGGACTTCGGTGCCTTTGTTATAGGCATCTGAAAATACATTTTTCTTCTCTTTAGTTTATTTCTCTCCTGTAAGGATCCTCTATTAGTCTTGAACAGCACTGTCATTTTGTGCTTTAAAAATTGTCAGTGCTAATCAATGATGCAATCCAGCATCCCTGTGACCTTGCTTGTTACACTGCCTCAAAAGAACTCACTAGACTTGATCTATGCATGCTATCGTCCAATATCAGTCCCAAAGTAAAGAAACACCATCTTTTTTTTTTTTTTCTAAGAATACAGGTAGGATTAATATATTCACTTCTGTAAACCAAAACAAAAGGTGTTAAAGGAATATTTTTGACAAGAAAATTCCAATCATGGGAAATATCAAACTTGGCACATATGGCATTTTTTCCTCTTCTAGGCAAGTATCATGCAGTAATTGCTCCTTTCAGCATCCAGCTGAGAAAAGTATGCGTTCAGAAGATTCTGGCATTTAGTCTTCTTGTCATTCCAGACTTGGACCATCCTGTGTAAGCTGAAACATTGCATTCGCCTGGCTCTCTGTTTCTGAATCAAAAATTCTATGAATAATGTCGGATCTCTAGTGTAAGACCTTCCACTGAATGCTTGCAAATATCTCATGTAAGCCCCTTAAATTATCATAGCAAAAGCTGGGCTGTCACTCCTATCCTTAAGATACGAAACAGTGCTCTGAAAGCTTCTTCCGTTTGCCTTCTCTTTATAAATTAAAACAAAAGCTGAATCTGTAAGAATACTTTTTTTTAAATCTAATTGCTCAGATGAGCTCTAATAGGTTGGATAGAGTTCATTTCTCTTTTCTGCTACTCAGGCTGCGCAACCATCATGTTGACATGAATTTATGTAAAAGAAGGCAACAACAGCAATGTCCCTAATATGCATAAAATTAATTAATCTCTTTTATCATTAATCATATTAATGTGATGTCTAAAACATCAACTTGAAAGGATGCTTATCTCTCAGGATATAAACCTCTTGCTTGTAAACAATGTTCAGTAAACCTTAGTGACGTACTGACAACTTTCTGAAAATCATGCCAGATTCTTATGAATTAAATCTGAGGATATGACATCAATACATCAAATGGTTAGAGCTATCTCTAGAAGTGAGGTGATTAATGATCCCCTCTTTTACATTTCTTAAATTTGATGTTAAAGAACAAATCTTGAGAAAGCTGATTAGATTAGAAAGGTCATTGCATTAATTTCAGAATGCAGTAGAAAGGATGGGGAATGTTGTAGGTGTCCAAAGGTCAATCTGCTTGAGAAGTTAACCTTCATAGCGTAGTTTACCCTTCTGTTTTAACTCTTCCATGTAGATTACCCTGAGTACACTAAACAGAAGAAACTATCTCACGCAATGGAATTTTTAGTACTTTATTCTCAGAGTTAACACTTTAAGTTATTTACTCTCAGAGTTAATATTGTTCCAAGAGGAACACAACCTGTAAATATAAGAGCACTGCAACATCCAAGCTAGCCTGCTGTGCTGAGGTATGTACAGGCTTATAATGTTGGGCTTTGATTTGAGGAAGAAACAACTCATTTATTACCTTGTAAATCATTATAAGAGGATCTTGCATTTTCAAGACAGCCTTCATTGTTAAACAGATATTCAGATACTGCAGTTATGACTTCTGCCTAAAACTCTAGTTAAATAATATATTATTCCTTTTATGCTAGCTTATCATAAAGACAAAATTCTTCTTCTTTTCCTGCATTAGAAATAACATCCCTATGCTCATAGCTGTTTTATCTGGAGCACTGAGGAGAAAAAAGAAGCCAATTTCTTATCACCAAATTTACATGACTTCAGAATATGCCTCTGGGTGATGCATTTAACAAAACAAGGACAAGAAGTACAGTATTACTCTTCACAGGACATTCCTCATTAAGCTAGTTCGAATAAATCAAGTACTGAGATGAGCTACATTGCACAAGACAGTGTCCCTTTAAAATGGGAAAACAGGTGCCTAGCCATAAATTTGGTCATCATTGTATTAGCTTGCTGTCTCTGAACAAGTCTGTCTAAGGCTGGAAGTTTCTTCCTATTGAATAGGTGCAGGAACTTCACAAGCTACAACTACCACAGAAAAGCAGTTATGCTGACAACGGGCACAGTCAGTTATTATTGAAGGTAAAATAGGGAGTAGAGGGGAGGAAACGAGGGCGGCACAATCATGCGGTGTCACTTCACAGACAGACAACTAGCTCATCTTTCTCCTAAATCCAGGCCTGTCTATAGTACCACATATTTACATTGTGTTCTCCAACTAATTACATTTTCTCCTTACAAAAGAGAGTAGTTAAAGGTTGGGGAAAAAAGGGAATGCTTTAAAAAAGAGACAGAATATTAGCTACCAAAAAAGAGAGCTCAAAGTGAGTTCTCACAAGAAGATGTGATCCCTGGACAATTGCACTTCAAGTGGGATTTGAGAGCGAAGAGACCTGAGTAAAACTTGCAAAGGAAGTTGGAGGAAAAGTCTTCTAAGGATTAAAGATAGCACACCAGGAGATCCAAACCCAAGATCGCTAAAAAAGGAGATGGAATAAGCCCACCAACTCTGAGGAAATTCGGCCCTTTGTGATTACCCAGATTAGAGTAGGGATCATGTCTACAACACAGAGCACACCTTCATCTGAGCCTCAGGATCTGCCTGCCCTGGTAACAGACGCCCTGCACAAATAATTGTAACCTCACTGTTTCTGTGCTATGGGGAGGGACATCCCACCGCCGTTTGCACTGCAGCGCTCACGTGTCTTACCTGCGGAGTTAAGTCAGCAATATGAGAACTTATTTACCCGTCTGGAAAAATGACGAGAAGGTTGTTGGAGGATTTGCAGATTTTAGGTAAGGTGAGCATGGTTTAGCCTGAGTTAAGAAACTGCATTGCATAGCCCAGCTGGAGTCTTTTAAACAATAGCAAGAGTATTTTAACGTAGACAAGACCTTAAAAAAGGGCCACAGAATCAACAGCTTGTGACAGTAAGGACACAGAATGACATATGCATATACAAGAATATTTGATTAACTGCTATTTATAGACAATCTCTTTACCATTATTGCTTATTTATTATCATTAGCTTTTAATGAATATATATTTGCTTTCTTTTTCTGATCTTTATGCATGCTGTGCTGCCTGTCTCAAATTGAATTTTCCATTACAGTGCCTATGATCTTGGAAATTTCCTGTAACTAAAGAACAAAGAAACAGAGCACACAGGATGAGATCCTAACAGCACCGCATTGAGCTGCTCATTTCAACAGAAGGACAACATTTTGCCTTTGCCTGAATGACAGTGCCTAAAACACTAGGTACAGCCTTAGAGAGCAGAGGGTGGATGACAACTTTGACCCTACCTGCTGTCAAGCCTCCCTGGGTTGGTTGACTCCATCCTTAGCTGCAAGCTGAACACTGGGCAATGGCCATAGCACGCAAGCAGAGACCTCATGCTAACCTTACAGAATCTATGTAGGTCAATCTTGGTAAGCAATCCGACAATTGCACAATATGATATTTCCTTCCACTCTCTTCTGGACATAAAATATGAAAGTATGTGATGCAAAAGATGCTAAAAACACGCAAGTAATTTCATTGCTCAGTTTTCTGCTACATGTATCACCCTGGCCATTCTGAGCTTACGATTCTTCCTAGAAAAACTGTGATTACATACTTTTTGTTCATATTGAGATTGATTTTTATATAAAGCCACACTAAATCTTTAAATTGGAAGAGGAGATAGTAAGAAAAAATAATTTTTATTTGGTTATTATTAAGGAAACCAAAGTTTGCTGACTTTCTGTTCTTTATAATAAGAACCAGGCATACTACCATTCTCAACCCCATCAGAAATGTTACCAGTATGACAGTAAAAGAATGCTGAAATGCCTAAGAAAGCATCATTGTGATTCCATACATCAAGAATTATTTCATTCTGAAATGTGAATCCCCTAAAGGATTATATGTTTGGAGTTTGCAGGTCACTGGTGATGGAAAGGATAAATAGAAGTGACATTAGACACCCACACACTTCTACCCAGTTACTATCCAATATATTATGAGAAGAATCCAGACTGTAAACTAGTAACTTGCTGTTATTAAAATCATAGCCCACAAAAGCAAAGTAAATATTATAAGCTTACAAACATCTTGCCAATGCTGGTTTTAACTCCATAGTAATAATGGCCTTTCATATGATACATGAATATTAACTGACATTAATGACATTTTTAAATGTCCTCGCTGATACTCCTAACAGTCTTGTAGGCTATTGTTCCCTAATAGATTAGATTACCATAGAAGCCAAAGGGCCCAATTAAGATTAAGAGCCCTTTTGTGCTAGGCACAGAGCAAACATAACCCATTCTGAAGAATGTATAAGCTAAAAAATAAGAGACGCTTGATGAGTGTTGACAAAAGAAAGGTATAACCCAATGTTTACAAATTATTACTGGTACATTAAAAGATTGCCAAATATTCACATCTGCTTCTCTAGCTGCCATCATTCATTAAAACAGAAACATTTGAAAACTGAATTTGTTTTTTGTCTTATGTAATATTGGTTCATTTGTTTTTCTCCAATTTGATCAAAAAAGATAAACAGTTTAATCTCATTTTTGGTTTGGCACGTTACTCTGTCTAGAGCACGACAGCAGAAAAATGAGTTTAAGACATTTTAATCAAAACATAAAGAGCACACTGTGAAGATATTTGTATACATAAAAGTGCAATGAAACCAAAGTGACTACTTTGTGACATCGGTGAAAAGTAAAACGTGTTTTAAGTGTTTTGCTGAATTAATCCACAAATGCCAGCTAGTCCCATATACCCTTTTCTTACCATCAGTGCAAACTTAAGGTGACCCCACATTGCCCAAATCACTATACCAGAAAAATTGTTTGTGGGCTGAGGTGACAAATCAGATCAATGAACTAATCCAGGTTTGAAGCATTTGGGTTTTTTTATTTGTAAGGTTATTTTTCACTTTGGTCAGCCCATTTGTTTTATGTAAAATAAGTGTTATGATGAATTACATTCCTCAACAGGTCTATGAATCTATATTATACACAATATACCAATTACAGTGCATAAACACTTCCTCAGTAACCACTTTTGGTGGCTGCCAGATTAAGAATTTACTTCCATAATAGATTTCCAGTTTCTATATTATTTAAACATCACTTTCAAATTTTTAGGCACTCAAAAGGTGAAATACAGCTCTTAATAATGACTGATGAATAAGCAAGTTTTCTAAGAAGGGTAGTGTAATTTCTGAACTATTTTTTATGATAGTTCTGACCGGAGTAAGCCAGAAACTTGCATTTTGCATTTTTTTTCCTTGATTAGTAAACGTGCAATGATTTAATTTAAAAATAACAAGATTTTCAAGATTTCCTAATCTTAAAATAATTAATATGCTGTGTATTTATTTATGTGGGCTGTACTGATATAATAATAATCAGCACATTAATATTTTATAATTAATAAATTTATATTAATTAGTAAAATGATAATATGTGGTGATCTTACTACAACATTCATTTTCTGCGGGTGAAAAAATGAGGCTCCTTTACATGGGAGGGTGGTGGTCTGATTGGTGGTACTGAGCAGCTGCCCCTGCAGGGCTCTGGAGGATGCTCTGGTGGCTGGACTGTCCTGCCTATTATGGCTGGTTCTAGCTCCAGCCTGGTGCAGGCCACCCACTTCAAACGCCATGGTAGAGTGGTCCAGATGCTCAACCACCAGCACTCACGGGTCCAGGGGCGTTATCATCCACCAGCTGAGCAATAACCACTATTGGGCCATTAATATCTGAATGCACAAGGCCACCGCATGGTCATGAGTGATGAGCTGGCAGTAGTTCTGCTGCAGCACGCTCATTTTCACATGTTCATCCTGTCCCAGAAGCGGGTCAGTTTGACACTCTTCATTTGAATCCATGGCACAAACAGCTTTGTGTCAGTAAATCCACTGCCAGGATGATCGCAGTGGAGCTGTGTAAGGTAATATACCATCTGGGTACACACTGAGGTCTCAAACATCAGAGCCTTCAGGCCAAATCATATGCCTAAATATGTCAAGATCATCAAGAAGACACCTTTCCAATTGGGTGTCCCCTGGGAGGGGGCTTCAGTTATTGTAATCACAGAGACTAATACTCTTGTTATTTTCCATGGCCTCATTACCCACTGCAAGTAGCGTACAGGGTCCCTTTGTCCAAGCGCTTCCAAAGCTGTCTTCCCAGGGCTCCAGGGGGCTCGCCTGCAGCCCAGCACCCAGCACAGGAGCACAGCCTCAGCAGTCATGGCTCTAAGGATGGAAGGTGATGTGCAACACCACACGCATGTGCACTTCCAGAGCACACATTACAACCTAGCCCTGCAGCCCTGAGCGCTATCTAGGCCTGCTTGTCTCTCACCTCAGAACCGAGGGATACCAGTAAATTAAAAGTACCCTTGGCTGTTCCCTGACATAAAGGTCAGCTGGCACTGAATGGCCCTCTATTACTCACACGCTCCAAAACTGTAGAAAATGGACAAAGGGGGGAAAAAAAGCAAAGCAGCAGTTTGGAAAGGGAAAGTGAGGAGATAAGTCAATATGCTGGAAGTTATGGCTGCTTTTCAGTGGGTTCCTGACAGTTTGGATAAAGGTTCTGGCAGGACCTCATGGAGTTCAGCAACGACAAACAGAAAGTTCCTCACCTGGAGAGGAGCATCTCATGCAGTAATACAGACCCGGGGCCAGCTGGTGAGAAATCAGCTTTGCAGAAAAAGACCTGGGGATCCTGGTGGACAAGGTGTTGAATAGAAATGAGCAGTGTGCCCTTGCAGCAATGAATGCTAATAACATAACTGTGCTTTAACAGTGTGGCCAGCAAGTTAAGGGAAGTAATTATTCTCTGCCGCTTGCCACTTGTGAGATCGCACGTAAGTAATGCACCCAGTTTGGGATTCCTGGTACAGTAAAGGCATTGACAGCCTGGAGTGAACCCAGCAATGGGCCCAGTAAAAATAGTTCAGGGGCTGGAGTACACAACATACATGGAGAGACAGAGAGCAGTGTTTGTTCTGCTTCAAGAAAAGACAGCTAAGGGGAGATCTCACTGCTGTCCGCTATGTAATCGGGGTTTTAGAGAAGACAGAGACAGACTTTTCTCAGAGATAAATAGTGAAAGGGCAAAAGGCAGCAGGCACAAGTTGTAGCAAGGGAAATTCTGGCTAGATATACGGGAAAAATAATTTGTGATGAGGGCAATGAAACACTTGCAGTTCCTTCCTTTTTCAGTTGTGCTCTGCCTACTGCCCGTCAGGTACCAGGAAGATGGCAGGAAAAGGTATGGTCTGGGATTAACTCATGAAGCTAATCATCCCAAAAGATGATCCTCAGTTATGTAAAGATCAACTTGGTCTGGTGTCCAAATGGTGATTTAGAAATGGGAAGAAGTCAAAAGCATGCTCTAAATTCCCCATGTTTCGTCCATGACAGTACTTGGTAAGTGATTTACCTGTCTTTACTTGGACCCTCAAGTCTTCTTGCTCCTACTCTTTCTATTTTCTCTCCCTGTCCCACTGGGGGCTGGGGGAGGTGTAAGTGAGGGGCTGCGTGGGTGCTTGACTGCAAGCCAGAGCGAACTCCATAAATATCCATTCATGCCACAAATGGCAGGTTACAAGCTACTGGGTTTCTGGCAAGACCTCTGCACCATGGTTGAACCCAAGCTTGTTGCATACTCAGAATTTCTGCAGAACACAAGAGGAAAACTTGAAAACAACAAGGGGGTCTTGGTACGTATCAGGGAACTGAAAATAACCAAGCTGAGTCAGGCTTCCCTGAGCGAAGACAGACCTCAGTATAATGCTGCTAATCATCACAGCAAAGTACAGGGAACTGATAAATCAAGATGGGCTTTGATGTAACTTTACTAACCCTGCACAAACATATTTGTGGCAAGACAAGGACTAACCAAATGGCTGGTCACAAGTGTGAGACCTTAGTATATCTACAAAACCACAGAGGAATCGCTGAAGTAAAATAATTCCATTTAACAAATTGTTGTATTACATTAATGAAATACAAGAAAATATTGCAGTAATGGTGCAGTTAAGATAGCTGTGGAATGAGGGCAAAGGGACAGTTTCATGGAATTGGCAGTACAGGGAAACAGCTGCAGGATGAGGACACAGTGACCACAGGACATAGTGAAGAGTTGTCTTTGGATTGAACTGACTCAACAGAAATAATGAATAATCTCTCTGAGAATGTACAGAAGTACATAGTGAGAAGTATAGAAGGTTATAGGTCATGGCATCTTGAGGGGATAAAAAGATACCTTGAAGACTACCAAGGTGAGATCAGCGGAAGAGAATCAGGGTTGAAGATCCCAGCATCTAACAATCAATGGTCACAGCAATGAACAGCCACCTAGGCCCTCTCAACATACCAGGTGGGACATCCCTGGGACCCCAGTGCCAGAAGTGTGAGCTCTGAGGGCCAAGAGGGATATCAAGGGCCTTAGTGGATTGGAACAAGTCAGGGATTTGCTACATAACTGTAGCACTATGCTGCTCATGACTCAATGACTAATACTGCTGATGAGTCTTACAGCTGTCCACTGCCATTTTCATAGTTATTTCATAAATTGTTATAGTTATCCAATGTCACTACTGCAGTTATCTCACAGTTATCATCTCATTTGTTCTCCCTTAAATATCTCATAGTTAAACATTGCTGAGACATAACTGCATCTGCTACTGCCATGCTTGAGTTCTCATACGTACACATTACAGTCTACATAAGCTGTTAAAAATCATATATATAGCACATAGTCACAGTCTCTTTCCTTGCTGGATATCACTGCTGCATGCTCCTGTTCTTCCCCAGTAACAAAGAAGCATCCAGTGGGTGAGAGAACATGGACACTGGTGCATGTAATGACATTTTCAGCTATGCTGTGTGGACCACTGAGATAGGTACTAGAAGAATTGGCATTCTAGGTGGAGGCATTTGTGAATGCAGATCATAAGTACCACACGTGTGTGTGCCTTGGAAGGCACACTGAGGACTAAATACACTTGAAGGAATACCAGCTGGGTGCTCTCATGGAAAAACTAAAGATGTTCATGTGACTAATACATTTGGAGAGCTGGGGAACTTGGCCTTAAAAACATTGACAAGGCTATATCTCTACAGAACAGGATAGTTGGACACCTTATTTTCCAGAAATAAATTTAATTCCAGTAAGTTTCCATCAGAGCAAATAGTCATGAGAAGCATTTTGCTAATAAGAAGTTATATTTTCATATTGGTACTATTTCATGAAGGCCAGTCTTCCTTTATTTTCATGGATTTGCTTGTCCAGCATTCCTATTTTAGTGTCAGTTAATTCCCACTTATTATACTGCCAGTTATCTCAGACAGCTGCTTTTCTCCACACTCTATGCAGTGTGTGCCAACGCTGATAAAAAGGCAACACGTGCGTGGAAGGAGCGATGGAACACTTCCGACGTCTGAGACTGCTAATGAGACTAACAAATAGCGCCGTTCCTGTAGGCAGTTTAGCGAAGCAGACTTTTCTAAAAACATTTGGTTTGGATCCAACCCTGTCTAAGAGCAACTACAAGTTATCGTCACCCAATGGCTGAAATCTGAAATCCAGATACGGCAAGGCATTGAGTTCAGATGAGTTATTTCCAAAGTGCAGGGATCCGATTCATGCGGAATGCTGCCACGCTACTCTAACTGGCCCCTTTCCTATCATCTCAGAGAAGAACTAGGAAAACCATCAAAAATGTGTTCTACAGTCTAAGTCGACTGACACAAGAGAGCTAAGACATGAAAAACAGGAAAAATTTTACGGGATTCTAGCTCCAGGATCTATCATTCTTTAAGGTCATTGCACCGAATTGTACATGAGCCTTCATGAGCATTGTGTTATTGCATTTTGCATGTTAAATGCCTTTTTCTCTGAAAATTCCGGGTACTTCTATTTGTACTGGGCCAATGGAAAATCTATATTCTGCATTGGTAGAAAATCTGTTCATTTCTGATAAAGTCTTATTAAACTGACAGACAGTAACAGATCCCAACAGCAACAGTTCCCAACAGCTCACAACACAAGGCTCTCATTGTCTTACTATTTCATGTAGCCTTACTATTAAATAAATATGGAATAGCTGCTTGTTTCTATAACTGACTAAAGAATATTACATGGGTCTCAGGAAGATGGAGAGAGAATATATAAAGCTAATAGGAAATTTCCTTTGGAAAAATTGTCCCATATTAACAAAAGTTATTTGTGTAATTTCAAAGAAATTCTGCTTCAGAAACTAAAAGAATTATTCACATTTTCATTCAAGGTTAAACACTTTGTAGGTTTGTCTCAGTTCACCATGGCAAAATTTTGCAAAGTCGCCACATTTGCCATAATACAGAAAATCTAAACTCTACTCAGCACCACAAATAAACATAAAAACCAACTTCGCTGAATTCTTGGGGGTTTTTTTGGGGGGCTTGTTTGTTTGTTTTTAAAGAAACAGCAGTCTTTGTGGGATACCAGTTACAGAAAGTGGGAATTGATGGTGAGATTAAATAAGAAGCAGATTCTTCTCATCTTTTTCATTTGAATAACTCAAATAGCTAGTAAATCTTAATTTAGAGATTATTTTCAAAAACACAGCTATGATATAAAAATGATGGGTGGTACTGTAGTATCCAGGCAATAGAATCCAGGCAATAACCTGGATTCAAGTAGTACAAATTAAGTTCCCTTTCTATCGCAGATTTTCGTGTGTGACTGCGTGCAAGCTATTTGCATTTCTCAGTACCCAATGTATAACAAACACCACAAGCACTGGGACGAGGAAAATATATTTTCTGACTGTAAGAAATTGAGGAAAAAGCTATACAGAAACTGATGGCTGTGTGGCAAATAACTATGACTAGTATCTTTAAAAAGCTCCTTTTGCAGATGAAATTTATGCTTTGAGCAGAATAAGAATGTGCTACCTTAACAAATATTACTAAACCTTATTATATAAAAGAAATATATTAGTTATCTGCATACAATCATAAACTATGTATTCCTACAAGTTTGAATTATATAAAAACTACATATAATTTATATAAAACTTTATACAAAAACTAAGTTTGTGACATATAAACTATAGAACGATAAAACATAAATCGCCAATGAAGTGATAAAATCAGTCTTTTCCTGCTTACTTATAGAGCTGCTTTCCTGCCCAAATTAATTTTTGTGAACTAACATGAACAGACCTGTGCAGCTCGTCTAACAATTAAACATGACAAATTCAGCCCTGTTTCCTCCTCCTGTTGAGCCAATCCCTTGTTTATGGACTCCCTGAGCTCTGAAAAGGTGTGGATTGATTGTGGTATTATGTGTCTAAGGGAAAAACACACCCTCAGGTCTCAGACCTTGGGTGTATTTGGGTTCTGTTGCAAAGCTCCTTCTCTTTTCTTCAATTACTGTTCCTGATACCAGAAAGAGATTGCAAAAATACATAAAAATTTACAAGAATTTTATTCAAGCTAATGATATAAAAGTGTGAAAGGGGGCTTCTGTCACTGAATGCAGGTGACAACTAAATATAAATGATCATTTGAAAAGATAGTCTCTGGGTAAGTAGTTCTGCGCTTTTTTTAAGCCTGAGGAAACTGATCTATCCTGCAGCTTGTTAGAACACCAGTGAATACTGATACGGGTATTTCTGTTCATTTAAACAGCATAAATGAATAAACATGTGAAGGGAATGAGCTGAGCTGAAGAAAAAATGCATTATTCATGCTGCTAACAACACTTACTCACGCCTAGTATAAATTGAAACCTAAAGTGCAAATCTAGGACACTGAGAAGATTTTCAGTCATGCTGAGTTATATTTAAATTCAATCTATGCCAGAAATTCAGAGTTCATCTCATGTTTTCACATCAGCACAGAAGAATTTCACACTGTAAAACTTCCTTTCACTGGCTACACTTTGAGAAACATAAATTATGAATGTAGCAGTTTGCGAATGAATGGTAAAAACTGCTAGGCGGGTTTAATTTGAGATGTAGTGGACATGAACTGAAGTGATATGTATAGCACCGGTGACTAGTTTAATTCCATCTGACATGCTCCTGAAGAAAAATATTTAAATCAAAACAAAACTGAAAAATGAGCAAGTTTTCCAAGCGAGAAAAAAGGTTGTATTTGCAATTCTATTTTTTTAATGAAACACTCGTCTAACACCATTTCTGATATGCTCCGTTAACTCAAAACTGTGAAGGGAAGAAAATAATTTCCAGAACTTGATACCTGTGTTTTTGTAATCCATGTTGGTTCTAATCTCTCAGCAATTCTTATTTTCAAAATACGGAAATCATGCTGAACTCCTACACCATGCCGCTGAAAAAGCTAATTGGCATTTGCAAAGTGGAAAATCTTCTTTTCTGTTTTGCATAATAAGGCTCTATAACAATACCTTTCCCAAAGATATCTAAAAACTTCATCCTCAAACTTCACTTAATTACCCAAGGAGCACATGGCTGGAAAAAATAAAAGAGAACAGATACAGCTACTGTCTTGAAAGACTTTCATTCAGTGGGAGAATCTGGATCTACAAATGAAGGAAAGTAACTTCACCTCTCTAAATCTGCTTCTTTCTAACCCTGTTGGATTTTCTTATCTGGATGTTAAGACCATTTGGAGGCAGAGGTGAGCTATTACAGCACCTCTGTCAGTGCAGCTCTTGGTTCAGAGTCTACTGCCACAACTACAACATATTTTTTATCAAATGCAAGCACTTCAGCCATTTCCTCTCCTCTTTCAAGCCTATGAAACAACAGGAGCGTGTAAGTAAGAAATCTGAAACAGCAATTCTTTTTCTTACTCTAAATGTATTACAGTTTGCAATCAACCTCACAGGCCTTTGCTTTCCAGTATTGATTGCAGGATATGTGTGCGTGGCAGACTGGAGCAGAGCCACCCAGCCAGCTTAGAGGCAGCACGAGGTACTTTAGCATCACATTGTACCTGGACTGTTTGCTGTCACATAAACTATCACTACTTCTGTAAGAACAGGGAGATTACGTGTTTATGGTGTGTTTTTTCCACTGAATGAGCCAATTAAGCTTTATTTAATTGCCATTAGGAAATGATCCTGCCTATGGAAAATCTGCAGACAGATCCAGAAGGACTATTATCGAACTGGAAATTCTTTTTATTTTCAGATTTTCCAGTCCTTAGAGAGGAAAGCAGTTGTAGCTGAGAAGTTATTTTATTTAGTACCACACTGGCCTTCTGAAGATTGCACAAGAACTCTGAAAAAGCATGAATGAGGATTAGAGCCTCACAGTTTGAGTGACTTGAACAGGCAACTCCGAATTTCTCTTGTATAGACAATGCCTATGCACAACTGAGATCCATTTCGGAACCTATTTCAGATCTGAAAGGATGTGGCGAAAATATCATGCTATGTTTTTGCTTTCTAAACAACTCCTACAACGAATTTAGTCTGGCCAAAGTCCGTTTGCAACAGCAACTAGAATACTAGTTGAAGGCTTTACAGCTTCCTCACCTCCAAAGAAAAGCACGTACTGCGGTAATATGATTACAGAACTTCCAGCAGCTCGCACAGCGTTCAGACAAGCACATTATTGGCAGCAGCTGCTCAAACAAGTACTCACCTCACTGCGCTCACCATATCCCAGCAATTGAAGGAGTGAGAAATTATGTCAATGAAATCAGCCTTTTCTGAAAACTTGCACAGTGTGCTTCCATATCAAAACAACTACTCGCTGAGCAATTAAAGTTGCCAGCTTGACAAACTATTTAAAGGTTACTTAAATCTATCAAGGTTATTTGATTATTGGAAAGAAAATATTTTAATAGTCTGGGTATTACCAACTTAGCACTTAAATCACTAACCTGCCAAATTACTAGACATTTCACCAGGTTATCATCCAGCCTAAAATAGGTGAAGATTACAGCTGTAAAATGCTAAGATAAGGCTTATATGATAATTAGTCTGACACAATTTAATTATGCATATACATATAAGTCTACTGTAGATACAGTCCAACAAAACAGAAGAGAACAAAGTCTAACAAAGCAGAGGCTTAGCAGCTTCTCTCAGGGAGTTTTCTCTAAGGCCGTTTCTCTTCATTTTGCTTGATTGGGTATCTTTTTCACCTTCCTGCCTTAGAAAAGATTGGTAATTGTCAGCCTGCTGTCCTAGCATGTAAAAGATTATTATCTAAAGCATCTCATGATTATATAGATAAATTACACAATAAAAATTAAATGTACTTGAATGGATTGGAACTTCCACTAATATTATCAAAACTCTTTTGAAAGAGTACCACCTACAAGAAAAAAAAGGGGTCCATAAAAATGCATCAGATTACCTGAAAGGCCACAGGTTAAGTTGGTAAGAAAATAGTTTGATTGCTACAGCTTTTTAAAACAAATAGCTATATGAAAATACTCATGATGAATACACAGATTATTACATGGTACTAAATTCTAGACACAGCACATTCATTTGGCATTTATTATATCAGCTAAATCTAATTTACAATTGACTTCTAGTCTAAGCTTTATGCATTCCTGCACAAGAGGGAACAAAAAAAAAAAAAAAAATCACCATTTGTGCTTTTTCTGGCATAGGTTTCTACCACAGACATGCAGTAGAAAAACAAGTATTTGAAAACTCATATTCTACTTTTGCACATTCCTATTTTGCAAACACAATGCACATATAGTTATATAATTTCTTAATTCTTATTTCCCATTCTATACATATAAGTATATTGGCATGTTCCAATATTATTTGAAATCCTGATGTGAGTTTTGATGCAGCTTCCTTGCTAAACTAATTTTAGATCAGAAAAAGCTGTTTATTAGTCATTTCTCACAACAGGAATGGAATTTTAAAATACCATTATCCTCTAAGATCTTCATATAGTGCCAGTACAGTTCTAAGTAAGTCAACATAGCTGCTCATTAATATCATCGGAAGTTCTCGCCCTTACGTTAGTTTTGAAAATTCATTAGATCTAAACTTACGCCACTTCGTTGTTCACAGCCCTCACGTATCCTAGCTGCCATAATTCTACTGGAAAAACACAACAAAGTTTCACACAAAACATTCACATATGCCATTCCTCAATCGGATCACCGTTGTAGAGATGTAAGAATAATGGTCACAACACAAAAATGGCAGTAGCTTCACTGACAGTTTCAGTGGCCAGCAAGCTACATAGCTAGATCTGACAGATCATTTGGAAACCTCAAGCCAGTCCTGAAGGTATTTTTGATTCTAAGATGAAACTTCAAACTACAATGGGATGAAAAATTCAAATGTAAAGATAAAAGAAATCACATTTAAAAGCTCTTCCTCCTTCCTCTTTTTCCAAGTCTCCAAAACAGGCAATTGGATTAGTTCAATCAAAATTTTAAACTGAGAATTTCATCAGTTCTTCTGAGTCCTGACCATTTTTCTTCATAATTACCACAAAACCAGTTTTTGAAACAGTAATATTGTAAAGAAACTGAAAATTAAACAAGTCTAGAAAACAGCTCAGCAGAACCATCCTCTTCCAGAAAAAGCCTTTAGTTCTTATGGATTAATATTACCTGATGATAAAGCATTTGCCACAGAATTCTATTTAACAGGAAATTTCTATAACGCAGCTTTGCCGTTGTGGATGAAAATTTGGAATGATGGGAATGCAAACAGAAAATCTTCTAAGATGCCTTGTAAGATAGCATGGGGATCATTTTCTTTTTAATCGCCAGGTGGTGATATCCTATATGTGTGTTTTTTTAATGTAGTCACATATGAATCACTTAAACATTTAGGTCTAAGATCCTCTGTTTATCTAGAAAAAGAACTAGCTGCCAGTATTGTATGCTGGTTAGATATGCTGAGTGCATCCAACATTATCAACATTCTTCTGCTTCAGCAAATTACTTTATTAAATTTTCCTGGCAAGAGTTTACTCTGTATGAAAAATGGATGTACTTGATGCACTTCCAAATCGTTAACTGACACGTTCTTGATGTTTCTCTCAAAGATTTCAAAGGACAAAGATACAGCATGGATCCTGAGATCGAAAAACTAGCAGAATTTTTCACTAGGCTGTCTTTGTTGAGTAAAACACATTACCACAGACTATTTCAGAGCCTGAACACATCACGGGTTTGTCAGATGAAGACATAAGGTTGGTCTTTGTGGCTTGGAGGACAGAAAAAGTGTGATTCTTCTGTTGGCAACATATGACAGCTAATGAATCCTCAACACACTGATATTTTTTATAAAATACAGTGCAAGTATTTCCAAGTTCCATTTCCATTGGCTATATTTCACTCAGAGACTCTTTGGAGGCTGTCGTTGCTCCTTCAGTGTTAATAGCAATAACAACATCAGCGGAGGTGTGCTGATGACCTAATATAAAAATGCCCACAAGACATGCCTGTACTTTACTAGACTGAGGTGCTGTTATCTTCTCATGCTATAGGGAAAGATAAATTATAACTTGAAACATGAGTTGGAAGTTTTGAGATTAACATTTCGTTTAATCAGAATTTGAAAGCATGTAAACACAAATCTCCTAACTCATTCTGACATCGGCTATAATAAGGAAACTGCACAGTAGCAGCTTTAACAATCTTTGTCAATGTAATTATCTAAGCTGAAGCTGAAAGGTCAAACCTTGAAAATTGTGTGCAGGCTACTCAAGTAAATCAGTCAGAACAGAAGGTTTTAGTGGAACAATTTTCAGTTAATTGTGTATACTCTTGCACATTACGCGGACATCCAAAGTAACTACAGCCTAATAATTCAGGATTCTGACTTCTCTAAGAACCTCAGTTTTAGCATGGTTTCTCCTGTACAGATTATGGTAGGTGGAAAAGTAATGAAGCAAGCAATGTTTGGTATATATTTCTGTTATTTATGATTGGGGGAAAAATGGTAATCAACAAAGACAAATTTACATATGCATACAGATGACTGACTTAAGAATAGATTGACTACAAAGATGTACAAACTGCATCACACATACAGCAACTATTTTCAGGAACTCAAAGTGATGGCTTTCTTTTCTGGATTTTTGAAAAAAAGATCTACTAATTAGTCTGAGATCTAATCAATTACAAAGTTCCCCTAAAAACAGAGTTGATCAGAACTTCAAATTTCCACTTCAAGAGAAACAAAGGCATTTCAAAATCTGACCTCATTCCTGTTCAGAACAAATCTCAGTACTGTCAATATTTTGTAAGAAATACAATTAAAATGCTGTGTTAAAACTGATCTTTTTTTTCATGTTTATATTTATTATTTTCATTTTGTTCTATTACAGGTATATACTATATATGTTATTGGATGTTGTCAATGTATAATATGATTTATATTATGTCAAGTTGTCATATTACATAATGACATACCAAATAGACCATTATTCTGGTTTTATATTATTCTCATTTAAAAGCAAAAGCAGTTTCTACATTGTTTATTTTCTAAATCAGGGCTGCCTAACATTTTAGGAACTGTGGTTTGGTATGAGTGTTGAGACTCCTAAAAATCAGGTTTATAATTTCCTGGTGATGGATAGGCTCAGCAGTAGTTTGCAGAACTAGATGCGCAGCATAACTGTATCAAAATTATGCAGGCCTGAGAAAAATTCATCCTTCAGGCCAAACAGTTCACAGGCCAGCTGTTCAGTAACCTTGCTGTAAATCAGATTGGGTTTTATTCATGCTGCAGTGAGTCAGTGTGGTACTTTGATGCAAAATTTATTGTTTTACTTTTGGTGCCTAATAGCATTATGAAGAAAACAAGCTTTTGATCTTTCTGAATATTCCCTAGACACATTTTTCTTTAAATATCCGAGCCTTCATGAAATTATCTGTTACTTTGTCAGATGTTCTTTATTAATCAGTCTTTGCACCCACAGACAAAGAAAAGACTAGAGATATTTCTCACGGCTGAAATATGTGCATAACGGATAATCAAATGTGTACATGGAGTTCATTTATATCATCACACGACACAAGCTCTCAGCTCCTCTCCAGATCTTGGTCCCTTGATTACTCATACTGCATGCATCCGAGTTCTGCTTAGGTTCTCATTTGGAGCAAATGGACTGGTTCCTCTAAGACAAAGCTTGGGTGCAGTCTAGAGATAATTTTTCCAAGGATTTTAGCCTAAATGTAACACAGACAAGATAACACCAGGGCTGGCTCTTTCCTCCCTACACAGTCCCCCAACACTATTTCAGTAGACTCATCCTCAGCAGACAGTACTCTAAAACATCTCCACTACTCTTGCATATCAGGCTCCATGCAGGCAGTACATAACCCTGGTGGCATCTTATAAAAACGTCACTCTAGCAGCCCTGACACAACCCTTACATGACTGCAGGCATTTCCAGCAGAAAAAGCACAAGCTAAAAATGTTATGTCCCCAGAGGGACACCAGATGTAGCCAGTGAGATCCAGGGTGAATATTCTTCTACATGGATGTGGACAGTCCTGGCTAATGGAAACAACCATTAACAACATACTTCACTGGGTTTGGCTTGGAGGACATGGAGCTGCTTCCAGAGATATTTACCTTTACTCATCTGTCATCATGTTATCTATTCAAAACCTGAATTTTCCTCCTCCAATATGAATGAGTTTTATTTTGCAGGTACAGTTGGGAATGAGGGATGCTCTGTTCTGTCAGATCAAAGAGTTTGAACAGTAGCTACTGGAAGACCGCAGTCTCTACTGGGAAATAGGGCATTGTCTGCGAAAGGCAACGGTAATTCTAACCAAGAGGAGCAGGTCTTGTATAGAAGAGTAAAGGTAGGTTATGTTAAATCTCATTAAAATAATGGGGGCTTTTCTGGCTATTGCTTCAATGAGAGGGAGGTAAGAAAAGAACAAAACTCTAGAAGTATAAAGGAAAGGGAACATCAAAATGCAGTTACAAAAGCATTCAGGCTGTAATTCCATGCTAAAAGCATTCCTACCTCGTTTCTGCTGCCCCCAGCTGCTCATTCCTATCTGCACCTTTGTTTTAAGTCATGTACACAGGATGGCTTAAAAAAAAAAACCAAAAACACGCTTGAAAGGGAATTGTACAGAAGGGCAACAACCCTTGAAATGGCTTTCCCACCAAACAATGATCCTGTAAAACTGTGATCTCATAGGATTTAAAACTGTGATCTCATAGGAGTATCATAAGAAATTCCCTTTTTTTTTTTAGTTTAAGTGTTGACTGGAATTCTTGAAATCCTAAAAAATTAATTTATCTTCTTATGAGTAAGGAAATAGTTGTGTTTTGGTTTGGGGGATTTTTGTTTTCATTCATTGTTAACAAATGGGGCGATTGCCCTTAAGGCACATGATTTCATCCTTTTCCAGACAAAGAAAACCTTCATGGACCTGAATTTTGCTTCAAAATAAGTTTATAGCTGATACTGTTTGATGCAGCAACTTTTGATTTTCTTGCTTTTGTACATCTGCATATAATACATAAAGGAACTCCAGTTGTCTCACAGCATAGAGTGTTTTATGAATTAGAATCTATACCTAAAGGCACTTTAGCTATAAGAGATGATCTTCCACATTTCATTAGTGCAAAAGCAGTTCTGCATCATCGTTAATGAATAGCTTTGTTGATTACAATTTTCAGTGTATTCTGTAAAATAATTTAATGCAGAGCATAATCAGTAAAGCTATACATAAAAAACACATACCAAAACTTATTTTATGGATAATTTCAAAGACAATAAGAGAAGCAGCTCTTGTTTTTTTCTAGGTATGTCCACATTATATATATATGCTCCTGAGCTGGTTCAGTTCTATGTAGCCATGCCAAAAAAAAGCAGCATAGTGCAGACATCTGAACTGAAGCTATATTTGCAATTCCAGAACTGGAAAAATGATATGACTCTGTTCTAAGTGCAATACAGCCTTTGTTCACATCCACAGCATATTCATTTGCTGTGAATGAATATTCACTTGGCTGTCAGCAGCCAAGTGCCTAACCAGGAGAGGGTAAATGAAATTCAAAAGGTTCCTCTCTCTTTTAGTGCCCATTGGTAGAGATTCCTGAAAGAACTGGGTAAATATAATAGTAATTTTATTCCTAATGATGCTAGCATTAACAGGCCTTTGTAAAAATTTCCTAGAAAGACCTGAATGGAAATGAATAAAGGAGTATATGAAGAAAGGTGTTCAACTTAAAAAAAAAAAAAATTGTTCCTACCATTATCAGAAACTGTTTTTAATTGAAACAGGGAATAATCATGTACCAATAGCATCAGTGTTCCTGTAACAAGAGTTTTTCTACTTCAGTGGCAGACCAATACCATCTATGACAAACAAATGGTTTTGCTTTATCACTTACTATTTCCCATTGGATATATTTGATTAGTTTAGTTGATTGGCTTAAACTCACCATGCCCTGATCCAACATGTACTTCCAAATAGCCTTCAAGATGGAGAGATACCTAATGCCAAATTAGCTTGGGGACAACAAAAGTAGTGGGTAAACAAATTAAGGTAATTACTGATGAAATATCATCTTTAATGGGAAACACATTTGCAGAAAGACAGAATGCCCTAGGAATGTTTTGGTAGTGGTTCTAATCTAGCAGAGAAAACTTTCTTTTGCTCTGACCATTCACATGAATTTTAACCAATGTTAAAAAGCTGCTGTTGAAGTTTCTAGTTTTTATGATTCTGAAGGACCATGTTTGGGACGCAGTACATCCCTTGAATGTGCACAAGAAGATGAGCCACCCACAGTAATTTTTAAAACCTAAAAATGGCCTGCAGCACTGAATTGCTCGCAGTCATTGAAGCTCTGAAATACTGGCTGGATTCCAAAGCAACTCAAGTGCCAAAAGACCAAGTAGAATTACTTTCAGATTATTATTAAACTCACAAAGCATTTACAGAATTTCTACTTTTTGATCAACAGCAGCTTTGCCTCCCCTGATAATACAACAACTGAAAGTACAGATCCAATGCAGTATGTGACCTAACTGGCTGAAAATCTATCTATCTAATTTACAAAAACATTCACTTACTTAAAAAAAAAAAATTACGAAAGCCCATAGCAGGTTAGATCTGTTTTGGATTTAATATGAAAAAGCTGAAGAATGGCAAAGCATGAAGCAAAATATTGTTCTCTGTGACCATCAAAGAAGCCTGAAAATTCTGAAACTGCTTTAGTGGTCAAGCCTCTTACAAAGATTGTAGTGGTAACCAGATCAGGAGTTAAATAGTTCCTGTTACAGCAACTTTACTGAGCTCTGGAATAACAAAGAGCGCAAATCAAACATTCAAATGAGATTTAAGAATAACAGTAGAAAGCAATAAATATTGGCAACTATTGTTATGTGATATTCTGATAGATGAGTTCTTCTGAAGTTTATGCTGAATACCAGATGCAGCTACAAGTGCATGCTATTTTGGGCAGTAATACAATTGTCAGTGATAGAATGGAGAAGAGTCAGTATTTTCATGCTATCTTAAAGACCTGCATGTTTTCATAGCTAAAAAAGGGTGTAAATCAATCAGAAAGTAAATCAGATGAACAAAAAACAAACAAACAAACAAAAGAAAATCCTTGGAAAATAGGTAACCTGGTGATATTTCTGGCTTAGGCAAAGCCTCTTGAATAATTTTAGACAAAGAACTGTGGATGAATTACACTTGCAATTTACAATGTACTTAGACTACATTGTAATGCTACCAATAAAACTGAAATGTCTACTAGCTGAAAGATAATCAATGAGATATATCTCATAAATCAACAGAAGTTTTACCAGAAAGGCACTTCTGTTTTACAGGATCCAGCAATCATACTTGGATTGACCTCTAAATTAATTCTAATTTTCTCAGTAATACTCTTTCGGATTCCCAGAAGCAATATTCCAAGCCTACAATAAGCATGCTCTCCAATGAAAAAAAACCCTAATCTGGATAGGTACAGAGGTTTCTAGAGCCTGTTCAGAACACTGGTGTAATGCCCTGAGAATTTAAAGTAAACTGAGGCCAACATTTCACTTATCCATCAGTCGAGATCTGGAAAGTAAGTAGGAAGGACTATAAACAAATTATAAATTGTTATGTGGACCAGTACAGCTACTACTATTTCCAAGAAAATTTATGACGTTGGATAAAGGATATCAGAGACAAGAGCAGGCAGAGAAGGGAAAGAATATTGTACTACCCCACATAACTGCTATTTTTCCATGTCTTCTGCTAAGTTTATTTTCATTCACTAACGTAGACAAGTTTGATTATGAAACAGCAACAGTCCAACTTCAAATTCTATTTGTTGCATGCATGGAAGGAAAAAACATTATTCTTTACAAAGCTGCAAATAGTAGTCCCTGTCAGTGTTACGGAAATAACAGGAAGAATGTAATACAGCAAATAGATGCATTTCGGAATGAGGGAACTGCTTATTCCCTGATTTCAATGGATTGGGCTGTATAGGTATTAGCATTATATTTGATACATTCAGGGAAATGTGAAGCTTCTCTTAAGATTGAAATTTCAGGAATCACATGTATCTGAAATTTCAGATTCAAGTCAGTTTCAGGGTTTTTTTCTTAAAAAATAATCTAACAAATAGAGATCCATAGTGCCCTACTTTTAACATAAAGATGTGTTTGCTTCAACTCTTTTGTATGGCATCTTAATTAACCAATATAAATTCACTCAGAATCTTACTAATTCTTTCTGTTTAGAATACAAACTATGTTCTTTATTTTTAAAGTAGCAGGACAACTTCCACCTTGCTCAGTTCTGTCAGTAAAACAACTCTAGTATACCACCAAACAATCAAAAAACCCCACCTAAAATTTCATTAAATGAACTTCAAAGCTTATGCACCTAGAGAAGAAAAGAAAGCACTGGGAAAATATCAGATAAAAATGACGCTCCATGTTTTCGTCTATCTGGAACGGAGCTTGCTTATGCTAAAAAAATGATTTAGGAAAGCAGCAAATCCACTTCAGGTACACTGGGACTGAAAGAAGGAAAAATCCATCACATTTGATATTTCAGAAATTTCTTTATTATTTGATCAGAGCCAACACAAAATCAATTATATAACTCATTTCTGTAGTGAGCAATTCAGAGAAAATATACATAATTTATATTTGTACATTTGTCTTAGCAATCGTTGCACGGTCTTCTTAATTTGGAGCTGAAGAAAACCTCTAGTTTTATGAAAAATTAATTACGAACAACTCAAGAGCTCTCATCTGGAACTGTCACAGGTGTACATCCAAAATAAAAAGTGATAATTTAGATATCTGGAAAAGGCATAATTTGAAATCTTGGTTCAACCATACTTTATCCTAACCATAGTCAATGTTATTTGGATCAAAACTGCAGAGGAGTACCTTATTATTCACTGCTCATGATAAGTCTTTAATGCTGACGCTACATGTATATACTTGTCATAAATCTGATTTTATAGTGATCTCTAACACAGAGTTGCAACCAGTGAAAGTTCGAATGATATCTCATTGTTCTTGAAAAACAATACTAGTGTATCAGCATTGCGAGGTACTTAGAAAGGCTGTCTCCTGGCTGCAGACGCAGAAACAATTCAAATACCTACCCCGTGAGGCTTAAAAGATGGGGACACCACCACAGAGTGTCCCATGTGGATGGCAGCTTCTGGCAGTGAACAAATGTCATTTCTGACAGTGAGACAATCCCTGTAAAGAGCTGTAAGGTTGCTTTGCCAAAATTTGGCCTTGAACTAAAACATAATATTGATATTGGTCAAAAAAACTTTGACATGTAGGGAATATATAGGAAATACATAGGGAATAGAAATGTCCATTTGTCTCCTATTACCGATTATCACATAATTAACCCTTCAGCCTTCTGCCGAAGCTGCCATTATCTCAGTTCTGCTCAATACTAATATTTGCTTCACCACTCTCTTAAACAGACCTGTGAAATTATCCTAAATTTAAAAACAGAAGAGTAGCATAAGGTACGTAGGGTAAAATCCCCATCATAAAATGGATTTTTTAATTACAAAACTTTAGCAGATAGAGCAATCAAGTAAACTGCTATTGTAGCAGAATAAGAAGTTGGGGTGGTACTTGCCAGCAAGGAGGTGATCATCCACAGTTGGGAGCGGGCCAGGGTTGGTATCTGGATCAGCCACTAGCAAAATCATTTGTAAAGCTTCAGTCTCAGACTGACAGAAGCCAAACAAGCAAACAAACAACAAAGACCAGTCATTGAAAAGAAGAAGAGAATACAACAGCAGAAAAACAAGATCATAAAGTGACAAAACTGTCAGAAAGACTCAAGCCAGTATCCCACAACTTTCAAAAGTCACTCTTGTGAGTCTAGATTTACTGATTTACTGCTTATACTGAAGCAGATTATTAACAAGAAGAAAACAATACACCCGTGTCTTGCCCTAGTTGCCGCCAGTGCCCTTTTACAAAGGATGTGTAATGGAATGGAATGATCTACTACGAAGAAGGAAAAAGCTCAAGCGAAAGAATGATTGAAGAGTTAATCCATTCATCCTATTTATAGCAAATAATTTCCTCAGTGTCTGATAATACAGCCTATGAGTCGGCTAAAAAAAGAGAGAAACAAAGAAGCAGCAAAGCCTGTTCTCTCCCCTCTCCCAGCATATCACAGGAATAAGCATCAAACTGCTCTTTTCCCGAGGGAGATGATGCCCCTGCTCTTGTAAGCCTGTTCGAGAGTCAGGAACTTGGCAGGGCCAGAAAGCACACTGCAGCCATCCCCCGGGCCTCTGCTGATTTGCAGCTTCACTCAGCACCACACCGTGGGAGAAATGCAATATTGCATCTTTCCACTGGCAAACTAAAGCATGCAATTATTAGTTGGTATTTCTTTCACTCGTTTACGTCTCTTTGCTTCTTTTTTCCCTGCGAGTGGCCTCTCCCACTGCTTTTTAAACAAAAAAGACTATATTTATTCAAAATATATTGATTCAAAACACCTCCCTTACCAATCTCTGCCTTCCAACCACAGCATCTGTTATCTGCACCACATGGTTTGCAAGACCCACCATCCCCAGAAACATACCCAAACATATGGGGGGGCACCTTGATTATCTTTTTCCCCTCCATTGGCACAACCTGGTGTGACATGCACTCCCACGTGTGATGCTGTGCGGACCGGGAGGCTGCTAAGCACTCCTGTACCCCTTCCTATCGCCTCTCTATGCCAGTCCGATCAGGACACGCTGTAAAACTGTGTAAGAAGTCGTACTGATGTCAGTAGCATTTGGTGTGGGTATAAAAGATTAAATCTTTTATACTGAGATGTAACAGGTTACCACACCCAGAATCTGATTTATTTATTTTGGAGAGTAGAAAGTCAACTCCCCCCCCAGTTCCGTCGTGAACTCTCCTACTCATATGCTGAGAAAATTTTAAACTCTCCCTGTCTATGACACACTGAAATGACACCAAAAAGATCATTTCAGTAGAAACGAAGAGTGCTATTTCTATTAAATGAAAAATTCAATAATTTGTCCGCTACCCTTCACCTCTGCTTTAGTTAGCCTCCAGAAACGAAGATAAAGGAGAGTAATTTCTATCTCACAGTGAGCTCCTTAAGCAAAAAAGGATTCAGTCACAGAGATATCTATGCTGGATTCTATTGTTGTTTTACTCTTTACTAGATCAAAGGTTCACATAAAACAGAATCACTCTGCAAGTAATTAGATTTCCCAATCTTTACTTGTATGGAAATATTCCTTCCTAGTTTCCAGAAAAATCTATCGTTCATCTCCATACATGTCTCCTCCCATAACAACTCATCTAAGAAGAGAGAGTCCTGGATGCTTGGAGGAGAAGATGTGACTGGGAAATTTGAGACAGACACCGAGACTGAGAAATTTGAGACAGCTGAAATATTTAATGCAATAGAGTAGAAGATAGCTTAAGGCTGCTAATCAAAACCTGGCTGTTAATAATTACTATATCTAATACTTCATAACTGTGTAGTCTGTATGCTAGCTTCGAAAACCTTTTTTTTTTTTTTTTTTAAAGCAATACCTTAAAATGGGTTAGATAACAAGCAGTAAAGAGCCACAAAGCTCACATACATGCTGAGGTTAAATAGATGTGCATCTTTGTATTAAACCATAGACATCCTAATAAAACATTCTAAAGAGCAATTAAAGACTAAAATGTTTCTAAGTGATGCTGTGCTGCAATGAGGCCAGTGCCCAGCCAAATCTTACTCAGTCTACAAATAATGGGAGATCCTGGCAGAATGCTCAATACCAATGCACCTTGATTTTGCAGTACGTTCACTGGAGAGGTTCAAAACATGCTGACCTTCAGAACATGCTTTCAAGCTCATCTCTTTGCTCTGGAGTTTAGAGCGATCGAGGCATCTGGGTAAATTGGAGGGGAGAAGAAGGTCTCTATAACAGCTGAAATAACCCTCTCAGTTCTGACTGGTATTCTTTTGCTCCAGGGTGGACTTTTTGCTACTGTCTAAACAGATATTAACTAACAGATAGTCTTTTTATACGGAGAAGTGGTATTCTGTATTCATACATAACTGAAATGGACAGATTCCATTTGCAAATGAAATATCACTAGCTCAAATATATACCACTCTCAAAAATGCAGTCATTGCAACAACAAAAAGAACTAAACCATTAAAAAACTAAAGAGAAAATATTAATCTAAACATTTATTAGAGCTATACTAATGTAGCAATTGTCAGACAAGACCGTAGATGTTAAACAGTCCCAGTGTTCTTCAGGCAAATTATACCTATTTCCTGCACAATTCCAGAAAATATCCCTTGCATCTCAATCACTTGGCATTGCCTCAGGTCTTGAACACGCGTAATCCCTCACATCAGCGAAAAGCAGAAGTTGAAGCCGGAGCCCCTGCCCCGCTCCCTGCCCTGCCCGCAGGTGTGCCGGCGTGGCCCCGCGGGGCCGGGGAGCGGGTCCCGGGCCGGGCCGGGCCGGGCCGAGCGGCGGGGGCACCGCGAGCACCCGCAGCCCAGCGCCAGCTGGTGGCAGCACCTCCCCGGCCACCGGGGACGCGGGTTCAGCACAGCAAACCTTACTCCCACTTCTTCAATCGTTGTCGTAATTAACACATATCAAGGTTCATTCTAAGCCTCCCTCCTTCCCTTTGATTATATCTTCTTTTTTTTGAAGTTCCAAGAGGAAATGCAGAACATGCATGCGTGCACGGGGGGATTAACTGAAAGCTTTAACAATTCTTTTTGACTAAGAAAACTAACCTTTAAACGATCAGGCACCACTACCAAAGTCACATTTTCAATTACAAGGCAACATCTTCTGAGGAAAAGGACACAGCTCTGCAAAATGTCTTCTAATTGCACGACAGCTATCATGTCGCTATTTACTCTGCAAACACAATACAGAAGTCAGGACTTCTCCGCAAGAAATGGAGCTAGATCTGCTGACAGGGCAGGCTCCAGGGACGCTGGAGCAATATACAGATTTCTCAGGACATTCAGCAGATTCAGCAGCCATTATTTTAAAATTTAAAGGTATTAGTTAAATACATAGTGTATCTCATTTCAGTATAGATACATAAAAAGCACAAAATTAAGCATTTTGTTGTTCAAATTCCAGGAAGCACCTACATACATATATACACACTTTTAATTTAGAATAATTTTGAAACAGACAGGAGATACATGTCATTTGTGCACATTTCTACGAATTTATAATCCTTTAATCACTATCAAGCTAAACCACCTTAAGAGGAACTTTTCTTTTGTGCTGCAAACCTGTCCTGCCCTTTCTATAAAATATCTGAATTGCTCAATCTAAAACTGTTTTATTTTCAATGTGCGATCAAAGCTATTTTCTTATATATGCACTACAAATTCATTGCAGCAGACTAAAAATTGAGCAGTTATATCAAAAACTGGACTTCTAAGTTCCTTATTTGTATGTATGCTGAAGTCTCAGCAAGATCCCTACTGACAAGTTCAGCAAAACCAAAAAAAGCCCACAGGCCAAGCTCCCTCACTCACACATTGGCACATTTATCCCCCTCTGCCTTAGCTATCGAGCCTCAAACACTGTTTTGACTCATTCCTCTAATTCTTAGCCAAGCTTTCCCGGTCAAAAGAGGCTACAGGTGCTCCAGAAAGTAGATCTTGATCAAAGCCCTCAAAACAGAAATGAGGCTCACCCACAAGTATAAAACCCACAGTCCTTAACAGGCTTACCCTGGCCACAGGACTAACAAATGGGCATGACAATTAGATGGAGGGTTTTGACTTTAAACACAGAGAGGTTCCTAAATTCCAGTAGTGAAACACAGTGGGACTGTTGGGAAGAACACAAAGCCTTGACTAGATACAGCAGGGCTAGCCTACCAGGCAGGAATCTGAGAGCGGACCTAGTAGAATGCAGTGAGACACAACACGAATGAGGAGGATAGAAAAGCTGAGCCCAGCACGCTTCTGGACCTTACAGCACTCATCATTTGGAGGAACAGCCTGAGAAGAAAAAAAGGGCTACACTTTGGACACTTTGGAGACAAATGAAGAATAACTCACCCCTCCACCTAACTGCTGAGTATGTCCTGAAGTAGGTAGGTTCAGTACCCCAGGATGCCACGCTGGGATTGCACACTTTCATCCCAGGAATCCTAACATCAGAGGCCACAGAGAGGCTGGAGACTTGTGGCACAAGAAAAGCTACTGCTTGTGACTGTGGGCTCTTCTGTGGAGACCTGTATCCCCCACCTATTTCTCAGCTACCAGTTCTGTAGGGATGTTAAATTAGCTTATGCCTCTAAACCTGTCTGCAGGCTTCCCCTTGCCTCCTCCATCTCTACTGTACCAAACCATTGAGATGATGACATCCTTCTGTCCCACTGCTTGGTGCTCACTGATGACTGGCTTAGCCTCCAACACCATGAACAGTCTGAACAGAAGCTCAGTTGCTAAAAAGAGCAGATTTGTTCTCTTTAGAAGGGTTAGTTTCCCACAGGATTGCCATGGTCCTCTTCAGCTGAGTGAGGATGACTCATCATAAACATATTAATCAAATGATTACTGCTTGTAGAGGTGGTCAACCCCTCTCTACTTCCTGCAGTAAAGTTGTCTCCCTCAGCCCTGGTGGCAATGCTAGCTGGCTGGCAGAAGTTCCTGGGTAGAAGAAGCCATTCCAACATAGCACCAGCTATGAATGAAAAACCTTCAGTGGTCCTACTTTTCCATGAGCCCTGGGTAAGCTCAGGCTCAGGCTCTGAGCCGGCAAGGGCTGATTGCATGGGAATGCTCAGAGGTAGCAGTTCCAAGACACTGGAATCTTTCCACTTGTGCATTGGGCTCTCTTCTCTCCCCCAGCGGGAGGATGTATTCAATCCACTGACCTGGACTCTGGCCTGATCCTTATGACTCTAAGAAGCCACAACAAGCTGGGAAATGCAGACCACCACGGGCAGTGGCTACAGAAGAGCTGCCAGACGCTAGAGTGAGACTTTTGTTTTCTCAGTGATAAGAAAGGAAAAAAATAACTGTCACAGAAAAGTGAACAGAAGAAGTATTTTGTTTGAGAGCGAGAGCAAAACTGTAATGAAGCGCCAAAGGATTTCCAGTGTTTGTGACCAGCAGAGAGAACTGTGAGTTCTTTCTCCTCCATGCCAATTCATTGAAAAGTCACCTTTGAGCCTGGCATCGCTGGACTGCCAACAGACTCTTGCAACCAGGTTCTGCTGGTGGAGGACTCACCCGCAGCTTCCAGAGCACCTATGCATGTGGCAGAGGGCATGGAGGGAGAGAGACCCAGGTCGTACAGAACATACATTTCAGTGGAGGAAAAACATCTCTAACAGAGGAGGCCAGAACCAGGATACATAATTACAACAATCATTGACACAGCTTTTAATTTTGAGAAGAAATAAAGAGCTTAAAATTTCATCAGCCTCACTAGAGCAATCCAAAGAGAACTGATCTGATTTTTGAAGATGGACCTTTCTGTTGTATGCAGTGGAAAGGGTATACACATTGTTATAATTATCATTAAAATAACTTGGAATGTGTGAATATTTCACTGCTAATTGCTATGAAAAATATAATTACTTCCATGCTGTAAAAGCTTAATCTGGCACTGATTTAATTATTTGTTTTCATTGTTTTTCAACCACATACATAACAAGGAGCTGTCCTCTGTGATTATACCAATTTCACCAAATCTTTTGTAGACTACTTCTCCAAATCACAAACTTGTTTAACATCCACTGTTAATCATTTGCTCATTACCCATCATATTCATTTCATAGTAAGGAAACTGCCAAATGTTCCACATACCACACGTTAACAGTTCTGACTTGTGAACAGAGTATCGGTAGTGGGGAAAAAACCCTGAGACTCATTCGCCTATTACACCTTGAAAATAAATTGTTCCGTCTTCTCCATACTTGTTGCTATAGTTATAATCTACTGGTAACTCTACAGATTCTCTGTTAACTAAGATATACCATAAATAAACCCTAAACTGAAAATCAATTTGACTATTTACATTAGAAAAGTAATCCACTTTATTTGATCCTTTAGCTGCAGCACACCAAGTCTGCACAGGGCCCTACAGGTCTACAAATATCTAATTAAACAGATAGTAAACTAATTAAACACTAACAACTGAAAGAGGAGGGGGAAAAGAACCAGAAATTCATAACTGATAGCAATGAGTTCTTCTTAAATGTAGGCACAATGAAAAGAATTTGGCTGGAAGTTGATCACATCTTTTACCGTCAAGTTTTTGACACACAAAGAAATGAAAATGCATGTGCAATGGAATGGACACTACTGGTCCAAATATTCTGCTCTTGAGTAAACCAGAGATGTTGGTCACCATTTTTTACTATTCTTCCACAAATGCCTGAGAGATGTGACAATCTATGCAAAATATATCACTGAAGTTCAAATTCATTTTAATCAAAAGGAGTAAAAATTACTCCAGTTTGGGTGAACTGCAGCCTTGTTCGTGAACAAAGCAAACTATTGGTAAAAAGCATTTTTGAATACTAATTTCTAATTCTTACAGTTCTGGCTTCTAAGGATAAAAACATGACTACAAAATTGTTAATCCACAAATCTCTGTACATGCTGCTACTGGCAGATGCATTATCTTCTCAAGAAGGAATTATCGACAACGTGGGGAAAAAGGACACAGCTGTATAATTATATGATATTTAAGGATACATAGAAAATCTTCACCTTGGCCTTTCCTATCTCACTCACCACAAATCTGATGATGGCTAGCCCTATCACAATTTGTGACTAGATTTTGAAACCTCCATGAGACTGGGCCACTGCTCATTTCACATTTCATCCAGTGGTTTTGAGCCAGATTTTCTAGTATTTGCACATGATAAGAGAGAGATGGGAGTATATGGAGGAAGTGCATGAGCAAAGGGAAACAATTGGTAAGCCTCCTTTTTATCACGGGGTAATTTCAAGGACTGAGTACCAAGCAAAGATTTCATGGGCTTCTTTGCCAAGTCTGATGGCAGCTTGTTATAGCTACTGGGAAATCTTCATTCAAAGAAAAAAATTTTAACTGGTTAACAATAAGTAAGCATTTTAATTTTAAAATATGTAGGTTTTAAGAGGAAGAGGGCGTGTTCATAAGGTCTAACATACCTTAAATTTCTATTGCTTTCTATTTGTTGTATGTAGGACTTTGCTTGAAGTTCTTCATTGGGATTGAACAAAGAATCTCAAGCAAATCTCTGTCACAAACAATAAATATTCTTATCCGCACAGTTAGCATTTCTGTCTTCGCTTCATAAAAGGCTTTTCTTCTCAGGAGTCTCTGAAAAATTTCATGGATGCCAATCCCTTTCTTCAGGGCACAGACACTAAACAAAGGAGAGCTCAGACTTTTTACTTTGACTTCCACCCAAACAAATGTCTGTAAATGACAGTGGTATGATAATATAGGATCAAAAAACAGAAAGCTTGTCATCCTTTCCTGTACCATATGAGAGCATCACAGAAGTCTCTGCATCATAAACTTGCAAATTTATTTTGATTTTTTGCTAGTAATGATTTAAATGGAATATTTAAATATAATTTAATGTATTTAACAATTTTTCTTGTTAAATACTACACCATGAATTCTTGAAAGAATATCTGCTAAACTATGATAAATAGAGATTAACTATGACAATATGAGAGGATGTGAAACCTTCCAAAAAGATTTGGCAGTCCAAAAAAGTTTCTGTCAGTTTTGAGGGATCTTCACAATGCTTGGCAGAATACAGGCTCGTAAAACCCATCTGACCTCTTCCTTATGACAAGCATTACAAAAGATGAATGTGTTTTAGGATCAATCCTGTTTCCAGTATTTTGTGCAGTAGTAGCAGATGAAGCAATGCGTGGCCTTAAAGCAAGCCTCATGATTCCCTTTTGCACTGTAGGAAAATATTTAACCTTTCCATACTATTGGATATAAATGACTGCATAATGGTGGATCATTTCTAGCAAGCTCTTTAGTTGCTAATACCTAAAGCTTCAGATCTGCAGACAGCTTTGGACTAACAGTTTGCGGAAAACTGAATCTGTCTATCGAATAGCTTCTTCCACATCTATCAGCAGAACTGAACTCCTCATCACCCACGAGTTTATTTTTCTCCTAAGCATTCTGCCACAGTGATGGACGTTCTCCATCACATCCAGAAAGTGACCCAAACCTTTGGCAGGCTTATGAACTGAGCATGGAATCAGTGCTGGAAACTGCTAAACAGGGATGAGGTTTGGACACTGCACAGGAAGGCACATCCATCACTGGAAATGTTCTACTAGAGACACATTTATATCCCTCTGTATGGTTCCTGAGAGCAGACCTCTTCCCGAGGTTTGGCTGCCTGGGCTTGGGGCCAGCTTAGAGATAACGCCATTGAGGGAGGTCCCCCTCCCGATGGCAACCTGGGACGGAGCCCTCCAGATTGCGTCATGGGGAGGTCTTGGCCAGGGCTGACTCCCCTTTCCCACAGAAGCTGCTTTTAAGCTGAGCCACTACCACTCGTCTCCCACATGAGCTATGGATCCCGCTGCCCTGCAGCCATCACTGCACCTGGCCATCAGCCCTCTTGATCACGCCCAGACCCTGACCTGCAGGCTGACTTTCTGGCCTGGCCTCAGCTTGCCTTGTCACGATGGACTTGCCTGGTGATTGCCGGGCTGTGCCTTACCCTGGGTGCCCTGACCAGACCTGCCCTGCTCGCCTTGCCTGGGCACCACAGTCCTGCTCCCTGGCTAGTAAGGCACTTCCCTCTGCTCACCTCCTAACCATCCTTGGCTTCTGGCTCACCTTCCGTTGCGCAGCAGCTGTCCCTCGCTGCTCTCTGACACCTTTGTTAACTGAGACCATATGACAAACTAATTGCAAAATTATGCGGGATGCCAACTTCCTCTAAAGACCTAAGCCCAGCTACGTGGCCTGGGTTTATAGTTGGGTGGACGATATGTAAAATGTCCAAGTTGCTCTTATACAGCAAAACAAAATATGAAAATAGGATGTGTGGTTTCTTGAGTGAAGTGAAACCCAATGGGCAACTTTCCTGAGATTTGAACTGCAAACAAATGTTGGTGAAATAAGATATTTGTAGAAAACCAGTGATTTAGCATTTTGTAATTTGGAACACATTTCCAACTCCACAGATGAATGCACTTCTGAGGCTGTAACACTGTGCTGAAGAAAAATTACAATAGCAGTCCACTGTGAATCCAAAATGCTTTATCCAAGCAACCTTCAAACCCTTTCCATACCTAGAAAGCCCACTTTGGCCAGCTATTTCAGGGTTGGGTTTGGTTTTGTTTTTTTCTTTGCAGGCTGCAACTTTCTCAACTCTTTGGCATATTGCAGGTCAGCCCCACTGCCCTTCCCCATGCTTACACACACCAGCCTTGTCGCTCCCATCTGAGAAATACGTCCATCCTGAGTCATGGGACAGGGGAAGAACCTCAGCAACAGAGCACAGTCAGAAGAGTGCTATTGAGGTCATCATCATTTTCAGTCACCATCTCATTCTGTGGAAAAGAAAGTATCTACAGCTGCATTTTGAGAAAGAATGGAAGCTCCCAGAGATTTGCTTGTTCTGACTGAGTCAGTACCAGAAGGAGACCCTACAAGATGCCATTCTTTTCTGTCTCAGAGACTCAGTGTGCTTGGGCAGGAGCAACGCATCCAGTTTCTTTGATAAATGTTTCTGGGGTTATAAAGGACCAAACAAGTTCAGAGGAACAGGCAAACAATAAGACATTTAATTCTTACCAAGTAACTGTCAGAACCAGGTGTCCAGCCTGAGAATACCCAGAAGGTGCAGTTCTTTCACAGAGTTACACTGCCTGTCTTGGGAAGCAGTTAGTTAAATTGCTTATGTGGAAATGACATTGTCCAATGAACTGAGGAGGTTCGCTGGCACAGGGCAAAGCTTTTGCAGAATGCAGGTGTACCTGGTCATGTTGCTATGGGAAACTACATCTTTTCTTTGATCAGGCCATTTTTGTAATAATTCAATTTATTTTCTGAGCTATTTTCTTAAAGTTTAATAGGACCTAAAACCGCAGGTCAAGTGAAACCATGCCCCTGATTTCCTACATAAAGCTTTTCAATTGCACCTTGGTGCGATTTTCCGAATTTTAATTATTATTAAAGAAGACCATGAAAAGTGTTCAGGGAAATTATTTTCTTTTCTGCATGTGGCAAGGAGAAAAGAACTGAAGGGATAACAAATGGTGCTATTACTGTGTAAGTTGTCCGTATAGCTTGAGTTTAGATCTTTATCTTCCCCCCCCCCCCGCCTTTATTCTCTGATTCCATTAGCTAGTCAACTTTTGCACTTGTTGGTGTGTGGAAAAGATTATATGCATAAACCAATTAGAGGATTGGAAGTGCTTTCCTCTTATAAGCTAGAAAACTAGTTTACTCATGGTGAATGAGCTAATTGAGTACTAGCAAGGTGGCAAGCTTTTTATATACCACCAGAGACAACTAGAATAGTCAGGCAGAGAATCTAATCTATTACATAAGCATTACACAAGGACATTAACTGGCTCTTTCCTGCAGCAATGCCAAATTTAATTCAGATATGCTCTGGGTTTCATTATATCACATCCTGTGTTAGCAGTTAATATGCAAGACATAAGTGACACAGGTTATGTGTTAAGTGCTTATGCCACAGAAAGCATATTTTCAAAGAAGCTGTCAAGGTACTAAAAGCTAACATTGTAGTTCAACTACACTTTGCCTGAGGTCAAGAAAAAGACTATGAATACTGGACTTCCTCCATTAAATCTTTATCAGTGTAAGTATTTACTCAAATATTTCAAAAGCTAAATACTGTTCTAGAAATTGATGAACCTCCAAAGATCGAGAGATCTAGTTTAGATTGGAGCTTATTGTCAGAGATCAGCTGATGTATCAAGCCCACACTTAGCTCCTGCCTGAACTGAATCTTCCTGTAATACGTCACTAATATATTAACAAGTAGCTCTTCTACGAATGTTCGCCCCTTAACCTCTGCTAAATCCTGCTTATCCCTGGAGCATGTCCCTGATGACGAGGTTGAGTAGCTGGACAAATTATGCATCTGTTTTTCCATTTAAATGGAAAGGTTTTCAAAGAAATAATCAAACACTAAGGCAAACTGCACTTGCTGGGCATGTTTTTCTGAAACGTATGGGATAAAATCATAAGTCTATCAATGTCAAAGGCAGGGCTCCCTTGACAAATAACAATAGCAATGGTCATGGCAGATTCAAAGGCATATTAAAAGGAGAGAGGAGAGGAGAGGAGAGGAGAGGAGAGGAGAGGAGAGGAGAGGAGAGGAGAGGAGAGGAGAGGAGAGGAGAGGAGAGGAGAGGAGAGGAGAGGAGAGGAGAGGAGAGGAGAGGAGAGGAAGCAGCCTCCAAACATGGGTGTGATATCAACGAAATAGACACATTTCCCACCATCTGCATGCTGGCTTTACAAGGTCCTAGTTCCTTCGGAGTTCTACTAAGTTGTGTACTCCTGCTTGAAGAGAGACAAAAAGTCCAGGATGGGAGCAGGAATGGTAATTGGGCTCTATGTTTGCCTTTCGTCCTTTCTGTCACATGTGTTTTTAATCCAAGTTGTTTACCAATCAGGCTTCCAAAGAAAAAATAAATACAGTAATTATGAAGAGGGCACTGTCCAGGGTGAACATTAGAGATCATTAATGAGGGAAAAATGCTCTTGCATTCATTCTAACTCCAGTAAATTGAGTCTCTAATCTTCATTTGGTGTTAGAAATCAGATCTGAGAAGTATCTAAGATCCACAAGACTTTTCTTTCAAAAGCAAATGGGAGAAAAAACAGGCAAGCCAGAGCTCCAACTTAGCTACAATAGCCCTAGAACTTAAACAGTGATAGAAGCACAACAAGCCTAAAAACACAAAAAGCTCAAAGAAAAAGCACTGTAGTGAGTCAAGGATGCAACAAGCAGTGAGCGTAGGCATGTGGTTAAAGCCAGACTCAGCAGTAAGCATCAGTCCAATTCCTTAAAGAGTGACATCACGTTGGCCAAAGGCAGTGACAACAGAAATGGCTTCATGTTAGCTAACCTCTCTCTTCAGTGATGATCACGCTGGATAAGCAGATCCTAGGGATTACATCTGGTTTAGATCAACAACAAGAGACAAAGGAATACCCTGGTGTATCTAATGGGGTGTGCATGAGAGGACATAATCTATTCCAGAAGGCTTACAGCTGCTTACATAAAACTATTCAATAAAAAGTAAGTTTCATGCCATACCACAGTGTGATTTTTGAGAAGGCACAATCTCACTCACAGAGCAAAATAAAGGTGAATCAGCAAATAATTTCAGAACAGCCCTGTACTCTCTAATCCTGCACTGTGACTATAGGAAGATGAAAAAAGTATTAACAGAAACAAGACAGCATATGGGGCCGAGAGATATAAAATTATTAGACAAATTCCCAAATGATCTAATATATTAGAGATAGTATAGGAACTTGGTTCTCCAAAGTCACTATATAAAGAAACATGATTTTCTGAGGATGCCCAGACACAAGAGGAAAAATATTGCAGAATGTCTAGAAACAGTGTCTCCCTAAACCAGTACAAACACAAAGAGATCTAGAAAGGAGACTGTAACATGTAATGAAGAGAAGAAATAAAAGAACAAAATAATCCCAAAAGTATTACAAACAGTGACAGCTAATGGTTTTGTCCAGGAAAATGACACGCTGTACCAGAAATGCCTTTAAAACAAAAGGTAACACCACAGTCTACTTATGTAAGCATCCCACAGAAGCTGCTTTTCAGGAACAAGTCTCAAAATGTACATTAATTTTTCCTTCAGCCATGAGGGGTGATCAGCAAGAACTAACTATGTCTCTTGGGAAAATATGAACCAGATGCCAAAATAAAATTGATTGTAGAACTGTGAGATCAGAATCTTTCCACAGGAAAATAAAAGCACCAATGCTTCCGAGCCAAAGCAGATAATGAAACTGCTGACTGTATCCATTAAGTTTGAAATCACAAATCTGGATGTTCTACAGTTAGAAGAGAATGTTTTGTCCCAAGAGATCCATATATACTGTGCTCTACCTGGATGATGAACAATCAAACTAAGTGCTAAGCACTAATACAAGGAGAGAATCAGCGGAGATAATTCTTAAACCAGGAGATTTCCAAAATTACTCTTAGGTCTGCGGACAACAGACAAAGAATTAAAGCAACACCTTTTGTCCTGTCATCACAAAACAGTGATTCTTTCTTTTCTTTCTTCTACTGCTAGAATGAAAACAGAAACTAGCCACATGAAACAAACATACTAAGTTTCTTAAGAGGTAAATTAAATCAGGGATATGCAAACATGGTAGTAGTCACAACAGCAAATTGTAAGATTCAGGACGGTATTGAATCAAAGATAGCTAGGCTTTCAGAGACATCATGCAATGCCTGCGCATTATGCCAGTTCTGAACTTATAAAAACAAAAATAAATCCTCCAGTGCAATTTCAGCTGATTTCTCACACCACAAACTTTGTATATTTTCTAGCTGGAGAATGACTAGTAGCATATGCCTTAACAACACTCTTCAAAACAGCAGCACTGAGCACAAATAGAAAAAGCAGTTAAACCAGACTTGCACATGTTTCAGGCGTTTTCTGGGATGCACTGAATTTCATACAGGGATTGACCTTAAACTACCAGTCACTCTTCCATATTCAAAATCCTAGATGACTCATAACACGAGATAAACCATTTTCATAACAGATGAGCTTTCAGCTCTCAGTTGTTTATTTGTCTCAAAAGAACCTCATCATGGCTGATAAACTCCCTACTTCAGTGACTGCAGTCACTTTGCAAGAGGTGGAATAGAAAAGAGTTGTTGATGGAAGATGTGATAAATACATTACTCGTATTATTTTCATACTACAGGAAAAAGCTTACCAAAAAAAATTTAAAAGCAAGACCAGATGGAATACTGAGCTAAGTCATAAACTACTGCAAAAAAAGCAGGACAAAGACAATGATCAGAATAGGATAAAGAAATTTCAGAACCAGTTCTGAAAATACATGGACCAGTTCCCTGACCAAATTCTAAACTGTAAGGAGGGACCTAAATACTAAAAAAAAAGTAAGAAAGAAGTAAGAATTTATTTTCTATCTATCTGGCTAGCACAGCTAATTTTCATAATAATTGATATTTTTAATTGTTGCAGTAATCAGGATGTTCAACACTGTTGATCATGAGGTGCTAATAATGAAACTTTTTTTTTCTAGCCTTCGACAGCAAGAGCAAAAAGCTTTTGACAGTCGTCTTCAATTTTTCTCTTAGACCTTTGATTTTACATATGCCATATCCAACTATACAACTTCTCTGACAATATTTAGTAGATAAAAACAATAAACCAAAACAGGATTATTTATAAAGCCTCATACTTTCATTTTGCCCGGTTGCCACTCCACCTAGATTCTTGTTTGATTTCCCCACATCTAAATAGAAGGAATGCTGACATTTGAGGGAAAGACTGGAGAAAAAACCAACAGTGTCTGAGTAGCAGGAATGACTTTGTCCTCCTTGGTTAGTAAGCAAATGAAAATTAGCTATCAGAATATGCATTGCTTTGAGGCATCTTCAGACAGATTTCAAATTTCTCCCTCTGTCATGATTAGCTTGATAGGCAACATCTCACCTGCCCACACAAAACCACCAGTATGTCCTCCAGATCCACTCCTGGTAAGGCGATATCCAACTGAAGGGAATTGGCCTCACGCATTCCTGTTGGTCTATCCACGATCTTGAAAAGACAAAATAGAAAGAAATAATTTTGAATTACAAAGTTTTATGCAATCTACCCAAACCTTTAAGGCCACTGGTTTTGTGTCACTCTTCAGTTTTGTGTCACTCTTCAGGGTTTCATTATGCTTTCATCCAAAAAAAAAAAAAAAAAAAAAAAGCATTAACTGGGAATGTTTGACATCATTTTTTTTTTAAATTAGGTCAATGTGACGTAGCATTGTTCTAATAGGACAAGACTCTATGAAAACAGGAAAAACAGACAGTCTTGCGCTCATTGCAAACACAATGCTTTGTACACACACCCCAGACAAACTCTCCCCTCAGTCCCTCCAAGCCTCACTGCCTGCAATGCTCTACAGGATTTCTACTCCCTCCTCTTCTGTGCCTCCTCCCATTCACTGGCTGCAAGATAAACTTCAATTTAATCTCCATGAGATAATTCAGAGACATTTTGGAAAATCCAGGATCTAGAGATTTCAGATTGTAGATGTCTCTAAAATAAAATTAATGGAACAGCTTTCCTGTCAAATCTATTATCTGAGCACTGCAACCACAGGCAAACAATATAGCAGCAATTTATAACCATGGGAAGGTGATGGAGAAAATCATCCTGGAAACCATTTCCAAACACATGAAGGGAAAGAAAGTGATTGGGAGCAGTCAGCATGGGTTTGCAAAGGGGAAATCATGCTTTACCAGTCTGATAACCTTCTACAACAAGGTGACTAGCCTGTTGGATGACAGGAGGGCAGCTGATGCTTTTTACCTCAACTTTAGTAAGGATGACCCTCATAGACAAGTGGACAAATTAAAGGCCAGATAATTACACAGTGAGATAGATTGAAAATTGACTGAGTGGCCAGGCTTGGAGGGTGGTGATCAGCAGCACAAAGTCCAGCTGGAGGCAAGTCACAAGTGCTGTAACCCAGGGATCATTACTGGGGCTAATACTGTTTAACAGCTTCATTTATGACCTGGATGACGTGACAGAGTGCACCTCAGCAAGTTCACAGATGATGCAAAACTGGGAGGAGTGGCTGAAACACCTCACAGTTGTGCTACCATTCAGTGGGACCTTGACAAGCTGGAGAATTGGGTCGAGAGGAACCTCATGAAGTTTAATAAGGCGAAATGCAAAGTCCTGAAGAGGGCTTTGGAGAGAAATAAACTCAGGCACTATATAGACCAGGGGCCAACCTGCTAGAAAGCAGCTCTGCAAACAAGGCCCTTTGGGTCCTGGGGACAAGCAGCTGACCATGAACCAGCAATGCACCTTCACAGCAAAGAAGGCCAACACCATCCTGGGTATTATGAAGAGCATTGCCCACAGGTCAAAGGGCGTGATCCTTCCCCTCTACTCAGCACTGGCGAGGCCACACTTTGGAGCACTGTGTGACCAGGTCTGGGCTCCCCAGTACAAGATAGACATGAACTTAATGGAGTGAGTACAGCACAAAGATGATCAAGGGACTGGAGCATCTCTCATATGAGGAGAGGCTGAGAGAGCTGGGGTTCTTCAGCCTGGAGAAGAGAAGGTTCAGGGGGGATCTCATCAATGGGTATAATGGGTCAGGTGGGTGTATAGCGTGGTGGAAGAGCATCGTCCATGCTCATTGTGGGAGGGGGTGGGGTGGTGGACTAGACGACCTTTAAAGGTCTCTTCCAACCCAAACTATTTTATGACTCTATAAATACTTGATGGGAGGAAACAAGGATGAGGGAGCCAGACTTTCCAGTAGTGCCCAGCAACAGGTCAAGAGGCAATGGGCACAAATTAAAACACAGGACAGTCCATCTGAACACAAGATTACACTTTTTTACTGTGAGGGTGGTCAAACACTGGCACAGGTTGCCCAGAGAGGCTGTGGACTCTCCATCTGTGGAGATCTTCAAAATTTGATGGCTATGGTCCTGGGCAACCAGTTCTAGCTGACCCTGCTTGAGCATGGGGATTGGTCTAGATGATCTCAAGAGTTCCGTTCCAACCTAAATGATTCTGTGATTCTCTTGATATCCAATAAGACTAGAAACAGTTTTTTGCAAGTGCAAGGCAATGCAGTCCCTAGTACGAGGGGACTGGTTGCCAGAATAGAGACTTTTCAACCTGTATATTTGACATACAGATGTGAATGAATAAGCGAAGTTGATGAGCCAAGGATATCCTAAAAGCAGACTTTGTTCTTCAGATGTATTCAGATAAACCCCAGGGCTATTGTCCCTGCTTATATGAAAAGGAGATTGGTAAGGACATGCTTTGGAGAGTTCTATTACAGTCCTCATAGTGGATGATTATGTAAGTTGTATACTGTACTACTGCATTTTTAATAGGGAACAGACTGTCACCACCATCTTTTTAGGCAGCAGACTACAATCCCCGGGCAAGAAAAAATCTGCTGTTCCCACCAAGTTTCTGCAGGCATTGTGGAGCAAGATGACTTGAAAACTGCTGGCTAGTGCCTAGAGGAAGATAATTCTTACAGTTTACTTCACAGGTCTGGTAGGAAGACAGTTGAAAGTTGGGAGGAGCCAGAAGCTGCTAATTTGCTGATTGGAGTTATCTTGTCTCCTTTCTTTATGCTTATGCCTTGTCAGCAAGGCAGCAGGGTTTAAAATCATACCCAACTTCTTTTCCAAGCCTTTGAGAACTATGACTTTGATACCGTAGTCTTTTCTGGCAAGACTGAAGAAACAGACAAATGCTTCATAGTTTAACTCCAAAATGTTATCTCTGCGTAATCTAAAGTATGAATTTATAAAAGGTCAGCTGTTATATGTTATGCAACTCTTACTCCATATTTAACAGAATTTAAGGACTTTTGCACCTAGAAAGGAGATATAAACTGAGACTTACCCGTACAGGCAGGCTTTACAGCAGAGCCCATACCCTAGATAAGCCCATACCCTATATTATCACTTATAATTTAAGTAAACAAATAATTTCTGCCAGAATATTGCAATACTTTTCTGATCATTCATCATCTGCTGTTTTATCAACAATGTTGAAAAAATTAGCCAACAACCATCATTGCTTGTGGATGTTTAGGAGGAGGTTAATTTCAACCAGTCAAAAGGGATTTCATAATTAATATATTTAGAGATGTGAAGGAATCCTGACACTTCAAAAATTCTAAAATTATGTGCATGGGAAAGGTAAGAGATTGTATATACAAGTGATGAGGTGCTCTCTTCCTACACAAAAAATGGAGCTGAAAAGCTGAAGATTATATAAGTGGATTAGGAAAGCTGTAGATTCCTCTCCCATCTGCTTTGTTTGCAGATTTTACAGTGCCTTGATGTTACAGCAATAAATCAGGATGACTGTGTTTAGCCTACTTACCTTCTCTTGCAAGGACAAATCTTTGTTAACCATCTCTACACAGGGCAGAACAGAGCAAAGGACCATTGCAGAAAGTATCAACATAAGGGCTGGATGATTTAATACAAACTGTATAGTCTGGCAGGAACTTCCAGTATCCAGAGCTGCATTTTTCACTTTCAGCATGGCAAAGAACATGCTGCCCTGTTCTCGAACACTCATTTAACTTTATTATGGAATGCCAATATCAGAACAAGCTGTCAACCACAGTTTTAAAACCACAGCATTTACAAACTGATGTAACATGAATTCCACCTTGACTTCACATTCATAATATACAAGAAGTCTTCTTATATTTTCTGCTTTTAAGGCAACAAAATAGTTTAGGTCATGACAGTTCTCTACATACACAACACATGCTTGAAGAAACAGTATGGAATTTAACATATGCACTGAGTGCTCTGCAATGCACTACTCATTCTTTGTAACACGTTAGCTACTAAGAAATAGGCTATAATGTCAAAATACATGTAAAATGGTGACAGAGAGAAGGTGACAAGAAACATAGAGTGAGAGACAGATTTTCTTCATAATTACTTTCATTTGAAAAGGTGCAAAGATATCAACAAAGTAGTACTGATTACAGTATCACTAACTCCCCCATGGTTTTTACTCCCAAGTCCATTCACATTTTAACCCCCAACCCAAAGGTGATGGTAGTTAAAAAAAAAACAAATCATGAGGAGGAAATCAACAGCCCCTAAGCCCACATGGCTGGGTGCTAGGGAAGGGGTATAGTGGCACAAGCCAGACAGTGACAGCTCAACAAGTTTTAAAATATTCTATTTGGAAAAATGTGTTATGATTTTGCTTTCTGATGATTTCCTTACCCTTAGCTTTGCTCTTTCAAACTGATTTGTTTAGCTTCATAATAAGAAACTCTGTTCAACATGCAATTTCACAATCATAAAACCTCTGGCCTTGCACACATAGGTAAGATAAGACACTGTCATTGAGTAATCCTTCACCTTATGTAACTGCCACTACCTTTAGTGCTATATATGTAATATGCAAAGGAATGTTTATGAGTTGAATAGAAACAGTTCAGCAGAGCTAGACACCCGTGAAAAGATGAAACATTTAATTAGAAGTAATGTTTTGAAGAAAACAAATTCACCTGCCCATTACTATACCACCAACTAAAAGGCATGCCTACCATGCAGGGAAGCAGTAGGAGCTGGGGGCATTATAGCCCACGCAGGCACTGTAGTTCAACTGTACTCAGATCAAGAAAGTTAAATTATAATGACTGAGGATCTCTCTATACATACTGAAGGTTATTTCTGGCAGGGTCAATTAAACTTCATGAGCATCTTTGCTGCCATGGCTGGAGCACTTCAGATCATGAACTGCTTTATTTCAAGCTAATTTAGGTACTACATACTACACTGCCTTCTGGCATAAGTTATAAAGCAGATAATAATAACAGTCATACACCCTCAGCCTATGCACAGCACTTAGTGGAAATGTCAGAAGTTAGTTACTATAGATACAGAAAGCAAACCATTTCCAGATGTGAAAAGTGCTCCAGTCACAGCCCACAGCAGTAAGGTTGTCACCTACAACAGATACTATAGTGGCATGATTAAAACAGTGAAAATCACACTCAGCATTAGCACAGGCTAATCCAACATAAACATATCCTCACAGCAGAACCACTGCATTCCATTCCTTCAGAGTGTCTGATGGATGTTAGTGTTGCGTGAACACTAATAACTTATCACAACTAAACACATGCCCAACATTCCTTCCTTTTCTTCTCTTGGTGACTGACTCAAACTAAGGCCGTCTACTGGAACCAAATGTTACACGATGACAGAGCACTACCTTGGGTTATTTCTTTGCAAAAGGTGTCTATGTCCTTGGCCACTGTACAACGGAGTGCGAGAACGCTGCCCTGCCAGGACTTCTGTTACGGTTCTGTACAGCCTCGGCTTCTTTTACAAAGTGTTTTTACATCATGTCCACTCTATCACCTGAGGAAAGATTTCACAGACATTATCACAAAATACAAAGCTAATTTTACAGCTCTTTATCACCTCTTGTGGTTTTGTACTTAATTTCCCTACACTGTTCTTCCAATGAGGGAAGCATGCCTTTTAGAAACTAAGCCAAGGAACTTTTCTTTAGAAAGAGTCCAAAGTAATTTACAGTGTATGCAAACTGTGCTGAATCTTTCTTATGCCAGGGCAAGATAGCTATATTTAAAGAATGTGACAACTGCTTAACTTTGCAGGCATCAGTACAGGCCAACCTTGACTGGAAAGCAAAGACGTTCTAGGTTTGTAATATTTAACTCTCTAGGTATGAGCTTAGTCAGCAGACCCAAATTTGAACATTTTACCTTAAAAAAAAATGGCAAAACTTCACTGGTGAGAAGTCATCAGGTACTACATTTAAACCAGCCATGCAAATGAAAGCTATTATTATTCTTTACTAATTGCTAAGTTTCCAAGTGGTCCCAGTATCTCACTGTAAAAGACAGAAATAATGAATTCTCTCAGCTTGAAATATAAAATAAATGGGAGTATATGAGAGTATATTGTAATTTAGAATTCTTTTTTTTCCTAAACTACACAGTAACTCCTGATTTTTCATTCATCTTTCCCTCTGTAGAGTTTTATAAAGCCTCTTCAGAAATAGTTTTGTGGCTGTTTATTCTGCCTGTTGAAGAAATTGTGCACTCATTAACAGATGGGTTTGTTGAGGTAACACTGACAACATGACATTTGACATTAGACAGTAATTGTAAATCTGAATCACACTATGAAAGAAATGGGAGTTGCAGATACAGGAAGTATGGATAGGGTGGACAAATAATTAATAATTAATTATTATAATAAAATTATCCTAAGTGTCCCAGACCATTTAGCTGTCAGTGAAATTCATGGTATTTATTGTTTTACCAGAAGTATCACTATCAATAAAATTAGCAATCATTTTTGATTAACCAGACATAGCATCAATGAACTACTGAAATAATGTGCAAATGGTTCTTAAAATTCATATTAAAAAGTTTTGCCAGATAAAATATATCAGTGCTATACTACTGAAATAATCTGTAAATAGTTCTTAAAATTTATATTAAAAAGTTATGCCAGTGCTATGTGTGCCACAGTGTTCTAAATACCTTCTGTAATAAGCAAGGAAAATTCATAGTTTAATTTAATAATGTAGCATGCCCTGAGGGGAGAAAAAATATTTTCAACAAAGAGAAAACATCTGCAAAGATACTTATTTGTAGAGGCATGTGATAAACAGACTCATGTGCTCATTAAGTTAAAAAAGAATAACATTCTTTTCTGATGACTTAAAAAGCTAACACATATAATTAATCTGACTTTCAAGATTTCTTATTTATGGATTTGTTCTGCTATGGTTTACTTTTGTGTATCAACCTTCTCAGTGCTGTAACACAACTCACTATTCTAGTTTGAAAAGTAGTCACCCACATTTTTAATTTCCAGCACAAGTAAACTAAGCTTCATTAATAGGTAGACTTTCTTCTGTGTACCATTTTTTAATCAAAGGTTGCAAAGGTTATTGTGAAGATAATCTAGGCAGCCAGAGGACTGAAGATCAACAAATTGCTTTTTTTTTTTTTATTATTTTCTTATGTAAGTATGATGACTGAGATCCAGTTCTCCTCCTCTGAAAGCCACTGAGTCAACAACGTGGTAGACATTTTGGAGAAGTTACAACAAACTAAAAATATGAATTCCTATTGCTGCCTTTTATGCCTTACAAAAAGTTTCTGTTTTGAAACATTTTTGACTTGCAAAACCAGAATAACTAATGAAATATGCTTTTTCCTTTGACTTTTTTGGACATCAAACATGCTGTCAGAAGGCAACTAGCTAAGCAATAACTAGCAGGGTCAAACATGTTTGCAGAGATAACATTTAGAATTGTAGGCAGGAAAATAACTAGAAGAATTCAATAAAAATAAGGTAGATAATTCTTAGTCTGAAGAACAGGAAAAAGTTTCTTATGTGTTTGGACTTCTGCTAAGGGACAGTTTCTCAGGGAAACTGATTGCAACTCTCATCCTGGGACACTTTCTCAAGGAAACTGATTGCAAGTCTCATCCTGGGACACTTCAAGCTCAAAAGCTGAACTCCAATTCAATGTAGAGCACAGCCTTGCATGGCAGAGAGAGGGACTGTGGGGCCCGAAAAAAACCCTTCTGTGATTGTACAGCATCCAGTGACCGCATATGAGCTCCCGCTCATCTCCCAGGTTTAACGAAGAATCAGAACCAACTGTTACAGAATCACTAGTTCTTTCAGACACATTCCTCCTTCAGACATATTTTAGTCACACCATAGCCTTGGTGAATGCAGATCGCTCGACAGGAAAGTAAGGTAAGCTTTGTGGGACAAGGATTACCTTCTACAAGAGCACTTGATGTAGTTGGGAAAAAAAGGTTTAGGACACACAATTATTTGTTCAGGTTTGAAAGGATAAATAAGGGTTTAAACAAATCGATCTCAGTTTATCTTATTTTTTAAAATTGGACAATTTGAAAGAAAAACGTGATTCCCCTGTGGCAAGGCAGAGCCAATTAATAGGGCAAAGAGGAATTGTACTGCTACTGGTAATATTAGAGGTTCTTGTGAAAGACAAAGAAAGAAATGATGTGGAAATTGTTCAACATCTTCAAAAAATTAAACACATTTAAAAAATCATCATGGAATTCAAATGTCATGAGACACAAAAAATGATTACTGCTTCCAAGAAAATGTCATGAGAAATAATCTTGGTAATTCCATTCCACATGAAAGAGTGATATATTAACACTGAAGAACTGTACAATAACTGAGCCCTGACACCACTCAGTAAATCTTTTAACAGAGTTTGGCAGATAATATCATGAAATGTTTAAAAAAAGTCTCTCCCAAGACACAAATCACTATATTACAAGTCTCAAATAAGAAAAAATTCTTTGTGTTAGCTTTATTTGTTATAAAGGTGAAATATTCAAAACGTGATAAAATTTCAAGTTGTTCAAACTTTTTGTACATTTTAAATTTACATCTTGTAACTTCTTCTTATTTATTTTTCCCAGAGTTAAATAGTTGATCACATACTCAACTAAAGGACCTGGCATGTAAATCCACGGTGCAACAGGAAGTCACGTAAGTAATTTATTACATAATCTCTGATCTTCTACTCAATCAGTGTTAGAAAGCGATATTTCTACTAATATAGTATTTCAGAAGCACCATTTTTCAGATAAGACTGAGATTCTTGTTCTAACAATTTTTGTAAGTTAAATGAGTTTTTGGGAGAGATGTCTGTTCCAATGTTAAGAAGTGAATCTCAAGTAAAGGTGTATTTTTTGCCTTTCAAATCTTTGCACTGCAATATCAACTAGACATTGTGCTTTACTTCTTGTCCTAACAAGTCATGTTGCTGGCATACAGCAGTGTGTTCCACCCAAAAGTGGGGGCAAAAAACCTTCAATGCTTCATAAATTATTTACTAAACATATCTTGAGATGAAAGGTACTACAGAATGCAAGAAAAACACGCATCTTAAACAAAGGAAAAGTGTAACTTTTGTCAACAGTTTGCAGTATGTACTGTTACAAGCATAACCAAAATCCTAGCTGTGTCTTCAAAGACTGAGGCCATACCAACACAATTCCAGAAAGTCCTTTTGCACTACTGCCAAAAGCCATGTAATGGCGGTATTCTTCATGGTAAAGCTTACTTTTATTGCTCTGTAACGGCAGCATTTTTAAATGCTGCGCTTACCAGTGTTACAAAGGGGGAATGTGCTAAACACCATTCGATATCCTCTGGTTTTGAAAGCATTTAGCACTGAACAGTGCTGTGTAAGACAGCACAAGATACACCAAACAGCACCAAGACCAGGAAGGACACCTGTCAAACATGTCACATTGTTTCCCTTATATATTCATAATGTGAACTCTGATGGTATTTATATTCTGTCGCTGTAAATTATTTCCTCTAATTGATATGAAAAGTTGAGCTTTACGCAGGCAGACATGGGTCCATTACTAACATTATTCCACTGAAACCACATTGTCATACCATAAACATGAGCTGCCAGAAATTATGGATTTTCAGAGGCTTTGGGAAATCTGTGAGTAGGATTTATTATATGGGAAAACAGATTGCACAAAGAAACACCACTCAATGAGCCAAAATTTAAGATCTTAAAAGTTGTTACATCTGGGCTAGTGAATGCTTTTTGAGAATACAGATCTCTAGGCTTTGCTAATATGAAAACCTTCTTTGAGGGATAGTTTAGCTATGATAACTATTTCATTATGGAAGAATATGTTTGTTTTACAAAGATTAGGTATTGATTAAAAAGAGTTCTTACTACAAGTACAGAATACATATTCATATTACTTAGACTGTAAACTGATAATGTTATTTTCCTTAGGTTAGATGTACAGTAAGGCTCCTGTAAAGCAGTAGAGAAAACCTCAGCATCTTAATTCTTCTCTTTATTATCTTCCAATTCTTCACTGAAATACTGTTGCATACCATCCTCCTATTTGCCATCATTCTTTTCTTTGTTACACATTTTCAGCTTGTACATCTCGCTGTAACTGAGTCAATTGGTTGCTAACATGTACTTACTCACTAATTTGGCAGTGATGGATGCAGTTGCATTTTATAAGCTCCTGGAAAGCTGTGAGGTTTTGATGACCCAATCCTTCATCACAGGCCTACACTTCTTTTGGCATTAGTTTTCTAACATGAATTGGCTGGATAGGTTTCCAACTGGCAGAGTGAATTCACATTGCGAAGATCACCCTGAAATTTGTACTTGGTAGATTGCATGTAGCATGTGCTGGAGTACACAGTATTCGTGTGGTGAAAATAGTTTACTCATTTGGCACAAAAAGATACGATAATGCCATTCATCAGTAAAACATACAGATGGCAGTTGGATTGTCTCTGCAAGGGTTCATATTCTGTATTCTCTCTCTCAAGTAAAGTTGCCTTGTTTGGTTTTCATGATGATTCATCTGATGCTGCCTACTGGGGACAGAAAATACAGCCTAGCAGGCATTCCAGGACTTCTCTGACGGCCGAATTTGCACTTTCAGTAAAAGCTAACACATTTCCAAGTACATTCTTGTCTATTCTGACTTCCTTTCCCGAGATCCCTGTGACAGCTTTCATTCTGTGGTCATCTGGAAACATTTTATGCTTCTGTTTGAACATAAATCTCTTTTGAAAGAAGGATCATTCTGAAGACAGTTCTTCAACTCACCATATCTAGTCTCTTGCTTTGTGCATGTTCAGTATGTGATCAGGAATATTTGTTACAACTGACTGATGGACAGACTGACAAATTCTACCTAATTAGTGCTCACTGGATTTAGCCAGTCATCTTCAGGATTTCAAGCAATGTTTTACCAATGTAGGATCTTGATTTTCTAATTCTAAAACCTTAAGATTTGCACGAGTCAAAGAGAGTTTTTCAATAGTATTATGTCTCTCACCAAGTTTAAAGGTATTTCAAGCCTGAAGTGAAAAAGTAACGTGATATAAACTGCAGAAAAATGAGCATGAGATAAAAAAGAGTGGATGTGCAAGAAAAATAACGTTATGGAACACAAGCTGCATTCTGGATGCTATCTTGGAAAAAAAAAAGCCTTTGAAAGACTTTTACACATTAAAAAAGTCTACCAAACAATACAAATAAATTACTTATTTAAGATGGATTCACTTCAGAAGCAGTTTATTACCACCAGCACTACTAGACTAAATGGGACTAAAATTTAAAAAAAAACCCAAACACTTAAAAAGATTTTCTTCCAGTTAGTTCCAACTAGAGTTTTCCTCCATGTAACAAAAACAATAATGAACAAAATTATTTTAATACACTGCCATACAACAAATAGATAATGTACCTGCCAACCACACCCCCACCCACACACTACATTGTTTGAATATCAGAGATACACAAACACAAAACTTTTGCTGTGGTTAAGACAGAAATTGAGCCACAAAGATAGCATCCCCCACACAGTACAGGAGATCTACAAGAAAGGCAGCAAGAAAATTCAATTCTTGCAAGCCTCTGTTTTAACCACATCATCCCCTTTAGGAATTCCCTGTAGTAAATACATTTCTTTTGATACAGACTTTTTTTCCTTTCAAAAAAAGCTCTATCATAGGAGCAAACACTGCTCCCTGATTTTTTGGAAGTGCTTTCAGATTTATGCTGGCCTAAATGTGAACAGAAGTTACTCTATAAGTTTTAGAAATACTTGGCTAGACATCAAACACTGTACTTACATAAGGCCATATAATCACCTGACACTTGTAGCTGCCTCACTGATTTTCCAAGAATTTTAATCCTCTTTTTCTGAAACTATCCCTTTAGTGAGAAAATATGTTTATTCTATTACTTATATGCTTGCTTTGGAGACAGTCAGTTTCATTTATCAAACAGGAGAATAATATTTTCCACTCTCAAACATTAGAAATCAAGAGATTTCTTTGTACACCATAGTACAAAGTGTGGCTTGTCATATAAAAGGGCCCATTCCTCAACTGTGCAGTCCCAGCCTGTTTCTACACATTTAAAAGCCTTTCTATAGAATAATGAAGCTTCCCAGCTCTTCCTTCCTGCCAAACAGACAGATCATCATGCCAGCAAGTAATGCACATAGCTGGTGCACAGCAACTACAAGACTGTGCAAAGAGCAGACCAGAGATAGCTGCTTGATGGCTGGAGGCAGAAGTAACCTGAACTTCCTATTATAGTTAAGTTTTGGTTTTATAAAATGTTTAAATATATAACTAACCTATTCACTTTGCTCCGGTTCATATTTTATGTCAGATGTAAAATGTAACGGGTCAAACCCCTGGCCCCATGAAGTCAATGGAAATTTTAACTACAAACTTCACAGAAACCAAAAGCTGTCTCGTTATTACTCAAAATGTTTCTTATTAGTGACTATACAACTGGAGCTATTCATCAATAATGATTTTGGTGTCTTGTTGCATGTGTAATTTACACTTACATCCTTTGTAATAATTAAAGGTCACTAAAGCGACAACAGAATGTATTAAGAAGTCTCTGAACCACAAATTGTGGGAAGCCAGAGCAATACTCCAGGGAATTGCCACTTCACTTTGAAAAGGATTATTGTGTGCTTTTCTTACAACAGAGGAACAGATTGGTTCAGATTGGAAGGGACCACTGCAGATCTTTGGTCCACCCTCTGCACAAAGGAGGGTGAACGACAGCAGTTGTTCAGGCCACATCCACTCAGGTTTTTAATATTTTCAAGGATGGAGACTCCACAAGCTCTCTGGGCAACCTGTTCCAGAGTTTGACCACCCTCACAGTAAAAAATATTCTTAAGTATTTCAGTTTGTGCCCATTGCCTCTTGTCCTGTCACTTCTTTGCAGTGGTGTCACCTTGTAGTTGTATGTATATTGGGGGAATATTTGGAAATATCCACTGCTGCAAAACCACCAGCGTAACTCCACTTCAGCTGTACAGAAGATCACTCAAAACACCATTCACTGTCAATCACTAGTGTCAAAGCAAACTTAAATTCTCACCATACTCCTACATAAGCACTTCCTACTATTACTCCTGCAAGCAGTTTTTTCCCTAAAACCCAGATCTATCTTATAACAATTCTATACTGTTTGAGGTTCCAGAAACCAGAAAGGGCTTTTCATACAAAAGGGGTGGAGGGTGGGTGAGGAAATGAGCTGTGCCTAGAAAGTCAGAGCAAATTCTTAGAAAACCAGCTTTACTTCTGTAGCAACATGATCCCTAAATTAGGAGGAAAAAGGAGGACAGCATGAAATTAACGGCTGGGAAAAGCCACTGACGACTCTGCAGCAACTCCTGCGGTTTCCAACACTTTCCTCCCATAACGTCAGCAAAGCAGCAAGAGGAAGGGGCTACAAGCTGTACAGAGCTGGCACAGATGGAACAGACAGTGACTGCTCCCGGCAGCTTAATACCTTTGGCATCTGCTTCCTTTGCCTACGCCCAAAGACAGTCTTCAGTGGAAATTTCTCTAGTGGAAACCCAACTGGTAGCTTGTGGCTACACCAGGCATTTCATTGTTCTGGCAGTTGCGCAGATGCAACGGTTGAGGTAAGAGGAGAGCAAAAGGAACAAAACAAAGCAAAATACAGACTCCTATTGCTACCTCATCCCATTCTGCTCTGACAACACAACTGGAGGCCTCCAAAGGACAAAAGTCAGTGCCTTAGAAGTAAGTACAACCGCAAGAATACTTTTCTGTGTGAACGTAAATGATGCTATACTCTCGCCTAAGGCTGACATGCCCACAACCTCCAACATGAATGAAGCTTTGGTGACCCAGAACTCAGTGGCCTGCCGTGGGGATTATGCAGATCAAGTATGGAAACTGTCCTGTGGTACTCATGAAATTTAAACTCTGATGACAAACCAAAAGGACTTAAAGTTGCAGCTCTTTATTAAAATTCTTGCCTAACTGAAACGGTTATGCATAATAGAATGAAAACAGTTAAAAGTGAGCCTGTTGTTCCCTGTTACTAAAATATAGTTTATTCTTTTTGTTGTTTTCAGTAACTACACTGTTCCACCGAAAGCTGAATCTCCTCAATATACAAATGCAGTTTTTAAAACCTTACTACCAAACTTATCATACTAAGTAATTATTTGAAAGGCTGGCAACAATCTCTATTTTTGTCTTTATCTTCACTTTCAGAAAAGCGCAGTTCTTTTACATTCAAACATGTAATGCTTGTGCGATGCATTATATATGACAGAGTAATCAGAAAATTGCTTAAAATCTTAGACCATCAGTTTCATGCAAATGGAACTGACTTCAGTTTCTTGCTTGAAAGATTTTTTTACGAATAATGCAATTGTTAACTGCCAATTTTCTAGTGAGAAAACTAAACATAATTTCAATCTATGATTATTTTGTTTTCTCCATCTCATCCGAAACATTGTTTCCAACTAGTTCATTAAACACCGAATGTATCTCCAACTCAGCACATTCACCAAGTTAAGCAAGAATTCCAACTTCCACTCCTTCTAAGGGCCAAGGCTGCAGGAAAACAACATCTGCCTGGAGATCTGTGAATTTTCTTCTGCATCATGAGAAGTACATTCTGGCCAGAGAATCTAGCTCATACAGCAGAACAGGCACATCAAGCCCCTCTAAAATTCCCATGTGGTACTGACCTAAAATGGAAAATGCTGAGTTGAATTTACATGAAATAAACCATGTCAGGTCAGTTGTTAAAGAATAAAGAAATAAAAAGTGGTCTGATTTTAGGGGTGCACGTTTGTGTGTCTACATCTCAACTGAGTGGGCAAAAATTAAAAAAAGTAACTTTTGTTCTACCTGGAAGAAAAAAAGAAATTGGACACAACTTAAAAAAAACCCAAACCCTTCCTAATTTCATTCTATCTACTACCTAACACCTTCCATGAATAACAATGCAATTTTTTATAAGTACCATGAATTTCCTTCACAATTACTTTTTAATTCCTCTTGAGCCTCTTTGAGGACTTTTTCGTCAGACCTGCTCCTAACTCCAAGAGCCAAATAGTGGAACTACAGATAGTGTCTCTGCTGCAGGAGAAACAGCAGTGGCTGAGAAAGTGTACATTTTGGTAGGGTGGTGCTAGCAGTTTGGAATATGGGCTAAAGCAGGAATACAGGCATGCACAGCTAAGACTTACTAATGAAACTAAAACGCTGATTTCTTTGGAGGGAAGCTCATACACATTATAAACAGTTCCAAAGATTCTTTTCTTTCCTTTAACCTGTAATATGCAGTAGTGATCCTGACCAGAAGACCACAGTACATCAAGGAGCTGGTGACCCATGCAGCAGTTACCCCGAGGAGGTCCACCAGGGCTGTGCTGCACACCTAGTTTGGCCTTCAGGCCTGTGTTCTGCAGCATATGTCCTCTCGCTGCAGGATAAACTGAGCCAGCTCACTGCTACTGGCAGCTCCCACTTGGTACCAGTGATTCCACCACCTGCGTGTCCTTCCCTTTATCCAAAAGTGCAGCAAGGAGTTCTCATGTGAACATCCTTTCTCTTTGACAGCAGAAATGATGAATCAAGTTGTGTACTTGTAAGAAAAGCCTATGATAAGCTCAAATAACCAAAACGGGGTAAGCCTTTCTAAGATAGGACCTGCACAGCATATTGCATGCTGATCACACAGAAGACAAACTACTGAAATTTTTGGAAAGGCACACTGTACCACTTTGACAGACAGAAGTACAAACAGGGGCAAAAGTAGTAATTTTTTTTTTTTTTTTACATTTAATAGTACTTATTACCCTCTTCATTTAAAACTCAACTTAATTTTTGTTCAGAAAACACTAAGCCTTACAGAAGCTAATGCAAACTGTTTTTGAAAGGGTTGTAAATACTTTGTTCACAGGTACATACATGTATTTTCGTGTATATATTTTAATAGGATAATGACATGAGAATTGTAGGAATTAAGTATGCAGTGGAAACAATAGTGGAAACTAAGCTAAAACCCCATATTCTGAAACCCAAAATTTTCAAAAAATCAACTGACTAGAACGTCTAAGCCAATGACATTGTACAAGTGCTTATTTAAAAACAAAAATCCATCACTGTTATTTCTTATGTAAATCACCTTAAAAACGATGATTTAAAAGCAAGACTTCTTAAAACAGTCATTCTGGGGAGAAACTTATTTGCAGTAGTAATTGGTAAAAGCATCATGGCTTTCTATTGAGATCTACAGAAAGGTAGCCATTGTGTCAAAATGAAGCAGTACCAAGACTGAAGACTTGGTTCAGGTTCACTGGTGCATGTTATCATTCATATTCTTCAGTTTGGGGCAGGAAAGGAAGGATTAGAAGTTCCTTCTAGATATCATTGTGCTCCCAAAATGCTGTGGACACAGGGAAATCTGAGCTACGGTACAATCTGAACACAACCTATATTTTGCTTTAGGTGACACCAGAAAGCAGGAAAGTAGCCACATCCATGACTTTCCAGCTTTACACCACCTGGAAAGAAGTGATTTCAGGGAGAAGCAGGTCCCACTAGTGTAAGTACAATCAATGAGATTTGCAGTATGTCTTTGGAAAACATAAATGGACTACCTTCCCTTTTCCTTCCACCTCCTTTCCAGTAATTATTTATTCTACCTGAATTTCCCTCTTCAAATACCTGATATTTCTCTTACAATGTAAGCCTTTTTCAATGAAAAAGCCATCTGGATAAATTAGACTACAGGCTACTGCCTTCTTTGCTCATGTCACCATTCTTGAGATGCAGGCTCTGATACACTGTAATCTATAAGCATACAGCTTATTCAGAAACCTTTCATTCTGATGCATTACTGTTTAACTTAACCGTAACAGTTTACTTAACACAGCTACACTCTGCCTAAGATATGAATCAGCCCTACAATCATATAACCTGCTTTTAAGCCTGGAATCAAATACTGGTCTAACTATTAATTTTGTTAATGATGTTGCAGAACTCAAGAATTCTGTTAGCCCCCAGGCGTTAGTACTGTAAACATCAGAGTATTCCACTCACCATTTTTACCAAGGTAATCCAGGTACCAAACAAAGAACCTCAGAGAGCAAATTTTTTTTTTTCAAATAAATGTTTACATATAATAAAGAAAAACATGCTGCACCTTCTATTTCTACAATTAACGATAAAATTTACATCTAGTCTACATAGTTAACTTTTTGGTTTAGATTTAAGGCCAGGAATTGGGGTGTTAAGGAGTACCAGCAGGAGGATGAAATATTAGAGGAGTGATGAGACGACGCAGTGAGCCAGACATCAAATCTCCACAGCTGAGAGACCCACGATGCACACCAAGTACTTTGTAACAAGAAGGCTCTGCAATGTGTCACAACGGAAAACAATGACAACAGCTTGTCAAGTGTTCCGCTCTTCAGCAAGGGACAGGCATGCACTGGGTGTGGGTTGGGGCTCTTAGGTCATCTACCAAGACCAGCCCAGCAAAATGCAAACATGGAACACATCCAGCCTGCCAACAAACCCCTGAAAAGCAGCAGGATAAACTGTTCGCTTAAAGCACTGTGACTTTTATTATTAGAGGTAGAAATACAAAGATAAATAGAATATATTATGTGATTTAAAAAATACTCCCATAGGCATGGGCTTACCACAGTCTTTCAGCTCTTGCGAAACCCTTCCTGGATAAGCAGGAGGTGAGGGACACAAATAATTTAAGAAGATTCCTAAACTTTAATGCTTATATACAGCATGACAAGGACAGAACACAGGACAGACAGAATCCATTTGGGATGGGCTACTTACCACAGAGCCACCTGTGAGAAAGTGTGATCAGTCTAGACTCATATGACTGAAATGCTGAACCACTGCATGGACAAATTACGTCCAATGTATGTTGGAGGAAAAAAAAAAAAGTGCTATTCTGTTTTTTGTCAGGAATGGAAATGAAATTAAATGAGGTGTGCTTTTGCCTCTACAAAGATCAACTGTGGACAACAGCCAGATACTCATTTATCTTCATGTATAAATATGGTGAAGGAGAAAGACAGGTAGGAGAAAGACTGAAACACTAAATGTTCTTTATACAGTCATGCTGAAATGAAGAATTTGAGAGTGCTCACTTCTTTCCCGTACGATCCCGTGCTCTGTTGAAAAAACTAATGGTCTCTAAACTCAATCCTGTCATCTGCTGTCTTTGGTAGAAGTAATATAAAGGTGTACATTTCTTGCACTATGCTTGTAGGAAAGGTTGAAAAAATGTGGTTGTGATATCCCAGCCTCTCGTGCTCAATGTGCTGTGTGATGCTGCTAATGATCAAGAAGCAAACACAATGTAAGTAATAGTAAATAGGTACAAGCCAAAGTAGAAAGGGGATATTGAATAGTCAGAATAAACTGTAATGTTCATCTTGTTGCTAAGAGGTAAATTATTGCTAATTAGGCCATTTAATTAAATAAATGTTTTCTGCCACTTTGATTAAGTTCCAAGTAATCACTTTTTTTCCAGTTTAGATTTTCTTCACATAACATTACATTTAGTAAAGAGTACTATTCACAGTCTTTGAAGAAAATTCATGTATTGTATGTTGGGAAGTAGTTGCCCAGTGCTCCAAAATTTCTGAAGGAAGGATGCATATTAGATAAGGAAAAAAGTAGCTATACATGCAAACTCTATGAATGGGAAATACCTAAGACAAGCAGCAGTCACTCCTCTGATCCTAACAAGTTAATCTAAGAAGATAAGTAAATCCAAATTTTGTAACTATATTAACTCCTTTTGAAATTTTAAAGAGTGGTAACATTATCATTAACTATCCAGAAACTCAGTGATTTATTTAGTACTAGCAGCACTGATGTACACTGTTTGGATGTAGGCAAAGGTACTTGACAATCATGGTCAATAGTAGTATACACATCTCTGCCTGAAGTCCAGTCCAGTAGTAACAAATATTTTTTTTCCTCACCACTATAAGTAGGCTGCAAAGTATTTTCTGATTTCTATAAGTGTTTCTTAAAATGTATTTTAATTGACTGAAACTCTGAATTTAATTCCACATTTATTATTGACTACCCAGAAAATAAAGGGTTTGTTTTTTTTTCAAGAGGCTAGATATCAGCATAATAAGCTTTTTTCCTTCCTTTTCCCTTGGTTTAAGATTTGGTTTTACAGTACAGGCATACTTTTAATGCAAATATGATGTAATGACTGTAATTCTTCTCCCCTTTTTTAATTGTGTAAGAACAAACAGCAATAATTATTAGACATTAAAAGAGAACTCTCCTATTTGGCAAAATATATTCAAACCTAAATATATGTCAATATAACTTATTTCAGAGGATGATCATAAGTAGATGCAAAACATCCAACTTGATGGCAAGGGATACATTAGAGAATATATATCAGGGAACATATTAGAAAATATTAGTCAATATATAAACAGATATCAAACCAAATTGTTCTTTAAATATCACATTGTAAGGCAGAACACATATCCCAATCATTATCTTTTACTTTTGCTATACATTCTTTTAAAAATAACCAGCTTGTACTTTTTCTTTAATGTGAATCTATTACCACTCAGAAAAAAATATTTTAGTATATGCAACAACTGTTAGCCAGCAACTTTCAGCTGAAGGAAAACATCTTATAAACTGAAAAAATGCTGACTTTTTTGCTTTTTGCACACTTTCTCAGTGAGCATTTTTTATTAAAAAAATCCTTGTCTAATGACAATCATTTTAGTACTACTTTAGCTATTATTCTGCTTTTTGTTCATTATTCAGTTAAAGTCTTGCACTAAAAGCTTGAACTTCAAGAACCAATAACTGATTATTCAAAGCTCTGTATCTCTTTAAATTTAGTATTTCCCACTGTAAGTGCATTACTATTTGAATTACAACATATATTAACAGGAGCAAATATTCCACTGAATATTTAGCTATTTTATAAATCTGTTGATTATATGCAACTCTCCTACCGGGCAACAATGGCAGAAGAAAGGAGTCCAATCAGTCCAAGGATTCTCTTCCTAAAGAAAAGACAAATATGACTCATGTCACATCTGGAGCTAAATTACTTTTTTAAACTGGAGAAATTTTAAATAAAACCTCCTTGATCACATTTTTAAGTTTGTTGTCCTGCACATGTAGAAACATTCAGCTATCTTTTGGAATGTACAACCACATTGCATCATGTATGGGAAAAGAAAAAATACAGTGAACATGAAAACAGGGAAATGAGTGACTCCACTTACTGGTGTTTTCAGGATAGTCAATGTATTTCCACAATTTCAAAGTATAATTGTCAGATTTACTGAACCCCATTCATTAATGGCAGTTGATATTAATACCATCTAAACATATTCATATACATCCAAACATGCTAACATTAAGCGTGACAAATGTGAAGCATTTTAGAAGGGGATACATTCATTCCTGGTACAAGCAAAGGAACCAGTTAACTGGACACTTAAAATTATATGATTGCGAACTGTTTTTTAAGTTTTCTGTTTTTCCTTTCCCGACAAAGAATCTAGAACATCACATGAAATACCTGCGTACGCTATACAGTATGTATGATGAAGTTTGGTACCATCCTGAGGCATCACAGCTGTCTAACACTAGTCTGCAAGAAAGGCAGCAGTGTTATCGCAGCTCCTTAGAAACTTAACTCAGGCCAAGACACAGACACCTCAGTGTGCTCACAATTCACAGCCTGGAGTCCTCTCTTAACTGTAGAATCCAATTACCATTCTGTTAAAAAAAAAATGGAGCAGGGCTTGCTGTATTCTGTTACATCACAGCCAGGACAACAGGAGGAAGTGAGAAAAACACCTCCCATAGAGCAACCTATTGTTGCTGTGTATCCCCACTAAACAAAAAAGACTCAAGCCAATATATGGCAGAAAAGTGATCCTACCCAGCAAGAGACAGGTATATGGAAAAGAAAGACGACTTTGCTCTGTTCCTGTTAAAGTTGTGCCACTGTGAAGCAAAGAATTCTGTAGAAATAGAAACGATGTGTGAGATTGATCCCAAGGAACAGGGCATTTAGCAGGGAGTGACACATCCTCATCTCTAATTCATGCTCCCAAGACAATTTAAATTCATGCAGTCACTCTTTAAGATCAATTACTTGGAGGGAGGAGATGGGTTTGAACACTCTCAGACAGAACCAAACTGAATCTTCTAACTCTTGTATCAGTAATCTAACAGGTTATTAAATAAAAGGTTATTCAATCTCCCCATCCTTGATGTTTAAAGCAAGCAACTACACCAAACTAAGCAGCTCGGAACATGAACGTGTGCTTGGTGTAGCCTGAGAATACTGACAAAACAGAGCCCCTTGGACACTGAAGCTGAGGACTGTAAACAGCTGAATGGGAAACAGGCACTAAACTGCTCCAGCTGCTGCACACTGAATGTGCACAGCAGTAAAATCCTCGACACTCTAGAGATATAAATTAAAATCAAGGAAGAGCCTTCTGATTTTAGGCATCTCCTGGGTTAGACAGCAGCTGTGTGAGATTTCTCAGATCGCATTTTTGGACTTAGGCACCTGAATTCTCCCTAAATCCTGCTTTAGGTACTTAAGTCCTTTATTGGATCTAGCCATTAAACTCTCTCTCTCTCTCTGTCTTTACTCTACCTGGTTAAGTATTTTAGATCCTATTATGTTTTGCCTCCCTTTTTATTTTTAATGAGATCCTTATCTTTCCAACATGTAGTTAACTGTTTATCCTATGTGTAGTTGGGTTTTTTTAATACTCACTAGTGCATACATAATTACTAAGTATAATTAAATAATTTACTAAAGGCCTTATTTCAGAAGTACTGAAAACCCACAGCTCCAATTTTCTCAAAGGGAATTAAGATCCCTTGGAAAACCCACACTGTACAGAAACATACAGAAATGGCAGAGATCCTGGTAGCAGTCTAGCCCTGTTCAGCTCATTTTGAGACCAAGCTGCAAATGCAGCTTTGTCAACTCTCATACCTAAAAAAACTTACTCAAAACCAACTTTTGCCCAACACTGTGTTGCACAAACAAAGGTTAGGATTTGTTTTACTGCAGTGATGCTGAGCATTTTTTCCATTTAAAAGTCTGCCTGCTGGAACTACCTCACTAAAGCCCCAAAAGTCTACTAAGCAACGAAGAACAAACTGAAACAAAACAAAACCACATTGATTCTGAGGGCTGAAGTGACTTAAAAAGCTACGCCACTCAAGAATTGCTTTTTTTAATATGGTTTGAGATTTTCTTTTTTACATTTAAAAATGGCTTTTCTGGAAGAAAAGGTGTTAGTATTTTCCTGGTAGAACAATTAGTTCTCAGGAACATTGTGATTTTTTTTTTTTTAAGAGTATGACTCTTATTTGCCTAATCTAATCTTTCTCCAATTAATTTTATTTTGCCTTTGCTACACACATCTTGGCAAAAAGTTACAACAGCTGGATAGCTAGCTACCTTTAAAGAAATAGAGGGAAAACAGCCAGAAAGCCATTACCACGTTTCTCTTAGAATATAACTACTTTCTTTGGGTTAACTACTTTTTCTTGGGATATATGCCAAGAGAGACTGTAAAAGTGGGGCTCGGCTCCAGACTTCCAGTAGGCAGGTATTAATTTTTAGGTCCACTGCCTGCCACTGCCTGTTCCCTTAGCCTGGGTTGGTTTTGTTTCATTTTGTTTCTACTGCTGTCGATTTCTGAAGAACTTCAATCAGAATAGTTGTCTATAATCCACATAAAACAGGATCAAAACCAATTTAAAACACTTAATCATCTCATGTTTAATCAGGTTGCACGCACTATTTGTACAAGGAATTGCTTATAGAAACATCCAATCAATGACTTAAAAAGCATAAGGAATGTACTTCTACCTCACTGTACGGAAGGCATAGTACTTTGCAGGTACCCTCTGAACAAGGACAACCAAGACTTATATAAGCAGTTGTAAAATACTGTTCTACGGTAGGAAGGGGAAGAACAATTCCTGAAATCTGAACTCCACAATGGCATGGTTTTGTAGGGGTTTTTTAGGGTTGGGTTTGTTTGCCTTTTTTTTTTTTTTTGAAGTATCACTTATCTGACCCTACAAGAGAAAAAAAACAAATAGATTTTTGTGTGTGCACTATTTTTAATGGAGTGGTGGTGGAGCTGTGTGTGTTATCTAATCTAGCAAAAAGTTGCATGTCATTTTTTTCCCCCCTCTTACATAACTATCACATCTTGATGGTAACACAGTGAAAGATTAGAAAATTGGAGGTTTTTTCTTTTTAGTTAAATATGCCAAAAGTGAAATAATTCACCAAAACCCAAACTTGAAGAATCAACTGTAGCGCAAAGATATAAGAATGAACACACTGGGTAATATTAAGGTCCAACTAGGCCCAGTACCCTGTTTCCAACAGTGATCAAAATGAACGTCTAGAGAATAAGGATGAGGTGAATATAGTCAGATTTCTCCCTAAATAATCTCCCAGATTCCAGAGATATGTGTTTCAGGGATTTCCTGACACAAAAGTGATTATTTTTATGTAATGGATTCTTTTCTATGAACTTCTCTACACTCTTCTTGAACCCAGCTGTAGTATGCCAGGCTCCAAAATTACTTGACATCCAGAAGATTCCCTCTATTCTTGGAGCATACTGTTGGCATGTATTTAAGAACAAATTTGAAGTCTGTATCTTTAATCTAACGAATTTCAACAACTTTCTACAACACAGAACACACTTAAGCAAAAATCAATCTTCTGTCTATCTGAACCTAGACAATTTTTCTTTCTTCATGCATGGAAGCCCTGAGTTTCCAAGAGAGACCTAAGATAATACGAGCAACTGAATTTAGAGAACAGCATGTATCACAAACATTAGCAGACAGTAAGGGGTTACAGCAACAGTAAGTACTGCCAGCAGAAAGAGCCAGCTCTGAAGAAAAGTCCTAACTAAAGATAGATTTCTAAAACTGGAGGAAGCAGTGTCAAATGACAGGTTCCCTATCTCATCTATGCATCCATCCTACCCCAACTCCCATCTTTCACTGGTTTTGTTTTGAAGTGAAAGATGATGGGGAAAACCTCAACTCTTCTGTTGCAAGACCCCACAAGTATTTTGTTCCTGTACATTGGGAATTATGAAAAATAGCTGATTCTAGCTGACAATACTGCTTGAATCATCAGTATGAATGCTAACATATGAACCTTTATAAGAATCATTAGAAATGGCAATGGTGAAAAGAGGTTTTCATTTCTACTTCCTTTTAACTGATCCTGCAGAGGACAACCTTACTATTTAACTCCAGCTTTTTAAGGAAGTTCTACAACCCCCGGAACTTTGTCCTGGATTATTTTTCTCTTCAATTTCCATAGGTAATCTCATCTGAAACACAAAATAAACTACTGTTCTCTTTAATAATGGCCCACGGTGGTACTTTCAGTTTTACTTCTGTCCAAATTCTGTGCTTATCCCCGACACTTTGTGAAGGCTCAGCTCACACTTGCCATGTCTAAACCAGAATCCATAATCCATTCAAACCATTCATAATTCAAAACATTTTACCTCATCCCACCACTATTCAAGTTCACACTGCAGGCATCTCTTTTACTTTCATCTTTCCTTAGACTGTCGCTTCCTAACTTTTAATGAATAAAAGACTATCTTTCCTATCTCTTCATATTTAAAATATACCCATGTTCTCCCTCATATTTCAATACCATAACATCTTGTTTTCTTTGACTTTAGGAACTTGAAAGATACTGTAAAGGCAAAGGATGTGTTTTAGAGTGGATGAGTTCAGACAAAGCATCTGGATGTAAATCCAGATGTGTCTAGTTATTTCTACTCACGACATCTTTGCCTATAGCCCTCTTAACAGTATCTTCGGTATTACCCTTCAACCTGTCATACGTGAAATACAGCTGAAGACAAATATAGCTTTGTTCCTTTCATAAGGCCATAAATTAATTCTCCCGATCTGTACGTCTTGCCTTGAAGGTTTTAGAGGAACTGTTATATTTATCTGAGACTTCTGGATTTATGACAGCCTTCCAACTTAAAAAAGGTACCATAGCAACTCTAAATACATAGCACTTATGCAACAGACTTTAAGCTTTCACTAGAGGTAGACATACATCCGGAAACCCTAAACATTTCCCCATGAAAATGCACTGTGACTACTACTTCACTTAGGTAGAGCAGATCAGGTACTTCCCCAAAAGCACTCGACTTACTATTTTACACTCAGGGAAAACAAAGTTTACTGCACCAACTGGCTGTTCTGGCATAGCACATGCACAGCAGGTCTAAACAGTGAAAGCACCGGCCCCATCCTATGGGCATGCTGCATGAAGTGCTGGAAACGTTCGAGAAAAGAGGGAGAAACACATAAACCCTAAGGACAAAGAGCTTTTTCTTCACCTTGTAACTTTTATCGTGTTCTCCATTAAAAAAACTAACGCAGAAGGAAAATGGGCCAGTCCAAGGGGCTGGAGATGAGCGTGAGCGCCAGCCGCCGGGAGGGCGGCCGTGCGCGGGCTGCCCGGCAGGCACCCGCCAGGCGAAGCCTTCGGGGCCCCCCCCGCGCCGCTCGGACACCGGCTAGAGACCCCTCTCCCCGCCCCGGCTGCTCTATCCCTTCGCGCCGGGCCGCTTCCCCCCACCTCCCACCCGCCACCCAAGGGCGCTGCTACCGCCCGACCCCTGCGGCCGCTCCCGGGAGCCAACCCGGAGCCAGCGGGCCTGCCCCTTCTTCCCCGCCAAGCTCCCACTCTTCCCCCCCAGCCCCGCTAAGGCGCTCCCTCCCCGCCGCGCCGCGCCCCGCTCTCGCTCAGCCCCGGGGAGGGAAGGGTTGCGCCCAGCGCTGCGCTCCGACGGAGCGGGGGGCGGTGGCGGCGGGCCGTGAGGGGCACCAACGTAACGACACTCCCCCGACCGCCGGCCGGGCCTTCCCGCACGGGCCCGCCCCCTCCCCGGCCCCCCTCTCCCCCCGCGTGACTGACTCACTCCCTGGCCGCCCGGCGCCAGCCCCGCCCTCCCGCCCCGTTACGGCGCGCGCATGGCGCGGTGTTTTGTAACCTCCTTCTTAGCTTGTGCCCGCCTCCTTGCCCCGCCCCTACCGTGGCAGCGCCCGCCGCCAATGGCCAACCCGCCCGGCGGTCAGCTGACGCAGCGTTTTATGTAAGCCGGCGGGGTGAGGGCGCGCGACGGAGCAGTTTGAAAGGGGGCAGTGCTGGGCGCGCGCTGCCGCCTCCTTCTTTTTCTCCTCCTTGCAGGGCGGGGGACCGTGGCCCCGGGTCGCGCGCAGAGACGCGCACGTGACCCCCCCCGTTCTCCCCCGCCCGCGAGGGTGCCTTGCTTCCTCCTCTTCCCGGCGCCACCAGTGCCTCAGCGTCGTGCGCGGAGCCGAGCCCGCCGGTCGGAGCGAGAGGGCCACACCCCCCTTGCCGGAGCCGGGCAGCCGATGGCGTTCTCTCCCGTGACCGTGGGCTCGGAGGTGTCGCCGGAGCCAGGCGGTAGCGGGAGCCCGGGCGAAGAGGCGGATGGAGAGCGGGAGCTGCTGCCGCGGCCGGGCGAGAGGCTGGTGCCCGGGAACCGCCTGAAGGAAGTGGTGGGCGCGTCCTTGGCGTCGCTGTGCCTCGGCCCCCTCGCCGGACCTCAGCGCCTCGGGACCCTCGTGGACTGCCTGGTGCTGAACTACCGCCTGCGGCAGCGGCTGGGCTGGAGCCGGGACCGCGGGGCCGCGGCGGAGGGCGGGGGCGCGGCCGACGGACCGCTGCGCTGCTGCGGCTGCGGCAGGTTCCTGAGCGAGCCGGTCACTGTCCCGTGCGGGCACACCTACTGCCGCCGCTGTCTCCGGAGGGAGCTGCGAGCCCGCTGCCGCCGCTGCCGGGACTGGCTGTTGCCGGCGGGGGGCACCAGCACGGCCGCTGCCCCGCTGCGGACCAGCGTCGTCCTTAACCAGCTGGCGGAGAAGTGGTTCCCGGGCGAGTGCGAGAGGGCGAGGACGGGGAGCCGTCTGGAGGAGCTGCTGGCCCAGGGCTGCTTCCGAGAGGCTCTGGGCGCCGCCAGCCAGGCTCTGCGAACAGGTAAGGCTGGTGGGGAGCAGAGCAGGTTTTTCCTCCGCCCGGTCCCGCGGGCCCGAGCCGCGGACTGCCGCCTCGCTCGCCACCCTTGTCCCGGCGGGAGCCCGCCGAGCTGGTAGCGCAGGACGGCAGGCTCGGGGGTCTGGAAGCGTGGCGGGGTAGGGGGGTGTGCGTGCGTTTCCTTCCTGGCCTTCAGCCCCTCTCCCCTACTGCTGAGGCCGTCAGTGGCCGAAATGGACCGACAGAGAACATCCAAAGTTTTCTCGAGTTTTGCTGAGAGGATTCAAGGAACCTCCCCATCGTCTGGTGGAGTGGAGGGACCGATTGCGGGAGGCGTAGCTGTTTGGACCTCAGTTGAGCGTCAAGCCTGGTAGCGGGATACGCTTCAGAGGCATGGAGGAGCGTCCAACATGGGCTGCTTCATGTCTTCCCCCGACACGCTTTCGTGGGACTTGCTTACAGAAGAGTTTGTGAGCTTTGTTTGGTTTCATATTTAGAAATCACTCTGCACGGACAAGAGAAATTCTGTTGCTGTATTTAACCTTGTTTCCTGAGAGAGACCTATTTTCACAGTCTTAAGTGTCACCAAGACAATTCCCAATGGGCCGGGCCCAGTTGCATAAGCAGACAGGCATGGAGGGGGACAGGTTGTGTAATGGCAGTGACATCATAGGTGGGTGTGGTTGAAGTTTTATAATATACTGTTGAGAGAGGGTGCAAAGACGGGAGGTAGGGGCATGGTTTTAGACTATCCTATATTGTTCACACGCAGTATGTCTGGTACCATGAGTGCTTGAGATACAGTCAGTTTTTCAGAGTTTAGTCTTTGTAGAGGGAGTCAAATTTGTATGATTGATATACCTAGATGGATCCACTGACAGATTCCTTTGATGTTTTTATTCGACTATGGATTTTAACACCTGGTGACTTGTAGGGTTCCATTTTCATTTGTGCCATTTTATTTCTGTTCAGAAACTTAGGAATTAATATTTTTACAGATTAAGTGTATTACGTTTGTATAGTTGTCTGCAGCGGAGGAAAAAAAACCCAAAGCTTGCATAAGTCTAATCCTTTCAATCTGTTCTGGGGAGATACGTTAGATCTAGTTCCAGAATAAACTATTTTCAATGTAGATGGGATTAAATCTCAGATACATTTTATATACCTTTGGAATCTAATTTAAAGAGGTTCAGTTGTGGCCTTCAATTCTTTGTTATTTGCCCAGGTGTTTCCAAAATGTGGGATATGGGATAGATGTGACCTGAGAAAGTGGCTGATCTATTTTAAATCTTGGAACTGTAAGAAGCAGACTTTTTTTCTTTGTGTGTTCTGAACGACAGTATTGGCTCATACAAGTCACAAAGAAATGGAGTCAAAACTCAGTGGCCTTCAGGGTACAAACTGATGGATCCATTATTGATCACAAATGTTTACAGGGGTTCTGTTTCATGTTTCAAGATTGTTTTGAAAGAATAAAAGAGAAAATTATTTCTATAGATTCTAGTTTCTTTCTTTTATGGATTCAGCAATACCATTTAGATATCTATGGAGGAAGAATTTTAATTCCTTCTATTGTGAAGCTACATCTTAACTATTCCCAAATTTTAAAGCCAAAATTTATCAGATGTGATGCTTATCCACAATTTTATTATTCCAATTTAGTACATGTGCTAGATTTAAGTGCGAGAAGCTCAGTCTGAGATCCTTTGTACAGCTATTTCTTGTGTCTCCAGTCCTGAGAACTATTAATATTTCAATTATGTTCCAGGCATTCTGGTGAAGATAAAGAACTTCATGAATCAGAATGCAGATGTACATTAAATACCAGTTTAGAGCTGTGGGCTCACAACTACAAATTGAGGATGATTTCAGGCTAATAGAGAACTAATTAGGAGCTGCTGGTATACTTTCTGTCTTCCTCCAGAACACGAGTTCTTGAAAACACTTAGAGGTGGAAAAGACATAGTATAACAAATGTATTCATGTTTAAAATCATTCATGCTCTGTTTCAGTGTTTCCTCACTGCTGGTTCATCTCTGTTTCTTTTTAATGCAGATAGAGAGTTAAAAAAATATGATAAATGTAAATCTTATGTCCTAAATAAGGCATTAGCACTAAACCATTACTCATTTAGCATCTTTTCATAACTTTCTTACATTGCTTGAAACATCTGAAAGAGGAATATTTGCCATGGTGCTAAAGTGACTTTTGAAAAACATAAGGAATGTTAACATTCATATGGTTAATATAAGTCCTTGCATGGGTTGAAATGAAATAGTTTAGTTAAAGGAAGTCTATTGGATTAAAATCGAAGTGCAGCTTGTCTTTAATCAAGTATCCTGAAACACACAGCTAATAGGCTTGAGTTTGGTCTGAATCACAGGGTGTTCCTGCTGAAGTGGGCCTCAGGAGGTCTGTTGACCAATCAATCTCCCCTTCAAAGCAGAATAAACAGAGTTCAGAGCAGTTTGCTTAAGGTTTTGTCCAGCTGGACCCCTAAAACCTACAAGGATGAAGATTCCACAGCCTCCCTGGGCAACCTGCTCAAAAGTTAATTATCCTCTTAGTGACAAATTTTCTCCTTATTTCAAGTCAGAACTACCCTTGTTTCAGTTTATAACCATTGTCTCTTGTTGCCATGCACTTCAGTAAAGAGTCTTCTGGGTAGCCTCCTCTTGGATTCTGGAAGGCTATTGGGTTCCCCCAAGGCCTTCAGGAATTGTTTTCTGCTAAACAAGGCCATTTCTCTCAGCCTTTTCTTGTGGGTTGTGTGTTCCAATGCTTGATCACTGGGGTGATCTTATAGTACTATATTAATAAATACTGTGTCCTGAAGTTTTTCTGCATAGTGCTTGTAATGTGCGTATCTCTTCTTTTGAAGAATTTGATATATTTTTAAGAACCATACAAAAACCATGCAGGATCAGACCAGAGATGGTCCATTTATTGGTATGCTTATGCTGACAGTAGCCAGGAGCAGATGCCTTGGTAGTAGTATAAAAAAAGAACTCAAAATGAGTGGGTTTTTGTGTCTACACCTTTGTATACTTTCATATTAATGTAATAATAACTGGTATGCACAGTTCTGCACTGAAAGTACTTGATGTCTTTTTTTATTAAAATGATTTGTCTTTGGGTATGCTAGAAGTGAGTGATTTCTTTATTTACAATATATAGGGTTACTGAAATTGAAAATTCAAGCACAAGTGTTACTGCTCTGTTTAGTCTTTGGTCTAAGGATTTGAAATAGTTTTTCATCCTCCCTTTACGTGGCAAACATTAAAATACATACTGAAACATTGCAAAATGATGTTTTCACAATTACAAAGCCTAGAAATTAAATTATGGTTGCAAAATCAGACATATAAATTTAGATCTTTTGGTCTCGCAAATGTTTAGACTCAATTTGTTTTATTATTGATCATTCATTGGCAGTGTTTGTGTGTGTTCAGCAGCAGAGATGGGGTCCCAGTTCCTTGTTTTAGCTCTTTGTTTGGTACCAGTTCTATTGGGACCATGCTTTTCTCTTTGAAAAAGAAATGGACAGAATGTCCACCTGCCGTAGACTTGAACTCACATTTTTATCTTTGAACTACCCCTCACCCTCTCTCCAGAAAGGAAGGCTGGGGAGTTCCTCAGGTCATCTTCTATGCCTGAAAGTCTGAAAAAGATGAGCTCCCTCTGATCATGTGCAAATAGGTAGCTTATCGGAGAACAAAGACCAGCACTTACTGCTACCTCTGAAGAAAAGAATTTGGTTTAATACTAACTCTGCTGGACACCAAGGAGTCAAATACAACAGAATAAACGGTCTGAAGAGTTTGATCTGAGCTCCCCCTTACTAGGCTGTAACAGTCACAAAACATGAAGCCACAGGCAAGCAGGCTTCAGAGTTGTTCTGCTTGCAGAATTACCTGTTTAAGTTAGGCAATTTCCCAGACTTCTGTTAATACAAACATTTTATTATGTCTACAATAAAATAAAAAACAAACAAACCAGGTTTGGGAATATTTGTATTTGAAGGGAAACAGTTTCAGCTGTGAAATCTTGTGTCAGTTTTGATTTTCTTAACCCTTTCTTTTCCATTAAGGTCTTTTTACATGTAGCGTTGTGGATTTAAATACAAAGCAAAATGTTGGAATACATGGAAACATTGACCAGTCTGGCTTTTAAATGTAAAACAAGCTAATGTTAGAAATTATGAAAATTTAAACCAGACATTTCAAATAGACTAAGATAGAATATCAAATTGAAATTATCCCCCCCAAGAAAATCTTACTGAAACAAACTTAATACTAAAATTAAATAGTTCTTTACAGTAGACCAATGTTCGACTTTATTGAATAAAAAACACAGGTGTATTTAAAAAAGTCAGGAGCAAAGCAGTGTGCTGACATTTTTTTCAAGCAACAGCTACACTTAGTTGTGTTATGAAAACCATAGTTTTAGTGGCATGGAGATGGGTGTGCTTCCCATTTAGAGGTTGCTTTACTAAACGTGCAAAATGCTGTACGCTGGACATGCGAACTTGTCTTGACTGAACACACATTAATGTTTCCCCATTGCAGAATTTCCACTAGTGTAACTCCTTACAGCAGGGCTGCCGGCTGGTGCTAAAGGCTTTCTGGTATTTGCTATCTCTTTTCAGACCACATAGCAATAAAGCCTACTTCTGGTACTTACCAGATGGATACCATTGTGAAAGTGGCATCTGTATCTCCAGCCATAGTTGGAAGAGGTTGGATGTTATAAAAACAAATGACAGTGTAAAGAAAAACTTCAGCGTTCGAAACCAAACTTCATAATGCTTAGACTTTTTAATAAAAGTGCAGTGAATTCCCTGATTTCTGTGGTTTTGAATGGATGTACTGTAAAGCTAAAGTCTGTTTAGTCCTCAATTTTTTCTTGTCACAGCAGCACTGAACAATACTTTATTCTGTCAGCCTCAATGTTAGATTTTTTAAAAAATATATTTTCTTTTTGCTGCAAGATACAATAGAGGGTAAAAAATTTGATCTTTAGCTTGAAAGACATGAGCCTGGAATTACTGCCGCTTTTATTACCCAAACACTTGGGGGGGGGGGTGGAGAATGTACTCAGTAATTTTGAAAGTATGGTACAAAAAAGTGTAGTTATGACATACCACTATGAAAGCATATCTAATTAAAAATTACAGATTTCTGAATTATTAAAAATGTTACTTAATTTTTGTCTTCAGATTCCAGTGACTTGATGCTAAGAATTTACAGAGCTGAGTCATATGTTGGCCTCCAAGAATATAAAACAGCCATAGAAGATCTAAATTTTGTTATTTCTAAAATGCCAAATTGGCCAGAGGTAAGTTAATATGAACTCTTCATTTTTTCAAAATCTGTGTTTGTTTATAAAACTAATGAATTCTAATTTATACTTGCGTCAAGTTAAGAACCTAGATCAGCTACCTTAAACGTTATCTTGTAAGACATGCAGAATGCTAAAAGGTATCTTAGAATAGTTACTTATGAGACAGGCTGCTGATGTGTACAGGAGGTTAGAATTGATTGACAAATCCACTTGGAACTGTTAATTTAGCTTTCATCAAAAACTTCAGGTATTTTTATTTCATATCACAGGAGATGGTGTCTTTGGACGAAGGGTTAAGTGCAGTAGAACTGACTTCTTGGGAAGTATTATGAAGTACTTTTATGCTGTCTGTAGTTATTGATTATTTCTTTATAAGAACACTTCTATGTGTTCTCTTAGAAAAGTTATTAAATATTTACAAACTTAACTTCAGCTTAATGTTATTTGACTGGATGGTTGGCTGAAATTGTGCAGCCAGCTTTAATTGCTTGAAAGCAGAACTTCCAAGGCCCATACGTTTGGTTGATGTAATTGAGTTTTAAAATTTCTTATGCTATGTACAAGTTGGTCCTTTAAAAGCTCTGCATTTCCCTGAAGTGTTTATACTTTGATTGTATTTCCCAAAGTCAGAGCATTTTAAGCATTATCTCTTCCTTGAGAACATCACATGAGATGAGTGAGCACTCTTGCCAGTCAGGACTAGAATTCTTGGCTCTATGTTAAATCAACATTTCTCTCGTAGTTTTTGAGTTGTATTGGTAAAACAGTTTGCTATATAAATAGGACAACACAGTTTTCTTTTCCAAATGCTACCAAAGAGCCAAAAAATATTTAGTGCAAGCAGTAAATTATTTTGCAATAGTATTGGCTAAAAAAAAATGTAAGCATGTGTTTTGGTCCTTTTTTAGTGGCTGCAGTACTTGGAGTTGGGATAGTTTATGGTGATGTAACCTGTAACAGCTGGGGTTTGGGGGTTTTGTTTATTTGTTAATTTTTATTAAGATAAGGACACTTTGCTGTTTTGGTTTGGAAAGTTTTTCTTCAAAAAGCCTGAAAAAACTCAGTGGGAACTGAGCTTTACAAATAGTGCAGGCAGCTGGGGAGTCACTGGCCTTCAGATCTGTAAGATAACTGCATATTGCAGGGCTGTCTAAACTCTGAGCACAGCAGGAGCAGCAAGATCTTGCCACACAAGGGGAAATAACTGCTGCTGTCTTGATCTCTTCTGTGTTCAGTTCCATGGCTACTGTAAATTCAGAGAGCATTCTACTTTTCACCTCTCAGCATTGGTAGTACTGTCTACTTTTTTCTGTATGTTTGGAAAGAAACGTCACTTCACTTAACTGAGCTTGGTTTGATGGATTCCTCTAACAATCCTTACCTCTGTAGGAAAGTAAACTGTCTGTAAGAGGAAGATTAGCATACTTTCCTTCTTCAGGAAACACCTAAATGAAATTGCTCAAATCCATCAAAGGTGATGCATGCCCTCATCTGACAGCCTTGTTTAACAGACTCTACTGTTACTGGCAGTCATTCTGCAGGATCAGCGCTCTGGGTTTTGGGATTCTTGGGTTTGGGGTTTTTGTTGGGTGGGTTTTTTTGGTTTTTTTTTTTTAAATGCAGTTTTCTGGCCCATTATCCAAAATCTTATATGCAGCTAGATGTTGTTGTTTTATCTAACTTCTGTTAGATAACTTGTTTTTATCTAACTTGTATTTATATTACTGCAAATGCAACTTTTTAAAATTGAGATGTCGGGTAAGGGACTTCTTAGTGCCAACGTCATATAGTTATAGGCAGGTTCAGCAAAATTCAGTAGTCTTTTCTCCCCTTTTTTGTAGTAAACAAATACTTTTTTTCCCTACCTGCTGTCTAGTGTTCAAGAACAAAATATAGTTGGAGGAAGCAATTCCAAAAATGCATTGCTTTGTGTTAAGAATATAGATTAAGATGTATGTAAGGGATGTATGGTTGTGTGGATTGTTTTCTTTGTAGTTACCCTTCTCCTGGAGGCTGGAACCATAAAGCTTTTTAATGGAACAAAGGGCAAAAACAGTATCCTGTAAGCTGTTGTATGAGGTTATGTAATAATTTGCATTTCATGTCCCTCTTCTTCCCCTCCAAAGGCTCGCAGAAAGGGAAGATTAAAGCTTTTTGTGAATTCCGCAGTAGTCAGATTTTTAACCCTTCATGTAAGCCAAAACAAATTAACTGGAGGGAGACTAATGCCAGCCTATCTCATGATTCTTTTCAAATGCTGTAGGGGATGTACGCTAGACAAGGCATATAGATCATCCATGCTGTGCACAGCTGAAGTTTTTTAAAGAGCTACATTCTTTTTGTCATTGAGAGTTCTATTTCTAACTCTGATGTAATGCCTGTAAGCTGAATACTGCAGTTCTATATGCTCTCTAGAAATGTCTTGATGGTATCTGTTTTTCAGGTCTACTTCCAGAAAGGAAAAGTGCTGCAAGACTCTGGCTTTGTAGGTGATGCCTTACAACTGTTTCTACAGTGCTTAGCCCTTGATGAGGACTTTCTTCCAGCCAAGCTAGAAGTAGAAAGGGTAATTTTATTTATGAAACTGGATTACTATCTCTGACTTAGTTTCTTTATAAAGCTTCCATTATAGTAGACTTTGAGCATCTAAAAATCTTCAATACATACAGAGAAGGTTCAGGTGGCAGATTAGCTCCTTTCAAGATAGATCATACTATGTTGAAGAGATAATCCTAACATACAACTTTTAAGTACACATTTCAAAGTACCTATGCTTCTGAAGTTACTAAATGAAAATCTAGAAAACTGGAAAGCAGGCAGCAAGTTAAATATTCTATGTTGAACTCTTTTGTGCCCAGAGCACAACATTTTTTCTTTGTTAATAAAAATTTACATTGAAAAACTGCATGATAATGAATTGTAATGTCTAACTCTGTTCGAAGAGCTCACTCTTGTAGTAGAAAAGGTTTCTAGATAAATTTCTTTTTAGTAATATAGATATGTAGGTTTATACTTGTTCTCAACTGATCTTTCTCAGTTACTGCTTAGATAAAGCTCTATTTATGAGGATAACTTCATATAGATTAAATTCTTATTTTTAGTATGTAGTTTTATGGAAAAGGATCTAGACATAGCTTTATTATTGTTATGAACATTTAGCTGTTTGTTTTCTAGACATTGTGTGATGTGCTGTCACCAGAGAAGTTAGGAGAGAGTCTGAAGGAATCTGCTTGGAATTCACCACATATTCGAAATAAACCTTTTATACTTGGTTCTGAGGTGGCTGAATCTTACTGCAACTTACAGCTTTGTCCTGAGCAGGTAATAAAAGCTATAGGATAACTTTTCTCTTTTGCTGATATGCAAACATCAGATGTTCCGATATCTTTCTTTATCATACTTACTTTCCAGCCTAAATGCTGACTTACTATAATTGGCTAAATTAGAAGAAAAGAATTGTGGGTTTGGGAGTAATGTATTTTCATTGGGAGCATTAAGACTCCTCATTCCAGTGAACAACTTATTAGAAGGTACTGAGATTTCATATTAGTGACTTTAAAATAGAGAGAAATATAGTCTTTCTTCTCTTTGAAGCAGATGAAGATTTTTAAATTGTTAATGCTAAGCAAATTTGAATACTGTCTTGATATATCAAATTCCTCTAGTTAATTAATGAACTAACTGTGGGTATGTCCTGGTTTCAGCTGAGGTAAAGTTAATTTTCTTCCTAGCAGCTGGTATAGTGGTGTGTTTGGGATTTAGGATGAGAATAATGTTGATAACACGCTGATGTTTTAGTTGTCATCAAGCAGTCAGGGCCTTTTCAGCTTCTCATACTGCCCTGCCAATGAGAAGGTGGGGGGGTACCCAAGAAGCTGGGAGGGGACACAGCCAGGGCAGCTGACTGAAACTGACCAAAGGGATATTCCATACCATGTGTCATGTTCCATATATAACTGGGGGGTGGGCCAGGAGGCGGTTCAGCTCAAGAACTAGCTGAGCATTGGTTTCAGGTGGTAAGCAATTGTGCTGTGCATCACTTGTTTTGTATATCTTTTTATCATTATTATTATTATTAGTCTCTTCTGTCCTAGTAAACTGTCTTTATCTCAACCCACAATTTTTACTTTTTTTCTTTTTTTTTTTTTCCTTTTTGATTCCCCTATACCAATGGGAAGGAGGGGTGTGAGCAAATGGTTGTGTGGTTGTTTTAGCTACCTGCCTGGTTAAATCACAACAGGGTATCAGTTTGACTTGTATATCTTTGCATGTTCACATCTTACATGCTTAGATTTGTGTTACTTTTTAAGTACAGTTCAGTTCATCTTATTATTGTAGAGTTTAGGAGGATCAGAGGTACTGGAACCTGTCAGTGGAAGCTTAAATCGTGCACAATCTGCCCATGCTCTTAACTCATCAAAAGACCTTGCCAAGGAAGATGGCTTAAAGAGAGTGTCTTCTGAACCCCTTCTCTCTGGCCAAGTAAAAGGTGCTTTGTTGAAAAGAAAGCTCTCCTTTTCAGAACAGGATATGGTTGTATGTGAAGATGGAAGAAACAAACACAAAAAGCAAGGAGGTAAACAGTCGCTTACTTTGAAATGTAAAGCATATACTGTCTTGTGCCTTTCTTTGAAGGAGTGTTTTGTCTTGCTTTTCCTTAGAAAGTACAAAAAGGGACATGACACTGGCTTTTGGAACAATTCCAGGGGATTTGATTGATGTATCAGATTTTGAGTGCTCTCTATGTATGAGGTAAGATTTCCTCCTTGATTCAATATTTCCGTGTTAGATGCTTGGCCACATATCTGTTACACATGTAAGTACCTCAATTTATAGGTTGTGATGAGTTCTGATATAAGTCAGTAATTTTCAGCCTTCCTCTATCCCTGCAGTTAAATGCTTATTTAAATGTGTCACTTGCTATAGTGCTATATAACACAGTATTATTTTAATCAAGCTGCCTTTTAAATTAAACTTTTTAACTAGTAATGTAAAAAGGACAGGTTCTTTTGAGGTTAAGTATTAGAGGGGTTTTTTTCAGTCAGTAAAACTATTTAACTTGTCTAAGCATTAGCCTTCCCAAAATAAGTATTGCCTGTGAACCTCATTATTTGTCTAGGAGATACGGATACTTCAGAATGTTAGCCTACTTAAATGTAGCTGATGTATTAAAAACCTCTAATTGAGTCATCTTGGTTTTAAGAATAAATACCTTAAAACATATGGTATATACTAAACTGTCCATAGTTATGTTACTAGTATGTAATACTGCTATTAAAACAACTTAGCTCCTCAAAGAATCACTTAATTTTGCGTGTTCTGAATCTCTAGTGAGACCAAAATCTTTATACATTGGGATAAATGTTTAGATATTTAGAATGTTGAAATGTGTCCAGATTCATCAGAAAACTCAAAAAAAATGAGTAATGCAGTGGGAAATGGAAACAAACTCTGGTATAGGGGAAAAAGTAGCATAAGGAGACATGGGATTAATTTTCTCTGCCTTGTTACACAGGTTTGCCATGGTATCTAACTTTTAATAACTTTGTTTCAGGCTATTCTTTGAGCCAGTGACAACCCCTTGTGGACATACTTTTTGCAAAGGTTGCTTGGAACGGTGTTTAGACCATGCTCCTCAGTGTCCACTCTGTAAGGAGAGTTTGAAAGAGGTACTGTTTCTCAGTAGAGCTCACAAACACAAATATTGTATCATTTTAAAGACTATTTCACTTAAACGCAACAACTTGGATTCATTTGGGTTGTGGATTTCTGCTAGAAAGGAAAAACTTGAGACAAACTTTGTCAATACAAGTTGATTAAGTTTCCCTCAGGGTCTTAGAAGGCTTATGTTTCTGTGACCATCTACTTTATTGGTGTAATTAAATCTTGAGTAAACTTTGGTAACTATTCAGTAAAACCTCTCTGTGATTTCTATACACTTTCCTTATTTGTATGGTTGTATAACCTGGGAAATCAATGCTGTCTCTGTTAAGCATAGAAATACAGTGTTAGACACTGAAGTTGTCAGACACCAAGAACTAAAATAGAGAATCTATTTTCAAGTATTAGAGTAACGTTAGGTGTTATGTACTGAAACATAAGAACCTCAGCACTGTAAGTTTTTATGGATTTAAATCTAATTTATGACACATTTCGTATATCATGGCTTTAAATAAAAGCTGCATTTTCTCAAGTCTTTTGTTAATATATATGAAAAGAAATATTAACGTTTTTTAAATTGCTTACAGTACCTTGCAAGCAGAAAATACAGCATCACAGAACTGCTAGAGGAATTAATAATGAAATATTTGGCTGATGAATTACATGAGAGAAAAAGAATTCATGCTGAAGAAACAGCTGAACACTCAAAGTAAGTTTGCTGTCTTTTATCTAGAAAACTCGAGAGATGAGTATGGAAAACATTTTTAGAAATGTTTTATAATTTCTGTGGTTATTAATAATGGCACATTATGGATGCAAGAAGGAGTATAAAGACATGTTAATTTGGTGTCTTAAATGTGTATTTCATAAAATTAACTACTCTGGAAATAAAAAAAATCACACTTTGATAGTAGTAATGTGAGGCTTTTAAATTCTCTACAAAATGTATTTGTCTTTCTGTTTCTCTTTCTGTGTGCACTGTTGTGGAGCTTCAGTTTTAGCTTTGCTGCTGTTTATGGAATTGTCCTCCTGAGTTGGCTGCAGAGTCTCAGATACTTGAATTTCTTTCAAAGCAATTCATGTTAGACATTAATTGTATAAAGGTAGATGTGATGGAAAGAAATCGTTGGGATTTCTTTTGTAATCTTGATGTTTATCTCTAGTAGTATCTTCAGATAGATAAAGCATCAGGTACTTGTAGATAGGAATGTTGGAAAACTATTTAAAACTATAGCTCATGCTATAACAGAATCCATACATTAGAATTATGTTTTATAGTCTGAAAGGTATTAAAATTAAATACCTGGTAATGTTTTAATGCTAACTTGTTTGTAGCAACTGTACATACTTGATAAAATAGCATGTTTTTCAGTTAGGCCTGCTGAGGCATATTGCAAGGTAAAAATTATACCCTGGTTTGCATCTTGTCATCTGGAGTCTGTCATTGAAAATAAGCTAAATAGTGACCTAGCTACTATGTAGTTACTGCTACATCTTTCTAGTTCCAGGAAAACTGTGACTCTGAGGGCATAATGGTTTGTATGGCTCAAACTAAAACAAAAAGGAAAAAATAACTAAACCTCTGTCCTCAAAACAAACCCCTTCATTTACTGACTAGATACTAACTAGATAACTATGATGTTTACTGTCCACTATGTATTCAAATCTTTACATAGGTATTCAGTCACTGTTATTAGTATGTATGTTTATTGTAGATGAAAGTTATTATGATGTGCTTATTATTAAACTTTGAAGAGAGTGCTTTATGACCTCAAATATAGCAGACATACTGAAAAAAATGTATCGTCTCAGATAGTTCAGTGACTTGATTTTTAAAGCCACATATTTCTTTTGATGTTCTCTTGAAGCTTGACCAAGAATGTTCCAATGTTTGTTTGCACTATGGCATATCCTACTGTGCCTTGCCCTCTACATGTGTTTGAGCCAAGATACAGACTAATGATTCGCAGAAGTATGGAAACTGGGACTAAACAGTTTGGGATGTGTATAAGTGATTCTCAAAATGGGTAGGTTTACATCCTGATTTTAAGCTTCTCATATCTTATGTCTTTTTTTTTAATTATAAAGAAGTGTCCTTTCCGAAGTGTGTAATTGCGTTACTGACAAGGTCTTTTTTCTAGCTTTGCAGATTATGGATGCATGCTGCAAATTAGGAACGTTCATTTTCTACCTGATGGACGGTCTGTTGTTGATACAGTTGGTGGAAAGAGATTTAGAGTTTTACAGAGAGGGATGAAAGATGGTTATTGCACTGCAGACATTGAATATTTGGAAGATGTTAAGGTATCCAGAATGCTGTATAAATACTCACTAGTATTAATATCTGAAGATTTTTGCTTCATTTGTTCTTGAGAGCTCTGTTTCAGATTTTTAGGTCCCTAGACAACTGGAAGATTCAGTGCAAGCACATGGAAGAAATGGAAGTTAGCTTAATTTTTTAAATTATTGTTATCATAAAGCAACAAAGAAAAACTATGGGTTTTGTTCGAACAATAGATTCAAGCTGTAACTTTTTAAAATATCGCGGGACTTCAAGGTTTAGGAGAATGCAAGAAATGTATCTAAATATAGTTGAAATTGATTTTTTTAATTATTTTAGCTTAAACACCTTAATTGTTTCTCTATCTCTAATGATATTGTCGTAACATTCCTCCTGTAGGTTGCTGATGAAGAGCAACTAAAGAAACTGAGAGAACTTCACAATTTTGTTTACAATCAGGCCTGCAGTTGGTTCCAAAATTTAAGAAACAAATTTCGCACTCAAATTCTTCAGCACTTTGGGCCAATGCCTGACAGGGAGGAAAATATACAGGTGAGACATCATTTAATATCAATTACTAGGGGCTTATTTCTAAAAATAAAACCCCTGTGAACAACTGCTAAACATTAAAAGAAGAAAAAACCCACTTTTTTTCCCAACTTTGAAGGCATAAGGCTTGCATCTTGTTTCTCTTATGAACAGCAAAAGGCAATTCTGTCACTGTTCAACAGTTTTTGTGGGAAAGGATGATATGCTGCCGTGGAGATAAAACTAGTAAACTGAGAACACAAGTTCTCAGTTCCAGTAGCATTTTAAACTGTTGTTTTGTGTAAAGCTGTTAGAATTAAAATGGGAAATAATGTATTTTCTTCTCTGTGACACGTGCAGGTAGTAATCTTCAAAGAGGTAATCACAAATAACACTTTCTTCCTTTCTGAGCTAGTGCCATAAACCGCTGCAGCTGCTAGTATTTGACAAATGTTGCTTAAGAAACTAACTGCAGCAATCTATTTTAATGGTTATTATAAACATTTAATGAAGGTTGGTGGGATCCTGAGAGAGCGAAGGCTGGAGAAAAGTAACATTTAAAAATACGTAAAATTGGCTTTCAAAGTGGAATTACATATGAAGTGGGACCTTATGAAAGCCTGTCCCTCACCCATCTGCTACATGCTTCTATGAGACTATATTAATGGATCTGGGAGGACTGTAGTTGCTGTGGAGGCCTGTGCGTGAATTCAGAAATTATTTTAGAACAGTTTAGTAAAAAAACAGATTTAAAACATGCTAGGAAAGAGGAGTAAGTGTGCAAACCCAGGATAACTAGCAGGGCAGTGATACTGTGGGTATGTACCTGAGATTTATAATAGAACACAAATGTGTCAGCCGTGTGATCCAAATGCAAGGGAAGAAATGTCACCCTGGAGTGTTCCACTACCAGTAATATTTTTGCAAGTCATTTGATGTAATTAATTGTCTCTGCAGTGATAGGACCTCTGCTGAGGAGTGTTATGTCCAGTTCTTGACATGACATCTAAGGCTTGGTGTAGAGAACTGGATAAGGTACAGGAAAAAGTTACAGAGTATGTTTTATCAACTTACAAGACGCTGATTAAGTAGTCCTGCTCTGTCTAGGAGGTAATGAGAAGGGCATGGAATTGGGAGGTGATAGAGGAGTCCTTCAAATATAACAAAGACAATGAAATGAAAGCATTAGGCTTCAAGAATATTCAAGCCGCAAGAATAGCATGATAAGTAATGGCTTTAGTTTTTAATCAGGGAGCTTTGTTATTAGGTGACTGTCCTACACTTTGCCATCTTTTCCCAAGGGAGCTATGAGCTTCCTTTGTTGTCTTAAAAATAATTGCTTTATCAAGCTTAGTTTAAGTGTACTTTATTTGACTGCTCAGTTGAGATCCCTTCAGAACCCTTTGAATCTCATGGATCTGGAATTATGTAATTAGTGTCAAACTTTAAACTGGTCTTTGTCATTGACAGCTTTGTCTTTTGACGTCTTTGTGTTAGTCAACTATACTACATTGGTTATGAGTAACCAACTTAACTTTTATTTTTAGGCAATGCCCAATGGTCCTGCTTGGTGTTGGTGGCTTCTGGCTGTTCTCCCAGTAGACCCCAGATACCAGCTGTCAGTTCTCTCCATGATGTCTTTAAAAGACCGTCTGATAAAAATCCAACATATACTCACATATTTTTCTAGAGACCAGTCCAAGTGACTAACTGCCTGGGTCTTCCTGAAAAGATACTCCGTTCTGGTTGTAGTAGCAGCTGGAATTTTTGCTGCCTTTGCACATCTAGCGCTGGTTTGAGAAGTGTAATGGAACTGCTTTTTCTCTCTCCTCCCCACCCTCCCGACTTCCTGAACCACGTGGTTCTTTGAATGCACACTTTCCTCAACTATGAGAGAAGACCACTGATGATTGCACAAAGTCAACCCAGCTAGATATGTTTTTCACGTTACCTACATTACTATTTGCACTATGTAGAAGAGAACCTTTTTGAGACTTGATCATTTTAGCCACTGACTCTTTAAAGCTGTGGGAATTGGATGACTTAAGGCTGACAGTCCAAGTTTACAACATTGAGGAGGTATTAAAGGTTTTGCAAATGTTTGCCTCATACAACTGTTCTTTTGCTGTTTGCACAAATATTTGAAATATAGTATTGAATGTCACTGTTGGATATTACTACTCTTGTTGAATTATCTTGACCATGAATATGGCAGAGATTTTTAAGTTATCTTGTAAATGTATGCATCACAAAACAGGTGACATTATGAACTGTATGCTGAACTGAGAGCCAATTTTAAGGAACAAATGCAAAAAAAGGTACTTCTGTCTAAAAATACTTAAACTGTGAATATGGTTTACATACCTAGGCCTGTACGTGTTAGAGGAAGCTGAAAACTAAATGCTAGTACTGGGCTTTTCAGGCTGGCTGTTCTTCCAGAGCACGCACCTAATTTATATAGCTTAGAAGAAGAAATCTTAGAGTGTGCGTGTGTGTATTGGGGATTGTGCATCCAGGATTTAAAAGCTTAAAGTTTTATTTGAACTTCTTCAGTTGGTGCAAATGTGAGTTCTATGCCTTATTCATATCGATAGTAGAGCACACTGCAGTGGCAAGGTTAGCATCATGCTGCCAATAGGTACTTTTTGTAATTAAAGATTTGCATATTTGTGAATATGTCTGATACTGGCTTTCTTGTATGTAAATCATTTGTAAAATATTTCTTAAATTTTGCTTTTGCTAATATATTTAATTTTCAATAAAAGCTAAAAGTTTGTATATTTTTAACTTTATCAAAACCTACAAATCACTTTCATTTTCCATGTGCTTCTATTCTGGGATCTTAAGTAAATCCAGAAGCAGCTGTTTAACCTACATCAAGGTTGTGGGCACTTCATGATGTAATTGGTATGTACCTAACCTGTTTCTGATTATAGTACCTGTCTCTGATTATTGGTCAGACAAGTGTTTTGCTGGTGTCCTGCTTTTGTATGTACTTTGTTTAAATTAAGGTGGTTTCAGGTATGAAGTTTGCATTTCACAAAACTTAAATGTTGTGGGAAACTGTTCTAGCAGAACAGTCAGGTATTTCAGACTTGCTAATCAGATGCTCTGGCTGCCTTCTCTTCTGGAGTTTAAGGCTTGAGATATTACAGGAACCCAAAATCTGCTGGATCATTTTTAATGTGGGCTTCTACCTAGGATAAATTTCCCCTTTCTTGTATGAATAAAGTCCTGAATTAATATTTGGAAAGCTTTATTTGTGTAATAAAAAAGAGGAGATCCCCTATTTCTCTACTTCAGTATCGTATAACCGTAGAAACTTAATCTTTTTATCACCATGATCTTAAGAATGCAGGAGACAGGCTTGTTGTTTTTTTTTTTTCTTGACAGGAAAAAGTCCCTGTAGCCAGGCTTGAAATACCCAAATAATCTAGTGGTAAATTTTTTTCTTGCCAAGAGCTTCAGTTTTGAAATTGAGTATTCCCTAGTGTGCTGGAAGATGTGGCTTCTAGGTGTTTTTATACATTCCCATGACTTTTTAATAAAATAAAAATTCAGATAAAGTGTCAGTTGGCTTGCACCGTCCGTGCATGTGTTGGTTCTACTTCTGGAATTGTAAACCATGTAAGAGCAAACTTTATTAAAAAGAAATAGCAACAACAACAAAAGCAAAGTTACTGTGATTAACAAATGCTGCATTAAGACTGATCGTAAATACTACTCTTCAGTAACTCTTCCACGCACATGATCATTGTAGGTGCTGTTGGGAATGATATGAAATTGAAAATGGGGAGGAAAGATATTCAAGGGGATTTTTAAGTCAGAGTTGTTTCAAGTGGCTGTTTTGTGGACCAGCTTTTGTCACTTTGGGACAGAACAAGCTCACCTGAATGTTGTCATAGACCTTTCAGTAAATACCTTGAAGAAAGATACCAATGCTGTACTTTGTACATAGTGGTTTCAATTTGGGGAGTACTTCCTTATTCTTTTGATTTTTTTTTTTTTTAATTTTTCCCCCCTTGTCACACAGCAAATGTTCTTTATCAAATGATAAAACAGTAACAGACCAAGGACCAAGTTTGATCAACTTAGATTATTATCATAAAGTTTACAATTGATGTAATTAAGCCTGAGCAGAATGCGAGCAAGGGAAAAGGGGAAAGCTCCCTTGCTGTGTAGGCAGGGTACAACACGGATAATGATTAGTCTTACCTGATGATGAGCAACAGTCAGGGAAATTGGCACCTCTTACGTCCTCTGTCACAACACATGGATGTCTCCTTTGCCAGCCAGCACCCATGGACCAGCCATCGAGAGCTACCCCAAGTCAGTGTTGGGGCACCTTATTTATGGGATTGGGTCTTCCCTGATCAGTCGTATGATGGACAAGTTGATGCAGACGTGTTCTTTATATAAGAAAACTAGATGTGTCCCATAAGATTGGTGATCTGTAAACAGCTATGCAATAAATGGGGTGTGCATGTATGTTAATATGAGAAAGGTCCAACTTTGCCACGAGGGACTGGAGTCACTGCGCTGAGAAGCATCTGCCCAGAACTGATGTGTGTTTTTTCAAATCTTTCTGGCAAGGACCGCTTCTCAGTTTCGCTAAATTGTGGCCAGAGTTCTCACTGAAATTCTTAATTCGTGGTTAATACTCACCTCTAGTCTCTTTACTCTAAATTACTCTTACCGAATGTTATTTCTTGTAACAACTTGGTGCCCTGGGTGAGAAAGTATCTTTAAGGACAATATGCAAAGATGGTTGCAAGATATGCTGGTGGGGGTGGCTATGAAACTTGAAGTGATGCTAGAACGTGAGTAGGGAGAAATGTTTGCTCTGAACCCCATGAAAGATTAAGCCAGATTCAAACATTGTTAGAGGCTTTACAAGACTTGGAAGGAGAGTGTGCTCATCCTTTTGGGTTTCTAAGTCATCTAACCCATGCCTCTGATAGTTCCCAGAGAGAATGGATGAAATTTTGGCTTTGAGCAGGTCTCCAGGAGGAGTAGACAAACCACAACTGCCTGGCCTGCACCTGACCAAGTCTGAGATGTTGCTCTTTCAGAACTGACTGCAGAAACCTGGCTATCTGCAAGTGGATTTCTAATGGGAAGAAGGTTGTTCCAGTTAGTGAGTAGATGTGAGATACCTGTTTAAAGATTATTGTATCCATGCCACTCAGTAGCACACTGAAATCTGTCCATTACTCTCTGATTTATGGGCTTTTCTACAATTAAAAAAAAAAGCTGTAAAATGTTTAATGCTAGGATGTAACTTATTCTAAAGTTACTCTATTTGTTTACCAAAACAAAGCAAAATAAAGAGTCCGCTGACTTTTGAGCCTTGATTCCAGTGAAGTTATATTTTCCTGGATGCTCATGACTGCGACTGCTTTTACAAGCAAAGGCAAATAGCAGCATTTTACTGTGGATTTAAAACCATAATTGCACTACTGATAGTACAAGTGATGTAGTTTAAATGCAGTCAGGAGTGCCTATGAGGATGTGGCAGGCTTTCTAGGACAAAAAGGTGTGAATGTCAGAGAGAAAAGGTGGTAAAGTCTTTATACTTCTAGTTGAGAGGATTTGGTTTGTTTGGAAGAATGTCCTATACTGGAAATACCTTTTAAAGCAGACAGATTATGAACCTGTACTAGCTAGGAAGCTAGCCAGTTACTAGATGTTTATGTGTGTTAGAAAAGGGAAATGATGTAATGGAAAACTGGGGACAGGGAGCTGTGTTATCATAGGACAAATACAGTCACTTTCCAATCCAAATAGAAATTCTCTGGAGCTTGGCATCTTAAATTACTTAATTATATCATCTATTTGTGTGAGTATTGGTTCCTTGCATTCAAGAGCTTTCTGGTCTGGCAGCTAGGAATGTTTTTCTCAGCATAAAGAGCTGTATAAGATGCTTGGCAAAGTGGGCTAGCTTCTCCCCAGTGCTGCTCCAAGGTGGTGGTGGTTGTCTGGGGGTTTCTTTTGTTCCTTGTTTTTCCTTTCCTTTTTCCCTCCTTTTGCGTCAGACCTTACTTGGCTCTGACTGCAGGCTACTTGTGGCAGCTGCCACAGCCCATCCTCTTCCCGTGCTGGTTTACCGGCTCTGTTTACCTGACGTTTTAGCCCACTGCTGGATGAAATCCTGGTATGGCAGAAGTGCTGAGTTCCCCTAAGACAGTCTGTTCCCTCTGGAAAGCTCTGTCCTTGAAAAGAGTTGAACTTGATGCTTGATATTCTCAAGCATCTGTTGAGCTTTGGGTGACTTGTTTGCTGTATGATATTTCTATCAAGACATCCTCCTACTGGTGATGACATCTGTCATCAGGAGGGTAGAGTTAGAGTTAATTCTTTTACCAAGTTCCATGCAAATACATCTTGATTCCTTCTTCCAGAAGTTTTGAATTTTGCCTTCTGGGGGAAAAACAAATCTGTCTTCTCCAAGTCTAAGGTCTTGTTTACACTCAGGGCACAGTCACTCCTTCAGAAAGCTCCCAGTCTGGCTGAACTGATATTTCAGAGTCATCATCATTTCCGTGCTGAGGACAGCTAGTTGCTTAAGGATCTGCCAAAGGTCTGCTACAAGACTCCTGCAGCAGAAACCCAGAGCTGAAGAGGCAGCCGCAGCATTGCTGCGGTCCAACCCCTCTTGCAGTTACTTAAGGAAACAAATTGAAACAGGGGAAGGGGGAAATTAAGATCTTCCCTTCCTGCAGCTCTCTGCAGGCCTGTGGTGGTTAAAGCACTCTCTAAGAACTAAGGGAAAAGTTTTTATCCCTTCCCCCAGTAGAGAGGATTAAATTGCTTAGAACCCGGGTGACTTGTAGCCTGTACAGTGCAGATTGTTTTGAGTGAACAGGCATGCTTGGAGATCCTGGCTGGAACACCGACTTTGTGTATCCTGATGAGGCTTCAGTGAGTAAGAGACTGTTCTGCCCTGTCAGGATCTAAAATGCTTCTGCAAAAGCACAACAGCAGATGCTTAAGTGGCTTTAGGTCCCTCTTGCTGAAGTAGCCATTGCACAGCAGCTCTGAGGAGTTGTGGATGCAAACCCTTAGATCTGACATGGAACAGGAATTTGGGAACTGGGACTGCAACCCAGCTTTAGAGGTACTTAAGCTCTGTGGGAAATTCAGGGTTGGTGTTTGGTTTTTTTTTTAAATCAACCTTCTTTGAAACTTTAAGGTTCTCCTCTTGTACATATCTTGAAACAAGTCTTGATTGTTCAAACAACCTTTACACCTTATTTTTGTCTGAGCCCAGAAACTGAGCGTTCTCATGCTTAAGCTTTTGGAAGTTTGGAAGAGGGAAGCGTGCTCTGGAAATGCATGACATGCCTACTGCAATGTGATCCACATCCAGTGCAACACGCACCTCTGATTTGATTTTAAAACATGGCTCCAGATTTCTGACACTATTTCACAATTACGTTGCATTGCTAAAGAACCTCGGGGCTGTGAGAAAAGGTTCAAACGCCCACTCTAGTGAGGGAACAGTCATGATTTTTGAGTGTGAATTACTTTTAATAGCTTTCAAAACGAAAGGCTTCAAAACCAAGGAGTGCCTTAATGCCATCCCCAAGAAGTCTAGATCACATCCTCTGAGGCCTCCCATCCATTTTTACAACTCCCCTTGGGCAGGGGATGTTAAACCCGTGCCTTCAGGGTCCTGTATAGCTGCTTCAACCTTTGAACTGTGCATGGAGGACAACTCAGTGGGACCTGTAACTGGTTTTCCCCTCATTTTTAAAGAATGGGTTTTTTTGGAAATGAAATGATGTTATAGAGGCTGAACACCAGGTGGCACTCACCTGTACCTGAAGCAGTGTAGGATGTAAAACAAGTCCTGGGCTCAGCACTTCCTTCTACTAAGTCTAAACAGCTCCTGGCAGATATCTTTAAAGAACAGATACTGTTAAGCAGGTAACTCTGCTAATTAGGACATGATCTAATCCAGGGTCCTAGGTTCTTAAAAATTAGATTTTTGTTACAAGTATTCTAAGTCAATGCAAATAAATTTCAGTAACCCCTCTATGAAATATTTTTGTAAAGATAAAAGCACTTTTTATTTAAGAATTTGTTTTTAAAATTGGACAAAAAAAGCAAATGCTACAGAAGCAATTTCTGGCTGAAGAAATTCTCAGGTTATTGGATCAATGGAGCAGTTGGAATGCTGAACCAAGGGGAGTTATCTTCATTTGGCAGCAAAAGCTTTGTGAAGAACTTCCAGCTAAACAACTAAACAGCCACAAGGCAGGCACTGCAGCCTTTAGGACAACTGCATAAAGTCCTTGCAGGTACAACAGGCGTCACAGGCTTCCTCCACTGATCACAGCAACATAGTATTAATGCTAGCTGCTGCGTCTTGGTCCTTTGCAGGGCAACTGCTCAAGCAAGGGTTTGCTTCTGAGCATTCAGTACCAACTGCACAAACACACCCCACCCTATCCAAAAGCTGAAGAATGACCATCTCTATGGCAACTAAAGCACTCAGCATGCTCATGCCCAACATAAATTGGCACAAATTTACAACTGAAGTTAGTATAATCAGGGTGCAAGTAATTTGAGAAAAGTAACTTGAGACAGTACAGGATATTCCAGGAGTAGCACTCAAACCATTGTCTCTTAGCAATTTTTATTGCACGGGGGGAGACTGTACAGAGACAGCAACACAATACAGCAACACGGGTGGAAAGACAGAGACAAATGGCTGGCTGCAGTTGTCTGGCTCACCATGGTGCTAGGGTAGTCAGGTGACTAACAGGCTCATCAGGTTGATTACCCGTCAGTCAGAGCTAACACTCAGTGCAGTGTTGGGTAGGGAGGGGAAGAATAGGAAATGACACCTTCACATCTTGTGTAACTGCACCCTCAGGTTATGTATTGTTACGCAGCTGAGCTAGCAGGCTGCTACCACCAGGAGAAAGAAGTGCTGCACTGGCTTTTATAGGTGTTGGCTCTGGTTCTTGTCTGATTACAAGCTAAGATGATTCAATTCACTCACCCAAGCAAACAGGGAGCATGCACTTTTTCACCCATTAATTTCTCTGCTAGTTGAAGTTAATACCACTATCCTGTTCAGAGCTAGCTGACAGTATGCTTTCAGCTATGCTAGCATAAGTACAGCCTGGGTAAATAGTTTGCTTGCTACAAAACACCGTCTTAAAAGTGAAGAACTTACTTAATGTCAGTGCTTCCACAGAGATGGTATGCCACCAAAGAATTTCAACCTCTTTGTCATCACTAGCCCTCACTCTTATTGAGGTTTCATTTAGAAATTCATTAGAAAAGCAACAACCCTCAAGACTAAGAAAAGAGTTCTAGTTATTTTGCTTTAGAGTAAGCTTTGACCAATTAAAAGACCCCTGCACTTAACTCCAGAAGACTAAACTTCTTAGAGCTCTTCTATACAGCTTCCTCCTGTTAACAGTGAGACACTGTAGTAGTAAGAGTACCTTCCAAAAGACTGTCACCAAATACCATTCTATGCAGGTTTTGGTACATAAGCTTTTTACGAGATTATTACCTAACTTAAGGTCCTGAAGTTATGTACCACAGCTGATGGCTAGTTTTTGAGTGTACTTATTCAGTAAATGTCCATGAAGAAGTTTTGAATTCAATAGTTTATTTGTAATTGTAAAAGCATAAGTGTTACATACATTGAGTAATTGCATATCTGTTAGAATCGTACCTACTCAGAAGACTGGTGTGTGCAAAGACAAGACAATCATGCTCAGATTTCCCCCCAGTAGGTTGTTGCTTTACGATTTATTCCCCCTCAGTTCAGTAAAATTTCCATAGAAACAGGGTGAAGAAATACAGATACATATATTAGCTGCTGAAGCGTATGAAGACAATTTGACAACATCACATAGACCCTTTAGAACTACTAAAGGTAGAGATCTGCCTAGTATTTAAAAAGGCAAAAACTGGACTAGGCAAAAGTTCCAGCAAACACAAGAAGCCTAGTTACAGTTCCCTTAAACCATTTGTATTTATAGCTTGTTACAAACAAGAGAATTGGTGTCAGTTTTATCACGTCATTCCGGAAGGTGTCAGTGGGGTATGTATACACACACACACACACATTAAAAACCCAACCTACATGTATGTATATACATTTTTTAAATAAGGCAAGTATTTATTTCAGGCTCTTAAAACATTTTTCCAGCCCCTTTTCCTATTAATACAGCATATGTTGCCATTTTATTGCTAAAGAAAGCATACCATCTTTGCAAGCAGAACAGCATCAGCACTGGCTTTAGTTAGCAGTCCGGTTGAGTTAGTAAGATTCAAGACATACGTTATTACTATGGCAGAAAGTTACTGTTACAGAAATAAAGAAGACTAATTGAATTCTATTTAGATTGCACCAAACCATCCTCTTGACATAGGCTGTAGTTAACAGTTTACAATAAAAAGCAGAACAGCACCATTTTGGAGCAACAGAGAGAGATACCTAAAATACTACTTCCCCATCTTTTAACAAGTTGTTTATATTAAAAAAATACACAAGGGAAGGATAAGGACACAACAGACTTCATCTGCTGCTCTAACAATGCTTTCTTCTGTAAGAAAGGATGCAGGACTTTGAGCTCATTCAAATGTAAATTCTAATATGACTGAATAAGCACGCCATTATCTTTGCATAACTAATAGAAGTTACTTGTTAGTATGACTTACAAGGTGCACTCTCGAAGCTTTTTGTCAGCCTGCTTCAAGGAGATCCAGGTGTTTAACATGTTTGATCGCAGTTTGGCCCACACCAAATGGTTGTTTAACCCAAATATCTGGGCAGCAAACTGGGCAGCTCCTTCAGGTGACAGAGTAGTAGGACAGCCAAGACCTGCAGAGGAGAGAGTACCACTTACTAAAGCATAGTTTATAGTCATACAAAACACTGCCTCTGCAGAACAATTTATGATGATGTTTGTTTCAGTCTCCAGGAACCACATGATCTAGTTTTAAAGCTACTGAAGTGGCATGTGTTCCACTACTTCAAACATCACTGCTTCATGGCATTTTAAACCAAAAGCCAATGTACCAAATGGCTCTCCTTATGCAGAGGTAACAGACTTCTGGGCCTCCTAGTTGCCAAGCATCCATTCAAGTCACTAACAAAGGTAAAAAAATCATACAGGTAGCAATGCCCTGAAATAAGAGAGTTAAGCTCTTAACTACACTGATTGTGGAGAAATATTTTTTGATCCTTGATCACATGTAAAATGCAACTCTAACTGTGAACAGAATTCAGTTATTTAAATCCTCATTAATACTAATTCCAAACTGGAGTGTTTAGCAAAGATAAGCCAAGGTTTATATATTTTGAAAGATATTTATTCTGATGTAATCTTTGCTCTGTTTATTGGGCTTTTTACCATCAAAAAAAAAATCAAGGACTGTATGCAAGATATTTTTAAGACTTTCTTCAGTACTGATCCAGCTGCTTTTCCAGTGTTTTGCCATGTGTTTTTGTATACGTGTGTACACTAGAACAACAACAAGAGAATAGAGCTAGGTCAGTACAAGAGTGTAGGTTGAAGATCATCTTACCACTGGGTAGTCTGAGAGAGGACCACACATCCTGAGTGCCCCAGTCAGCTGAGAGTGGGGGACAGTTGACAACTGGGTAAGCAGTGTTACCAGACATCACTGGCCCCAAACCATTGCTTCTGCCAGCTACTGCAACAAATACTGTTGAGATTCCATCTCCTGGGGGAAGAAGACATTCAGAAATAAGCAGTCCACCTTGTTCTCTACCACTTGCTTTTCTGGGAACTTTCTCCAAGTCCACAATTCTGTTTGCAACTATTTTGTCAATTCTATTACATAGCACTAGAATTTTGTGTCTAACTTCCACCTTCATAGAAATAACCTCTAAATCTTGCAGCCTTCTAAATCCCAGCTGCTGTTTGGCACAACTGAAGTTAGCATGTCTTACTCCGCCTCTGAGGGGAAGTCTCAGCATCAGAGGAATAGATGCTGCTTAGCTTTGTAGAGAACGTAGCCATTAAACCTCTGGCATCCTTAAGCAGTCCTCTCCTCAAATCTTTTCCCCTGTAGAAAGTATGCTCCCACAAAAATAAATGTTTCTCTCTCTCCTCTGCTAGGCTATAAACACTTTTGAAGAGATGTCAAGTTTTCTTGATAAAGACAATTTAAATTAAGTATCTTTTTCTCATGGCATCTAAAATAACAAGCAAGAATATTTTTGTGAAACAGGCAGGAAAACACGATGGGAGCAACATCTGCCTTGTAAGTAACACATAAGAATATTCAGTCAGCTAGAGAAACTATCATTCCTCCTTGTTTCAGAAGGGCCAGCATCCCCAGCAAGATGCTACAGTAAGTGTATTAACATGATCAAGGCTTGGGGAAAGTAATTCTGGTTGTGGGACAAAGCAGAGGTTAGACTGAGTAATGGAAGTTGAGGCTGGGCAGCAGAACAATACATTACTCTCTCTAATAGCTTAGTGCAGTCTATACCCTGTCATTATGTAATTAGCAAGTGTAGAACAGCATTGCAACAGCTTGGTGTTCTGTTCAACAAAAAAATGGAAAAACCCCAAACAAATCCTTAAGTTGCCAAGTCATTCTTGAACATGATACTTTTCAATCCACATCAGTAGTTCTTTGACATTTACCTTCATATTCTGCTTTGATCCTCAGGGTTTCATCTGGCCCTTTGTGAGCAGAGGTCACTCTTAACTCACAAGGAATTCCAAAGGTTGCACATGCCTTTTTTATTTTTTCACAGTGACTGAGGTCAGAAGGAGATCCCATCAACACCACAACTCTACCTTGGCTCTTTGTTTTCAGAAGCAACTAGGGAAAGAGTGGAGTGAGAGAAAGTAAAGCAGTCAACAGGATTGAAGACATGCAGTTATCAAAGTCTAGATATGCATTCATAAAAACCAGGTACCTCCACTCTTTCTGCAACCCATTCAAAGTTTCTCTTAACCATCTGCAGTGCTTCAGGAGTCACTTCTTTCAGGTCCCGGTAGGACTGAAAAGAGGAAGAAAAATAAATACCTTTTACCCAAAACACATTAGCTTCAAAGCATTTATTTTGCTACTACAATTGATAAGAACACCCCAACTGAAATATTTATGCAGTTTCTAACCATTCCACAGGAAAGAGAATAGAAATTAGTACAGATACAGGAGAAAGTGGATATGGAAGCAAGAAAGAGCTATTTAATGAAGAACCATCTCAGTAGGTGTAAACAACCTTCTACACTACAATTCATGGCCATGCGCAACATGAAAGGCATTTAGCCACAAGAGTATCAAGGTTTTGGAAGCTTCCCAAAGGGTAAATTTAAGGGAAGGCATACAGCTTTTTTAAAATTGGATTTGTAATGACATGATTGCCTGCAGTAGCACTGCACTAGCCAACCTAGGTTCTGCATGATGTTATTATGTACCTTATTTTAGGGAGATGAGACAAAGCACTGTTAGAGCAATTCACTCAAGCATGCTACTACAGAATTCAGTTAAAGTAAATAATAGAGCAATTCTGTTTCCTAATTTAAAAGTAATACCCCTCCTCCCACACATACACGCTTTGAAATCTTCCCCTGTGTGTCATAGGGTCTGTGTTCCTAGTCTCGACAACTGTCACAGAAGCTCCGTGACAGCCGCATTCCCAAACCGGTTCTTTCATAACTACTTACCTGGTAATTCAGAGATATTTGACAAGTGTAATTGCTACAAGTTTAAATATAGGACAAGTTTTATTTCAAATTTATGTTTGCAGGCCTCATGTGGACATAGTCTGTTAGTAACACTTAGAGACAAGTTAAGCTTCAATTCAAGCTTAACCACAATAATGAAGAAAATCATCCTCCCTGCAGATCCATCTTATGTATGGCCAGATCTCTACTAGTAGAGGCTACCATTCTGAATAAACAGAGAAACTTGGAGGTAGACCTGTTATCTAAAGCTTCTATTCTTCTTACTGATTTATTGTCCAACTATGTTATTATCTGCACACCAAGTCAGAAAAATCTTATTACCCCTGGAAGCTCCATGTTTCATTGCAATAGCTTCAGTCAACAGTGCTGTTGGGTATTCCTATTGAAGATACACAGGCACAGGATTTTTTTTCTACCAATAACCAGATAGTTAACTATTTAATGAGAACAGGATTGGGCATTAGGTATCCTATGGGCTACTCTGTAATAAGATAAGACTATCTAGAAAAAGCCACTCTGAAACCAGATGTTTAACCATAGGGTTTGCTTTTTTCATTCTCCTTCCCAGCTGACTTAAAAGGTAAAGATTAAAACCTACCTGTTTGTCCTTCTGCTGGCTTCTGTCTCCTGACGGCCAGAGTCTCCATGAATCATTATCAATAACATCAGCAAGAACAATTTCTTTTGTCAGAATATTAACACCAAATTCAATCTAAAAAGACAGTAAGAATCCTATTTTAGGAACTATACAGTGATATATTTCCTGTGAGAACCAGGGTCATGAGAAAGCACATTTTTATACCTTCAGGTCTACTAGAGTGCAGTTTTGGGGCTGCCATGATTTTTCCAGGATCTCAAAAATAGCTTGGGTGGAACGAGCCATAATATCCACTTCAGTCTGGCCAATAGTAAGTCCAGCAAAACAGAATTTTGCTTCAATTAGCTGCTCCTCAGACCATTGTGGATCATTATTAGCATCATCCTGTTAAGAAAAATTACATGATGTATATGTTCTGGTTAAGCTTGCTATAAGAGGAAAATAACCATTAGCAGATAATACTAGGTTTTGTTTGTTTTTCAAAAACAAATACAGGCTGCAAACTAGTATTTTGTGATTAGCATAAAAAAAGTGACAGCAACATTGAAAACACTTGCTGTAACACCTGAACATCTTTAAAAACCACTTTAAAAGTTTGGACAGTGCACCAAGAGTCACAGGGTACAAAACCCACTTTAGGTCAGTTCACAAGACACTTCTTTCAGCATGCATTCCCAAAGAAATTCAGAAACCTAACTGACTAGCTAGCTACTTAACCTCAGTGTGCAAGTACTGTTTATTTTAATTTCTTCAAATATATCAACACATCTGTTTAAACTGATGCATTAGACTTATGCCTAAAAAAGTCCTTATAAGAAAAACCATTTTCCTACTTTATATACAGTTTGGCTTGTTATTCTTTGATGGCCGTGTAAGCCAGTATTACATTATATGCACTTTAGACAAAACAGCTGTTGGACAAGAATGCCAGAAAACATTAGGATAGCAAAAGTAGCAATACTAAGAGGACTGGTCAGCCACTAGTGCTACTTGCTTTATTTGTCAGCATTTTTAAAGGAGATAAACAGAGCTAGAACTCTGTATTAAGTTCAATTAACATCACAGTAAAGGAAACTTACCTTGTAAAACATCTCAATTTTGGGTGGGTAAAACTTATATCCTTCTTTGACACCAGGGTTTCTTTTGAGGAAGGAGCCAGTAGCAATTCTTCTGCACACCCATTCAATTGGGATCATTTCACAGTGAGCTGCTATGAATGCTGTGTCACTCTGTTTCCTGACAAAAGCTGTTTTGATTCCTAAATATAAAGATGGCAGCTTAGTTCTATTACTAGGCACACTCCACAGTTGAAGTGAGTCACAATCGTCTTTAAGTACAACTGAATCTTGTTCTTCTCTGGACTTAAGGGACACGTTGAATTTCTTCAAGGTATTTTAAGCCCCCTTTTGCCTTGCAGAAGGCCATCACTGCTGTTATCTTCCACAAGTCATTACCCTTGCTAAGTTTATCATACAATGCTTGCTTGTAGCTCAGAACCTTATGCTCTGGTCAGAAATCCTATTCTTGCAAATAATTTTGTTCACAGACCTTTTTAAAAATCCATCCCTCACAATTGTTTGTTTTTAAGCAAAAAAGTTAGCAGCAACCAAGTACCCAACCATGCTCCCTGGTGGAAGATCCATCATACATGGAACAGTAATAGGAGGCTTTCAGAGTTAGGTGAAGGCAGCAAAATATAGAAGCATGGTAGTGTTTGCTAATTTGTTTAATAAAGGAGAAAGGGGCAGGAAAGAGAATGACTTAGTCCTCCCTTCCATTACAAACTAGCATTTATTTAGGGCACTACAGCATAGTGATTTGTTGGGCAAGAGACATTAAGACTCAGAAGCACATGCACACATACAAACCTGCTGCAGCAAGTCAACCTTCTTACGTAATTCTAAGATGACCTCATATTAAACAGGGACAGTCAACACATGCAGACAGCCACTGCAAGTGCAAAATAGCTCTTTTTTCATTTTCCTCTTGAGGAAAGTCCCACCTTTCTCCCGCCAGGGCGAGACAACTGCCAAACTGCATCCAGTCAAACCAAGAAGTAGCTCTATACCATTCTACTTCCAGAGCCATAGAGGAAGAATTAAAGCCTTAAAATATAGTATTAACATGGGCTCTTCAGATTTTATTGCATTGCCCTCAAGGGCAGAATGATTTAAACAATCGACTGCATATTAAGTCACTTCTATCCAGGCATTAAGGCCCCTGAATGGTTTACTACTACATTTTTTATCTGTGCGGATGAGTGCTTTAGAAGGGCTGACATTAGCTCTATTATACAAGAGAGAGAAACTTTAACAGAACTTCGTAAATCATCACCTTTGAAAGATCAGGTTAAGAAGAGTTGCGCAAAGCAAACAAACAACTTCTACAGTAAGGCATTCATGTTATCTACAATTTGTGCCAGTTAAATAACGAATCTGGAGAAGAGCCCTGAAAGTTCTTTTGTTGCTTTAAAATGCAGCTGCAGTTAATTCTGCGTATTTTTCCAGAGCATCTGAAGTTATTGAGTACAAGCCATTTAAGGATCTTTGAGATGTCTACAGCATGGCTTCTTCACATTTAAAATTCCTACCTGTATGATATTTAGTATTTTGATTGTTAGCTTAACTATTGCCCATTTAAGAATTTGACAGAACATCTAATAAATTGTTCCTAAATGAAAACTAGTAGTTTTAAATCAACCGCAAATATAATCAGGAAGACCTTGGAGGCTATTGTGCATACAATAGGCTTCCCAAGAAAGCCGGTGACTGAGGATTATTATGCTGAATGACTATCACACTTTCTTCTTTTCCCACTGATCCATTTGCAAAGCATCTTTATCGTGTCGGTCCATATTTTAAGAACTACTTGCACAGAAATATAGGTAGATACAGCTCTACAGAAACCACCTTTCTCTTCCCCACATATGAAACATTTACTTTTGAAGACACTTAATTTTGAAGATTTTACTGTTTCACCAAGATTTATTACTAAAAATTGTATTATCTACTATAAAGCGTAGAGTAACTGGTACTCAGCTGCGACTCGAAGAAGTCTTTGTGCGAGTGCTTCAAAGGGGACCGAGCGTGCAGCTATGAAGAGTCACAACCAAGTTTACTGGTGCCTGTATTATAGTACTGTTAGCAGACCCAGGTTAGAAACCCACCAGCTCAAATTCCTCTTTGCAAGTTGCAAACTTCTCAAAAACACTTCAAAATGCTTTCTCAAAGCAGATACTGGCTTAATTTTTGGAAGTGTGGTGCAAAATTTACTTGAGCAACTCAAATTTTTAGTCTCTTAAAGTAAACATTAAGTTGTCAATACATTCAATACAGACTGATATATGCATTTGTGATCGAGTCCTCTTAAGTGTTTAAATACAAAGCATACAGAAACTTTACAATGATATAGTACACACAACTGAGAGGGGAAAAGAAAAAAAAAACCACCACATATGAAAGGGTACTCCAATTTTATCTTTTAACATTCATCCACAAATTTCACACAGCCTAGACATAGCCTGGTAGTGCCACTAGCTAGCGGTGACTTCTGTGCAGGCAGATGTAGTAAGACAGGCAAGATGCATCCAGTCCAGTATTACAGGCAAGGGGGCGTGGGGTAGGGAAGAACTGACAAAAGTAGAGGCGAGGATTAGAGGTGTGTCCAAACAAGCAGGAAGAACTATTGCAGCGTTATCTGTGATTAGATTACTTTAGATAGTCTCATGTTCCAAATAAACACATCGCCCACCCAGCTTTGTAGTACCAGAGGAAACGTGTAACTAAAAAACTGATAGAAAAGATACTCAAAAAACCCTCATCAGGGCCTCAAGGCAGGATAAATAAATACATAGAAACAATACTGTTTTGTAACAATATCTGTAACACAGAGGCATGTATTCTACCTTTTAAATACTTACCAGCTTCTTGAAGCAACTGGAACACACAGCTAGTTGTGGTATTGGAAATGGCAGCCTTGCCTTCCATTCGGTCCTTCCTGGCTGCGTTTCCCGCTGTTATTTGGTCTTTTGATTGCATGAGAACACATCCTGGGATATCCGGCAGCTCGTATACTTCTTTTGTTTTACCTTCATTAACTTTTTTACCAAGTTTCAGGTCTAGAGAAAGAAAAAAAAAAAAAAAACAGTTTTAGATTTAAAGAAATTCTTTACTTCTGCATGTAAGCCCACCAAGTTCGCATACGTGCAAAGTGAGACCCAGCAGGACCCCACGTTGCAGTCAGTGACCAGGAAGAGCAGGCTAAGTTCCCACCTACTGGGCAATTTGGTCAGGTTTCCCTCCTAGCAGTGAGAGCGAAAGCAATCGCTCAAAACCCTGCCCACGCGACTCGGGCGCCACGAGGGACGCGCTAGTGGAAGGCGGGCAGCTCCTCGCTGGAGGCAGCGGAGCGCTCCCTCGGCCGCGCTCACCCACCCCCGCGGGATTTCACTCGCCGCCGGGGGTCGGGAGGTACCGCCTGAGGCGGTGCCGGTAGAAGCCGCGTCGCTTTTACCGATAGTTTTTAAACTTGGGGACAAACCCGACGCTCACAAAACCGAACGGCGCGGGTCGGCAGCGGCAGCCGCCCGCGGCAACCTCAGCCCGGAGCGGGTGAGGCGTGAAGCTTCGGCTCGAAGCGTTCGCCTGCCCCTCCTGCGAGACGGGGGGCGAGCCCTGACCCCCTCAGGCTGGGACGCGGCCACCCATTAAATAAATAAATAAATAAAAAAAAAAACTTCGCAGGGAAAAAGTTCACTTCCAAGCACCTACACCCCGAGCACGGCTGAGCGGGCACTGGCCCCTCGGGAGCGGCACCCCTCGATCCAAACACACCCCACACCTCCCCCCTCGACCGTTACCGACCCCCCATGGCGCTCAACGGCCGCGGCCCCCTCCAGGTTGCCCTGCTGGAGGGGTGGGGGGCACGGAGCCGGCAGTTACCTGATGCTGCAGGGGCCATGGCTATGGCGGCGGAAGCGGGAGCAGGCACCTAAGGCACAGAAGAGAAGCTCAGCACACGCCGCCGAGTCCCGCCGCCGGGGTAAGAAGGGGCCGGCGGAAGGGGCGGGCGGGCAGGCGGCACAGCGGGCAGCGGCGCCGCCCGCCAATCACCGCCCAACGCGGCGGGGACGGTGCGGGCCCCTCTCAGCTCCGTCAAGACCCCCCAGGCGAACCCCGGCCGCCCCCTTCCCCCTCTCCCCCACCCCGTGCAAACATGGCCCCGGCCCATTTCCCGGCCAATGCCGGCGCTGCGCCGCGCCCGGCCCCCGACTCCCCGCGTCCCCCACCCCCCTGGCAAACATCCTCCCGGCCTGTTGCGCCCCGCGGGGGCAGCGGGTCCGGGGTCGCGGGCCTGGCTGGAAGCGGAGGAGGGGGCGGGGAAGGGACAGGCGAGGCGGCCGTGTGGGGGCCGGGGGGGCGCCCCCGGGGGCGCCCCCCCGTATGTAAATGAGGGAGGCCGCGCCGGCAGGCTACCGGCGGCCCCGCGCGGCGCGGCGCTGTTGGCTGCGCGCGGCGCCGACAGGAGCGCGCGGGAGCAGCCACAGCCGGGCCGGGGCCGCCCGCTGGGGCCGCGCCGCCCGCCTCCACGTGCCGCCCGCGCCATGGAACTGGAGGAGCTGGGCATCCGGGAGGAGTGCGGCGTGTTCGGCTGCATCGCCTCCGGCGTGTGGCCCACGGAGCTGGACGTGCCCCATGTGATCACGCTGGGGCTGGTGGGGCTGCAGCACAGGTAAGGGGGCGGGGGAGGGGGCACGAGGGTCGGGATCGGGCTGGATGGGGCCACCGTCCGAAAACGGCGTCTCCGTGGCGGGCCGGGCCCGGGCCGTGGCGGCTGCCCCGGAGGTGATTGGGGCCCCGCGCCAACACGTGCAGCCGGGAGGGCCCCGGGGCGCCGTGAGAAAGAGCGGGCCGGGAGGGGAGCGGCGCGGCCGGGGGCCTGCCCGCTCCGGAGCGTCCCGTCCCTTCCTCCCTCTCCGCGTCGCCGGGGGAGACCCGGCAGCATCCCGGTGGCGAAGCGCAAGGAACGCCTCGTCGCCTCCCGCCCAGCCGGGCCGGCCCCGCGAAGGAGCAGCTCTCGGACGTTGTTTTGGACCTCAGCTGCGATCTCGCTTAAGTCGCATCCGCCCCTGCTGCCGGCCGCCACCCGGAGGCCGCGCCGCCTGCCCGGGCGTGCGCACGTCCCGCGCTGCCCGGGGGCCTCCGCGCGGGGAGCCCGCGGCTGTCGCGCCCGTCGCCCCGTCCCGGGCACCGGGCCACGCCGCGGCGGTGTCACACGGGCGCTGACCGCCTGCCGGCGTCGCCGCGAGCCCTGGCCGTCATTCACAGCGTTACTCGAGACGCTTACGTTAAAGTGGGATTCACCCAGATCGAGGCTACCGAAACGGACTGGTTCTTAAGCATTTTTAGGCTCCTACTAGACGCAGTTGTCGAGATTCATCACCATGATATAATAAAACTAATCTTCTACCTGACACGTCTGTGGCGATGCAAAACAGACTAGATTCACTGTGCTTCCCGTGGATGCGCAGCTGCGAAATGAAGTTTGAGTCCTGCTTCTGTTTGGTATTCAGAGTAATAATGTTACGCACGGACATAGGCTAATCACTTTCTCAGTGGTGCCGGAAAGGTGTATCCTCCTGTGGGAACACGTGCACAGCCACACACGCACGTGCTCGGTCTGTAGTAGGGGCTAGGCTTCTGTAGTACAAACAGCTATATACTATGCTTAACTTCCCTTTTGCAAAAAGTCGGCTAAATAATCGCATTCCTGACAGGCCGGGGAGGTGGGCTTCTCTAAGTACACATGCACTGAATAGATAACATGGTAAGTTCTTTGTAATTTTGAGGTCACAGACATATAAAGGTTGCTTTGAAGTTGCTTTGGACCAACAGTAGAAAATTGTTTACATTGAGATTTTCTATTTATTACAACTGAGCTTCGTATGCTTTTACGGGTAAAATGCCGCATCCCTACATGACTCATATACTAATAATTTTCTTTGGATTGCAGGTGTGTCATTCATAAACTTATATATATTTGCCAGTGCCCATCAAAAATGTTTTTATTGGGAGCGATAGAACTGCAGAATCCAAGGAATAAAGCCATGTAAACAGTAGTCTCATTTTAGGTTGCTCAGTTTTTCTGTGAAGAGGCCGGAAAAAATCTTACCTCATTTGTGCTTACACGGTTACACTGGTGGACCTGGAGTTTCTTAGTTGGAAATAAAATGACTGATGTATTTTCATCACTTTGCAGCTTACTATCTCAATTTTCATTGCAACCTTATTTCATGATTTTTCGGTACACTTTTTTTTTTTTTTTTTTCTGATGGGCACATGACAAGTATATTTGATTTCCATAAGCTCTTTAATATCAAATATCCCCTGTGGAGGACACACCTGTAGACAGTAATACTAATGTTGTGACTGAAACTTTAAGCAATTCACAACTACAGAATTACAGGAAGATAATATGCACTAAAGGCACATATGCACTACCTCTGATTCTGATCTTCTAGCAATAATTGTAAAAATAAAATTAAGGGATGCTTTCTTAGAGGCATAAACATTACTGCATCTGTAAAGTGAAACTTCTTTACTTTCACTGTAAAGTGAAACAGTCTGTTCAATTAGGTATACCTTTGCAAGCACCCAATAAAATTCTATTAAATAGCTGAGATGTTAATGTTCCCATTTCCTTCTTTAATGTTTCTCTCTAACCTCTTTGCATTTTTCCTACTCTGAGGTGTAGAAGAGGTGGCATCCCTCTCAGGAGGTAATAGGATAGCAGCTATTTTTCTTCTTTTTGGGTTGAAAACCAGAGTTAAGATTTAGCATTAATTGTATCAGTAAATTTCACTAAGCCCATTCTTTTAAAGTTAAAAACTAAGAAATGTCTCTTAACCGTATTCCTTTAAAAATAAGTAAATATGAGAGAGAGGTATGGTAAATATTAATGGGCAATCCCAATCAGACCTAAGTGACTAGCAGAAATTTGATTGGCCATTAGAAGACACAGTCCTTAGACCTCACCTTCAAATTAATAAGGATGCTTAGGTAATGATTACTGGTCTTAGATACTGCTAGGCATATTCTTTTATATGCAAATTAGTCCTGTGCAATAAATCAAATTACAGAATTTGGCCCTTAATTCATCTTACATTTTAAAAATCAGAATATTCAAGCATGGCGCTGTATCAAACTGTGTTTTCGAGACGAGTGATCCACAAACAAAAGGCAGCTGTTGGGAACATGTTATAATTTCTAATCTTCAAAATCTTATCTGTATACATAAAAATCCAGAATATTTTTTACACGCCAAAAAAAGATGCGGCATGAATTCTTTGTGCTTTATGTTCTGATAAAGCTGGTTGCAGCAATGTGAAGGACTTCGCTGTTTCTGATAAATGGCTTAAAATGAGTTGATAGTTTGCATTACAGTATTAAAAAGATACTATGGCACTGGAGACATTTACTTCAGTGAGGATGTTTGTAACTGAAAACTTGAAACTCTGTAGGCTGGATGAAGCCACCAAAATATTTAAGCATGTATTCAATGGCATGTGTTTGAGTGGTGCTCATTGTTACACTGAAGCCGTTCTGCATGAAAAACTGCTGTGTATTTGTAAGGGAGGTTCTGGAGCAGGCCCACAAATAGGCACATCATGAAAGATAAAAGATAGTCTTGGAATTTCACTATCTTGACATAAGCAACAACATGAAAAGCTTCTTTCTTTTTTTTTTTTTAATTAAAAAGCAGCTGCTAGATTGTTGAGGCTTAAATTTGCAGTCCTTTGTAGCAGAAGTTAGAACATGGCTTTTTATTGGCTTTTACTGTATAATGGTGAACTGTGAAGTAAAATGAAAATCAGTGTATTCCTACTTGCAGGCCAATCAAGGCCTTCCACACACTAAGAACATTGTACTAATTTAACTTGAGACCATTTTAAAGTGATTTTCATCCGTTTGTAACACATTTTACAGCTATGGTAGCAGTGAATTCTCATTACATTTGAAGCTTTAAAGCTGCTAAAGCTAACGCTGTTACTCTGGCTTCAACATTAACAAGGATTAAAAGTGGATGTTCTAAATCATCTTTACCATTTGTAAGCCAAGGAACAAAGTCACTGTAAAATCTACTGACAGCATGCCAAAATAAAGGACTTTCTTGGGGGTGGGGAGGGAGGAGGAGTACTTTGACTTACAAATCTGTTAAGCGTCATTTGAGTCCTTGACCAGGACAAAATTGCAAAGTTAATCTTGGAACAAGTGTTATTTCTGTTAACTTTTTGCAAAATTCCCTGGAAAATATTTTTGGCAGAAATACTGTGTACTGAAACCTGAGTGTGTCCAGCTTTGTACTACTTTTTGGAAAGGTCTTTAAAAGGCCTTTTCTGTGCAGGTGGAAGTCCTGTTAGGTCAGGGAATACTTCTTGTCCCAACTCAGCTGGGTCTGTGTATGGAATTTGTTATGCAAAAAGTAAATGGCGAGTGGAGGCTGGGCCAGCATGCTTTTTTGATACCTTCCCTGTTACTGTCCACTATTAAACCCCACACAACAGAACCCAAATAATCCCCCTTCCAAGTTAAGAATTTTTACTTCTCTTTCAATCTAGTAAAATTACTGGTTGCTTCCCATTAGCCATCCTTCCAAATATCTGCACTCAATATAGCATAATGAAAGTGTTTATCTCCTGTTTTATATACAACCTCTTGGCTACAAGATAGGTTTGTTTAAAAGGCTATTTAGCAAGCTGTCAGTATCCTGTCTTACACTGTGAGTCTTTCAGGCAAAAAGCTTGAAATTGCAATAGTATTTGCATGGTAATTTTCTGAGGAACAGAGATATGCTACAGGTAACAATCCTGGTAATTTGGTAGTTTAGATATTTACCTTTTTGTTTCATCTCAAGAACACATTATGAGTTCAGCAGATCTCCCATCCCCAGATGCAATAACTGCAGTGTTAAATGTTTTAATTGTCTAAATGCTGAGATGTTTGTTTAGCTAGTGATTGAGTCTATGTGCTCTTTTACCATATACCATACAGCTGGTACCTGCTGGTAAAACACTCCTGAGTACTTTCAGAGACACTTACTGAATGTGGATATAGTAACACTTTATCTTTTAATTCTATCTTGGTTTATGTTTATAGGCACAGAAGTGCTGCTAGGTCCTGACAGCCCAGTTTAATTTACAAGCCACAAAGCTTACTCCTGCAGGAAGAGAGGAGGAGCGAGACCCTGTTTTGCTGTGGCGAGCTGTTACATCCACTCGCTCGGTTGTTATACACAACTTTCTGCAGGGCTCAGGTTCCTGCATGCTCGTTTTCGGAAGGTGAAGATAAGCCAGATTTCCATTGTAGCCAAGTTCAAATCTCTTAGATGTACATCTCACAAAATGCAGTTTGGCCTGGGCTCTTACCTCTGGATGCAGAGTAACCAACGGGAATAAGATAATGTAAGGAGGAGTGGAAAAACGAGGAGAGAAGTGGTGCCAAAACGTATATACACAAGGACGTTTCAGAGATAGCCATTATGTTTATTATGGCCAACAGACTTTCCATTGCATTAACCTAGCCTTAGAGGTGGGGTGAGACTGTTCATTTTTCTTCACATTGACTGTGGTTAAGTCATCCATGTAGGCGTGATAGAGCTGTCCAGTAATTTTCACGGGATTGTTCTGTTGGCTTTTCTGCCCATACCTTAAATTTGAGCCTAATGCATGGAGGGAGGGTTGTATACAGCATGGGAGGTTCATGCTGGGTAGTTCAGTTCAAATAATCTGTCCTGGCTGCTCTTTCTGCCGTGTCTTACACTACTTTCCTTGAACTTAAAAAAAAAAAAAAAAACAGGGTTGTTTGGAGGGGCTTTTTATTAGGTTAGTTTTAATTGAAATCAGTTCTGTCAATTGGTTAACCACTTGGCCACATGAGTACTTGTGCCAACACCAAGGAGACCTTGCTGCAGGAGAAGGAACGAAAGGGAGAGTCTGGAGGGAGAGTCTTTTAAGCCCGACAGTGATGCTGATAGTGCTTGTGGATCCACCAACAATGCAAGCATTTCTGGTCCCTGAAGCTCATTCTCTAGGCGTGTGGCCCACATATAGTTTGGTCTACCAGGAAATAATCTAAATGGGGCATTCAAGAGGACTTTCCAGGGTAACAGCTCTATCAAAGAAGTGTAAAGTGACCCGTTCATCTCAGTGAATGAGTGTGCTTTAGAGAAGAATGGAACTTTTTAATCTAGGTCAGAGTGGTGATTTCTCCATTTATCTGCCACCCGTGAAAAATCTCAGTATTGACATTTGCAAACTGGAGAGGAGACAGATTTGCCTTCACAGTAATCTGAATGGCCCCCTGGTAATAGTGCAGGTATTTGAGGAGGGAGAAGAGCAAAGATCTCTAGTTTTTATAGATAATGCTCTTGCCATTATTAGTTAGTGTTGGTTTTGATTTTTAAGCTGGATCATTTTCATGATGTAATTTATATTGGTATTCCCAGTAGCAGTTACATGGAAACAACTTGGTCTGGCCTTTCTGCTAAAAAGGAACCATGTTGTGGACCTGTGTCTAAGAAAGCCTCTCCTCCCGAACCCTTGCAGTCCTAGGGTAGTGCTCTCGCACATAACCATTTAGCGTGTGTCAGATGGTGTCCCAAGTTCCGTTTAACTTGCCCATCAGCGTGCCTAGACTAAGTGCTGTGTGACTGTAATAAATGTAAAGCTGTGATCAGAGCAGAGCCGCAGCACACGTTCAAGTGCATATAAAAATACACTGGTAGGATGAGTTGGATTAACTAAGGCTATTTTTGAAGGGACTTTTTTTGAGAAATCCTTCACTCTAGCGACATTCTGTTTAGCCCATTGTCACTGCCCTGGGAGATGCTGTCAAAAGGAGACAGACCATAGCTCTAGACAACCGGGATTCTAAATGTGCAACATGCATGTTGTTTTGTTGCTAAGCAAGAAGTGATATGGAATCATAACCACAACTGCAGCAAAGAAAGGTTGTCTTGATGCCACTTTGATTTATCTATCTCAGCATCCTACATATTCAAGTAAATTAATCGTTATCTGTATAAATGAGAGTAGCACATAAACATTAGATGATGCCAAATGCCCCATGCACTTGACATCTGTTACCATCTTTGACCAAAAATAAATGTGAAGAGCAGGAAAGAAGGAGATAGCTTTCTGACAAAACAATTGCAAAAAAGCAAGCTATGCTTTGCAGCCACAAAGCAGAATAGAAGTGGCATCCCATCCAAAGGGAAGTCCACCTTCTTTGGACATTTGTTTGTCAGGTGAATCCCGCTCTCTGGAAAGTTTTCTGAGAAAAAAAAAACAAACCACTTTTACTTGGAAAGCCACTTGTGTTCCTTTTTTTCTGTCAGTTCTTGCTTCATGTCTACCCTCTAGCGTTGATAAGAACAGTTTCCGAGTAGAGACTGCAAGTGTGCTGTGCAGTTTTCTGCTCTGACCTACTAGTAATTTAGGTAGTCCTTTGCCTCAGTGCCTCACCTGAATAACAGCATTTAAAAACTGATACATTTTTCTTGAAAAATCTGCTTATTTTAATGAATAAAATAAGTCTTTTTTAATTTCTGGAAGAAGAGAAAGATTCATTACTGAATGACAGCAAAGTTTTGGAAAGATTGGGATCCTTGTGCATCACTCAGAATTTTAAGTGCGGTTTGCCATCTTTGCAGTGCTAACTGCCTCCCTCAGGTTAGCTTTTCTTCAGCAAAGGAAGTCACACTGCAACAAAAACAACCTTTGAGCTGCTCAAAGTTAGGGCTAGCACAGCTGAGAACTTGCTGGGCTGCTTCAACACGCAGAAAACCATTTGCTTATTTTTTCCCAACTGGGCTAGTCTTGTGTCAGGTTAGCGAGCTGAACGGGTTTATAGGGGATTCAGCTAGCATCAGATTGCTGAGAGTAGCATGGAGAAAAGGGGATTTTCTTGTTGCAGTGAGTTATCAAAGCAGCTTCAGCTGCTTTATGCAACTTCAGCCTTGCACTCATGGAATGGAGCAGGTAGAGCAGAACATGTAAGTGATCCATATTATTTTCAGTAGTTATTTTGAAAACTTAATTTAAATCTAAATTGGACTAAACTGCTTAAATGTACTAGAGTGAATTAGGGTTGGATCACACATTTTTTCTGGTTCACATGTGGAAGGAGTAACCTGTGATTTTAGTACTGCTAGGAATGGCAGGGTCTTCAGCTGGCTCAGCACGTTCTAGAAGGATACCCGACTGCCGTGATGGCAGGGACAGATCCCTTGTTCTCTTACCAAAGACAGCAGTTCTGTATGCAAGTAATATGATGCAAGTTCAAGGATGTATCTTTGAATCAACTCATTGCAAAGAGAGAAGAAAGATTTTTAAACCAACGATGATACTAGTATTACAAGCCCAAGAAGGTTTATACTGAGAAACCAGTGTAAAATGTGAAAAGTGTTAGAAAAGCATACAGTGGAACAACTGTATGTCATGTCACTGTATAAATGAATATGATAAAAACCCTATGATTTTCTAGGGAACTTTCTCTGACTTCTCAGAAATGTTTTTAAAATGCTAGTCAAATGGCAGATAAGATCTACCTTGGTGGAAATTATTTACCTTCGTAACGTCTCTCATAAAAGAATTAACAAGAAAATAATGAACCACAGAGCACTAACTAACCATAGAGCACTATAACCAAAGCACTATATCCAGTAATATTTTTGTGTAAGATTTTGTGAAGAGGGACTTGGGTGGAATTTAGGCCTTTGGGTATAAAAAAACCTGGTGATTGTTGCTGCTGCAGTAAGGACTTGACAATTTGACTTCAGTTGTGCCCTTGAGCATGCCCAGAACTGACCCAGCTTTGGCAGGGCAGTGTAGGTCTGTGCCCAAACATGACTGAGATCCAGAAATTAGTTGTTCTGCTTGAATACACTGGAAGGAAAACCCTGGAAATGCATGCCTTTCAGGCAGTTCAGGCTGTAGAGTACTTACACAATCACAAAATGAATTAGTGCCTAGTAGGATTTTGCAGAGTAACAGTTAGTTATGGCATGGCATTTGTCACCTACCATGTTATTGTTTCCTGCACTCTTTCTATGTTTGCTGTACTTCGTTTGGTTGCTGGTCAGGGCAGACCCCTTGCCCAGTGCAGAATAGGGACCAGAACCCATGCCTGCCCCTTCTAGGTGGGCATCAACTTTGTGTACTTTCTTTCTGGCTCATTGAATTCTCCAGTTCATTGCTGCACAGCACCAGACCTTCAGCAGGCAGGTGGGGATGGTCCACCACCCCAGCACAGGCAGGTGGTGAGGCTAGGAGAAGGGCAAATGCTGATAAAGGAGTTAAGCGGTGTGTTTTCCCCACCAGCCGTGCCTAACCAAAAAGTTCTCTTATGGCTTCAACTGTTTGGTTGATTGCAGAGGACTAACTTGCTAAGAAGGTCATAGAGGTGGTACTTGGAAATGATGGGATGAAATTTTAACTGTACATGTTTTCTTTGATCAGTCAAAAGTCTTATTTTCTTTCAATTAAGCCTGTTAATTGTGGCATGTAGGTGAGCCAAGGCATGTAGGCAGAGGTTTTATCTTTTATTAGACTAACTGACGTCACTGCTAAAAGCTCATAGTTAAGGATTATGATGGGAACTCATACCTTGTTTAAATGACTGAAGGTGAATATATTAAAGGGGAGCAAGCATGTACTCATGTGGGTGACCTACACTCATAAATAAATCTATTTAATTTCTCACTATCTGAGAGAATCCCTTTGCATGCTAATTTTGTAGAAAGTTCATTTAACCAACCTGTTGTACGGCTGATGGATCTGCGTACAGCTGTGTTCTGCTGAAGTCTTGCATTTCTTCCTGCTTACAAAGCCTTTCTAACAGTAACTTTTTGCCTTCTGTTACTGTGTGCACTCTCTCTGTTAACAGTTTTTGGAAGTGGAGTATGGTGTTTTCAGAAGCACTTTTCTTAAGTGGAACAGGTGATACCTCTGTGGACAAAAGCAAAGTATGTAGTTAGAGTGCACAAGTCAATGAACTGCTGACACTGAAGTTTAGCAGACGCTGGATTTTCCTAATGCTGTCCTGTTATGCTGTCTTGGCAGCTGTGTCCTGGTGTTGCATAAGGGGTCGTTGTATAACAGCGAGTAGGAATGAAGCAGACCCTGTAAAATCACTCATATTTGAAACTTTCAGCTTTGCCTAGCTACTGCCTTCTGCAAGACGTGCTTATCTAACAGTCGATAAATTAAAGTATATTTAATCACATAGAGTTAGTCCTGTTAGTACAGTTTGCGATGGTGAACTGAGCAGTTGAATTCAGAAATGTGGTGTTTGAATCTGTTTGTGTTCGTCTATCTGTAGACAAGACATCATTTTAGTACTAAAAATAGGGATGAGCCTTCTAAAAACTAAGTTTGTCATTCCTAATTGTTGAGCTTTTTGATTATTTAGGGCCTGACAATTCTGCCAGGAAGAAAAATAACCTCCTGGCCTTTCCTGTATCTGATTGCATGCTGCATATTTATATCCATCCCTTCAGTTTTCTCTCTCAGTGATTCTATACCGTATCTTCTCTTTGGAATAGCTGTCTTAACTTGTTTTCTCTTGTACATGTTAGACGTTGTATGTCTAAACATGTAATTTCTCCTCTCATTTACTAACACATAATATGAGGAAACCTCAACCATGACTATGATATTGTCCCTATTTTCCTCTGAGCAACACGGGTAATTAAAACATCTTTTTAAAATATTTTTATCATTTCATTGCACTTGATTCTTATAAATCAAAGAAGTATTTCCTGATGTTTACCTCATTTATACCAGGGATGAGGACTGAAATAAATAAATTGCAGTTTTCCTTTGGCCCATATTTTTATCAGGACTCTTCTTTTGCAGATTGTTGAGGGTGAGAGAAGAATGTTGGTGTTAAGTTCTAGGATTTTTTTTTTTTTTAAACTGTTTGAGTACTGGAAACTAGAATCTGGCATGCAATTCAACAGCAGTGTATAGATGCTTTAAAAAGTCAGGGGCTCTTACCATCATTCCATGTTTTTCTCTTGATACTCAAGGATCCTGTGTGTGCTGTAACATCTCCCACTGAAACTTAGAAGAGAAAAGCAAGGTGACTAAATATTTTGCAGAGATTCTCAAAGCACAGTCAGTCACACACCAAAAAGCTTTATCCTACAAAAGCATTAGGACAAGTGACCTGGAGCAATGAGAATCTTCTAGAAAAGTTAGGTGCCGCGTTGGCACACAAAATCAGGCTACAGACATTTGGCAGATGCCTCGAACAGCGTAATAACTAAAGCTTCTTTCTGAAAGGTGTTTGTTTTACTGTCTCCTGCATCAGCATTCACATCACAAATTACACAGTCCTTTTCCAGCATGATAAAATGTAAAACAGCCAGGTTGGCTCAAATATTCACAGAGAGCAGAAATGAGCAGTAATATCTTCAGTTTCTGGATTTGGAAGAAAATGTCTCTGATTCGTGGCTGAGAACAGCTGGCTTAAGGATGGCTCCAGCAGTTTTTGCTCAAGCTGTCCATCTGGCCTCTGCTGCAGAAATGGTTCAAATTCTCAACTAACATGTGTGACACTGCAAATTATTAGCTAACATATTGAGAAAAATCAGAATTAGTTCTGGTTTACTGTAACTCACTGAGCTGTAAGCTGCAGTGGTTAAGTTGCTTCTACAAGAGCACGTGGTCTGCCTGGAGCAGGGCAGGTGCCCCTGTGAGCTGGAGCAGTTGGCCCGTCATGAGAACCCTTACAGCAGCCACAAGGCTGTCTGTGTGGTTCCTAGATCAGAGGTCTTTTGATACTAAAATAGAAGCAAATGCTATTTAGAAAACTGATTCTGCTTTAGCAAAATTAATATAATAATTACGAGTGCTCAGATAGACATCACTGCCCTGGATTTTTCTCTCTCTTGACTGTGAATTGAATTAATGAAGTTTGCTTTTTTGGACTCCTTGCACTTGGCTTGATTGTTACGGATTTCTGCAGCTCTAAATGGTATGAGCTTGCAGCTCTCTACCCGTAAGACTTTACATGCCTGCTAGATCACCTCTAAAACCTGCCACGATTTCTAGCACCATTTCACTGTGTCTCACTTAAGCTTCCGAAAGCAAAAAGATTCTCCAATAACATTGGACGCTTCAAGTGCTTTCACTTTTTGTTAACGTTCTCACTTCTAAACTCCTCCAAACACCATTTCCGTTCACTGAGTATTGCCTACGTGACCATACAGATACAGGTTCTTCAGTTATTTTCCCTCCCCATTGTGGTCACATATTTCACCCCTACAGCATGGGTCAACAGGCAATTTTAAGTTTCATTTTAAGCGCTTTATCTCATCACTGAAGTTTGTAGTACCTGATAGGAGACTTGAACTTTCACATCCCCAGCTCGAGGGACCCAGAGGCTGTCGTCTTAAGATACAGTCAACTTCATCATAAAATCTCATTTTTCTCCTGGGATTACCAAGATGCTCATTTTCCTTCTGCAGTGCGCGATATTCGTATTTTAGGTTCTTGTACTTTGTGCGACATTGTTTCCAGTCTCTGTCTATACCACGTTTCATTAACCTTCTGGCAATTTCCTCAAATATTTCTTTATTTCTTGTGGCCCCTTCAAGCATTTGTTGTATCTTTTCATCTGACCATATGTTTATCAGAGCTCTGACTTCATTATCACTCCAGTGTTTTCCTGCTCCAGTATCATTAACTGTAATAACTTTAAAGTGATTTTGTGCTTCTTCCAAGGGAATGTGATTGTCTGAAAACATAAATGAAATGACAACTGAGTATTGCTGCATATACGTACATTAAAGTGTAACTGTAGCTAATGATTTGGTAGGAAGCTGAAGGATTAATTAATATTTATAATAATCTTTTGTTATGAAAATCTTTAAACTTTACAATGTTCATATCCATACATGATTAAATTTAAGTATGCAAAATATGTAGCAAGCAAAATCTCGTGTTTCTCCAAGGCATCTAAAATTCCACATTTTATCAGTGTAATTTTGTTGCTATTGTCAAATTAAAGATGGATATATCCAAGTGCTACATGCAGGAAGGCAATAGGCCTTAAACTTTAAAGCAACAAGATATCAGCATTGATAAGAAAATGACTTTTCAGTGTAGTTTTGAATTAGAATGGCAAGGCAAAATATCATGCAAATGAAAATGCTGTTGAGGATTCAGTAGAAAAAAACCTCTTACCTACATATTCAGAAGTAGGCAGATGCTGCTCATCAGATAAGTAAAGAATGCAAAATTGAACTACAGTATTAATGCAAGTTATGCTCATGACAGGGAATAGAGCTATGAAACTAATTTTCAAGTTTAGTGGTAAAGCTAGACTGGAGTCAGATGTAGAAAAGTAGAGCTGTGTTTACAGTAGATATCTGGTTGCTCCAGCTTTGGTACTGAAGTTAAAATGCAATTTTATTTTAGAATAAATGCATAGAAATTAATACTCACCTGTCCCGACCATCCGTTTTGCTACTGGCGTACAAGATCTGTCTTCTGAGGTAGTGCTTATAGAATCATCATCTATAGAAACACACAGTTTTAAATAAAGTAGACTTAGACAAATAAATTGCTAATATTACTGTCATCCTCTGCAGGTAACACCAATCTTCAATTAAAAATGTCATAGCCCATTAGTCTAACCCATTAGTTATAACAAGTCTTCTGCCCCATGCCTCCCTAAAGCAAATTATTTAGTGGCATTTCTTGTAAGCCCTGTCTTTCTTTCAGCCCCTGGATTCCCCAAACGGTGGCTGTGGATGCAACACAGATTTAAAATACTTGATTAAACACGTAGGCATACGTGGATGGTTTGTATCTTACATATAAGTCAATTTTGCATGACATATTTGTACACATGGATTAGCACCGGGTTTTTTCTTAAGCGATGTGGATAGAGTGGGCTTGGTGGGGCTTTGGTGCCATTTGTAAGGGCACGGCGCCTGTGGATTCACTCACACCTAAGAGGGCTTGGACTGCAGCCTTTCCCTTCGTGGGGTCATGCATGCTCCCCACCGCTGTCACGAAACGACATGCTTTTCCGAGATCTTTGTGAGTTTCCTTGGTACAGCAGAAACTGGAAAGAGACCTTTGTTCCTTATTCCTACTTGTTCTCCTCTATTCAGGACTCCTTTTTACCACCAAAAAAAAGCGTTTCAGAGTCCATTTTAGTAAGCTGCTTTGGTGGGTTTCAAAGCTGGGCTTTGAGAAGTGCCTTCCCCTGATTCTGGGAGGGAGTCTAGGGAAGGATGTTAGATTTTGTGGGGAAGGTTGCATATTTTTGCCTTCCTTGAGGAGACAGTCATGTTTGTTTACTTTTGGGTGAAAGGCTAGTTTCTGATACAGAGCTTTTGTGATGGAGATAAAAGAAGCAGAAGAAAAACTGGAAAATAAACAATTCATTAATGCTTTTGGGGAAATCTTTAGTCTCAGCTTAAATTGCACTTTATGTAGGGATAGCTCTATGTCAAACTATTCTATGTGCCTTAAATGACAAAACAGGGAAGACAGAAGAACTATTTTTATTCTACCAGCAACTGAGTTCTCTTCAAAATTCCATCTCTTAACTGGATAGAAACATCATTATATTATTTTTCTGCATGTCTGCATGCCAGGTTTTTTCCCTCTGCAGAGCTGAAGTTATAATAGCTTTGCAGTCTTTCACAGCATAAAAACGATTCCCTTCGGAAGCCCTCGGAATTCTTGAAATCATCTGAGCATTAAAGCCCAGCTGTGCTGTCTCTGGGCTCATTTCCTCGTGCTTGGACTTCTCTGAGGCTGAACATTCACTTCTGTGTGGAATTACTTTCTGGGTTGTGAGGGACAGAAAGGTTAGTTCTCTCATTTTGGTAGGGGATGTCATAGACCAGTTTTCTTCAATACAGTTTTCAGTAAAGGGTAAAAGTAAATATTCCTTATATGCTTTGAAGAACTGAGTATGTGGTTTAGACTCTTAGAAATAAGGGATTGTTAGTAAATAAGCAGTGGTTCATTGGAGCTTTCCATAATGGTACTTGTTAACATAGGCACAGAGTAGTACTTGGAATTCATATTTGCTTTATAACTTGCTTTCTCTTAAGTGATTTGGCAAATACTTGTTTTCCTAAGCCATATGCAGGAATAAATTTTATACTTATGGAAAACTTAGAAATTATACTCTCATAAGCGTGTATGTGTGATTTACTTGGGGTACTAGAAAAAAAGTTTTTTTCATAGGCTACCCCAAAACTCTTACGAAAATTCTTGCATCTTCCTTTAACACTTACAGCTATCGGAAATACAACCTTGGGCCAAAATGGAGCAGCAGGTCTACTCTTGGGCTCTTGATTGATTGATTGATTGATTTATTAACTATTACCAAAAACCCCCAGGGCTTTCATTTATGTGCTAATTCTCTCGGCCACGCTGGCTCTCTAATCTTTTTCTGCCTTTGGCAACAGCACTTGTGTACTGCTGACTTGTGTGAGTGCTGTCCTCCAAGGAACAGGGAATGTGTGTGTATAAAGCAGTCAGTTGATTTCCATGACACTTTATTCTGTGTCATTGTGGATGAACTCTTTGCATTTCCATGACCTTGCTATGTCTCTGAACTTTCAGGGACACAGCTTTACTTTATCCTCAGTGTAACCTGTGTTTCTCTGTGTCACTGCTGTGATAGCATTGCACTGGTGATGTCCTCGGTGTCATACTCCCAGTGTCTCAACACCCAAACTCCAGACAAAGGTAACATAATTGCTGAGAAGGAAGCCCTTGCCTGGATCACAGAAATACTGATGCGTACAGTAGAAGTATTCTTCTGATAGAAACTTTCAGTGTAAAAGGGCAAAGAATTGTTGTTCACAGAATCATTATAATAGAATTTTTTATTCTTTCCATTAACTTCTGGGTGTAAACAGCACTACTGTAAAGTATATTTTAATCCAGGATGTCAGGTGAATAGATTTCAATGTCATCGTTATTTCCTCTGATGCCTTTTATTTCATGACCTTCCATGGTTTCTATGCTTATTTATTCCAGAAGATTAATATCCCTACTGTATTCTAATGTTAAATTTTAACATTTTTAATAAAGCAAATCTTCTCCTGAATACTTGCCATTGAATGTATGATTTCTACATATTGCTGAGGCTCTGATTTCAGTTTTACTTGTAAAATAATTCAGAATATTTATGGTGATTGATAGTGAATAGTCTGAAATTAAATGCACTGTCATGAAGTAGTCTGAAAAGACAGACAAGGCATAAAATGTTCAGTGTTTCTGAGACAGCTATTTAGCTCTCCAGCAACTGTGTATGAAAAAGAACAGCATTTGTCACAATCGGATGCAGACTTATCACATCTAGCATAGTAAGGAGTATGTTGTCTGGGAAAATGAGATCTTGTTATTAATTGGGGGAAGGAGAAATAAGTGTTTATGCATTTTTGCACTATGAAGTCAAACAGAAAACAGATTTTATCATAATCTAGAAGTAGAATGAATATAATGTGTGGGAATAACATACGAACCTTAGAAATCTGCAGTTCCCAGTAAAGTAGAATGTGCTGTTACAACCATCAAGACACAGTCTTGACCTACCTATGTCAATTGTCTCCTTCTTTATTTGTGTAGCTTCCAGAGCTGCCGGGGTGGAGTTGGCAAAGTCCCCCTCATCTTCAATGATTTCTGTAAAAAAAAAAAATTAGAGTTCTTATTAACTAAGGAGGTCTTGAGTTATGTCTTGAGGATCACTGACTTCAGGATGCCGGTAATGATAACTGTTGTTAAAGATTTCATCTCTTAACACATTAAAGCTGCCATTTCTCTGCAGTAGTGGGCTTAAGAGTAGAGCATGTGCACTTATATATTAAAATAATTCCAGAACACCATGTAACAGTTGCATAATGTAAATTTATGCATTAAATGTACAAACTCTTAAGTTATTTAAACCTGGATCAGAATTTGTTGAATAGTTTGCTGATTGTGGTTCTAAGACATGTTGTAACTGGTGAACCTCTATGCAGCAGAACAGGCAAGACGGCAACTTTCATAAGGGGTGCTTCAATACGTACTGAAATTATTGGAAGACTCCCAAGTGACCAATGCCAAGAGTCACTGAATTAGCCCCAAAAGGGGCAAGGGTCTTGACATTGCATCAGGGTGCTGCGCCTGGATGTTTGATCTGCGAGGCTGCCTGCCTGCATGATAAATACAAGTACTAAATGCCTGTCCCGAGAACATCGCCCCTGCTGTGGCTTGCGGAAGGTTGACATCACACAGCTGGGCAGGGTGACAGAGGTGTCCCTGGGCTCCCCTCCACGGGGAGGAGATCTCCACTCCTCTGCCATTGGCCCTCTGGTGCTAAGGGACAACTCCACCCCTCCGCCCCAGGACAGGTGGATGATGCAAGTGGTCTTTCTGATCCTCCTTTCCAGGTGAGGACACTGCTGTACAAAGATTAAATGGTGAAGGACGCACTGCGGATCGATGACAGCTGCTTCTGCCTCCCACCCTGTTCTCAGTCCATTCAAGAATATTGCAACGTTGAGCAATAAAGCGTAATCTAGAGCCATTTTATTAAAAATTATCCCCAAATCAATAAGGCCTTGTTTGCATCAGACATTCTTTACGATGTGACCAGCATCATGTGCCTTTTTTTTCTTTTTTTTTTTTTTTCTTGTCAAGCCAAGAATGTGGGTAGGGAGCCTGGCTTTTTTTCTAAGCCACCGTTCAGAGTTTTTGGAGGGAGGGCACGAGGAGAGCAAGGCTGAGCCAAACAGAACCAAACCATCAACAGTTTCTGGCATGGATAACACAGTGGCTCTGTCCACATTATTTAGTGAAGCCATAGACAGATGCCAGCAAATATGCTTAATCTCTACTTTGTGTTTGAAGCATTGCTCACGAGGCCACCAGAGCAATGCTGTCACAGTCTTTCCTTTTACCCGCTCAGACTGATACAAGCTCTGTTCTCTTTTGGCACTCTGTCACTATTTATCCTGTTTTCTGGCTCATGAGGCAAGATTAGTAATTTGTCTCCTAATCCTTACTCTCATGTGTGTCTTGTATGGTATAAAAGGGGAGCGGGAAATGTCAAACCTAGGGAAAATTTTCAGTCTGTGGCCTATGTTTACTCTCCAACAGCTTGCAAAGCTGCTGCCATCTCTGTCGTGCAGATGGATGAGAGCGGATGCAGACAACTTCGATGCAGTTAGGAGTTCGTGTCTGCAGCCTGAGGATGCCTTGGGCTAAGCCAGCGAATAATCAAGAACTTTTGGGTTTGCGCTTCTCTGAAACACTCTACTTCACACCAGCCTGAGGCATATGTATTAAAGCATTATCTTCTGACTTTATGTCTGTACGTTTTAAAATTCCAAGCACACAGCAGTAAACGTTCAAAAGAAGCCAACAATAGTGCCCAAGTATGTACCGGCTTAAGATCTTGACTTTAAACAACCAATTTTTCAAAAGCCCTTGCTTAGGAATCTGTCTTGGCAGGGTCATGACTTACTCCAAATTTGTCATGAGAGGGTCACACAGTGAAGTATGCAGGGCACCAAAAATCCTAATAATCACAAGAAAAGTCATTTGTTGGAAGCAAAATACTTGCTGTAGATATTTTTTAAGAACATCAGGCTACTGGCATTCCTTAGAATCTTGTTTTCATCTCCACTTGTTTCCCATGGCACTTTGGCTTTAATCAAACACCTATATACAGTCTGTGGTCGTACTGCAAAGCCTGATGCACGTGGAACGTACATGTACACGGAGTTTGAATTGACTGACTGCTGCCTGTGCGAACGGAAGCAATTGGCTCTTCTGAACAGATTTCTGGAATTAACTGTCCTTAAAAGTGATCCCATGAAATAGAAAACATGAGTCAAAATTATTAAATAAGGTTTTGTTTCCAGATTGATTTAATAGGAGTATCTTTTATCACAAAAGAGAAAAATACACAGTGGCCCTAGCCTTTCCTCGGCTGCTTTTGCAAAAGCCGAAGTGGGTCCGGGGTTGCTGTGGTGCTCGTGCACCCTCTGCTGCTGGGAAAGCTGCTCCAGCACGGAGCTGCCACGGACGCGTCCGCCAACTGTTAGCAGCCTGCAGAAGAACGCATAAGGATTCGTGTACCTGTCTGCTCCTTCTCAGGTGGGCACTTGCTGCTCTTTGACTAGAAAGTTCCTTTGGGCAGAGGAAAAAAACAATACAAGGAAATATCGAATAACTAGGTATTTTCCTGAAACTGGTGCATTTGTCTTTTGACTAATACTATCATAATTTTTTTCCTTAGTAGAGTATGGCAAACCTGATTGGACTGTTTATAAAGATTGGCAGTGGCGACAATGTTACTGTGCTTAATAACTCAGATCCACGTGTAAGATGAGGAGAAGTACATGCACTTCTGAGGGAGCTTGAGCATCTCTGCGCACTTACGCAGCTGCGGTTGCCAGAAAGCAGTTGGATGCCGAGGCTAGCTAACATATATCTAGACAAGTATATGTGTAACTCTGACTGCAAAGTACATTAGCTTCGTGTACTAATTAGGAAGATGCCCTGACACGAGGTTACCTGAATTTCTAAATTCTTATTTATGTCAGATTATTGTTTTTAAATTTAAACTTTTTTTAAAAGGCACATGAGTATATATAAATTATAATTGCCTGCTTGTTGAGAAAGTCTTCTATGAAAGTTGTGTTGAATGTGGAGTAGTCTTCAAGCAGTCACATCCTAAAGGCTATCGATTGTCAGACATCTACTGATATCAAAGAACCAACGTGATACGATATCCCTGCCTGATTGTCTTTTTCACTATTTATCAGCAAGTAAATTTATGAATACAGGGATACATACAATCTCTTTACTTACCAGTTCCTCACTTTAAATTTATTTGAACTGTCTAAGAAAGGCATGTACCACAGTTAGAGAGTAAAGGGTCTCTGTGATATTGTAGTGGAAAAAGTGTGCATCTTTTCTCTGCTTTATAGAATGCCTAATTATGTTACCATAAATAACATTAAAAGTCTAAGTGTTTTTTTACCACCTGTGATAAAATAATTTGAGTTTGTATTCTTCATTTGGAAGCAAGGGAAAGAATTTTGGAAACTCTCATCAAGATGGAGTGCTGTGGTTTTACCATTTTTTTTGCCACAGAATTTTGATCAGTATTCTTCAGAGTGAATAGGCTGAACCACAGACGCTTCGAAACATTTGCTGTTTTAACCTTTGCCAACCAAATCAGATTGCAATTACAATTACCCAGAAACAAAATATGCAATTAAAATACATATATTTGAGAAAGGAAATGGTAACCAAGGCAAGCTATAGATGTCTAGCACACATATCCTAAAGGAAAGTTAGTGTCAAAAATGAGTTTTTAGAACTTTAGTTTTAGTATTCAGTTAACTTTATCTTAAATAACCGGTTTGGAAGATTCAGTCCAAAAAGTTACAATATTACGTAGCTGCATGTAGTTGAAAGCTATGTCAGACGACAGTTTAGTGGCACTGCTGAATCTATGCGTAATTACAGTGTCTTATTACTGTTCATATATATGTAGAAATTTTACTTGTTGATGGGGGAAAATGGAATTTGATGCATTTTACAAATAGTCTTAACTGGATCCCACAAAGTACTATTTATGGTTTCTTAGATATTTTTGTCTCTCTCAAAATGAGGTCTCTATAGGTAATGCACTTTCCACGACAACTTATTTTTCCCAAATGAATGCCTCAAGTGCCATGGTGATCTAGTAAAAGGCCAGTTATATATTTCTTTGTTAATAAATTTAAGTCAATAAATGTAATTGCTCTTGAATGGTAAACCAAGAATACTACTGTCCAGTGTACCTCAAATTACCTCTCGTGATTAACCATGTCTTTACTTACTTGTTATAGCTGTTTCTTTCATTATATGCAGAGCTGCCAGATTCTCTGGAGTAGTACTTACAGTAACATCATCTGTCAGAAGATTTTTGACATTAAAATCTTTCAGGTTCATGTTAGACCATTTAAAATTCTGTAAGACTACTCCTTAATGCCTAATTTAGACCATATTCTGCCTTATGCTACTGAAAGAGGTCCTCTGTTGGGGAGAGTCAAATCTGTCAGCCTTCGAGACTTTCATGTGTGTCTCTAGCTGAATGCTAAACTCCCGCTTCCCCTGAAAGTTATGCTTTCAGATGTAAACCATAATGTTTCTTTGTAAAGAGCATATGATCTTCATATTCAGTGCTAGTACTGATACTCTTAAATTAAGTTTTCATCCCCTGACATGAGCATTTACACAATCATATTAAATACTGATCACATTTTGTTGTGAAAAAAGAGAATGCCGTATTAGTTTATGCACAGGAAACTGAACAATTCTAATCCGTGGGAAGAAGTAAAAGTAAATGCAGTAATACTTTGCACTCAACTTGCTTAAGCAAATAGTTCCTTCTTTACGTCTTGGATAATGAATCTCTGAAAAGGTTACTTACTAGAGTGTTTTTCTCAAACTTAGCAGAGCACTGTAAATGTGCACATACACCTGTATTTATTGAAAGTATGGTTATTACTATGATGTTATCCCCTGCTTAAAAGTTTTTTAGGTTTCTGCATTTTCTAACCATCATTACAATGTGGACTTATTTTAGAAATCCATCTTAAATTACTAAATTTATGGATTTATATAAAATAGAAAGACTTTTCAGTTTACCTGAGTCAGAAACTTTCTTTATATCTGCAACCCGTAGGTCTTCTGACATATTACTAACAGAGTCCTCTTCACCTGTGTCTGCAGGCATTTCTGTGTAAATAATGCCATGTTAATTAGGGCACTGCATTTGTGTATTACATAAGAACAGCTGTGCTGTGTCAAATCAAAAGATCTGTCCATCCTAGGATGCTCTTTGTGCCAGCAGGCAGTAGTAGATGCATTAGCAAAGAGCCTAGAAACAGCAACTGAAGAGTGAATCTTCCCCCAAAATGCTCTCATAGTTTTCAGCCAGAGACTGTGTTATATTTTTCTTGACTCCTTCCATTACTTTACTAACTTCTAGTCTTGTATTTGGCCACAGTAATACCATCTCCCATGTGGGATTCTTACTGTGTAATAAAGAGTTTTATGTTTGATTCTGTTCTTAAACAACAGGCCTGGTTTTAGTTGTACATACCAATAAGAAATGTTTTAACTCCTGGGTAGTGTAGGTTCCTCAGTCTACCTACTGTAATTCTGCATTAATCCATCCGTTCCCAAGTTTTTCGTCAATAACCTCACAAAAATAAAGGCAAGCTCTGCCAGCATTCTTGGTGCTATTTTCACAATAGTTGTTTCACTAGTTTGAGAGTCTTGCTCCAAAGGCCAGTAAAACTAGGCTACTAGGGGCCATAAGAGAAAGACAGTTTAAATGTTAATTTTTTAACCAAAGTCTATAACTACAGACTTGTTTTGCTCAATGTCTTCATTTTTCCAGTAATACAGCCTGACCATCTCTGTCATCTATTTTTTTATCTAAGCTGGTCTCTTCCACCATGATTTTTACTGGAATGGTCTCCGCATTACTTTACATCTTCATCTTTTTCCCTCTTTTTGTTTCTCAATTCTATTACAAAAAGAATCAATCTGAAAGATTACCTTATAATGTAAAGTGAACAGCTGGACAAAACAGAAAATTTCCATTCAGGGTTGTGTCCCTCCCCCCCCCGCCCCAGCAAATTGTTTAATCTGGCTGGTTGTACTTTTTTTGTTGCTATTGTTCTTTTAAGGTCTCTCTAGTGCTGGAAAACTAAAAATTTTAAATGATATATGGTATGAAGTACTTACCTATGCAGTCCTTTTCTGATTTTGCTTCTGTCCATTCTGGAGGCCTCTCACTTTCATCATTATCTGATTTACTTGCATGTTCCATGGTGCCGTGCCCCAGAATAGCATCCAGTTCATTAAAAAATTTCATACTTTTACTTGTACTCCCTGAGTCTTGGGCACTTTTTACACTCTTGTATTCATGTTTCAGATTTTTATATTTTGTCCTGCACTGCTTCCAGTCCCTGTCAATTCCGAACTTCTGAAGTCTAGCAGCAACCTGTTCAAATATTCTTTTATTTCTCACTGTCCCCTCCAGTTGTTGCTGGATATTTTTGTCTGACCATATGCGTATCAAAGCTCTGACTTCATTAACAGTCCAGTGTTTTCCTCCTTCATTTGCTACTGTTGGAATAAAAGCCGGTGTTTTGGAAGCCTCTATTGCTGACGTTGGATTACCTGCATCGTGTGGGGTGGGGGAGAGACACAGATACGGGTTACCTGCATTGAGTGGTTGGGGTGGGGAAAGGACAGAGAGAATGAGAATGAAGTATGCTAGTTCCTCATGACTAGTCTCTCCAGGGAAGGATGGAGCAGAGGTGACATTAAAATCAAGCTACTGATTATTAATTTGTCAGCATTTTTCTTAATTCTGACATAATTTTTGCCTTCTCTTGAAAACAGTTATCAAGATAGTGGATGTACATTTAACTAATCTGAGAAGAACATTGCTTTCTTCTGTTCCCTAATATATTGAACTTTTACTTGTAACACCTTTGAGAATAACGCAGTGAGCCGTTTTGTCATTCAGATATTAAAGAGAAGAGTGCTGTTTGGAAGATACAAAGTGCTGTATCAGCACAATAATAGATTGGGCCTTGAGTCACTGATGCTAGCATCAAGACTTAACTTTCTGCATTCATGTCATACTTTTGGTTTTGCACACATGCAGAGCTTTAAACTGGGTAAGGATCTGAAAAATCCGATCCTTAACTTTCAAAAAAGCTCCCTTTTGTGGGGAGCTGAGGAATGGAAACTTTTGCCTTAAGTCACACACAAATATTTGTGAGATAACAAACCCAGTTCTCATCATATAGAACCTCCCCCTTTCTCAGTGCAGGGCAATCAGAAGTATTTGGGGCGTTTTAGTAAAAATTAAAGTTTGAGTTATCTTACTCTGCAGGACTAATGTATTTTTTTATTTTCTCCAGTCTTCAACTTTATTTTTTAATATTAGGAGGTAAAGAATGCCATGCAATTACTTAAAACACTAAAATATGATATCTTGCAGTTTTTTAATGTTTCCTTGTTTCTAATTATGAATTTGCTCTAAGACTTCATTTTGTTTATCAAATTAATTTGGAAAGTGGTTTCTCATGCAATTTTCTAAATCTTTGCAAAAATAACTTTTAAAAAAAACACAATTCCATTGCTTCATCAAAGAGAGCAAACATGAAAGCACACAGTAACTGACACAGCTTTCTGCAATCATACTGAAGTGATAAATGCCTTTGCAAGTGTCTTATTCTAAAAGGGCAAGCCAGGTTACGGGGGTTGGATACTTAATAGTCACCGAGTTTTGTATGATGGCAAAAATATCTGACCTTTGCTTGCACATACAGCTTCAGTGGAGCACACTTGTGTATCATAACCCGGCTGGGGACAAATTTGTCCCAGATAGAGGCAATCTTTGCTAGTGTCCATAATTCATTCTAGTTGTGAAAAAGCTGTACTAACAGATAGTAATTTCTTCCCTGTTAGTCCTGTGTTAATCGGACCTCTGCAGCAGCCAGCTCACTGATATGTTGTTGAGGAGGGTAATTTTCAGGTGACATATCAATTATGCTTTCTTCATTTCTTCCTGAGGGAGTGGAAGAAAATGTTTGTTTATAGGTGAATGCAACCGTAGGAATTGCCACAGTTGACAACTGCCGACATCAGATAGGTCTGATGTAGTCTGCTCAGTCTTACTGGGAGTATTTGATCTATCTGTATTTCCAAAGCGGTTCATTCTTCACTACCAGACAGCAGCAGGGAGACCTGAGAGAAAAGGCCCTAGGATGGTTTCCAGATGAGTTGCTGTATGTCTGATTGGACTAAACATTGCTCACCACCCCTTGCTTGGAGAGGGGATACAGCTGCTTTGAAGACCACTGCACATCTGGATTGCTCGGTGGGACAGGTCTCACCTCTGCCTATCTCTCCTGGCTCAGGCCATTCACTCATGCTGCTTTAAGCAGAAATTACACGAGTTGGAGAAGATCCACAAGTTGACGTGGGTATCACAGACTACCATTTGGCATACTTTCCACTAGCATTTAACAAAATCAATATGGCTAATGTGGTTAATGTGATTAAGCCATAGCATGGGATGTGTTTTGAATGTGAATGGTGGTCATGCAGGAGTTACCTCATAGACAGTGGGCAGCATCGAGCGATGCATGAGACTGCGGAGTGCTAAAACTGGGAAGGAGATGGTGTAAGAGAGTGGCTATTTTAAAGCTATGTTGATCAGAAACAGAATGACGGCGTAGTCAAGCTATCAGCAAGTGCTCTGACGGCGATGCTGCTTTTTAGTTTTTGATCACTCTGCGCCATCATACTATACCTAGTTGAACTGGTCTGACATGTGACATAAAAAGTAGTGGATCTCCTGGAGCATCCTCATCATCTTCTAAAGAAACTGATATTTCACCTGGGAAGGAAAGAGTTTTTAGATGAAAAATAGGTATGGACTAAATTAGCTTAAATTAGTTTAAGTGAGAATGTCCATACACAATGAGAAGATTATTAATTTTGTAATCTCCTCACTTAATTTGTGTTTAAATTAAATTTAAAATTCATTTGGCCTGTTCGCATAAGGGGACATGAGTTACAAGAGGTAAATTAAATTATTTTATATCTTGCATATGAAGCTTGTTTGAAATATATTTTAAAATTCTTGTAGAAACTGACTTGATTCTGGTGACTTGCATGCTTTTCTGGCTCTCAGTATCTGGGGTGGATAGCACCTTACAAGTATAGTTTGAAAGTAGATAATAGGAAATAAGAAACATACAAATAAAAGTGGACTTTGCACATGGATTTAGATATCCACAAATCCATTTACATAACCAAAAAAAAAAAATTCCAAGAAGAATATTTAGAGAAGAGTATGAAGAAAACAAGAATGTTCTGCAGAGTTCTGGGTATCTATGGAATTCATTAATGGCACAGGGAAAGCGGGAAGATACTGTGACTAGAGAACAGACGTATTTGTGGCCAACAGGATTCAGTCTAGCTTTTTACAGTATAGTGTTCCTACATTTGTTTAAAAAGCAATATTATAGCCATTGCTACGTAAGTTTGGAAAGTAGCATATGTCACTCAGATTCTGAATCAGCCTAATTTTCAGAGAGGACAGACTTTCAAGTTGTTCTATGGCAATACCAGCGTATTCAATGCACGATGTTGGTGGGAGGTTTGAAGTGTTGATTGTACGGGGAGTGAGGGACTGCCAGCTCCAGGCGGGCAGGTCACACAGAGCAAAGCTACCCGTGCAAAGGTTCTGCCGGGGTTCCTCACGAGGAACAGTAACGCGGTGCGGTCAGGATGCAACCTGGTCTCCCTGACGTAGGTGAAACTGAAAACTGCGTTGGAAAACATTATCCTAAACCCTTCCGACTGTCAGCAAGGCTCGGGATGACTCGTAGATGCAGTGGCCTGGTCTCTACTGCTCTTGCTTCTCTGCCAGGAGCTGCCACCCCTGCGGCCGGGCTGGCAGAGGGAACGGTGTGCTCATGCCTCCACCTCTGGCGTCAGGACTGGCGTTTTAGCTGCGCAAGAGCCGCAAAGCAAACTACGGAAAGGGGAAATAAATCCTCTCTTGGAAGGCTGCTGAGGGTGCCGTGGGAACTAGGATTAGCAAGTTTAATTACATTGTAACATTAAAAAGAAACTTTTTATTATTTTAACTAAATGAGAACAGTTAACACAAAAAGATGTTAGAATATTTGATGGGGGGAAAAAAGCATCTGATGAACAAAAAAGTTACTAATAGTACTGCACACTTATTAAAAAAATATGTATATAGAATACTTGTCAATGACATGTTTAATGTTAAAATCCAGACATGGACAACTATGCATGAGTGGCATTTTCAAGTCGGCGTGTCTGAAGGATCTGTTTGCATTTCTAGTAGCTGTCTGAGTTTTATACATATGATAATGTTCTCATTGCTGATGCATTTCTGCTCAGACTTGGTAATTTTTCTGCATTTCCTATGGTAAAGTAAAGGGCAAGGAAAGTGGCCAGTGCATTAATATTTAAACATAGAGAGCAATATAAAAGAGCATAAGTAACTTCACATGAATTACTAGGTGAGCTTTACTTTTATAAATCAAGTACTCAATTTATTAATACTTGATTTAACTTGAAACAATCAAAACTAGTTAACAAAATGGGAAGGTCATTCATTTAAGCTCTAATGAATGATACCATTTGTCATAGTGTACCATCAGTCACTACATGGATTTTCTTGGTTGTTGATTGCTGGGATAATAAACTAAATTTTAAGAGGAGTGAGCATGTTGAGTTGTATCTTTTTAAATGGCTATGCTACGGTTCTGTGTTTGCCTCTGAAAACATGTATTTTGGGAGGGCAACATGAACATCGCTGGCTTGCGCTGCTGTATGTGCTTATGCAAAAAGTGTCATCTTTCCATGAATGAGCTGGGAATTGGTGTGTGTGTTGCTACCAAGTTTGTCCGGAGACACCTCTCTCTTAGATTTGATTGTGATTTTCAGTATTCATTTCTTCAATTACACTTTCAAAAGAAAACTGATTTTACAAGATACGGGAAAAAAACCTCAGGGAAACATTATAGAAATACCATCCAGTCCCATAAAACTAGTCTGTTTTTTCCTTCCTTACCCTCCCCAGCAATCTCCCAGTAGTTGAGATAATCAAGCAACTCAAACACAAAGACATGCGTTGTAGCTTTACATTAAGGATGGGTATGAATATTTAGACTGAGGCTAAGCAGAATGGTAAAAATACAGTAATTTTTCTGGGAGCATGCCCTGTTCCTTGTCATGCTTTTTAAACAAAACAAATTAATATGGCTACTGGGTTCTTAAAATAAAGATGTGCATGGTGGAAGTGTTCTTTGGCACAGTTTTGAGTTTGTTGCTGGCATTTTGTTCTTACTACCCAAATCACAAGCCTAGACATCCTTGGTTCCTCCAGCTCTGTCAAAATGAGGCTTTTTGGCCTCTTGAAGGGGGGGGGGGGGGATGCACCATTGTCCCCTCCCCTCCTGTAACGCTCTGTGGTTGCGAAGGAGAAACCCGGGAGGGGACCTGCAGGGATGTACCTGTGCCTTGGTCCGTTTGCCTTGCGGAGGACGATACCCACATTAAAGCAGTCCCGGGGGGGAGCGGGGGGAACCTGCCAGATCACTGCTGGGGCAGGGGCAGCGGGCTGCCTTCACCTCTGCGGGGAATCGCGATTCCTTCCGTGGGAGAGACACCTTCGGATCTGCCCCCACAAAAGAGTTCGTGAGCATCGGCCGCGGAGCCACAAATGCCATTTTAGCCTTGCAAGTGCCCTTCAAAGTACTGGGCCAGGCAGAGGTTGCCACTCTGCCTGCAGTGGGGAAAGGCCTGGGCCTCTAGTGCAGCGTTACTTGCTTGACTTGGGAGTCTTAAAGGAAGAAAGTTGATGTTCTCAACAGCTGTTCTCCCTGCCCCTTGTTATGGATGTGTGTGTTCTGCATAGCTGCAGGACACATTTCTATCTTAGTGTGTTTTCTTTGTGGCTGAATTATGGTGGTTGTGGGAATCTTTGCCTTTAAAGTCTTACCATTAGTGTTGCATTATTACAGTTAGTTGCATTTAGTTTCTGTTTATCCATAAAACTTTTTTTTTTTTCTTTAAGGGAGTCACAGAAATGCTTGTGCATTTAAGAGATATATTTAATTATATCACCTTTAAAACCAGGCTATCCTAATGCTTCAAAACGAGGTGTGTCTCATCCAGGGGTAATTTTTTTTAATATATTCTAGTTTGGGATTCACAACTGAAATTAACCTTTTCTGCTTTAAACTTGCTGGAGGGCTAAGGCAGATGAAGAATTAGGATTAACGGTGCAAACCACATCAAAATACAGAGGGTAATCTAAGGGCAGATCCTCAGATGAAGGACACTGTCTTAGTTTCATGTAGTCCTCAGAAGTGTAACAGCTTGTATTAGCCTCAGTTCTGCAAGTTTAAAAATAAAAATGGATTGCAATACACAGTGCAAAGAGCACATGTTAAAATATTATAAAATTGCCATTTTAATTTCAAGTGACTTTGACAGATTGGAGGCTTTCTGCTAGTGGTAACAAATTAAGGTCAAGTTTTTCGTTAAGGTAAACACTGACAAGAAAAATGGCAATTTCTTTTTCCTCAGACCTGTACAGCAGCATTGTAGAGGGAGATGTGGAAGGGTACAAGGGCAAGCTACGTGTCCAGCTCCTTTCTGTGCCTTTGGCAATCTCCCCTGACACTGATGTCGAGTTTTTTGTTTTCTAAAAAGGATTCACAATCTTAGTTAATGTAAATTGCCACATACTGTGGGAACAAACGGCTAAGCTTTGCATTTCTCTTCTTAGCTATCTTATTTTGGTACTTGTAACTATTATTGGGGCTTATGCTTCAGTGACATTTAGGATGTGACAAGGAGATCTGAGTGATGTCAAATAGCAGATTGACCCTAATGAAATGTTAAGCACAGCTTAAATGCATATGTAGAGAGGCTTGAATAAAAAAACAAGAGATGCAAATAATTTGATGAAACCCCCTTTGGAATAAAAGCAGTTGTATTCATTTGGTTTGCCTCAAAATAGTCTGATAAACATGACAATTTTTACTTTCCTCACTACATTACAATTTTTAATGAGAAGTTATTAAACATCCCTCTGTCTCTCAAACATTTAAGTTGAATTGCTTACAGAATCATTTAGTATACCTTTAGTCATCATACCTAAATTTCCAGTTACAGAGAAATCGGAATAAAAATCCTAAATTTCACTTGTATCACAAATAATGATTTTTTAAAAATCATGACAGTTTCAACCTTTACTTTTAAGTTTACATCTGAATTGGAGCTCTACAAAACCTGCTTCCAAAGTACTGCAAACAAATGTCAAAGGGAAAGAAAACAGCTTTTCTTAATTTAATGTTTCAACCCAGAGCAGGAGCCTTGACACCAGCGAGTACTCACCGAGGCGGCAACACAAGCAGTTAGCATAATTTTGCTAGAATTACGCTGTATTTACAGACTTCGACACTGGTGGGTGCTAACATTTTATTCCCCTGCGCGAGGAGTGCATCAAGTCAGTTCTAACAGCGCTGCTTGGGGCTGCGCAACCTCCGCTTCGGCTCGAGCAAACTCAGGCTTCGGTTTTGTTCCCTTTGGTTTTTAAGCAAAGAGAGAAAAATAGAAGCAAAAACAGGTTTTTACCTTGCGTGCTGTCTGTTGTGGGGCTTGTGTTCAGCTGCGTCTCAGTCGCAGAACACCTGCCGTTTTCTTCTGCTGCTAATTGTGTGACAGGTTCATATCGCAATATGGCATCCAGATCATGGAAAAACTTCATGGTTTTAGTGACATCCCCAGAGTTGTGGGCATATTTAACCGTCCTGTATTCATACTTCAGGTTTTTATACTTTGCACGGCACTGTTTCCAATCCCTGCAAACTCCTAACTCCTGCAACCTTTTAGCAATGTAGATAAATATTCCTTTATTCCTCAGGGTGCCATGGAGTTGCTTTCTGATATTTTTTTCTGACCAGACGCTTAACAAGGCTTTAACCTCCTCCTCAGTCCAATGCTTCCCTGCTCCACTCTCCATGTTGAAAGTGACCTGGAAATGATTCACTATTTCTAGCCAAGATTTTGTTTCCTAGGAAACCAGACGGCTGGTTGTCAGTAAGCTCCGCCGAGATGAAAGGATCTGGTTTTACTGGCTCAAGCTGCCTGAGGGGAGTAACTTGAGAAACTGCCAAATAAGCAGGCTCCGTGTTAAGAGGCAGGCGAATAAAGCAGCTCGGGCGGGAGCGGTGCCGGGGGAGCGGTGCCGGGGGGGGGGGGGCCGGCGGCGGCGGGGGGGGGAGCTCCGCGGGGAGGCGAGGCGGCCCGCTGCCGGGCGAGGCAGCGCCTGGATGCGGTTGCTTTAACCCTTCTCGGGGAAAAAGGGCTTCGGAATGAGCTCTCTGGTGGAACGAGAGAGAGAGAGGAAAAAAAAAAAAAAAAAAAAAAGGAGACAGTCGCGCTATCTTGTTCCTTTAAAAAAAAAAAATCACAGAAATCCCGTTTTTGTTGTGCTTGCCCTTTGCTGGGTGGGCATTGCGGCAGCGCCTGTCTCCCGCGGGGGTAACAGTTGGGAACCGTGGGGCTGAGCATTCCAAACATCGTGCAAGTTTGCAATAGTTGACATGGTAGTAACCTGGATAGGATCGTCCTGCTTTACATTTGCTTCTGTGTAGTATTCGGTTTTGAAGTGATGGTCATAGAGACACATTTTTAACTCTAATATTCATTGGTTATTAGTGACGTTTCAATAAAAAGCTTGCATACTTAAAAATCTCACTACAACGGCAAAATTTATAAGCGTTGTGGCAATGAAACTGAGCTTCCTTTTCTTTTCTAAGTGCTCCATGAAAGATGGAATCCAAGGACTTGCGAAGGCCTTTCCTTCAGGATGTTTGCTTCCCTCTTTATTGATTTTGTTGATGTTTAAAGGGACAGTGTCAATATTTTAATGGAAAGTGTTCGTAATCTTCACATTTGCATTTCAGCTGCTGAATGCAGTATATCAACCCTTAAGTTTCACTACCAGTCCATGTGTTTATAGACGGGACATCTTCCTGAGTTAAAATAAATGCATTTAAGAATGTCCTCATCTCTGATTTTTCTCTTTAAGATCTGAGTCAGTAACAGGGTAAATTCGTTCACATACGTGTGAAGTTTGGTTTGGTTTTCTTCAAGCAAATGTTCTTTAAAAGTTTGCTTTACATGTAATTGGCACTAGTGATCAATAAAGGGATTTTAGGAACTGGAGAAAATTTGTAATGAGTGTCGTCAGTTGTAGATTAGAATCCATTCTATAGATTTTTTTTTTTTTGTGCCCAATTTTATTGTTGCTTATACTAAATAATTCCAGGGACTTCAATTCAGTTAAACCAGTCTAATCATCTTAGCATCTTCATCTAATATGCTAAAATTATTCCAAGTGTTTCCTTTTTTAAGGAATACATTTTTGCTTTTCAGTCATTATTACATACGAGAGTGGACTGGGAGCTTGCCAGTCTGCCAAAGTGCCTATGAGTGTTACAGGCATGGTGGGCATATGGCAGCAGTTCTGTTAGAGGTAACACTCTGCCTTATTCCAGGAAGCCTTTTAAAGGAAAATCGAGCAGCCTGCACTGTTACCCACAAAAACCGCAGCCCGCAAAAAACATACCTTTTCAATGGATAAGGACTGGATTACAAACCTTGGGCAGCCTGCCTCTGGCAGGGCAGCGTCAGGGAACCTGCCCGTGCTGCCTGCCCACGTGCTGGGCATGTGTCCGGGGACCGAGCGGGGAGACGGGGCTGGGGAGAATGGGGAGCTGGGGAAAACTCTCCCATTTCAGCCGATACAGCTCTTCTGCTCAACAAAGCGCAACTGCCGGCCTGAGGCTGATCTGCTGTAAGAGAAGTATTTTCATTTGCAGTCACGCTGCACACCAGAGTTGTTTTGCTTGAGTTCAGAAGCGGTGATGCCCGATATTAGTTTTATGTGCTCAAACACTTTTATCAGAGGGTCCATATACCTTTTAGAGGTGTAAGCTTGACTGCTTAAGTGCAAGAATGCAAAAGCTTCTGTATAGGTGATCAGTGGAAGAGACAATACATTCCTTTAGGCAAAAACATCAGTTTCTTAACACCCCTCCCCAAACCAGAACAGAAATAGAGTAGTGCTACAGAGCCTACTACCAGAGCCTAGACTATCACTGCAAAGTGGCTTTTCAGATTAAGCATCTGCTGTTATTTTATGCCCACACTGAAATAGGACTGCAGTAAGAGCCTGAGCCAGTGCTTGTTAGTGGAAAGATTCCCACTGAATTCAGTGGGCTTAGGCACAAACCTTATGTGACTGTTTTGAAATAAAGCATAACATGGGCAAGAAACCAGTTTTGATTACAAGCCTGTAAAATAAAACAACAAGTAATCTTACATTAAAATTTCATGTTGTAAAGGGCAGATGAAAAACCACCAATCCATTGTATGTTAAAGCATTTCATTCTAAGCATTTTAGTGCTTTATGTTAATTATATTTTGTCCATAGGGGCCAGGAGAGTGCTGGAATTGTGACAAGTGATGGAGAGTCATCCCAGGCATTCAAAGTGCACAAGGTAAAATGTAAATGAATGTTTTCTAGATGCCTGAGATGCATGAATGTTTGTTTCAGCTGGGAAATGGAATAGAGGGAATGTAACATGTTGTGATGGACTGTTTTGGTTTTGTCAGTGATAATATCTAATTCTGTTATTTGTGCAATTTCTGTCTTAACTGCACGTTTAAAACAAATATGCCAATGTTATCCTGCTGGGTGTATCTGTGCACACAGAAGTATCCAGATCAGACTATTCACGTCACAAAAACTACTTAGCAAAGTCACCCCGCACCTAAGGTGTTAACTCTGGAGCACCGGTGCAACTTGAGATCAAGAGAAAAGAAATACAGTTACAGGCTATGCACAGGCAAATGGATGACTAATTCTTGCGTTAGTGAAACTCAAGGAAGTGGCAGCAACTTTACCCATAGGTAAAAATAAACAGAAAAAAAGTTTGAATGGAGGCCTGAGATGGTCATGCAGTCTTTCTTGAGCTGAGAGAATCCCAGGGGATGTTGAAAGACATAAAATGGCCATAGCCTCGAAACTATTATGCCAGGAGAATACCTGCATGCTCTGGGGATATTTCTGCTCATTCTGTATTGAATAGTGATCAGGAAAAAAATAATCACCAGCCTATTCCATCCTGGAAGAGCAGAGAAATAAAGAAGAGCAGGAAGGAAGGAAGGAAATAAGAAAGAGCAGGAAATAAAACTACATCAGCAAAATAACCATGGGGCAATTCTTGATGTGTGTTCTCTGACCGCAATCAGAAAGCAGTTTGTCTTCATATTCAGAGGTCTCTGAGGAAGATTAATTAAGCTGTTCAAATGAGTCCAAGAGTAAGAACTGCTTTGCTGCAGCAGCATCTATATCTATGCATGACTGCTCAATGCCTCATGCAAAATCTTGTCTCATCAAGCATCGTGTCTGTCGCCTCTTCAGGCATTTCCCCCCCTCCTGTCTGTTACTTACAGCCTGATTCACACACACACATACACTTTTAAATGCAGCTTTTCTCGACTTCAGCACTGTGTTATCTGTTCTTCATTCCTGCTCCTGCTTGGGTTTCAGCTTTCCTTAAGGTTTACAGGAATTCCCACTTCCTTTGAAGTGACCTGCTGTATATAGCCCATAGTAAAAAGAGCTTCTCAGAATGAACTCCCAGCAGGTGATATCATAGTTTGTAGTGTTTCCATGTTACTGAGCTGCAATACTTAGCTGTCATGCTAAGAATTTAATTGACTATCTCATCATATCAGCTTTGATATTTTAAGAGTTGCAGAGCATGTGATGGTTTCTTTTATCCTTGAAATATGTTTCTCGGCTACAGCACTTTCAAAATCTGTAGTAACCATAGTGTAATAAAGAGTTTGTGGAGTACAATTTATATGACTTGTTTAAACCTGGAAGTGGTGCTAATGTAACAAACATTTGGGTCCGTTACACTAGTGAAAATATATTTAGGACCCTGACTTGTAAACTAGTCCATAAAAATCTCAGCAGCTAAGATGCTACTGTATCCATTTGTCCTCCAAACTCCAGTTGACTCTTCTTCATAGCAGAGACAACAGGATGGAAAAGGTGCCTGCTTCTCACTGTATTGATTTACTTCCCGATGCTTCCATGCAAACTCACCTTTGTCAACAGCTTAAGGCAATACATATATTAGAGTACGAACTGGAACACCTAAGGCATGGGTATGTGTTCCCTTCTGATTGTTGCCAGCCTTTGACCACAGATTAGTAGCCTTTGACAAAGGCAATTAATCCTTTGTTTTAAACTCTCCCAGAAAGACTAGTCCAGATTTGTGTGTCAGAGCCTTTCAGCTAGATTTGTATAACCAAACATTACTGTCATAGCTCTATTAGCTCAGAATGTGGAAAAACTTAAAATCTCTTGTGTAGACATAGCGATACCAGTAGGAGAAAGACTTTGTCTGATTGTTTCACACTTGGATATGCAGAAAAATATATTAAAGTAGCTATTCATCAGACCATTACCATGTACTGGCATGTACCAGGCCTTGTATAATACAGACATAAGATTGTCTTCATTGGGAACGTTTTATACTGGTGTAATTCACATTTGCCATCCCACACCAGCGCAACCTGAATCAGAGGAATATTTCAAATCGTGATTAAAAGATTATGTACTTGTGTAACCAAATCTGGTTTTAAACATTGCTTGTTTAAGCTATTGCAGTGCTTAACACTGCCACATCCATTAATACTGGACCTGTGAACTGCCAGATCTGTTAGGATAAAGTTGGCCTAAGTAAAATAAGAGTGCACGGTTGCATTTCTGTACATATATGAGCACATGACATAGACTCTAGACCACCTTTATCTTATCTGTGAGACAAGAGATGATAATCGATCTGGCATAAAGTTTGCTGAACAATTAAAGCAAACTTACACCAGTTTGACGGTTTGAGGCAGTAACTTTTTAACGTGACAGTAAGTATCCTAAAACCACACGTGCAATCACAGCCTCTTGGTATTCTGAGTCTGTAGCAGTCACAGCAGAAAATACCCTAAAGCTGAGCTTTCTTTAAGCCCTTTTGGTTGAGCTCTGTAAACAGTTGAACCAATTTCTGTCGTTCCTGTCCCATCCCACTCTCCTGTTGCTGTATCTACAGCACAGGTTATGAACCATTCACAGCTTCAAGCCTCTCTTGTGTACCTCTGAAGGTCCCAGAGGAGTGTTGTTACCATGTGTGTGATTGTGTGTATCACAATTACCACACGTGATAGGAAACTGAACATAGAAGGATGTAAATATTTTCCACAGACAGCGGCAGAAGCAAGAGTTTGCAGGAGGGCCTGGAGTCCGGTCTTAATTTCTACTCTCTGTGCAGTTTTTTCAGACTATTCTTGCTGCTGAATTGCCTGCATAGAGTGCTTGCTGCCAAAAGAAGCTCCTGACAACTGACTAAAAAGTCGTGATGGATTTCTGCTTTAGATAGAAGGCAACTTGGCTATATGAAAAGTTTGTTTTAAGTAAACAATAAAACCTCTCAAAAAAAGCTTTGCTTCTGACATTGGCAAGAATGACAGTGGAATCTAATAAACATTATCATGGACCTAGTATAAAGTAAATCCAATATACTACTAACTTGTAAAAGGTATTCTATACATAGAATTTATTTCTCGCAACTTTTTTCTTCTTTGCCGATCTTCTGGCAGTATTTTTTCTGGTGTTTTTAACCACCACAAGAGTTTGCTAGTGTTTTTCAGAAGATGTGTTTTTAGTCAGGGAATAGATTGTTCCATGAAAATCCTTAGCACAAAAGTGTATATTGCTTTATTTAAAAACAAGAGTAATGGGATCTGATATATCACTGTGACACCTACTCAGCTTCTTTCTTTCCCATGTCTTTAAGGTTATTGGCTTTCCTTTTAAAGTTTCATGTATTAATGCTGTACCAAAAACAAACACAAGGAGAAATGAGGAGGTTGCCAGGAAAACAAAACCAAACGGAACTTTTTTTTCTCTTTCTCCCAAAGGGAATGGGTCTTATAAATCACGTCTTCAACGCAGACAGCCTGAAGAAGCTGTACGTTTCAAACCTCGGTATTGGGCACACGAGATATTCCACCTCGGGAATTTCTGAGCTGCAGAACTGCCAGCCTTTTGTCGTAGAGACTCTGCATGGAAAGATCGCTGTGGCACATAACGGGGAGCTAACAAACGCTGTACGACTCAGGAGGAAGGTTAGTATCTCCTCTGGGAAGCTCTGGCATCGTTTCTTTCTGAGTATGAGCCAGCAATGAGCAGTAAGTTTGCTATGACTTTTCCTCAATACCAAACTGCTTGGGGTAGTGAAAGAGCCCCATAAGCAAAACATTGTTTTGGAGGAAAAAACTCCTGTGGAAGGGAGGCATTTGTAACTGTCACAGAGGATAATTCACCAGTCCTCTAGACTGATGGTCACATTCCTATTGAATGTGAGAAAACTAACTCAGCTGTAACAAAAGGTAGGATGGTTTGAAACTCTGCTCCTCTGTGGTGGCTAACAGAAGGAACAAATCAGATGCTTAGAGTTAGGAGAGGCACAATAAGGTGAGGTAATTGTAATATGAAATATCTGATTTGGAATATTGTCTTTATTTGTATTTCTGGCTTGCAAAGTTAATTATGAGCACTGTCAGGACATAAACCAACAAATGCCAAATTTTATGGTGTGTTTGGCTAGAAGGGTATGTGTTAAAGAACCAAATTAAAATTTAGCAGATGTTTCATTGTGACATCTCTTCTATGATATGTTCCATCCAAAAGCGCGAGGACATGCTCTTGCATTGAAGCAAGGCAAATGTATGGGATGCCCAAAGGAACCTACCCTGTCTTTAATCGGAGCCACAAGTGTATGAACAGATGGGAGAATAAAACAGTGGTGAGGAAATGTAGATGGACAGTGGAGAATCAGAGTTCCATGAGGTGTAAAATGATTTCTGACGATAAAAACTAGGAACTGTAATGCATACAACATTGCATGGGTTAGAATAGTTGGTGAGATACACTGCAGATTCTCTTCTCCCTTAGAAGCATAAATACACCAAGACAGAACAATTTGACTGACCAGGTCTAGCAAACTTTAAGTTGTGGGATTTCAGTTTTTTAATCCCACTCTGCCTCCTTTCACACCTCTTTTTTTTTGTTGTTGCTTTGTGCTCAAAACTACCATTCTGCCTTGATATCTCCTTCTGTATCTGCTATACGTAATTTCATGTTTTCCCTTGTGTATCTTACCTCTCTTCCCAGAGCAAGCACAAGCACAAAGCTGATTAAATGGTCCAAACATGAATTTATGCCCTGAATATTGGTGATACTAATTGTGCTTGCATGTGGAGCAAAGGAATGAGATGCAAAGGGAGAAATGTAGTACCAGGCATAGATGATTGTACCAGCTCTTTTTACATATTTGGTTTGTTGGAAGAAATTTGATGTTGTTATGATCTGATCACCTGAAGCACCGATACGTTTTAAAACGTTTGTTCATTGCACAGAGGTGGTGTTAGATTAAAATCTAAGTAGTGTTATGTGGGATTTTTTTTTTAAATGTTGGTAACACTTTTGTTTTGTGTCTTAAAAGCTTATGCGGCATGGTGTAGGTCTGTCGACCAGCTCTGACAGCGAACTGATCACCCAGCTGCTGGCGTTCACTCCTCCTCTAGAAAATGATGACACAGCTGACTGGGTAGCAAGGTGAGGAGGATGGGTTTCAGAACCAAGAACAGCAATCTAATCCCAGCATGATATGCAGCTGTAAATGCACATAGCTGTTTGTGTGACACACGATTATGTTCACCTATGTCTCATTTCAGAATAAAAAATTTAATGAATGAAACTCCAACTTCATATTCATTGCTAATTATGCATAAAGACATAATCTATGCAGTACGTGATCCATATGGGAATCGCCCACTCTGCATTGGTCGCCTTATTGCGGTAGGGGACATGAATGGAAAAGGTAAACCATACATATATATTCCTATACATATACATACATATATATATGTATATATGTAGTTTGTGCCTGAAACCACTGATATAAATAATTAAAGCTAACTTACTGAGGTCTAAGTAGGAATATGTGATACAAAAGTCAGTTTTGAAAATTGAAAACAAAAGAAAATGTTGGCAAGGGAAAAATAATTTGTAGGAAGTCTGCAAACATCTTTTCTGTTCCCAGCAAAAGGGAATCCTGATCACCTGATGAGAGTGTCAGAATTAGGCAGCCCAACTCTAATAGAATACTTGTGAAAATTTAATTAACATCTCATCACTTAAACTGGAAGGCAGGGATGAACAGAACCACAGAAGGGCTGAGGTCAGAAGGGACCTCTGGAGCTCATCTGATCCAAATCCCCTGCTCAAGCAGGGCCACCTAGAACCGGTTGCTCAGGACTATGTCCAGTCCAGAGACAAGTTTCGTTTCTTCCTTTCTCCTGTAGTAAGGTGGCCAAAAAGTTCTAGATTATTGGCAACATATTTCTAAATTCCAAGCACTCCCAGTCACATGTAGTGTGGTAACGGAATACTATTCAATCAATTTATGAGAAAAATTCTTTGTGCTCCTGTTTAGCCTGCAAATCAGCATTTTCCATGAAGTGCGATTAAAATCTGTTCATTTGTATAAAAATAAAATAATTCAAAGGCAAAGTAGTAAATGCTTCTGCATCTTCACAAAACTTGGTAATTTTAACCACGTGAAAAATTACCAAGATTTTTTTAAAGCATACGAACATTCCTACCCTATGTTACACAATTTGATCTTTCCTGTGCCTCTCTGAAAACTCTCCTTATTGGAGTTCAGTCCAGCATCCATTGTAATCAAAAGGATGTATCTATTAACACATTTAGCATAGGAAAAGTAAGGAGTTTCTTGTGTGAACAAAAGTAATTATGTGTATCTAAAGTTGCTGAACTAGAATTGGAAAAATTTGAAATAGTGCAGAGATAACAAAGGTAGTTATCTGAATTGTCTCTCTTCTTGAACTGTGAATATGATGCTGTTACTTCCACTTCTGCCTAGAACAGGTTTATGATGTTTACGCTGTTGGTTTTGGGGTGTTTTTTTAAATATTAGAGAAACTTTGGAATGCTATACCTTTTAGTTAGAAATTACAACAGTCTTTAATAGCGCACTTGGCAAGCTAAACCATAGCAAGCCAGATACTGCAGTAGAAATGCAATTGTGGGGGGTAATGGTAACAAGAATTGTGGACTTTAACTGAAATCTTTCATTTCAGGGAAAGATAACAGTGAAACAGAAGGATGGGTGGTCTCTTCTGAATCCTGTAGCTTTTTGTCTATCGGTGCAGAGTAAGTGCCCTGATTCTCACTTTATCTGAAAGCTCTCCTCAGGCAGCGATTAAACATTAAACCTCAAATTGCCAAATATCATCTATAACAACATGAAAGACATCAAGGATTAATTTGTTGGGCTGTTCGGAGGGGGCTTTTTTGCCAGTCCTGTTTTTTGCCAGTTTTATTTTCTTGAGCAGATTAACGTAAAAGAAGAATTATGTGTTCAGAAAGTAACAGTAAAGATGACTTTACTGTTGTCAAGTAAATGCCTCTTACTTGTTGCATTCAACCTGGTTATCCATATAACTTTTTAATTTTAGCCTCATTTGCAGCAGAATCATCGTATTACAAAATAATTCCTCATCTACAGAAAGGTTACATTGGTAGCTCGCAGGCTGGACTCACCTGTGCTGTAGCATCTGCTGTCTTATGAGCCAGTCTCGTTGTTTGAAAAAAAAAAATGATGGGCATCTGAAACAATTTCTGTGTGTGCAAACACCCATCAGATCCAAAACATGAGATGACATTCACGTTACCTTTCTAGCTGAGGTACTCTGAAAAGAAAGGTGTGTGAACTTTCTCTGGATAAAAAGAGAAGGGTAAGAGGCTCTCCGGGAGACCACAAATTGATTTTTAGAAGTGTGGAGTAGAAGGCAATTGTGAACTAGAACATAATTAACATAAGAAAGATTATGAGGAAGCATATTTAATTTCCTAATCAGACATTATAAAAATGTGCATTTGGGGACTAGACTAAGAAGTAAAGTTGGATCTTCTTCAAATAAAAAACTGTGAAAAATTGCATGAAGAACATGATGACTGAATAAAAAGAAATGTGAAGCACAACCACGAAGCAATGTGACTGCACTTTAGAGGTCTTGTATTCCGTTCCGCAATGTTTTATTGTAGGTGTGGTGTTCTGTGTTCTGTTGCTGTAACTTCTACCCTGTCTCTGTAGGAACTATTAGCTGTTGGTAACAGGGGCTTTCTTGAGACAATTTATTCTACATACGGATATGAATAACCATTTTCTGGAGCTTCTTCAAATGCTTACCATGTAGGACCAAGTAGGTTTAAAAAAAAAAAAAATTTGTCTAAACTTCTGCTGTAGCCAGTGCTGCTGCCTGCTAACGCTAGTATCTGACCAGCAAATAATCACAGGCTTGCTCACCTTTGATTTATAGCTCCAGAATATTTCAATATTTTGGGAAAGATTTAGATTGAAATTGTTAAAATAGCCACCTCAGGACTCACTAAAAGATCTAGAAAAATGTTTAATAAGGTTAAACATTGTGACATAATAAACCCAATACTATTCCATATTTCTTCAGATATGAGAATTGGAATGTACATGTCCAGGCAGCTGTTTGTCCTTTGGGGGTAGCTGCCTGTCACCACTAGACAGATATTTCTCTAGATATTGGCTTGTGGGGCAGGATTCTTTTGGCTACCATCTTTATTCTTGATTATGGTTTTTATATTGCATGATAATGCTTATTAGCTTTCATAGAAAAGTCCTCTAGTATTGATCTAGGACTAAATTATTAAAATATATTTAATCTCAATTAAGCCTGTACTAGACTGAGTACTGTATGTCTCACATATAGGAAGAATATCATAGGTCTCTGGTACTAAGTATTAATTTACTGCTTTGGGGTATTAATTCAGACTGTTTTAGTAAGAGTCACTTGTCTCAGCGTGTTGGTCTTCAAACACTCCAGATCAAATCCTAAGATAAAAGCAAATTGTCGTGTTAGGATGTTCAAAAGCATTTTTTCCTGTCAGCTGAATCTAGTTTATATTTTGAAACTATCGTCCAGGCTCAGGACATCTCTAAATGCTATGTATTTCTTTTTCAAGGTACTATCGTGAGGTGCTTCCTGGAGAGATTGTGAAAATATCTAGATATGATGTCCAGACACTGGATGTTGTACCAAGACCTGAAGGAGATCCGTCAGCATTCTGCATCTTTGAATATGTTTATTTTGCAAGACCAGACAGTATTTTTGAAGGTAAGAAGGTGTAATGTACAAAGCTCCTCTCTAAATAGTGGGAGATGTTATCCTGGAAAACAATGACTCTGGAAAGGATCTGGGAACACTGAATGTGATCTTCAGGAAAATGCTTTCAATATAACTCGTAAATCTATGCATTATCTAAGTACGCTTTTATTATTATTTCAGTGGAAGCCCTCAAAAATTGTCTCAGTGATATTAGCCAGGACTCTCATACCTAACAAACAAGCTCTTCTTTGCTCTCTAGGTCCATGCCATCCGTTGATCATGTACAGCTCCCCACCAGTTTCACCTCACAGACCTTTTTTTCATGATCCTCTTACCCTTCAATATCCTCAGTTCTTACATTCCTTAGTACTGCTGCTGTACCCTCTGCTGTGCCTCCTTTCATAACATATCTCCAGTTCCCTCTCATGTTGCTTAAAAGCTTCTGAATTTTGCCAACTGACTCAAAGTTAATAAGCGGGCAGAGGCAGACAGCAGGATTGCACAAACTTTGTCTGCTGGAGAAACCAACCTAAAAATAGGGTATGCATGTTATGAACAGGCAGGCAGAATTTATGCTTCTTTCCTCCTGAACACAGATTTTGTAACATCCACAGGACCTTTAGCTACCCGATTAGAGCAAACTGTTATTTTAATTCTCTGCATAGTGATATGAATGTGAATGTAAGAATATGACATTAGGGAAGAAAATAAAAATGACCTTATGTGAGTGACTGCTTATTAGTTCTGGAGCTTTTCTCACTGATTTCTATGCCTGCAACTTGCCACAGAAATTTGTAGAGCAAACTGAGAGGAAATCTGAATTATGCATACCGGGAAAAACATGTCTTGCTGTTCTTAGGTCAGATGGTGTATTCAGTCAGGAGAAGATGCGGGCAGCAGCTTGCTATTGAAGCACCTGTGGAAGCAGACCTGGTCAGCACTGTTCCAGAGTCTGCAACCCCAGCAGCTCTTGGTTATGCACAAAAGGTATACGTTAACTTGCCTTTTTTTTTTTTACACATATCTCTTTTTGTAATGGGGTATTATGGTACAGGCCATTAGAGTTTTGTATTCATAAAGCTTTGTATCTTGAGTATGCTGGGTACGCCTATTGAGTCATCTGCACTTGTTTGTTCTGTTATTAAGTTCTTTGGTTACTGTGAAGTCATACTAAGTCCTAAGGTTGCTTTAAAAAACAGTAAGTGAAAATAACCAGTTTTATAGATATTAATTCAGTTTAATTGTCTCTTGTTTACAGTGTGGACTACCGTATGTTGAAGTACTCTGTAAAAATCGGTATGTAGGAAGAACGTTTATCCAGCCAAATATGAGGTTACGGCAACTTGGTGTTGCAAAGAAGTTTGGTGTTCTGTCTGATAATTTTAAAGGCAAGCGAGTTGTTATCATTGACGATTCGATTGTGAGGGGCAACACCATTTCACCCATCATAAAACTACTGAGAGAATCAGGAGCCAAAGAGGTGAGTTAATTTTCAGTCAGTACAATACAGATATAAATAGGAGATTGATGGGAGGGTAAAGCAGTGTCTTCATTTGTACTGTATATTGTTTCCTTATTTAAAAGAGCAAATGTGCAAAAAACCAATGGCTACTGCGTGTTTATTGTGAAGAGAGGTTGAGAAGTTTCTTTGTATGACTGTGATTGTTGGGAGATTAAGGGGAGAGGAACAGGCCTCCATTTAAAAAGCACTATCTGGCAAATAAAGAGAGAATTTAAGACAGATTAGGTAAGATGAGGAAATCAAGTGTTGGTGTGGTATTCCTGATGTGTGACTTGTGGTACTGCATGAAGTACAACCACATACTGCAGTAAACAGGCACATGCCTTAAGTCTCCAGAGCACAAATTTTTTTAATTGATTAAGATTTTTTAATTGAAACAGAGTGTGCAAGTCTTGTCACTGGAGTAAAAATTGTTCTGTATAATGTTTGACTTTGTAAACTGAAACATGTGCATCAAGGATTGAATGCCATAGAATAAAAGCAAAATTAGGATGGAACCTTCTAATAACATTAGGAAATACTGTAAAAATAAATTCTAAAACTGTCTTTCTCTCTCCTGCTGTGTTGGCATCTGAAAATTATCTTTTAACTGTAATGACTTTTCTGTAGTGCTGTGTTCTGTTCTTCATGATTATTTTGCAGAACTGGGACTTTGCGATTGTGTTGTGATCTACTGAGCTTCACCTTATAGCAGGCTGTTTTGAAATTCTATTTTTATTCAGGTGCACATCCGTGTGGCTTCACCGCCCATAAGATTTCCTTGTTACATGGGAATAAACATTCCAACTAAAGAAGAACTCATCGCCAACAGACCTGAATTTCATGATCTTGCAAGCTATATTGGTAAATGCTACTTTTTCCTTTTTCTTTCTTTTTTTTTTTTTTTTGAGAGAGATTTTACCTGTAGGTATTTTATTGTCTACATCAAAATAAAGGACAACACATGAAGGCAGCAGTGGCAAAACTGACTAAAAAAATCTTATGGTTGATATATGAAATTTCTGCACTGTGAGTACCAAAGAGATCAAACCAATTCAGTTATGCGCCTTTTCTTAACACAGTTAGTGAATTATATTTCTCCAGACAATAGAAGGCATTAGAATAATTGCATAATCTTAAGTTACAAATAAGGTGTGACCACACAGCCTTCCAATACTTGGAGCTCCTTCTGGGAAACTCTTTACAACAAGGAGCAAAATACTAGGAAGAAATTCTGTCCTATAATGAAAAGTTAATGTAATTCCACTTTCATGAGATATTCATAAAAATCTGTTCGGAATTTGTAAACACCCACTGATTTTTCTACAAATTTAGATTTATGTAAATAATTTAAACTGCATTACATATTTCACTTTGAGAGAAATGACATTTGAAACTAATCAAAGAATGTTAAATACATTCTCAAATACCTAGAATGAGTCATGTTTGCAGCAGAACAAAAGAGGAAGCAACAGCGTATATTGCTTGTGATGTGGTAAATAACATGCTCTTCATCAGGGTATCAGCAACAGAAGTCATGTGAAGGCTTGTGAGTGAGGAGATACATGGCCTATTGTGCTGCAAAATATTTTTTAAAATGGTTTAAGAACATAGCTGTGGTTACAGTTAGAAAACTGTAAACTCAGATTTCCTGTGTTAAATACTTACTCTAATTAATACTGCAATTAATTCTTTACCCAAAAATTATTGTGAAAGCATGTTGAAATATTTCAAGTTTATAGGTTCTCATTTTTAAGTATTAGTCACAAAAGAATGAGTGCAAACGATAGAAAACTAATGATGTGAAAGGGCTATCAAACTTTCCTACTGCTAGAACATTTGCATGAACTGCATACTGAATTTTTTTTAACATGATGGTCTTCCCTTCTTCCCAAGTCCCAGTAAGGGTTTGTAGTCCTAGGTGCGCAATTTGGGAAGCACCAGCCACGCACGCACCTGCTTCCAGACCTGAAGTACAGGGTGACTGGGAAACTATAGAGAGCTGAGGGAGTCTTAATACACACCTGGGACTTTGTTTCTGTTTTTGCAGTATGTGTGACACATTTGTTCCCAACTCAGAACCTTCTGTCTAGATTGCAGTGAGCCGGCTCCCTGCACAAAGAATTCGAGAAAGGCAAGGCGTGATCATTTTTCCTATCCATTCTCTTTAGACAAGATGATCCACCTGGCATCATAATCCATACAGTAATTGGACTGCACTTCCAAAGACCATTGTATTTGGTACAATATTGCAGCTTTAACTGATGAATTCTTTATTTCCTCTAGGAGCAGACAGTGTTGTCTATCTTTCTGTGGAAGGGCTGGTATCGTCCGTGCAAGAAAGCATCAAAGCACGACAAGAGAATGAGAACAGCCTTAAAACCCACAAGTCACGTGTTGGAAAGATTGGCCATTGCACAGCGTGTCTCACTGGAGAGTATCCCGTAGAGCTAGAATGGTGAATTTTTAGTGGATGGACACCAGGTCATCTCTTGTTGAATGTACCTTTTTCAAAGATGCCTCCTTGCTAATAGCCCTCTTACATTTAGATAATATGGAAAGCTCATTACAACTAACTAATTACTGTTACTAAAATACATCTTTACTGTAAAGACTTAGAGAAGTCCGATGTGTTGATGAAAACAATGTAGATAGATTAAAATACAAAATCATGTAGTTTTTATGCACAGTTGTGCCTTCTATTTTATCATAAAATATTATAAAAACCAAAGTTTTTTTTAATTATGTAGTAGTCCCAGAGTGTTTTGTTTCCGTCTTGCCCTGAAAAATACCCCTTTTAGACTTGTTCGGAGATCATGAATCATGTGGTGTAATTTCAAATTATCAAAGTCTTAATGCGAAAGTATGTGAAGTTTGCTTTTCTCCTTAGGAAAAATACCAGATTCTGAAGAATCAAATTGCTTCTTCAGCATTCTTGCTTAAGCTTTTTAAGAACAGAAATACCTAACTTTTGCATATATAGCTAAACAGCCTTTATTAATCTAGCCCTTTGTAATAGATTCTATGAATATAATGTCTAGCGTATGATTTTTAAAAATGAAGACTCAGGGAAATGCTCAGCCAAAAGCTCTCTAGTTTTATAATTTTAAAATTCTTCTTTTGAAGTCCAGTGTAATGACATTATCTTCATGTGCTTTTATCAGTTGCCAGTAGGATATGGAAGGACTAAAAACACTTGGCACTGCCATTTTCCTTTCTGTTTTACATCTTGTTTTCTTCAGGATAAGTCCTGACAATTTCTGAAGTCTGAGCTAATGCTCAGCATGCTTTTCATATGCCAACATCCAAAGTAAACTGAAAAACAAAGTCACTTTTCATTTTTAACAGTAAAAATGATGTATCAAGTGAAGATAATGAGTTGTTTTGGGTATAATCTTATTTTGCTACATTACTGCTGTTACCATAAATGTAATGTTAAAAAAAAAGAGTTCTGAAGAACCATTAGCTATTTAATGCATTGTATTTTTTAATTGGTCACAATTACACAGTTAGTTGTATACATGAAGATCACTTGGACAATGAACCACTAGCTGAAAATGGAAAAGCACCTTTGAAAACTATTGCAAATTTACGCACAATTGTAAAAATATTTTGTATACCTCAGTTTTTTCACTGAAAAGCAGCAACTTAATTTTAGATTTTCTATTTAATATTGTGTATTTTGGCTTTATAACTGTTTGTGACTCTGTTAAAAAAAAATAGCGAAGCAAAAAAGAGCTTCTTCCTTCCCCATCATCTTCCACATAGTTCAGAATTACAGCACTGGTGATTAAATTCAGAAGGGAACTTTCTTACACGGGATTTGTGGCAATTGTGCCTGACAGACAATCACAAAACAAAAGTCCCAATTCCAGAAAGCATGTAAATACATTTAAGAAAGTCAAGACCTCGTGCAGTGGAATGAGAACCTACTTGCAGTCAAGCCTATGGGAGAATCTAGATTTTCATGAGCATCTTACTCTTACTTGTTCACCATAGCCCAGATCTGCATATTTAGGGATGTATGTGGATCTCTTCTGTTTAATTAGCAAGTTTGTTTGTTTGTTAACAGAACCATAACAGTTCATCTGAACAGTAAATTGAGCAAAAAAAACCCAGGTTCCAGATTAACCAGGGAGGAGTGTGAGAAAACAGAAAAAACTGTCATTAACAATTTCACCTTTCTTCTTACCTGTCCTCAAGAAAGCCATCATTTTTAAAAGAATGGATAAGTCGAGCTCTTAAGTTACAGTCACATGCAAGGAGCCCTTTCTACTTGAGATAAAAACTTAGGTGCAGACTTCAACGAGCTTCCAAGCAGAAGTTTATCGATTTACCTGAAACTGTCTACAGAACAGACTGTAAATGAAACACGTGCAAATACTCTTTTAACCTGTTTTCAACAAAACTAGTATTTTTGAAATCTGGTAATAACTGCTTAAATGTGATTTGAGCATTTCTGATTTCAGTAAAATGAGTCCTTATGCCTTTTTTCCCTCCAAGTTATGCATGTGAAATTACAAGGTCTGCTACTGTACTGTAAGCACTGTAATTTTTAGATACACTACATGCCTAATCTTTAGTACGTATTTTTCAAAACCTTAAGTTAAAGGGGAGACACTTTTCAAGTGTCACTTTATTCTCTGACAGCTGGATTTATGCTTCAGGTTACCAGGCCTTTATTTTTCACGTACAATAGACACACACATGGAACAAGCATGTTGAGGGAGAGAACTCTGGTTTTAGGTGTCGCTATTTGTATCATTTTCATGTTTTACTGTGAAAACTATTTCTGCTGTATTACCAATTTGCAACTGTGCCAAATTATCACTTAGAAGATGTGACAAAACAGTAGAAAGCAAATGTCTAACTTCTCCTGTGCATAATATTAAAAGTGGTTATGAACTGGTCTTCCTGTTTTCTCTCCCTTCACTGCACTCGCTGGCACCACGCATCGAAGGTTTGGTGGGGTTTTTTTGGTTTTTTTTTTTTTTTTTTTTTTAATAAAGTCACCTTGAAAGCGCCCTCGAAGCTGGGGCAATCATTTCCTGTCTCCTCTATCCCGCACGCAGCCCACACGGCATTACCGGTGCCTTCTCCCAGCGCCGGCTCCGTTCCCATCGCCCTCACTCCCCGCTGGCGCCTCTAAAAGCCAGCCGAGGGGGAAGCACGCCCCGGCCCTCCCCGCCAGGAGTCCGGCAGGGGTTGCCCCGGGCCCCGCTCCCCACAGCCCGGCCGAGGAGGGAGGCGTTATCACCCATCCCCGTAGTAACGACCGACCGACACCGTCCCCCCGGAAGTGACGCACTTGCCTCGTCCCAACGGCAACAGCACCGGCAGGAAAGCCCGTACCATCTCCTGGGGGGACAGGTTCAGAGACTTCACTCGTGTCTGCGTGGCAGAGGAACCTTGCCCTTCACCCTAGCCCCCTGCGTTGTTTTACCCTCTTTCTCGTGTCTGAACAAGAATTACTGGAGAGCTGGGAGGGCTCTGGCGCACTCGCGGTTCCCCTCACCTTCAGGAAAAAATGGCACCGCCCCACGCTGACCACTGACGGACCGGGCGCAGCTTGTTGATGCCTACACAGCGCGACGGCCATCGGCCAATGAGAGCTCTGCGTTACTGCAGAGTCGGGCAGGACTAACACTGACCCGCCAATCAGAAGCGCTGACCTTCCGTTGCTAGGCGGCGGCGGAGCAAAGGAGGGTGCTGGGAGGTGCGGCTCGGCGCTGCCTCAGGTGGGGATCTGCGTGGCGCGACTGTTGCTCCGAGCCTCGGCCGTTGGGCCCAGCGGCAACGGTCGGTGGGGCTGCGCTGATGGCGTCCGTCCCGCAGAGATCCGGGAGCGGCCAGGCCGTGTGTGGAAACGGGGGGGATTTGAGCGTGGCGGGGGTGTGGAGGAACCGCTGCGGAGTCTTGGCTGGCGCGGCGGAGGCGAGAGGGAGCCGTAGCCCTGAGCCTTCCGGTTCGCGGCTCGGTCATCCGGTACGGGCGTGACGGGAAGGCCCGTAGGGCAGAGAAGTGCGCCAGCACGAGCAGTACCCTAAAAGCCTTGGCAATCGACGCGTTGCATTTTCTGTTTGCAAAGGAAAGATTCGTATTTCACAATTCTATTATTAATTGTGTTAATAAAGATATTAATTCAGTTGTGCCCAGCTTTAAAAATAAAGGTGTAATGGTGAGGACCAAACTATCTCTGTGCAATTAAATCTCAGTGAATTACTGTATCCTGGGCCATAGGACGAGACCTATGGTAAACGATAAAAGTATTAAGCTTTACACTTTTGCAGTACAAGGTGTGGTGAAGCTGCACGTTTTCTGCCGAGTATCCGCTTTTGTACTTGGTAGTGTTTTGTGTACTTAGATAATTTGATGAAAATACTAACAGTTGGCAGGTGACAATGCAATGTGGTTTGTTAATCTTTCAGGGGGACGGAAGGCATGCAGCTGAGATGACTCTTCAGGAGCTGGTGAATCAGGCAGCTCGTCTGTACTCTGATAGAAAAGCAGTTTGGTTTGATGAATGCAATGACAAACCTCCAACTTTCTACACATACGCAACAGTGGTTAAGCTTGCCACGGAATTAACAGCTTTCCTTCAAAAGCACTGTGATCAGCAAGGAAAATGTGAAATAGGCCTTTACTGCTATCCAGGAATTAACTTACCATCTTGGATCATAGGGTAATGCTCACAATCTCTGTCAGTTTTTTAAGGGTCATCTCTGCTAAAGCAAATTTTCAGTTTGTTTATATTTTTGATAACAACAGAAATGCAGTAATATAGTAATTCAGTCAAGAGACACTAGAGCCTTGCATTCTTTAAGAAGAAAGATGGCAGTATTATAATGTTTTGAAAAGCCACTGCTTGAGTATTTTTGACTCTTAAGTTCATCGATCTAAAGTGTATGTAATTATATCAATTTTTTAAAGTGATTAAGCATATTTATAGAAATATAAAAAATTTATTACTAGTATCTTTGTTGTGCTTGTTTAAAAATGGAGGTGATCTAACAGAGTAAATTGTATATGCGAAAAAAGGAGTATGCAGGTTTTTTAATGCATTCTTGTCTTGGTAGCAAAAAAGAGATGCATTAAAAGCAAATTTCATGCTTTAAGGTAATTGAGCATGCAGTTACAGTTCCATTGCAAACATTGTAGAAAAAAGTAATGAGCAATGCAACACTAAAGTGACACTGATTATTTCATGGCTAGGAAATTGTAATGTCTGTGATCTCAATAGTCATGTGAATTCAGCAATTTAAAAAATTCTACTTCTGATGATGAATTCTAATGTTTGTATCCTTCGTATAGGTATCTTTTATATCCATTGCGTTTATGATGTAATAAATCCCAGCATCGCGAGCTTATTCAGCTGATGTATACAGCAGCGGTTTTGCTTCCTAGGGGGATGATCTGCATCAGTATTTTCCTGTTGTCACACTGTACCCAAAATACACAATAGTGCAAGAAGATGTATGACAGTTGACGATAAAGATTTCAGTGAGGTGAGCGAGTGAGCGCTGTAATCATAAATCTCCCAGAAGCGCTGAGGAACTTTCTCATGGATCAAGACACACTTTCCCTGCAGCCCAGCAGTGGAGTGGGTTGCCCAGAGATGGCGTGCAGGCACTGTCCCTGGAAGTTTTCAAGACCTGACTGGATAAAGCCCTGAACAACCAGGTCTGGTGTCACAGGTGGCCCTGCTTGAGCAGGAGTTGGACTAGGCATCCTGAGGTCCCTCCCAACCTGATTTATCTGGTATCCCAATGAACACAGTTTTCTTTTCCTGCATGACTGGAAACTACTGAGGCGTTTTGATTCTTGTAGCTGCCATTGCTGAGTAATTAACTGCTATATGTGATGCAGGGCAGGCTTAGGTGCTGACTGATTCCAGCGGCTGTTCAAATATGCAGAATGCTGCGGTTTCCAAGTCTTTGTTCTGGATCTTGTCATTACTGCAGTGATAAATCACTTGCACAAAGAGGAAATATAACTAATTGTATGTAGGAAGCCAGCCTTAGAAGAAATGTGAAGATTTATGGGAACCGTTCAAGTTTTAGTTGCCACTTACTCATCTTGGCTTTTTGTGGCGCTAACAAATTCAAGTGCTTGTCTTTGTCAAATGGAGCCACTAGAGGGGGAGATTGTAGTGATCCACTGTTGAGGAAGCACTACAATGTGAAGTGCAGTGAATAAGTGCGGAATGATACTTAGTGTTCCTCTGTTTATTAGAGACGAAATTCCAGTATGCGCCTAGACTTTCTTATGCTGAATTCTTTCCAGTAGTGAGAACGGAAAGTGTTTTCAGTGTGCAGAGTTTTGGTGTTTTTTAAAATATGTTTATACACGTTGTATATGTATAAATGAAAAGCTTATACTTCTGTTCCTAGTCAATAGCAAAAGCTTTTAAAACATGGTGCTGTTGATGTCAGTGATACCTTTGTCATCACCACCCTGCTTTGCCAGGAAGAATTTTGAATGTTTTCATCTAGCTTTAATCTTTTTCCTTGCTGTAAAATACCAAAAGGCCACACTGATTGTAATTTGCTTCTTTATTTCTAACAAAATCTTTAAAAGTCATATTATGACTACATTTTCTGACTCTGGGAACTAATGGCAGTGTAAAAGAAACAGTGAAATTTAAGAGGATTTTCTTTAATTTTTTGTATATATTTAAAACATTTTTGTCTTGTTAGGATCCTTCAGGTTCCAGCTGCCTATTCTCCTATTGATCCAGATGCACCACCAATGTTATCCACTTATTTCATGAGGAAAAGCAATCTCCAATATGTTCTTGTTGAGAATGACAAAATAAATGTAAGTCTTCAGGCTTCTACAGGAAGCATTAAAGGGCAATTTAGAAATGTGTAGCTCTTCAGATTGTATGCTGCATTAGTAAGCTTGGATGGGGTTGTTTTGTTTCTTCATGTCAAGAGGTTGACTTTCTCATGCAGAAAAGAACATCTTTAAAATTTTAAGTACAAAGTGCTTCTCCTCCTGTTCAAAAAAAAAAAAGCCTACTTTCCTATTACAGCGTTGCCCAGGCAAGCTTGTTGGGCGCTGGCGTTGTAAGGCTCTTCCAAGCTTGTTTCTCCGTATGTCAAGGTTAAGAGTTGGATATCTTTGCAATTGTTGAAAATAGCTCAACTTAATTCTTTGGTTTCCTTTTGTCCAACTCCTCCCAAATCTTGTACCCTCACTCATTGCAATGGGAATAGACAAGATTGAAACGTCTAGTTATAATTCAGAGTTGTCTTCTGCAGAATTCTTTTGTATATTTTCCCTTTCATTCATTATTTGCTCAGAAAATTGTTTATTTTGCATTTATAAAGTCTGTGTTGACTCATATTTAATATATAAAAATATATGAGCTTAAAACTGTCTGATGTGTGTCCTCCAAAAGTTAGAGGCATGAAAAATCACAGCTTATTTGTATGAAACACTGTTTCGTATTTCGTTGCATATTGTAGAACAATAACAGTGCATCTTGAGTTCTGCTGTTTAAATTGTTTATTTTCTCTCACAGAAATTCCAGATGTCCCATGTTGGTTGGTTTTACCACAGTTCTTCCACAATAAAACATCTTGGGGTAACTCTCTTCCAAGTGAGCTCATGCAACACTGATTTAAATTCACAAGTAGATGATGTGAAAAGTAAATATGAACCTTTCAAAGCTACGAGTAACTCACAGCCAGGATATACCATTTGCCCAGATCAAACCAAAGTAGAAGCATCAGAAGGAAGATACATGGATGTTGGCCAGAAATACTCTTTAGCATACATCTTGCATACATCAGGAACTACAGGGATCCCCAAAATAGTCAGAGTGCCTCATAAATGTATAGTGCCAAATATTCAGCATCTTAAGTAAGTATGGTTTCCAATTTTCCTTTTAAATATTTTTACAAATTTGAAGTTTAGGGACTCTCTTTTTAATACTTGAGGAGTGTAGATTGGGGTTTTGCTAACACTGCTTCACTTCTTCCTCCTTCCCAGCCTTTTCAAGTTTCTTTGTTTCTATTGTTTCCTAAGTAGCATCATATGAAACTTTATTTCCTTCAATGTTATTTTTAATGTTTGAATGGTGCTTTACCTGAATTTTTGAGGGATGTACTTCAAATAATACACTGTTGCTGTAAGTATTGTATTCTGGCTTACAGTTTAAAAGAAATAGATAACAAAGTTAATTATTTGTTCACAGTTATATTTAGTGTGTTCTGTAGTTTTGAAGTTCTAATTCCTTTTTAGGCTACCTAGATTTCTTTCTGTTCCATATAGTACTTTCTAAAAAAATCTATTATGGAAAATACCATCTTTTTCTTTCTTTCTTTGTTTTTTTTAATGAATGTCCGTTAGTTGAAATATGCTCTTCAATGTAGTGTACTGTGGTGTAATGTGGTGGATATCTTTGCAAAGGACCTCATTAGTTCAATCAATAGTTACAGTCTTGATTGCAGAAGCTCTTGCTCAAATTATCTGGCCTGCATATGCCTATATCTTCAGAGTAGCCCTTAGCTTTGCTGAAGCGCATTTCTTTCACGCTGCTCTTCCAGTTTGGGAGTTTTTTAAGAACGTGCATCAGATTTGTAATTCCTAGCTTTTTTATTTTAGATCCATATTTGAGATCACACAGGATGATATGCTATTCCTGGCTTCTCCTCTAACGTTTGACCCATCTGTGGTTGAACTGTTCATTGCTCTGACAAGCGGAGCCTCCATCCTTGTAGTACCAAACACTATTAAAATGATGCCTGTGGAGCTGTCTGCTGCTCTATTTCACCATCACCATGTGACAGTGTTGCAGGTAGGCAACACCTAAGATAAGTAACTTTGGTGTCTTGCTTCTCACCTTTGCTAATGTGTACTACTTTTTCATCACGCCTAATGATAATAGAGCAGGAGTGTTCTTCCTTGAAAGCATAGCTCATGCGATCCTTTTTGCTGTAGCATGTTAGCTGTTTAGAAAATGATCATTTAATCAAAGCCTTCGTCTTAAGAAACCATTAATTCTTAAGGATTAATTAAATTATTCTGTTAATTAAGCAGTTCTGAAGCATCTGGTAATGGAGTAACCTGTTGTAGACATTTTTAGCATTTTTAATGGGCTTAATTTTAGACTCTTTCCTCATAAACAACTTTTAAGTTTTAATGGTAGTCTCTATGCTAAAGATACAACAACTAAACCAGTGCCATTTATAGGGTGTTGTTTTTACAATAATGAGAGCAAGAGAAGAACTGATTCCACAGCAGCACTTACTGTTTTCAGGCCACCTGTTTATATGAGGCTTCATGTGCCCCTTATGTCTTGGAATAGATCATCTCCTATATGATCTCAATTTTAATAGTTTTAAAGTTCATTTTTGGAAAATTTACTTGAAGTTACGAGCATCCAGCATGGCTGAATAAGCCTAGCCCTTGCCTTGTAGTGTAATGAGGTATTTCGTAAAACTATTAATTGAGTATTGAAACTTAAACCAGGGTGTCGGGGGAAGAGTCACTAGAAATGGATCTCACTTGTAACCAACTTTGAACAAAATGAGTATGGTATGGTTAGTCTATTAATTGTGATAAATCAACCCCTAAGCCTTGCTTTGTCATTCATGTAGTAATTCTGAAGTATTTGCACTGCTAGAAATCCCAAGGTTTCTTTTCTTTTGGAGGAATGGTAGTAGTTGAGATTGTAGGGTACAAATTTAAGACTAGCGAGTAGCTAGCTGAAGATTCCACAGCAGAAAAAAAATCCACTAACATCCACAAAATCTGAATTTTGTAACTTTATTCCCTGCTTTTATTTTCATTTATGATGATTGCTATAAATCTCAGTGGTGTAGATTTTCCTGTTACATACAAGTTTCTTCATCAGTTTACCTCACTTGCTATTAGAAAAAAATCCTAGATGTTAATCTCTTAGCAAGATTTTTTTAACGTATTTTTAAGACTTTTTAAGATTTTTTTTTTTTTTAAATGTGTGGTAAGCATTAACAGAGAAAGGCAGAATTTGGTGGAATGAAGATGTTTGAAATGTCTTCCTAAGAAAAGTTTGATTTTTTGCTTTTTTTAAATAATTTTCAGCTAAGTTAATGACAAAAATGTTCTCCGTATAGCTTAACTGATGATGACTAATTTTATGATGTTTCTTAAATTATAGCAAAGCATTACCTTCCCCTCTTGACTTGCTCAAGCAGACTCGAGAAATCTGAAAAGCAATTATGAGGGAGGGAAAGGGTAATTTTTTACCCCCTTTTTTCTTCACTATAGTTCACTGAAGTTAAAATGATCAATTGTAAAGTGATGGTCTTCATCCATTACTGGAAGAAAATAACCTGGTAAGAAATATTAAATTGATTTTCCAGTCCTCTTTTTAGAAAAAATAGTTAAGAATAAGAGTGAAGTGTGAGTGTCGGTTAAAATGATTTGCTATTTTTCCTCTCAGTGAAAGGGCTCTACATCAGCCATAGCTTTCTAGAAGTAGCAGTATTTAAGGAAGCTGTTTTGTTTGGGGTCTCCCCCCTTCCCTTTTTTTTTTTTCCTCTGCTAATTTTAGAGAGTAAGGTGAAAGCTTTCAGAAAAACTAATCTTTGTAAATTGGTATATTTACACAAATAAAGAACAACTCGAAGTCTGACATCCTACGAATTTTTAGTGTTATGGAAAGGTCTTTAAATTTTCTGTATGAAGGTTAATCAGATGTATAGTTTATATTTTAGCTGCAACATGCTGAATGAAGGCAAAAAAAGCCCAGACAGTAACATCAAGAGAATATCGTGTTTGCTGCTTTCTATTTCAAACTAATTGACAGAAGAACTAATAGCTGAGACACAACATGGAACCCATAACACATGGAAGTAAAGTAAAAACTCTGCAGAAGAACATAGATTGGTGTTGATAGTGCTTATTAAGGGCTTCACACAATAAACAAAATCTTACAAAAACCAGCACAATGTATATTGGTATCTGATGGTTGATGCCATCTGCTATACATAGATGATTGTTAAGTACATCCACAATATAGCTAAGCAGTGGATATGACAAAGCAGGAAGAGGTTTACACATATACTGAAAAAATATAACAGATCTTTATCTTTTTTTTTTTTCCCCTCTTTAATATGTATCATTCAGGCAACACCAACACTTCTCAGAAGGTTTGGAGCTCACATTATTAAATCAACAGTGTTGTCTGCAAATACTTCACTCCGTGTCTTAGCCCTTGGCGGTGAAGCATTTCCCGTACTGAATCTCTTGAAAAGTTGGAAGCACAAGGAGAACAAAACAAGTATTTTTAATCTGTATGGTATTACCGAAGTGTCAAGCTGGGCCACTTGCTACAAGATTCCTGAAGAGGTTTTTAGTCCTGATTTTAGGTAGGAAACTTCACTGTTTTCATAGCTTGGCATGTGAATAATGAAAATCACTAGAAATAGAACCTCAGACTCCTGTTTCCAGGGCTACTGAATCCTGAAGAGTGTTTATGCTGGTAGAAGTTACATTTGGTTTTTATGTAGAAATAGACTAATCTATCCTCTCATGCTCTAATACAGCACCCTCAAGTAAAAGTTTTTGATGAGTGATTCTTGAACCACAGAACTGCAGTCTGAAATCCTGTATACTTGTAGATGTGTTAAGTTTCACGCAGTGTGTCGTGATGGTCTCTGTTTTGGTCATTTCTCTATCTAGACCTCTTTCTCATTCCAGCCTGTGATTCCACACGCTGAACCTGGACTAGCCTAGTCCAGGGTGTGCTGTCTCTGGCTGTGTGGCAATATTGAATCAGTTGCACTTCTGCAGGCAAACGGCTCCTAACCAATTTGTTAGTAACTTCAGTTACTCTTGCTCATCATGAGGCTTTTCCAGTGAGATCTTGCAGGTTCAAAGAGAGGAAACCTAACACAGCTCTCAGTAAGAGTAAAGAAATGGGGCTCTGTAACTCCTAATCATACCCTCGGAACAAAGATATACTCATAGCTTAGCTCTATCAAGTTCAAAATGTTACTTCTGAGATTTACTTATTTTAAGCAAAAATGCTCAAAGATTACTTTCAAATGTAACAGTAGATATACGTGTGTTTCTTACTGCTACTGTGCTTTTGCCTACAGTTTTTAAAACTCTACAAATAATCAGTTAAGTGGAGACTAGATACTGGTTTTTTTTCTAATATTGGATAATATACTATTCAGCAAATGATCCTACTGATATTACTTGACTAGTATGGATGACAGAAATTTGTCCAAAGTGGCTCACCCAAGGTCTTAGAGTAATTTTACTTAGACTTCCAGAAGTACTTTCTTCTCATCATTTAACACTCTGCCATTTTCACTCAATTACTGACTTTTTTTTTCATTCATTGTATTCTATAAAGGGAGTTGCAGGAGTGTCAAGGTCGTGAAAGGTATTTCCAGTTAGCTCAGTGTTTCATTTGCTCTCTGAAATGTGTAGTTATTCCCTGGCATGATAATTATACGTATGACTTGAGTTAGATGTGTCCTATGAAATGGGATGTTTTGGACAAATGATGCAATACATTAACCTGGTACTTAAGCCCTTGAAGACTGAAAATGGTAGATGGTCATAAAGTGTTATTAAATTATCATGCAAAACTCATTTTCATTCTAGTTTCTCTGAGTTCAAACATTATCTTCTCTTCAGTGAAACTGTTTTTTCTACTCCAAGTTTCTGTGCTCCAGAGATAACGTGTTGTTCTTCAGTCCTAACTGATGTGCAGTTAGAATGATGGAAGTTTTTATAGTCTCTGACTGTTGTCTCCCCTCCCTTCACCTCAGAGCCTGTTCCCTCTAAGCCTCATTGCAAAGGGAATTAGGGTTCCTTTGCAGTAAGCAGCCCCAGATACAACAAAACCAAGACAGACCATTTTATGTCATCTTTGTTTCTTAGTGCTGGTAGGACAGTTGGAGTACAGTGGGCTTTTATTTTTGCTAGCTGAATCATGAAAACTGCCACAGTTTCTAGAAAACACTAGAAAATGAAACAAAATCAGCACAAAGTTAGTGCCTTAGTCGTCTGCATCCCTCAGGTTTTTTAGATAAGTTTGGCAAAATTAAATGTCTAATTTCAAGTCTCTTAATAATAATGGCCAAATGAGGTGGTGTTTGTCTTTTATTTTTGATGTTCTATGGTATATGTAGGAATCTTGGGGGTTTGTTTAGTGATGTTAAATTCTACTCTTTTTTGGTTTTGTCTTTGTGTTGAGACTTCCCCATCGTATGGGGCAGACACATTGAATATCTGGGATGCTTTCTTATACCTATTTGTCAAGTAATTATATTTTGAAGCTGACTAGAAGAAGGAATAGGAGAAGATTCTCACTTGCCAGAAATGCACGTTTTACAAAATTTGACTGCTTTTTGTTCAAATTGCGATAAAGAATTCCTTGAGTGATCAGAGGAAAGGAGAAGTTTCAACACCCTAAATAACAGGAGTTGAATAAGAACTGTTAGGTTAAAATATGAGACTTTATGATAGAAATTGAACTGGAATGCACGCCTAACTTCATATATTACCAAAGTTATTTAAAGTTACTTTGCTTTTTAAATTTTGCTTTACTGAAGAAAATCTATTATTCTCTTACACCCACTCGGAAAGAGTGTCTATATTCAATAAATGAGGTTCTGCAAGTGTTTGAAGAAGCTAGAGAATGAAAGGAAAGGAAGGAGTTGGTCTGCAGCTCAACAGAAGTCTATAATAAATACATTACATTGAAATTAGTTTCTTTCATTTAAGTCTTTTCTGAAAGCCACAACATCAGTAATAAAATAGAACAAAAGCTCAAACTAGGTAGGACAAGGAAAGAATGAATTAGAAAGCAGTTACATGTGTTTAAATTGATTGACTTGATGGAAGTTTCAACCTGGGGGACTTAAAAACTGGCTGAAACTTGCAGTGTACTCTCAGGGTATTTCAAGGTCCATTCAAACTTTATTTTTTTATCATTCTGTGATTTTTGGTATATGATGATGAAATCCATGCACACTGATGAGGTTTTTAATTTTGAACAAATTAAGATGTTTTTAAAGAGGAAACATTTGTAGAAAGAAGCCCCAAGCATCTGCTTTTGCTCTGATACCAACCCTTTAAAAGACTGTATGCTAAGTCATTTCTGGAACAGTTGTTTTGTGTTCAGAAGGCAAAGATTTTTACTTTTTCTCTCTTTAATATATTTAGAACTGATTTCCCTATACCTTTGGGATCACCGCTCCTAGGAACAAAAGTTGAGGTCAGAGATACCAACGGTTCTGCAATTCTAGAAGGCGAGGGACAAATATTTATAGGTTATTTTATATTTCTTACTCTTCTAAGATACTTTTCTTAATGGATTGAGTTTTAATAATACACTGATTATTTTAGTTGATGTCTAACTCTGGTATGCAGATTAATATAGTATTTTAAGTTCCCATTGAGCTGGGAGCCTTCTGACGGTATTTTAGGTTGTTGGAATGATGAACAGGAAATTACCATAATTTTATCTGCAGACTGTGCTTTCATTATATTGACTTTTTTTCCTGCTTGCATTTTGACATTCTCAATTGAAGTAATTTATGTGAATTAACTGCATAGCCCAGTTTGTACATTGCAGAAGTTTAGACATTAATACTAATCTTTCAGTACTTCTTATAATGCTTGTTAGAGTTTAGGAGAATTTGATAAAATACTCTTTATAATTTTCATTTAAAGTTAGCCATTTAATATATGTGACCATGATCTTATCTTGTGTAGGTGGTGAAGAACGAATCTGCTTTCTTGATGATGAAATAAGCGTACCCCTGGGTACAATGAGAGAAACAGGGGATTTTGTAAAAGTACAGAATGCAAAGTTGTTCTTCTTGGGTCGGAAAGACAATCAGATTAAACGTCACGGCAAACGTTTTAATATTGAATGTTTGCAGCAGGTAATATAATAACTAATGAGTAGAGTATGCCAGTATAAAAGAGCAGGGATAAGGAACACATCATTATCATCAAAAATGGGTATTTACTCATCTTCAGATGACTTTTAGGAGTCTTAAATAAAATATCTAGTCACATAATTTAGGGAGGACTTTGGTTCTGAGTTCTTGGAAATTTGTTTTATTGTGTGGTTTCTTCCAGCAGAATTGAGAACTATATAAACACCTGAAAAATACTGAATGTTGCACTGCAATGCTTGTATAGTGATTATTCTACCAGACTGAATGTCAGACTCATGGATTATATCTCATTCATGGCATTTAGGCAAATATATGTCTCTGTTTTTATGTGAAAAAGCACGAACTGTAGCTACAAGAGAAGGTATTTCACAGGATGTTACGTAGGATTTTGAGACTATGAATTTTAAATGTGCACTTTTATACATTGTAGTTTTACTCCTTTTACTCTCTTGATGAACTGTGTTTCAAAGCAAGACTAATATTTTTTAATTGCAGGCTGCTGAAGATCTTTGTCAGGTAGAAGCCTGTGCAGTGACCTGGTATCAGCACGAAAAACTTGTCCTGTTTGTTGTACCCAAAGATGATTTGAAAAAGAAAGAAACACTTAAAGAACTCCAGAAACATCTACCAGCTCATGCAGTCCCTGATGAGCTTGTACTGATTAAAGCTTTGCCTTTAACAACACATGGTAAATGAAACTATTAAGTACCCTTGCCACTTATTTTAATGGTCTCTATTCTTTATTTTGACCAAAATCCGGTACCTGATTCATACTTTTTAAATACATACATTAGATAACTAACTCCTAGTAAGAAATGATGACCACGTATTATGTTTTCTTGATAATGTTTCATTCAAGAGTCAAATCAGTCTAGTAAAATCAGTTTAGTATTAACACTGCACGTTTCTTTTCTCAGTCATTCCTGTTGCAGTCTGCAACAGAACTCTGACACCAGCTGGGAAAAGATCAGGCCCTGAAGGTGGGACTATGTGGGGGCTAGGGTAAATTTTCAAAAACCTTACTGGGTTTTGTTAAGTGCAGTTGATTGACTGGGTAAAAAAAAAACCCACAGGTGCAGTTGAGTATGAATAAGGAAGTGTGTACAAGAATAGAGTGACTATTTGGGCAGAGCAAGTTTTGGAAGTGTAAATGGTAAAAGAGCAATGAAAAAAATCATACTTTATTTTCTACAAAGGCAAAGTTGATATATCTGAACTGAACAAGATTTACCAGAACCATCTAAACTCCAGAAGGCGTGACAGTAAGCTGAGTGGCGCAGAGGAATTGTGGGAAAGATTGCAGTATTTATGGAAGGTAGTATTTTGAGCTGCCTTTTTATCTTTGCAAGTGGATCATTATACATGTGTCAGGAATTAAACAGTTTTAAGAAGTATGACTAATGCAACCAGAACATTCTAGCTGCCTATAGATTTAAGTAGTACAGCTCCTTCTGTTAATACTTAAATACAGTGACTCTGCAGCGGCTGAGAGGGAGTCATTTATATTTCTTTATCAGATAAAACTGCAGAATATGAGGTATAAGCAATTAGCATAGGAAGGACGTGACCTGTCAGTAACTTTTTGAATACTGATTCACATGCCAAAGAAGGTATCCCTAGGGGAAACGGGGAACTGGGACATGGAAACTTTGCACAAAATAGCTACTGTGATAGTAGAGTTTCTTATTTCTCAAGATAATTATGAATTGAAGAGTCTTTTTTTAAATAGATGGCACAGTTGCGTAACTGTCTCTTGGACTGTCTGTTTGTATTGTTTCTAAATTTCTGTGCTAAAGACTTGTTTTTCAGGGTATCAAAATGTGATGCCAAACAGTATTACTTTTTTTTTTTTTTTTTTTTTTTCCCAAAGATAGACTTCCAAGTTTCACCTGGAAGTGGAATTTGCTGTGGCTAGGACTTGAATAAGTAAATGTAGTGAAATTAGTTACACAGTTTGCCTGTGCTGATACCTGCCATGTTGGTGGCTGTAGAAATGATAACCCAAAGGGATGGGATGTGCCCTAGACCCATTATGGACAGCAGAAGGTGGTTTCCAAAACCAGAGCATTTGGACTTCACGCCCAGACTTAACAAGCAGGGAGTGCAGTGAGAGGAGACATAGTAATTGCTGTTTGTTGTAGTAACAATGCCAAATCCAAAATCCTTCATGAATTGAAGGGGTTATAGCTTCAAAAGTAGGTAGATAAGTAGGTTACTTAAATAATTCAGAAGTAAAAGATAGCAGTTTATATAAGTTTTATTAATAAAAAATAAAGCACCTAAACCAATTTTATCAAAAGGCATCAGTGTTTTATCTGCAAAGTTGTCATTGATATATGGTATTGAGATTGAAAATGGCCAACAAAAATGTAGCACAATTTGCTTTATTTCCTTAGACTCCAGAATTGGAATTGAGCAAAACATCTTGTAGTACAGAACTAGTATCTCCCTGTTTCCCCATTCCTCCCCAATTCTTGTTCCATTACTACTGCTATTAGCATTTCATGTTTTGTGTGATTTTTTTGCAGAGTAGTGAGTTTCCTCAGTTGTTGATTTTTAGTGGGACTTCTGGGTAGTCAGGTGGATTTTACCCAACTTGAGTCTTTGTGTGTGTGACATAGTGTAACACCCATGGACTGTTAACCTCTTTCCTTCTTCTTTTCTCTAGTCTGTTCTGGGTCTCCTCGGTGATTCCACCGGAATTTCTAAAGATGCGGTATTTCTGTACAGTGGTGGAGACTCCTTAAAGGCTCTAAAATTTTATGATGAAATTGAGATGCTAGTAGGCAAAGCTGTGCCTGGACTTCTTGAAGTTATTCTCAGCCGCTCGATTGAAGAGGTTTATAGACATATTTGTAAAATTCTGTTTCCAGATGAAGACCAATTAATGATTTATGACAATATTGTGAAAAGAAAATTAAGTGGGAACAGTGGAGAGGAATTTCATGGAAAATATATTAAACTGAAATCTGAAAGAGATCTTGAGGTTGCTTCAGGGTTAACTTCATTTATTGCTCTAAGCAGAGGAAATCATCTTTTTTCTGTGAATTTCACCAAGTCTTTTATGCAGCCCAGTAATACAGTACAGGTAGGAGTGGAACTGCTACAGCAACCGTCCTTTCTGCATTTATTGACTCCAAGTGTAACAAAAAGCCATGCACAAGGATGTGAAATGGAGAACAGAACTTTAACAGTCACGAACAAGGCAAATAAAACCGACTCTTGCTCTGTCCAGCAAGTCCATGCAGAATGTAGTCACGTAACAATGGCAGAGTTGGCATTATGCATGAGATGGAAGTCAAATACAAGAAAATGTGTTGATGCATCACCACTGGTTATAATACCATCTAAAGAAGAAGCATCTGCATTGGTGTATGTCGGCTCTCACTCTCATGCAATGCAGGCAATTGATCTAGATTTGGGAGAAATAAAATGGGAGAAGAACCTTGGAGGTCGTATTGAATCTTCTGCCTGCGTATCTAAGTGTGGAAATTTCATTATTGTTGGTATGTCTTTTGTCTTAGCCTTAATTTGCAATTATTTTTTCTGCTAAATACAAGATGAATGACAGAGAATCTTATTTCTTACCTCTGAATGCCCTCCATCTACACTTATCCATAAACTTCCATATCTGCTTCAGAACTAATTTATTATAAAATAGAAACAGAAGGCAGAAGTAATGTAAGTTTCATGATAGCCAGTGATGGAGCTTATCTAACATATACACTTGTGGTTTAGTATATGCCAATTTATTAATGAGGCCTTATTCAGGAGTAGTCAATGGGTATGGTTTCTTTTTAGCCGTTGATTAAGGTGTGACCATTAAACTTTTTTTTAAAAAGTATGGAAAGGTGATATAGTCTTAAAATGTCTTTAAAAATTGATAGAGGTAGAAATTAGTACATGATGCCTCAGATTATTTTTCAGAGTTTAACTATCTCCTTTGACTCTTCTGTTTGGAAATGTAAATAACGTTTGGATAGTTTTTTGGTTTTGTCGTATCTGTAGTCAACAGAGTTGCCATTATTCATCTTAGTGTTATCTTTTTAGCTATTACGTATATATCACTGGTTAGCACAGATGTGCAGGTGGTGAGGTTTGTTATGCAAAGCTAATGTTACCATCTTTTTGCTACCATTTTGATTTCTGTTTACTCTGATAACAAAATGTAATGCTTCATTAAAACCGAAGGAGTTTCTAGAGCTACAGTTCAGTTTTCATTAGAAAACACAACAGACTTTATTCTTTCAGCATCTTTGTTTTCAGAAAAGAAAATTAGGGAAAGAGGTAATTAAAATTTGATAGAAAGGCAATGAAATAAGTATATTCTAAATGTAACCTGGAAAGAACACACAGAACAATCAGCTTTGACTGTATGAGCTATCAGCAAAGACTTTGCAGTAAAAGAAGAGGAGGAGCTTTGGAAAATACTTTGAAACTGTACCTCATGAATCATCTTACTTTTTCCAGCAGTGATGCAGCTAGCAGCATAAATCACACCATAAATACAAGTATTCATTATCCTTTTTTTTCCCCTGTTGCATTTTATTTCACACAGGTTGTTATGATGGTTTAGTGTATGTGCTTCAAAGCAATGATGGAGAAATACACTGGACTTTTGTTACAGAAGATACTGTGAAGAGCTCTGCAGTTGTAGACCCTTCCAGTGGACTAGTCTACGTAGGATCACATGACCAACATGTGTATGCTTTGGATATTTATGTAAGAACACAGACTAACTTTTACATATAGAAGAATAAATATCCAACTTAGACCCCAGTTGCAGTACACCAGATGGAGCTCCACTGTTGTTAGTATTGTCAGGAGTCCACAATTATTCTTTTCAAATACTTAGGACTGCTTGAAGAGGGATTAGGATTATGTGGTAGTAAATCGTTTTAGTGATGTTGTCAGCTCTGGTTCTTGTGCTACTAGTTCTGGTTGAAACCAAATCTTAAGTTTCTTAGTTATTAAATTCTCTGTGGGTGTTTCAGAATTGGGTGCTGAGCTAGAAATAAACGTAGGGCTTAATGGTGGAGAGAGAGAATCCTGCAGTCTAAAAGAGCAGATGAAGGGAGATGGAAAATAAGAGGGGCAGATACTGCCTCTTTATTAGCTGAATTTATTTACTGGAAGAGAAACTAGCCAACGGCATATGTATTCCTATAATAGCATGTAGATTATATCTTCACTTCTTAACTAGTATTTGCAAAGTAAATGCAATGTTTGGTAAGCTTTGACATTCAAAGGTCTTTGTAAACATGATGAGCTTTAACTCTAATTGAAAAAAAATTATTGATCTTTTGTCTTGTATTTACAGAAAAGGGCATGTATATGGAAGTTACATTGTGAAGGTGGAGCTGTGTTCTCATCTCCTTGTCTAAGTTCTTTTCCATATCATCTTTATGTTGCTACACTAGGAGGACTATTACTGGCTGTAAACCCAGTATGTACCTTTGCTTACTTGTCTTTGATCCCAATCTCAAATTTAAATGAAACCAAAATGCATTTCTGAAGTTAAGATCACTTTTCTGATGAAAGGAACTAGATGATCATATGTTACTATAAGATATTTTTCACTTGAGGGCCTTATTATTACACACAAGGTTACCATAATAGTTCCTGTATTTCAGAAAGCTATCTGGTGATAAAGACAACTGAAGTGACTTGCTTGAATTTACATGCCGACTGTAGGCCAAAGTTGGAATCAGCGTCTTCTCATATACTACCTTATCAGTTAAACTAGTGAGTGAGAGCATGTCTGTAGATTTTTTTTTTTCCCCCTCCCTCCCTTTGACAGTAGGATTAGAAAAAAAAACAAACACAGAATTTACTGAAATCAGAACAGAATAGAGAAAGAAGCTCCTTCGTTCCTCTTACTGTTTCCTTCCCTGCAGTCATTTAAAGAGCTGTCTTCCTTAATCTTGGACTGCTGTTCTGTTCTCTGCACTGAGGAAATGACATCCTTGATAGATGTGGAGCAATTTCATGGTTTTTCTGAAGGATTGTTGGCTTACAGCTGGTCCTGCCTGATAAAAGGAACAGTCACTTGGAGCAGCTGTTCATGTTTTTATACTCACACAACCCAGAGCATCAGTCCTAACCATCTGTACCTCTCACCCACTACCAGTTTCTTCAGTAATACCCAGCCTAGTGTTAGAAAACCGGTGTATGGTTTTGCAGCTCTAGTGGGCTGTGGTTAAGAAAAAACATTTTTTTTCCCCTGTAATCCTGAGTAACAGGTAGTTAAGAAACCCAGCTGTAACTCCAAGTGATTATTTATAAAAATAGGAGTGTGCAGGCTATGTTATGAGCTTATTGTGACAATCATAGATTGTGGGTTGCAGCGTTTCCTACAGTATTTATAGTTTATGACATGATCAACATGATTTGCTTTCAAGATACCCTCTCCTTTATTGGTCCTTGTCACATACTGAGGAGCTGGGAATGGAATAGAAAATTAATCTGTCATTTATTAGAACTACTACTATTATTACTACACTATTATCATTATTATTTTGCCTAGGGCAAGTAAGAGTGAAACAGGGATATTGAGTATCCCAAGGAAAACACTAAACATTTTGTTGGAATAAGATTTGAAGAGTAGTTTTGCTTCTGGTATGCATTCTGGGTGGGAGAAGCCTGCTTTTCTTTGCTCCCCTCCGCCTCTAATTCTTAAAAGCTGGGTCAAGCTGTGAAGGAGGGGTTGTTTTGTGCAGCCATTTACAGTTGTGTTAAGCATCAGATATTCCATGCTGCCATTTACAGGTGATGGGGAATAAGATTTGGAAAAGCTTCCTGGGAAAACCACTATTCTCCTCTCCTCACTGCAATGAGAAATACGTTTGCATTGGGTGTGTGGATGGAAACGTATATTGTTACACTCATTCTGGAGAAAAGGTAAAAGTGTTGTTGGGGGTGTTTTTTGTTCATCACAAAACCCCGAATAAGATGCTTTATTAATACTGTTTTCTGAGATTTAATGATTGACATATACCTTTTTGTGAACCAAATAGAAATGTCTATTGTTATAGAGAGGAGAAAGTAGAAAAACTCTTAGCCTAGGGTATGTTCATGGCAAAACCGCAAAGTCTCAAGTTGCTTGATGCAGTAGGAGAATTTCTAGCTCAGAGCTTACACCCAAAGTAAATGGTCAAGAGTAGTGCCAGCAAATTAAATGGTATGGTTTTGGTGTTGGAGTTTTTCAAGCTTGTTTAAAGCTATCTCTTCTGTACGATGGTGGCTATTTAGAAGTAAAGGTTTCTTAGAATGTTTATCCATTTATCAAAAAATGCCAAATCATAATTCTGGCAAAATATGTGTCAGGTTCATGTTGAATTAAATGAGAATTTTTTTTTTAGTTCCTCAGAGATTAATGTGGTTTGTATCTGGTGTTAACACAACTGACACTGTTTCTGTTTGTTCACCTGAGGTGCAGTATACATGGCAATTCCTAAGCCTTTCCTGATTATAAATATGTGTTAGCCCATGCCATGCTATCTGTCTGCTTGCAGCAGTGTTGCAGAACTGATACTCTCTTGAGGAGGGATCTGCACATCATTAGCATGAGCAGAGGAAATCTATATTACAAAAGGAATATTTGCCTTTTTGGCAAAGAAGGGAATTCTCAAAGTTCATTACTAATTGTACAACAGCCCAAGAATATTTTTTTTTCCCAAGTTGGCCATCTTTACATGGGCCTCACAGAATGTAGTAACTCTGGCACATCTATTTTATGAGTCTTTTTATCACTTACGCTGTATGTAAAACTTAACTTGTAATTTGACAAGTATTTACGAGCCCTCACTGAAATCTAGTATGCTCTCAAAATAAAATGCTCTCCTGTCAACGAGTCTATTAAAAAAGTACAGTTGCTTTCAAACTGCTAATGTGAACAACCTTTGATAATGGGTGGTTATGTTCTTTCTGTAGGTTTGGCAGTTTTCCACTAATGGACCAGTGTTTTCATCTCCATGCATCTCAAGTTTAACTAAGCAAGAAGTATTTTTTGGCTCCCATGATTGCTTTATCTACTGTTGTAACATGGAGGGTAATTTACTGTGGAAATTTGAAGCCACTTCAAGTGTGTATGGAACACCATTCGTTTTCCAAAGTGATGACTTAAAGAACAGAATTCTTTTGGCAGCAGTATCTACAGATGGCAAAGTGTGGATCCTGAATGCCAAGAGTGGAACAGCAGAAGGAACAGATAAGCTTCCAGGAGAGGTTTTCTCTTCCCCCGTAGTATGGGGAACAAAGCTTGTTGTTGGCTGTAGAAATGATTATGTTTATTGCCTAAATTTGTATATAACAGGAGACAAAGAACAACTAAGATGTTAGGCTGCTTCCTTTTTATTGTTTACATTTGTAAATTAAGAACTCACAGGTGCTCTCTACCTCTCTGCCTATTTTACTGCAAGCAAGAGGTGCTCTTTGCAGACCTCTCAGGTAGCATTTTGCACCATTCAGTGTCCAGAATAGGTAAAATGATGTTTGTTTGACTTGCTGTACTGATTGAAGGAGGTTGGCTGCTCAGCACCCAACCAGAAGTTTCACTGTCCCTCCCTCATTTCCCAGCTCCAATTCATGAAAGAACATGTTTCAGATGGTTTGGGGTTGAATGTTGTGCTTTGACCTGTGTAGTAAGAAAATGAAAGTCAGTAGTTTGGCTGCAAACACAGGATTGGGAGAAATTGTGGTAAGGTGCCATACTCTGCATGTCTCCATGAGGGAGGAATGTATTCCCTTCTATGAGTCCAGCCTAGCCTGTGCCCGAGCTTCCTTCCTCGCCTGTGCCTGGCTCTTCTGTGCATCAATGAGACTGGTGTTTATCTAGTCCGACAAGGTTTCTATGCCGTGGCAAGGTAACCCAGGTCCTTTTTTGAATCTATTTTTTAACTTGATTTCTGAAGACATAGCCTGCATTGCATATACCTGGTAGTAATGACCTGTTTACTATAGTTTGTATAAACTGAATAGTTCCATCTTTTATGAGCCTAGGCCCTCGTTGGCTTCAATTCAGTCAAGCATATACTTAAACTCTGTTGAAGTCAGTAGGAGTTACTTCTTGTATTCTAAAGTGAAAAATATACTTTCATGTGTATATTTATTAAATTTCAATGACAGGTACAGTATGAGTTCCAAGATGAAGTGTGCACTGCTCAAATCAACCATTGACAAATAATTTTTAAGAAATTTGAATGAATGCTCTCTACAGTGTCTTTACAAAGAACTATTAATAAAGGGTTGTGTAAATTGGTTTTGGTTGTCTTTAATGCCTTAAAAGAAATTACCAGTGGTCTTAGTAATGCAAGTCAAGTGTTTGCAGTGACAAAAGTACGCTTAACTGAGAGCATCTTCCTGATTATAAATCTTCTAAAAGAACTATAGTAGAAATTATTATCTCACTCTGTTTGCTGAGACTTTGAATTCTAACATCTTCAATTAAAAAGTAAAGTAGAAGTTGCACTTGCTATGTTGCTTCATCACGTCTGGTTCCTCCATTGTATTGTTAGCAGAAATGCATAGACAGGACAGTTGTAGCACTGTAAAAAGTTCTATTTATAAAGCAAACGTGACCTACACTATTAGCAAAAGGAGACACAGAATACATACATCATTGATTAGATAATTTTGACTGGGTTATAGTTTAATAAGAATTAAAATGACATTAGTATAATAAACAATTGCACTTTAAAACATTTGAAAAATTAAAAAAGTACACAACAAATACCCCACAATTATACATCTTATAGTTTTTATACATTACTATATGAACATAGAGGTTAATCATATATATAACCTTGTCAGAAGAAATGGTATTTTGTGTGTATAAGTTACAAAAAATTGAGACAATATACTACATAGTGGTTTGTTTGGTTCTTAAAACATTTTTGCTGTTTTAAACTTGGTAGTAATGTTTTGGTTTTATTTTTACAGATTTCCAACAATTTATCAGAAATGGTTGCAACAAAGCTAAAGCAAAGTAACACTTCACTTCATTGGTATTTAGTGCAAATTTTTGTTAATTTAACATGAAATGTCACTGTTGAACGTGTACACTTTAGAAATGTTTCCATCAAGTACTGTACATAATACAGTTTCCATGATTACACTAGATACCTTTATGGTTGAAAAAAACCTCTGCTTTGAAGCTTTAGATTAAGACCATCCTTAATGAAAGCTCTAATCTATGTGCTATAATGTATTGTATTGGAAAATTGCATCCTTATGTCATGCACAATAGCACCTAATTTTGCTATGCTTTTCAGAATACCAGTATCTTTAATTCTTTAATCCTGATTTACTCCACCTTCTCTATATTTCTGCCTGGCTCCTTCTCCCAAGACATAATCATAAAGATGGATTTCAGGCAGTGTAGTTCTTGTAATTACAAATACATACCACAGGCTTATAAACACAGAAAAAGTGTAAATTTAACGTAAGATGCACTAATTCATGGTGCAGAGCAAAAATAGTTATGGGCCCAGTTCTTTCTTCAGATAAGCTTGGAGAGGTTTGACTTTGAAGGCTTCCCCCCCTCCCCCCCACCCAAGCTTTTGAGAGCAGCATTGCCCCATCTTTGTATAAAACATTTTAAATACATATATTAAAGGTAAAAAGTTACTTTAGAGATTCAGGTTTTAAATATGAAACTGAGCAAAACTGATGGCTTAAGAGACCCAAGAAGCCCTATCTTGCTGCTGCACATCTACTCAATCTAACACGTCCATTGTGTTTGTGCTGTTATAACCATGATACTGAACTGTTGTTTTCTGTTTGGTGGGAGATAGCGTATTCAATAATGACTTTTGCCGACAACCCCTTTTTGATTCCTGGAACGGGAGGATAGGGCAGGTTTCATTCTGTTTTCTGCATAATTTAAAGTGCCACTCCTCATGCTGCATACAGCAGTTTGGCTAAAATACTTCCACAAAACATATGCGGTATCATTCTATAATGATGCAATTTCTTCTTGTGAAAATGTCTCACTTTATGATGATACGATCTTAAAGGCTCCTTTGAGCCTTATGGTTATAAGGAGATGTTCAAATTTGTTAAAGGCTTCCTTGTAAAACTCAGGTGTGTTACAGATTTATATACTAGGGTGACTTTTAAAAAATGTAGACCTAGTTATTTCTGTGGGATGTTGAGGATAGTAAAGGTTTTATTACAAGGACTTTATCCTTTTTTGTAAGTGGGAGGGGGTGAACATTTCTATTTTAGTTACAAGAAGTAATAAAGTGTTCAATTACCACAGCAAATACCTGAGATGGGGTAAGTAAACTTCTTTCTGAAGTGTTCTGGCTGTATTGGTCAAAGTACAGGAAGTTGTCTGAACTACCTGAAGTTGCATGTGGAGTAAAATCAGGAAGAATGCAGAGTTAAAACTCCTGAGACTCTCACTGACTTAGCTTTCAGTTCTCAGTTAACTTCAGTTTTGCAAGTCTTACTCCTGTGGGAACTTACTGAGACAAATTCTACAGCTACATGAGCGCAGGAATAGTTTTACTTGTTTTAGTTCCAGTCAATTGATTTAAAGTTGTAATCTGCAATCACTGTCTCCACACATCTTAGTATGGCCAAGCACAAACAGTGATGCACTTAAATGACTAGAAGAAACACTGACTCCCTGGCTTCTTTCTAAAACCTCTGATTTTTGTTTGAATAGTGGTTTGGGGGTGGTGTTTGTTAAGTAGGATGAATTGCTTTCTTCCTAGGAGTGAGGGACTAGAGACATAGTGTATTAATCCTATGATGAAAGAAATTACCTCAGCATTTGGATGGTAGCATTTTTCTACTTACCATTTGCAGGTGGAATGGTATCTCCCCAAGTTCTTCATTGAGGAAGAAGCTTTCAAATAGCAGGTAGAACTGACAGTTCATACAGTTTAACACTTAAAAAAAAGATAGGCATAAGAGAAGGGAACATGCATCTTGCCTTAATTTTCAACTAGGGAGTGTTGAAAAAAATTTATGAGATCTCCACTTAAGTGTAGAGATCTAAAATTCCGGAACTGGATACCCACGGAATTTAAGGAGCTTCTGAACTGAAGTTCTTGTTACGATACTTGCTAAAATTTACATCCAGTATCTGAGCATTCTTAAATTTTTGAGTGAGTCTGGCTCTGAAATTTTTGCCGTCACCTCATTTAGCTATTTGTCAAAGCAATGAAATATATGACTTGAGTAGCCTTTACAGTGAGCTACAGCAAAATGGTAATCAGTTCAGTTTTCAGTCCTTCAATACATGCATTTTCAATTTTATCATGTGTAAAAAGCTGAATAAATAAAAAGAAAGCAATTAATAGCAATAGAGATGTAATGTTACAGTTTACTTTATGATCTGTGGACAGTCACTCCAGGCTTTTGCTTTCCTCTTGGCTAATGCAAGCCAGGCTGGTTCTGTTGACACAGGGTTAGCATCAGGAGTAGAGAATCTCTTGGCCACCTCCTTTGCCAGCGGGGTTGACGGAACAGAATCTGAAATTTCCACTGGTTTTGATGGGGTGTGGAGGGAAGAGAAAAACAAACATTAGTTGAACCCTGTACTTTGTTGCAGGATTCTAGAGATTTTTGCTTCCTTTCTGTGAAGATATTCTGATCTAAAACTTCATATTTATTCCCAACTCTTTTAGTTAAATCTTACTTTTTATTGTATTTGCAAAATAATCAAGTTAGGAGGAGCCTGGTTTCCTTTTTCAGAGGTGACTCCAAGTAACGTAACTCACAAAAATAGGGACAAAATTTTCAATCTCTCTGAGATCCAGAGAAAACATTTCCAATTTGTCAGTTGTCATCATCTTTACATAAACTATTTTAATTACATCTGCAATGTAGCAAACAATGGGAAATAAAGCCAGATTTTTTTTTTTTCTCTTTGCAGCTGCTGAATACATGTAACCCAACTCTATTCAGCAGGATTTAGATTCCCTCTTCAGAGGAGAGTTCTTAAATAAGCACAGGGAAGAAAGCAGTCCTCAGTTAACCACTCCTGTGAGACTATCCTGAAGAAGAAATGAACCAGCTTTCTCCAATCTCTGTCACATTTTTGTTAAAATAGTATATTTAAGACAAAGAGCTGTCTCAGCAAGAGAATGTGTTGAATAAGCAATTGATTTCTAACAAGCAACTTTACAGAGCAGAGCTGTAGAAGTGTATTGTAGAAGTCAGGTGGGAAGATTGTTTAATTCTAGGACTCTGAATGCCCTTGAAGACAGCCGAATTGAAATGAGTCCTATCTGAAACCTATGGAGTGTCTCCAAAAATCTTGGTTACAAAAAAACCTCCTCACTAATCCCCCCTTATACATTTTATTTTTTATGAGCCAAAAAGCTATTTTAGTCCAAATTACTTCTAGTGGCATTTCATTTTCAGGTTTTGAATGTTTTAAAAAGCTTTAAAATTTCATGGATGGCAAACATTTGTTTTTCTTTTTAGTACATCTTGTCCTTTTAGCTATAAGTAAATGAACAGTAGCAGCCACTATTACTGTAGACAGACACTTTGAAAAACTAATTATTTTAAAGGTTATGGTATTTTTTGCTATTTTAAAGGTTATACCCTCATCAGTTCCTGTTGTACAAGTCTGAAATATATCAGCTTCTTCAAGCTTTGGGTGTTTTTTGAATGTCCTTAGAGGAGGACTCAGCAAACTTTTATTTTAAACATGTTCTAGCCTGGTCTTCTGCCTTAAATGCTCTGCTGATTGTGGGATACCCAAATCACTGTCATCATCCATAATAAACAAATACTTGTATATAGTATATTTGTGCAGTTGGTAGTGGCTACCTGGCTCCAAATGTAGCCAGTAATCATACGGAAATCCAGTCACTATTTCCTTTAGGGCCAACATAGTTCTATGCTTTCACTTCAGGTAACTCAAAATTGGTCATTCCTCCTGGAACTCTCATTCTAGTGCAGACAGACAGACAGACTGACCAAGGATAATTGGGGTTTGGCCCTTTTTTGATCTAATTTGGCATCACCTACTGTGCTAGAGTTTGACTTCTGCTAGAAGTTTAACTGAAGTGACAGATAAAGCAGTAGGTTCTGGTTCCAACCTTCCCTACCAAATACTTGACTGGGAGGGAGAAGTCCTAAATTCAAAGTGACAGGCTACCTTCAACTAAATTGATAATTTTTTTGCATTTTGAATGAAACAAGAATATTCCCTTCCAAATACTCTGGGGTGAGTATTTCTCCTTGGCAAACTGAGAGGTGTGGGAACACAATATGCTTCATTTCCTACACAAATACACTTTGTAGAAGTGTCATCCCCCCTCTGCGCTAACCCCCAACCTAAAGGCAAAACAGTACTGCAATTGCAATTTACAGTAAATCAAATCCCCCTAATGTGCATTAGTCATGTTTCAAAAATACAGTTGGATATGACTTGGGGAGACAGCCAATTTTTTTTTCTTTTTTTTTTTTTTTTTTAACTGGGGCATTTCTAAGCAAATGCAGTAGTGCAACTTTAAAAACCTGTTAAAGTTGTGTACATCCAGTGTAATGGACAGCACATGAGACTGGGACAAGTTGCGTTGCTCCTTGCTGAAAGCAAATGCATTTGTAATTCTAGGGGTACTATAGGAGAAAAAAAAATATTAATTTTCTCAGGAACATGCGATACCATTTCTGAAGGGGATTATTCCTAGAGTGAATCTCAATCTCTCACTGTACCTGTCACAGAAGTTGGAAGAGTGTTCGACTTTTTTAGCTGTTCCCTTCTTTCTAGTCTTGACACAGCAGTCTCAATCTTCTTCTCCCCTTCTTGAGTTGAAGATTTCTGCAGTGTGCTTGTTTTGCTGCTGCTGCTGCTTTTATTATCTGACTGATTACTTACAGCAGCCTAGAACAGAGAAGGAAAACTGCTATATGAGAAAAAGTCTGTCGTGTAATGGCTGCAAGTAAGAGATGTCACACTTGATGCTTTCATTCATCACCTGTTCGTTCCTTAACCTTCCTTTTCGGCAAAAGACCAAAACACTCTGATACGTCTAAAACTAATGGTTATTACAGACTGTAAAAATCCCCCCACAAAGTTAAATTTATCACCTTGTCATTTCAGTCAAAATATTGAACAGTTTGAGCCAACCCTACCTGTTAAATACAGCACTGAAACACAGTGTGCATCTCTGGGCAACTTCACGCCCACTGCTGTTTTCTTCCACCAATTATCTACGGCTGTAATTATGCACGTGCCCATCAGAAATTTGGGTCTCATAACAAACATCAAAATATACTTAGTTATCCACATAACCTCTCTTTTTACCATCTGTGGTATCTATATACAGCATCAATGCTTGTGTAGCATCACTTCTGTACTGTAAGTAGAAGTGGTTTTCTTACCAATAGAAAACCATGGATAGTAAATAGCTATTTAGAGACCAGGGAAGAAGTGATACTTGAATTCAGTGCCTGCTTTAGGCATTTGGATGTTTCACATGATGGTTCATTTCCTTCATTCATCTACATTTTATCCAAACAAAAGATGTTACAATAAAAGTAAATTCAAACTTACTAAGATTCACCTATATTCATGTATAAATTAGTATTCCAGCTATTATTCCCTAAGCATTAAGGCTTAACATCTTATTTCCTCAAGCTTTGAAAGAATCATGTTGAATACAGTTTTACTGTTCTATCACCTGCGTAGTTGTCGTGCTTATGATTGCCATGAACTACCACCTGATATTAAGGCATCGGAGTTTACACAAAAATTGTCACACTATTGCACAGTATTTTCTCCTGGAGGTCTTCATTTTGCAAAAGGGAACTCCAGACTTTCAGACTACTTTGTACTCACTGTCATTTTAGCTTTTATGAAAGCTTACAAACCAAACATGAACCAAAATTCCCTTTCACATAATAAAACTAGCTAACGGTTATAATTATGGTATCAGTATTACTAATGGGCAGGTTTCTAAAGATTGTTTACATTCTCTTTAGCCAACTTCTCTGCTTGCTTCGCCTCTCTGGCTTGTCTCCTCTCTTCCCTCGTAGCTTGCTGCTCACGAAATCCCTTTTGCTTTTGCAGCGCTAATGTAATCCAAAGTGGTTGTGATGTTTCAACTTTTTCCATCACTTTAGACCCATCTAAAGAGTGCCTGCTCTGGAGGACTGGTTTTTCTGAAAGAAAACATGAAAATAATTGGTTAAGTAATGCACATCTCTGGTCTCAAGCAAACCTGTATGATTTGTCTACCTACCTTGTGAAAACTCTGGCGCTAAGCCCATTGAATGCCAAGCCATTCACAGACCTTCCTGGACTCTATGTCAAATCTTGAAACAGGTTTTATGCCTCAAGAATAAGATCTAATTCAACACACTCACACACAGCTGTCCAAATTTATCCTTTTTTTTGTGAAAAAGCCTATCCCAGACTCTTAAAGCTATAGCCTAATTTACTACAGAGCTACTCCCACTACATGAGATATTTAAGTAAAAGTGACACATATGCATTGATTGTTTATACCTCTGATGAAAGGGGTGAAATACCACTAGATACTGCAGTTGCCTGGTTTTCCAGCCGTAATTACGGGAAGAAGAGTGTCCAAACTTCAGTCAAAAGAAGGGAGCTGAAAATACGTGCTCCTGTAAATGCAGCCCTTCTTTAAAAAATGGTTGGTTTGGTTTTTTTTTAAATTGCCACTGAGCATTTGACTTTCTGTACCCTGCATGAAATTGGGGCTAGCACCCAGCATAGAGCTGTGAGCAGCAGGGAGCAGCACTGGGGTGCAAAGGTGCTCTCAGTGAGCACAGAAACCCTCAACTGACCTGGGACCTGCTCTCCCAAGCCAGCAGCTCTTGCTTCCAACTAGTTTCCATAAATCCTCGTTTAAAAATGGAAGTGAAAGGAAAAAGTGTAAAAAATTGTAAAAAATAAGCAGCAGTTCCACTGAGATAGGGTTTTAGAAGTGTCTTGATGCTTGCAAAATTCAAGAATGGAAAAAAATTGGGATTTCCCAATCAAATGCTGAATTCCTGCCTTGCTCTTCTGAGTGTCCTTACTCTGAAGGGGTAATTTTTCCACTTGTACAGAATACTATTTCAGGACACAGGGACTTTCAACGCTCCTCTGAAGAGCCACTATAGTTACTGTAATTGTTTTATTACTGAAGAATGCCTCTCAAATGCAGGCTCCTGTGCCCAGCTATATTGGGTTAGCTACAGAATTTGCCCGGGACAGGCACTATAGGGGACCTAGATCTTAATATTTTTTAAGCTAGATAATATTCCCTAAAAAATAGAAACAATATAATGTAAATTATAAAAATGATTACCCCTGCTCTGATGACACCATTACACATGGAATGTAGAGTCCATGCTCTGACTAACTAGGTAACATCTCTACCAAGGAAAACATGCATAAACTTCAGTTACTCCTTGAAATTAACTTTCTTAAGTAGGTCGCACTGGTCACGCTCAGTTTGTGTGTTCCTGAATTAAATTGTGGTGATGGGAAGTCCCATTCCTTCAGAAAACTCTAAGAAAAATAGTGGTACTCCACAGGTAAAAAAATATAGCTTAAGACCAAATGTCTTCCTCTGGACCTCCAGCATCTCATTTTGGAAAAGCAGACAATAGCTAAATGACCTTTGACAAATACATACCTTTCTTCAGCGGCTCAGGCTTTTTGTCATTTTTTTCTCTCCATGGAATACTTATTGATGGGAAAAATGACTTCTTTTCTCTGATTTCTTCCTCTTCATTTCTGTACTCATTGGATGGTGTGGGGTGCACTGCATTTGTTCTGTCTTCTTTTCTCCAACCACCGTCCGATTCAGCTTTAACCAACCTTTGTCCTACTGCATCAGCTAGGTTTGACCTGTTCATTTTAGAGAGAGGAGACGATGGCGGTGTCTGGCTGGTGGGCTTTGGAGCTAAAGCAGGTTTCTGTGGGACCAGTGACTTGCCTGCTGGTTTCTCATGAGGAGGGGGTAAAGCACTCTGGCCGGTGGCTGGTAGGACCGCTGGTGTGCCCACTGGTTGTGAAATCTCCGCTACAGTAACTGAAGTGTCTTTTGAATCTTTTAAAAAGCCAGTGATGTTCGCTCTCCCCATGCCAGGGGATGTAGTCTCTTGTGGAGCAAAAACAGAGGATTCTTTCTCACCTTCTGTTGTAACTAGTGGGTCAGGCACACCATCAAAACTATCTCCTGCACTGTATCTTTTCTTTTTCCTTTGCTCTGCCTGTTGATCATAATGAAAACGTAAAGAGTAGTTTGTCCTTCGTAACTTTATCCCAAAAGGAGAAACATTTTCTTCTCCATTTGGTGCTGGTTTGTCTGCTTTTTTTGTGCTGTTACTCTGCTCATTTTCCAGAGCACCGGGAAGTCCTGCCTGGGGTAATTCTTTACTCGGAGAATGAGGAAAGCTTGGAACAAGGAAAGATGGAAGATCTTTTGCAAATTTACAGCCTTCTGTGTTGTCTGTCATTTCACGATGGGTTTCCATTTTCGCCTTAGCCTTTTCAGCTAAGTGATCCTTAAAAGTGGAAGCCGCATCCTCCTTTGAATCACTGGATGAGCCAGTGATTCTTCCCACAGCCACTGTTTCATTGCCTTTTGCCGCACTTAGGTTCTCAGCATCTGAACTGGGTTTTGAAGCTTCTGAAAATTTCTGCCATGCTGGCGTTATCGAGAACTTTGCATTTGCAGAGAGGGTTTTCCTCAAGTTGCCATGGGGAACACCCCGTCCTCGGGGTGTCCAGTCATCACTGTGTCTGCAGACACTCACCCGGTCTCTCTCATTGTATTTGCTGTTTTCCGCATTCTTTAGGATCCTGGAGCGGATGGAAGCCCACTCAGCTAGTACAGCCTGGTTGTTCAATGTCTCTTGTGCATATTTCATTTTACTGCTGCTGGGTTTGGGATCCTGGGTTTTTTTCTGGGCTTTCTCTGGTGAAGGAATATCCACATTTTTTCTCTCTTCCGTTAACCCAAGTAACGATTTACAAGCCGTGTCCTTTATCTGGTTCAAGTTAACTGCTGTGCCACACAGCTGTGCTCCAGTAACCAAAATAGCTGTATGGGGTACACACACAGAAGACGGGAGCGTATGAGAGCCCTTGCTGGAAGTGTGCATCCTGTAGTCTTTGACAGATGGGGAAGAGTGTCCTGCTCCTTTGACGGGCATGACTGGACTCAGGTTTACTTTCTGAAATATGATCTGTTTATCTCCAGAAGACACTTGAAATGTGAAGGGTCTAGATGCAGTCTGTCTTTCATCTACCTCTTGCCACCTAAGTTCTTCGCCTATTCGCTTTTGCTCCTGAGCCTCAACTTCTCTCTTCAGTTTCTGGGCTAGGACTTCTTCTGCTGTTTTATTCCCTTCTTCTGACTGTTTGAGTTTTTGCGATCTTGATCCTTCTTGGAGCTTCTCCTCTACTGGATGCCTGTCAGTCCCTCCAGAACACAACTGATCCTTGTCCTGTTGCTGTTCCAAGGATTTTTCTTGTTGTTTTTGCTGAAGATTTTGTCCTTCTGTGTCTACCTTCTGCTCTTCCAGCTTGTTCCACTCTTGTTCATTTTGTTCCTTTTGCTGCTTCAGTTCATCTTGTTGCAGACCTTCTGCACTTTCCATGTGCATTTGTTTTGTGAGCTTGTGTTTTCTCTGCTCTTCCCGTTTCTTTTTCTTATCCATTACTTGCTGGGGTTGTTCCTTCTCTGTCTTTTCTCCTTTCTCCTTCAAATGCCTTTGTTCCTCCTGTTTCTTTTGTTGTTTGAGGCTCTCAGCTTCTTTCTCCTGCTTAGGTTTTATTTCAGCTTCTTGAAGCTCTTTCTCTTCTAGCTCTCGTCTCTGTTTTAATTCCTTATTTTCTTCCTTGAGTTCTTTTTGTTCCTCCAGCCAATTTCTTTCTTCTTCCTCTTGACACTGTTTTTCAATCTTGTGTTGCCTTAATTCTTCCAGCTCTAGCCTCTTCTGGTCCTCCAGCTCCTTGCACCTCTGCTCTTCCCATTCCTGATGCTTCTGTTCCTCCAACTCCTTACGTCTCTGCTCTTCCTGTTCCCGGCACTTCTGCTCCTCCAGCTCTCGTCTCTGTTGCTCCTCCCATTCCTGGCGCTTCTGCTCCTCCAGTTCTTGTCTCTGTTGTTCCTCCCGTTCCTGGCATTTCTGCTCCTCCAGTTCTTGTCTCTGTTGCTCCTCCTGTTCCTGGAGTTTCTGCTCCTCCAGCTCTTGTCTCTGTTGCTCCTCCTGTTCCTGGTGCCTCTGCTCCTCCAGCTCTCGTCTCTGTTGCTCCTCTAACTCCTTCTGCCTCTGCTGCTCCCGTTCCTGGAGTTTCTGCTCCTCCAGCTCTTGTCTCTGCTTCTCCTCTTGTTCCTGGCACTTCTGCTCCACCAGCTCTTGTCCCTGCTGCTCCTCCAACTCCTTCTGCCTCTGCTTCTCCAGTTTCTGCTGCTTCTGCTCCTCCAGCTCTTGCCTCTTTTCAGCCTCCAGCAGTCCTCTCTCCTCTTTAGGGCATGTTTGCTCTTCTATTTCCACAGATGTCTCTCCTTCAAGGAGATACTGCCTCCTCTCTTCTTCACAATGCCTTCTCTCCTGCTCTTTCTGAATCTGCTCAAGTTCTTGGCACCTTTGTTCTTCCATTTCTCTTTGTTCTTCCATTTCTACAATCTGCCTTATCCTTTCAGCCTCAAAGATCCCCCAGTGATCTTCAATTCTTTTCTCCTCTGCCAGCTGAAGGTGCTTCTGCTCATCTCTGTTCTGGATTAGCTTGTCTGCTATGATGTGTCCATTATACCCTGGGTATGTGTCTCCATACACCTCAGTTTCTAGGTCCTCTGGCTCAAATTCTGTTATTGTTAAACTTTGTGATCCCTAAAATTGGAAATTGGGAGACAAGTTTGAAGTTACTGAATGTTGCCTATTGTCTTGTTGTTCTTCACAGTGAACAATCAAACACAAATGCAAAACCACTTTTTTTTTTTTTAACAGCGATTTAGATCCAGAGCCAACACACCCACCCCAATTTATGGATCACATCATCATAGATCTCATGCCTCTTACCTATTCAGATGATAGCCTTTAAAAGAAAGAAAACATCCTAAGAGTGACAACAGTATAACGCTAAATATTGAATCACTATTTGGCGTACATAAGATAATCCAGATTGGGACCTACCATTTCAAAGTTGCAGAAGCCCCAGGAATAGAGCACAAGTTTCATATGCCTGTTCTACTACTTAGAACTCCATCCTTTAAGCCTGAAATAATTAGCACCTGCTTAAGGGCATTGTTTTGCCAGTTCTTTCATGGCAAATCTAGCTGTTACTTGCAGAGACAGAAGCTGTTGCCTGCAGAAAAGAGCTCTGAAATGCTAGCCAGGAGAGAACACTGCTCAGGGAAACACAATTTGGTTGCATTTCACAAATCCCAAGCCAGGATATCTTCCTCATTATCTGTGCTGAGATTCCAGTTCTATTGCAGGAACCGTGGGACCATGCAAAGACAGAGAACCTACAGCTCCCCAGCAATACTGTACTGTATAGAGGCATGTGCTAACTGCTGGCTGGTTCTCCATACTTGCCCTGGCATGTGGGTCCAATATCTGCATTAAACTGAATGCAGACTTTCTTCATAGCTTACTCCTTGTCTCTGTAGTGACATGGTGTGAAGGTGAACTGCATCTGAAGACTGTTTCCCAGCACTCTCCATGAGGAAAACAGCTCAGCTAACGCCCTGACTAGCTCATTTGTTGAGCCATCATTTGGCTCCAGTTAAACATCCTGTATAAACAAGAGGTTTAAATTTAATTTCTTCATTCCAAGAGAGATAAATGCAAGTACAATGGTGCAGAAGAAAGGACAGCAGCCTCTCCTGAACCCTCTGTTAGATGAATAGTCTTGTCCCGTTTACAAGCACTGGTAAGATGTCAGGATAAAAAGCAAAGTAGCCATGCAGTAAGTGTACAAAGCGAGGGTTTGATAATTCACTCTAACTGTAGCAAGAGCTGTGTTACTTAAGTCTTATTCTTTCTCATATGACAATGGTATTAGCACTGTCAGAACTCATGCCAGTTTTAGAGATTATTTTTTTCCAACCATATTTTGCACTATCTGATTGCCTATACCAGAGCAGCATTAACAGTGGCAGATAACCTTCAGACCTTTATGACCTAATTTTTTTACTAGAAAAACTAGAATCAGAAAGCTCTCCCAGTGTAAAATCCTAGTAGAAATACCTCAGGTATAAGTAGTATTTGTCTCAACTGGCCATACTAAAACTTCTTTGCATCTTCTCTCCAGCTAGAGTTTCATCTTTAGGTCTTTATCTTGAATTCAAGACAAAATGTAAGATGCCCGCATTTTGTTTTGCCCTGAAGACACAAGATTTGTCAAAGAAGCTTTCAATAGCTATCTCTAACAGTGTTAATCACATCTTCAGACAGTCTTCTGTCTATAGCTACTGCTAGTGCACTCAGTTATGGTTATTTTGTACCCAGCTTCAAAAGCAACCCCCCTCCTCTCACTATTTGACCAGTGATTCGATACCTTTGTTAATCTCTTGTGCTTTCTTGACATCCTCTGCTTTTTTGGCTTCACTGACAGCTTGTGTTTAGCTGCACTGTTGTCTAGACGAGCAACAGCCTGGGGAACTGCATCCAAATTGATTGTTTCAATTGTGCCAGAACAGGAAAATTGTCTTTTCGGCCGAGATGATTTGACTGGAGTGACCTGTTTGTATCACAAAACCAAAAAGCTATTATTAAACTATTTGTTCCATTTAAACAAATAAAGTAATGAATGAATGAATGAATGAATAACACACGCGCGCACAAAAAGCCTTTGCCGTTTTGAATTCAAAGGAGTTATTAGCAGAAAATATTTCAAACCCTGCTTTTCCATTATACAAATCATGAACTTTGGACATGAAAGTTACAGCTGTAATATTTTCCTATTTCCAGTACTACATGTTTTTACATTTTTCACTTAAAAATTAGACTATTCTAACTGAAGTTTTTTCACAGTTTAGCTCCACTCAGAAGTTGTTGAGACTGGGAAGGGCATAGGCAGACTTTTAAGCAACATCAAACACTGGGACACTTTAAAGTCTGCTTAGTGTGTTAAAAATATCTCCATCTTTAAATAATTTAGCTTATACACTTTAGGCAAGAGCAAGTCAGATTGACTTATCTAAGCATTCTAACAGAACACCTACAGAGCTGTACTATCTGCATGGGAGATGACTACGGTATTGGATCTCAGACTGGCACAGTGCCTGCGGAAAACCTTCTCTCCACAGCCACGTGGAGTTGTCCAAGCTAGCACCAAAGAACAGCAAAAAATAAAACAATACTGGCTTTGACTGGTGCTTTTTTCTCTTGCCCTTCAAATATTTGGGTTCAGAAAGTGCAAATACAAAGTAATTTAGTGAGACTCCTCTCATGTATAAATACAGTGGCGCTGTATGTCTAGACATGTAAGAGTGAGCCTGTAATCAGTCTCTCCCATAAGTCACTGACATATCATCCTGAGACTGGTATTTGGCACAATCCAGGTGGAAAAAGAAGACAGAAAAAAAAAAAAAGAAGGGAGAAAACATCTTCTGTAAGGAAAGAAAATCACATACATTGTTTTCAAGACAGCTCTGTAATCTTCCGAGGTTAAACATATGCTAATTAGGGAACCAATTACTTAAAAGCTGATGGAGCATTTTGCATATGCTTATTGAATTACATGTAGGCATAACAAAGTAGTAGCAGTACTTATGAAAATTATGGCTCTATGATTAATACATCAAATGCAGGAATGCTGCAAGACTGGCAGAGACCGAGTTCTGCTGTTTCTTGCAATCGACTCTTACAGATTTCTCAATCTTACTTATTGCTTATTTACTAGCCCCCAAACTGCGCAATGTTCACACAGCTTTGGATGATCATGGAACAATGAAATGTGTATTAAAGCAAAAACTGTCAGGCTTCTAATAACTAAAATTAGAAATTAACTTGGTGCAAACTGAGTATAAAAGTTTTGTTACCTTTTCTTCCACTTCATGTCCTGTTACAGGCAAATTCATTGCTCTCAAGAAATCTCCAGTGTCAGTGGACTAGAAAACAAGAAGAGTACCACAGCTAGATATTAAAGTGTAAAGGATCTAATAAACATGGTTCAAAGCACTTGTGAAATCAGGCATGTCAGAGTAGGATTTTTATGCTGTTTCCTGTCACTGCAGGATTGATGGATAAACAATTCTTGTTCCTAAATGCTATGAATTTCCCTTTGCTGCTACAAAAGGCAAAACACGCTTCCTTAACAAGATAACTAGGTTCCAAATCAAAAGAAAAAGCACAGCTTTGTAGGATATCAATCAGCTCTTAATAACTTTATTTCCTCCTGACCTACACCTAAGGGAAAAAAATATAGGACCTTGATCAGGCATTACCTCTGCTGCAAAGAGTTTCAACTCCAGATTCTTGACGACGACTCTTCCTACAAAGCAAACGAGCTGCCCCAGAGCAATCGGAGCCTATCGGTCACTAGGACTCCTTAGCTAATGTCCCTCTCCAAGCCATCTCATAGGAGGGGATTTTTAAGGCGCAGGGGTTGAAGCAGCATTCTTCACACTCAGAAACATTGTTTTTAATCATTATATCACTTCATGAACTAATGAATGTTTGGATCCCATTACACCAGGTGCACAAGATGAGGTACCATCTTCAAATCAGATTGTTAGTGTAAAAGCCTAAAGAATCAGCTTTAGAACTACAGGTTAAATGAAACGCAGAACTCTTGCCATCAATCCTAGTTACTCAGTTGGGAAAATCAAAAGTTACAAAGCAAGACAAAAAACCTGTTTGAAGTAGAGCAGCGCTACGTGGTCCTGGCCACCAACTCCTGACAGAAGCCACCCCGTCCCCCTCAGGACCTTTGCAGATAAACACACAGAGGAGTTACAAGGCCAACAGCAGAGACAGGAGCACAGAAACGAGGCAAGCTGCCACGCACCAGAAATCTCAGATAAAGCAGGTAACAAGTGGCACACAGTAAGAGAAAAGTGCCAAGTGCTCTGGGTGACCTTATGCATGTCGCATTGGTTTGTTAGTGTCTGCAATCTCCTCTGAGTAGGGACGTTTGCTCCTTCAATATTTGGAAAAAGAACTATGCAAAGGGGCATTAATTTTGTTTTCAAAACATTGTATTTAAAAGAGTAGAGGTGCTAAGGACTGAATCTCTCCCTCCTTATTACAGAAAAATACTTCAATGTTTTTTTTAGTGCTTGAATTATTTTCTCCTTCAAGCTGGAGGTCACTAGGTGACATTTGGGTGTCCTGCAGGACCCAGCAAGAAGTCTGTCTGCAGAGAATGTATGTTGGTGTCAAACGCAGAGTCTTGCCTAGTACCTAGGGCAGCTAGCCAAAACCTGTCCACAATCCCACTGCACTTTTTGTGCGCACAGGATGCTCTGGATTCACCTTAACTGACTGCTTCAGAAGGGAGTATTGGCGAAGCAGAAGAAATACACCTTACTTTGACTGCATTTTTATCCTTCCAGACTGCAGAGGGAGAGCCATGAGTGTGCAGGTCCTACCCAAATGCCTGGGTCCCTGACAGATCTGACCACAGCTGCAGAGGAAGTGGTCACAGAGGAGCTATAACGCCCCTTGAAGACTGATGAGGAATTTGGGCCACTTCAGCCATTCAGTCTGTTCAGCTGAATACAGGCATGAGCTGCAGGAGCCACTTACTGCCTTTGCCTTTCCCACAGCTAGCACTAGTGAACACAAGCTGAGGGCCATGTCCTGGTGTCCCTCCAGGATCTCAGAGGCTGAATGCACATGGTAGGTTGCTGCATGCCTTCCCCAAGGGTTTCCAGGCACAAAGTCAGCCTCCTCCAGGCCGGGAAGGATGTCCCTCTGTCCCCAGCACTCCTTCCAGCCATTATAGCAACACACAGAACCAGTCTTGCCTTAGAGAATTTCTGGACAGCTTCCATCACTTGTGTTTCTTCACTGCCTGAGCAAGCCCTTTCTGGACACCAGAACGCCTACAGTTCCTGGTATCAAAATCTTCATGCATAATTTGAATAATTATTTGAATTATACTGGACATTTGGATTTAGGGACCATTCTCAAAATGTTTCTCCCCCTTCTTTGCTTTCAGTTCCTGTCCACGAGAAATATGGATGTTTACCCCAAGACCCAGGATTTTACAGATTTAAGCTCCAGACCCCTCTCATTTTGGAATGATTTTCCTTTTTGCCATTCAATGCTGCACCCAACTTTCCATTCTGGGACATCCATATTTCAAGACATTTTCTGTCTCAGAAAAATCTCCTGTCTTCTAGCTACACTGCAAGTGATGTCTGCGTTGCTGGAAGTTCAGAGCAGATGTTCAAACTGGTAATTCCGTGGGACCTGGCTCAGGATGCCAAGAGCACACGTTTCTCACCAGTCCAAGAAGCACGAGTTGAGAGATCCCACCCACATGAAAGAGCACACTGAGCTCAGCTACGCCTCACTGGAGACATCTGCTACGCCCCAGTGAACTTTGCTGCTTTAATACAGCTATAATGCCATGAAAACGTCAATTTAAAGTGCTTACTTTATTACCACTGTCTGAGATCACTGTGTCCTGCTGAGTCTCAATCTCCATGGGGCTACTGAGCAGCACATCCTCTTCCATACTAGCATTTGCCTCCCCCATTGTCCTCACAGAAACTGTCATTTGTGGAGGCTGCCCAAATTTTATGTTCTTGGCCAACTGTTGCTGAAAAACAAGAAAAGCAAAGAAAAAAAAAGGTATTTATATTGTGAGCAAAACAAGACAAGTCTAGCACGCACCCCTTCTCCACGTGAAAGCTGCACAGAAACACTCAGGGCAACTTCTGACTTTGGACAAAAAGGTCAACTTGCGGCTCACATTGCTGCAACACGGTGGCCACCCCCTCTTCTTTCTCCCTGCAAAGTGACCAAGGTCAGGAATTTACTGCATGACTTCTGATTTTGGATGATCAGTTTGAATTCTCATTAGTGTTGCCAGCTTTTGAAAACTTATTGTGAATTTTGAAACATTCCTTCTCTTTTCTTAATCTACGTCCTAGATTAAGACTTTGTTTATACAAGCTAATTATGAAGCCTTACTGTTGCAAAGAAATAAGATCTGAGCCAAGTGTACACTGAGAAGCTAAAACAGCTCCCAAGGCAACCTTTTTCTTCTGCAGCCTCCAAACCCTGCATCTCATGCATCTGTAGTTCTTAAAGAGATCCTTATTGTGAGGTTTAGCCATAAGTTTTAAATGTTAAGGGTTTGGCATAATCTTGCCTTAGAGGAGGCAAATTCTCAAAGGAGGGGAAACCCAGCTTCTTTTAGATGCTCCATCTCATAGGAACAGTCTGCTCATGCTCACGTGCACTGTCACATCATCGCTTTCACACAAAGAAGTTTATGCAGGGGACGTGCAGCAGATGAATGGATAAAAGGGCTTTCCCACTATTTATTTTCCTTTTTGAAGTAATCTCTCAAGGGTTACAAGAAAGTACTTTTGAATTATAGTAGGGTGAATTGGAGAAATTACAGCCCTGGTTACTGCAGAGACACATACCATACAGTCTTTGAAAGTGAACTTTTTGCAAAAGAGTTAGAAGAAATTCTCTAGAAGGAGCAAATGGATTAAGGAACATATTGATAGATTTTTCTTCCTGAAATACTTCAGGGAATCATTCTCAGGAAGGAAGGAACCATGGAGTTATTTTCCTGCTTTACTCTCTTTCAGGCACAGAAAATTCTCCAGAGTAGATCTCCCATTTCTGTCTTGTGTTACTATAAACATTTACAGCTCAGCAATACTGAATTCAACTCTGCAGCTTCTATTCAGTGGGAATGTCAGGTACATAGATGGACCCCTAACATGAATTTGCCACGCAGAATATTGGAATAGAGAGCATGTAAAACAAAGATTTTTTTTTTCCCCTGTAACACAGAATCAATAGTGAGGCTTAGGTGAGCAGTTGGCAAGGGATGATATGCTTTAGCAGTGGATGGACTTTGAAAAGGATTCAGGTGAGATCAGTCTTGCTTGCCATCATTGCCCAGTGGACTAGATTCTTACATAAAGCTTATCCATATTACCCCAAAATATTACCAGATTTCTGTACTGAACTATTAAGACACAAAGTACATGCAGAGACTCCTCATAATCAGGTTATTAAAACAGAATAATTTTTCTCAGTCTCCTCTCTGAGTTACGCACTATTTATGCACCCATTTGGATTTTGGCATAGTGGGCAGTTTTGAATGGCAGAGTTTTATTCTCACCTGGACTACTGGCGGTGCACCCATAGACTTGAAATCTTATATGTTTCTGCTGCATAAATGGGAGTTGGAGAGAGCAAACAGGTCTGTATTAGATAGTGTGAAGGCTGTAATTCTGCTCTATTCTTGCAGGTCCTCTGATGCTACTACAAAATTACTTCAGAACAGCTTCTTAATTTGATAACATGTTTTCTAAGTTGAGGCTGCTCCTTTCTTCTTAGAAAAGTCGTATTCCTAGACAAATAGTTCCCCCAGGCAGAAAACTGGAACCGTCAGCATTACCTGAGCAACAACTCAAGAAACTAAGGATTTGTGCATCTGTTCCATGGTGAGAACACATGTATATATTGCTTGCAATGTCTTTTGGAGGAAGGGATGGTGTGTTGTTCTCTTGATCTTCAGATCAAGTTCTTGATCTACTGCGTGTGCAATGCACAGTGGGAGTTGTGTGGTGATGGAGCTATTGCGGAGAATGGTCCGTGCTTTAAAAAAGGCTCTGCTGTAAAAATACATCTTGTATTTGCGTATATAAAAGTTTAAAATGTTATTTTCCTGATATTTCCAGGAAATAGAGTATCCTCAGTATGTATGGACCACACACAGTTAGTTTTGGTTTTAAATTACTTCAAAGTTTTAGGAGTTTATTTGCTCAGACTTGCATAAATTAGTTTGAATATTGAAGAAGAAACTCTAGTAGCCCTCACATTCCTTTCAGGACAGAAGACTTTTTTACTGTATTATTTATTTATTGAAATTTTTTAAACAAATTTAGCTTAAATTGATGGCACTAATAGTTTTCCATTGGCCAATTTCTTTCGGCCAATTTCTAATCTCCAAAGCTGATTCTGAATACCAAATGTGAAAATCTCAAATAGCTTATTGTTACCACTGAGCAAATTTATTCTTAATGCTTTCAAAGAGCAATGTCAAACCTGCTCCTCATTCTTTTTTAAAAATGTACTTATGCTGTAACTACAATGCAATTATCCTCTCTCAAAAAAATTCATACAGATACATTCTCTACCTGGTCAATCATAAAAACCCTTAAAATCCATCATCCCTGAAAGAGAAGAAAAACCCACAACTTTTACTTGGAAGAACACACACAGTCCAACCCAGAGATGGAAAGTTACGTAAATTGAAGCTGCAAGGCCATTGAGAAGAGGCCATATTCCCTGAAAAGGAGCATCTGCTTTAAGTGTCTCAAAAGTTTCAGTTAGACATACATTGCTGAGCACAAAACCATAAATCCTCCGCACTTGAGGATTCCCTGTGCTGACAGCATTGCAGATGATGGTTGCCTAAGGAGGATTATTTGCAACTCTGGTCGTTAGAAGTTGCAGGCATGACATTTTGTTCTTCTACCGTTGCACAGTCACACACAGGGTGTTTAAATATCCTTCTGGAAATCTCCATAGATGCATATTGGTCTCAGTTAAATGAACCTGGTCTCTTTTGGTTTATGCAAGAAAGCTTGTAATTTTGCAGCCAGAAATCACTGTCCTGCACGAATATCTAGCTGGAAAGAGATGAACGTTTCCACTTCCAGCCTTATCAACCCCAACAGGCTTTCCCAGTCGCTCAGTTTGCAGCCAGTGGACAGGTATTTCCACAGCACTTACAAACCGTTCTCAGCACCAAACCAGCATGGCTACCACATACGACAATTATACCATGAAATAGCAGCTGGAGAGACTACACCCACAGGGGAGCTTCAGAATGGGATCATCAAGCTGTTCCCCAGTCCAGGTTTACCTCGTGCCCGATTTTTTTTTCTACGCGATTCAAGAGGTGCGTGAGAGTTTGCCTTTTCACACCCAACGTGGGTGTCTATTGGTGCGGTGCCGTTCAGCGTGAGGCGAGGAGCAGAGCTGCACATCTAATAAAAGCAAAGAATTACTGGGAATTTAGAAATAAATAAATAAATAAAAGTTTAAAAATTTTAAAATCTTCTCAGTAACTGGACTATGACACAGGCCCACTTTATTTCATGCAAAATAATTTGCTAAAATGTGATGCTATTTAACTGACATCTTTACACCAGCTTACCATTAATAACTTCAGAAATAAAATTCCTAAGTTAAATTGCTCTGCATTGGTTGGCACCTGCAGCAAATTAAAAAGCTTAGACTTTCAAAGCACTCTTTGTGTTTGCATAGGAAATGCCACAGAACAAATTTTCCATATTAACCGGCAGAGCGCCCAGATCAGGCTGTACATCTCCTCTTTCACTCCAGTTTGGCTCCTCTTCTGCGTACATGCCTGCTTGCATGTGTGTTGGATTCAGTCCCCTGAAACCACATCATTCTTATGGCTCTGTGCCTGGAGTGAATCCAAAACCGGATCCGCTGAGCTGCTTACTCTGTTCAGTTAAAAATCATTAAAACAGAGTGTACTATTTCAGTATGATTCCATTCAAACATGTCTTACAAGAAATGCTGGTCATATTTTGTCTTCAACTCAAACACCCATTTTTTATGTCTGTTTGCGATGCCCAGATATATAAATAAATGAAATTATGTTTTCTAGTTATATATAATTGTGAAATAATGATTTAATCAATAATACTGGTCTTAAGAAGAGCCATACTGTTGAAAGTCCACATGGTCCTGTACAGTCTCTCACAATGACCCAAAACCCAAATGCCTTGGGAACATATAACAGGGCGAGCCCGTACTGAGATTTTCCTTGTAAATGCTCTAATGATTTGTGGCATCTGAGGACTTTTGGAGTCAACAGCCACTTGGGAACTTAACTTTTATGAATTTGTTTCATTGCTCTTTGAACTTTTACAAATATTTCACGAATAACAGTGCTGTATGACAATGAGTTCAACAGTCCAGCTATACATAAAGAAATATTTGTCGAAAGTGTTCAACTGATGCTCATGTGTTCTCATCCTGTGAAAGACTGAATTATTGTTCTCTATTCTCAATTCCACTCATGCACCTCTATCATATTCTGTCTCTTATAATTTCTTTTCTAGGCTGAAAAGACAGTTTACATAATTGTTATTTCTATGGAAGTGAGTCCACTTCTTTATCCAAACAGGAAAATCTGCATCATATCTAAACAAGCAGAACACCCCACATAAGCAATCAATTTTATTTTTTGTTAATCAAAGAGCGAGAATAAACCAGAAAGCATCATGTGAGAAGTTATATTGGTGTAGTTGGAAGCTTTGCAAAGTAAACTAGATCTAAAATTAACATGTAGCCTACTGAAAAGGAGGAAAATAAGAAGTATTACCACAGTTGGTTTGGATATAAGATGCAGGGGGGGAAGTATTCCACTCTCCATCGCTGGAGCAGCACGTGGTTCAAGAAAGATTTTGGGAGAGTCCGAAATAGAAGAATAGTGAAGAAGCAAACTGCATCTAGATCTCTAGAGACATGTATTTGCAGCAAATCCAGATGCAAATGAAGATTTTGGTATACAGTGGCAATGGACCACTTACGGATGCTCCCGTGTTAAGAGCAAGACTTTCTGGAAAAGCCTGAAGATACTTATAGGATCTGTGGCATTTGCCACCTGAGTCTCTCCTTGCAGAGTACCAAAAGCAAAGCAGATGTGAGTAAGGAAAACGGAAGCTCATTTCTAGGGCTTAATATGATCACAGGAAAAAGGGCATCTGCCCCAGAAATGCTAGAATGTTTAAAAAAAAAAAAAGATAAATTCAGTTTATAAAGTGAAAACAATTGTCAAATGTGAAGACAACAATTAGGCTGCAGTGGCACTAGGAAATATTGGCAACAGAGAGATGAATTGTAAGAAATACAAAGCTGGGCAAACATGCAGTGAAAATTCACTTCCAATTCTATAAAACGCAGAGCATCAAGTTAAAAAGATAGTAACTCTGAGGTTTAGCAAATGACTTTGTAGCCTTGTTGAGATCTGGGCAATATCAAACAGCAACAACAATGGGAAGGGCTGGTAGGATACAGAGGCGCAATGCACAGCAGGGGAAGCACTGGACTGATCATTAGCTAAGATATGTTAATGACTAAAAGAAGTGGGATCTAAAACTGAACAGTCATTAGGTCTGACAAGAAGAAAATGATTGGGGACATTAATCATTACAAAGCCAGGGAAATGTTAATTTAAAAAGTGGTCCTTTAGAATTTGACCAAGAAGTCTGGATTCCTAAGACAAGTTTTATTATAATTATCTGTGTAATAAATGGGTGGTTTGGAAATTTACAGAGCAGAGGGTTTGTTTGTTTTAAACCACGTGGCCACATGAAACAGGAAAGATGTAGCCCAGTAGTTCCTAAGTGCAATAAGCCATACGCCAGAGTCAAACTTTGATATTTCTTCCAGCTGACTGCCACCGTTTCATGGATGCCAGATGACCTCAGATACTTTCAGTGAAGGCAAGAGGTGGAGAACAAACTGTCCTCCTGCCTCCAGAGGCAGCAGCAGTGCCACACCACGGTATTGTCACAGCAAAAGGGAGATAAAGGCTTAGCGGCATCAAGATACTAACACTGAAAACAAGTTTCCATTTTACTTGCTACAGCGTTTGTGGGTCTGAAACAAGAATTGTCTTCTATTCATTTGCTATTTCTGGCAAATATCAGTAGTAGGAAGAAGAGCCACAGCTGCAAAATACGAGGAAGTGGATCTAACATACTTTGATGCAAGAAAAAAAATAAAACCACGAACTTATGAAAGGGAAGGGTGTAAAAACAAGCTCCCAGAGTTTCTTTTATGTTTGTTCTGACACGCTGCTAGATTTAGATTTTAAACATTCCTTGTGTCTCATTCACAGTCCTGTATGAGAAGTAAAGCACCAGATCCCAAGAACCTCAGAAGTTCAGCATTAAGAGTACCAGCACCTGGGTACCATCTCCTTGTGGAAGCAGGTTCAGGCTGGCTTTCTACACTGGAGCTTAAAAACTAGGTAATGATAAATCTCAGCAGATCCAAAGGACAAGGGCAAAACTGTTTTCACAACAGCGGATGGCTCAAGCTGAGACAAAATAACTTCAGGATAGACTAAGGCTATTGGAGGTTAACGAGAAGTCAGGCTTTCCTCAGCCTGACTTCTAGCACACACTAAAACCTTTGAACATGACCAAATCCATTTACAGAAAGCCTGATAAGATGAATGCTGCCGATCTGAAAATCAATAAAAAGAAATGAGAGCTATTCCAGAAAGAACTCATTTACCTTGCACACATAATCGGAGAGAATTCCTTCAATAAGAAGCTGAACCAGTGCACGTGCTGGCCAGCTGCCCAGACTGCTACAGAGTTTTGCCCCATTACACCACGTTTTTGGTGGATTCATCAACACTCCAAAGTCAGCAGAAATGCAAGGCGAGAAGGGGTAAACACTTTGGTGGTCAGCAGAATGAGATCCAGCACCATCAGTACTATTCTATTCTGATTTCAAAACCCTTTTCACTATGCTATCTGTTGGGCTCGTAAGCACGGTCCCTCTTCCAGAAAAGATTTAAGTTTTCCAGGAATGTTCACTGTAGCACCGTCCCCCTCCCCGCCCCAGAAAAAAAAAATCCTGAAAAAGGTTAAAATTTGCAGAGATTTTAATCTCTGGAATACAGCAAGTTCAGAGCCAGCACAGCGCACCGCATCCTGGCAACACTTCTTTACTAAAGAGCATCTTGCCAGGCAAGTGGAAACTGGAAATGTTGTGATTCCACTGTGACACACAAGCCTGGGCAAAACCACAGTAATGTTGGTGGCGCAGCAATGACTTCACCGGGAGCTGGCCACAGAATTGGTTTTAAGGAGTGCAGAAGAGATGAGTGTCTCCTCTTGTCCCACCACTTCGAGAAACACAGATGAGCCCAGAGGGAGTGAGCTTGCAGAAAGGCACTTCAAAGTAGATACAAGCTTCTGATAACTGGAGACTGAGTGTCAGAGTTTTCTGTCACTGCAAAATCACACAGCAAACATCATCTCCTTTTAGAATGCTACAGCAGAAAAAAAAAAAATGGGGTATGGAGTGCATAAAACCTTTAGACAGGAATGATAGTCCAAATAACTGGTCAGACCTGGGACTCAACTCTAAGGTCAACCGAAAAATGTGCAATGGCATTTTGGCATGATCTTGTCCTAAAACTCAGGAAACAGTTGCAGAAACCATGGCTAGGGAAAGGGGGGCTGTTATACGCCGGGCAGCAAGTTTTGCAGATACAAGAGGTGGCCCCTGGGCTTGCTATAAGGAGCCTTTCCGTGGCATTATGAAAAAAAAAAATCCATGGACATTTAGATGAATATATAACTTCTGTGTAAACATATAAATAGTTAAAAGTGCCATTTACAATCTATGTAAATCTATGTACATTGAATGGTTTGCTCTGCATATCACCATCAGCAGCAGAGTGGGAAAAGCTGGATAGGGGATGTTGTTACAGGCTGGGTTGCAGCCATACTAAAATGATAAAAATTAACTGATGTCCTTCAATCTTAAATAAAAAGGTAAGCACACTTTTGACATCGAGCAGCTGAAACAACACCCCCCCTTAAAATACATGCAAGTAACCACACCAAAAAAAGGCTCATGCAAAGTTCACATGAGCAAGAGCACATCACTGGCTATTTATTTTGTCATTTTATTTTATTCAAGGGTGATTATTTTTGCTTTAATTTTCTTGAGTTACCATTTGTTTAGTGAAGACAGTTGTTAGCAACTGCAGTAACTACTTTTTATCATGTCTCTGAGTTTAGCGAAGGCAATAATTTCCATCGGAAATTTTAAGGTGAGTTTGGAAATGGGAGAGGCCACTCCTGCAAAGCGAAAAGGTATTCTGAGAAAAGCGAATGTACTGAAGCCAAGACAACAGATCCAACAGGATCCAGTGGGCTTTGTATCCAAAGGACACTTAAGCATTCTGCAGGACAAGTCCAAGTAAACTACCTCACGTCTTTACCCAGAGTCAGTAGTCATTTAAAACAGAATGGTTTCTAGCCTGGAAAGTAGCATGCAGTGAATCTCTCTGACCCAGGGAAATTTAAGCTGAAAAAACAGCACAGGGAAATTGGAGCTGTCCTAGTGTGGTCTCGACTTCAAAGTTCATCCACAGTCAGCACAGCCAACGCTGTTCAGGTGTTCTCTCTGCTGACAGCACCGGGCAGGAAGAAGGAACAATTTCATCCTGAAGGTCAGATCTGTCTACTGTGTGTGATCTCTCACTCACCAGAAAAGACGGACCACAGGTAGACTTTGGCGGTAAAAGAAATCAATGGTATTTTACCAGTCAGCTAGCAGCTACAGGGTAATGGCACCTATACAGTGTTAAAAATTTATCAGCATTTTGACAGGACATGTCAGCATCCTGAGCAATAAACTGAAATGTGTTTCTGGAGGACAGCTCTTTCAAGGTCTAGATAAGCAGAGATCTGGGAATCTTACAGACATACAAGAAGCAAAGCAAAACATTAGTTAGAGCATTAATGGAACAGAGTTCTGGAAACGAAGGGAAAGCAGGTCATGTAAAGCTCTTTAGAAGCAAATACCCAAATGTGGTGTTTATGTATTTACTTATGTGCTGTTTGCTTTGCAGAGATAAGCGTCTCCACCTTTCATGAGAACCACTGAAAGCACAGGGAGAAAAAGGGGGAAAAAAAATGTAATATGTATAAAAGGATAATTAAATCAGCTTTGCAAATAAGTCTCACTCTGCATGCCATTCCCTGCCACCAACACCACCCTCATTTTTTCACTCAGTACCACATCTGTAGGTCTCAGGCATACAGATCAGGACACGCCAAAACCAGGAGTTCAATTCAAATGAGTTTCACAAGATGCAGACATTTCTGCAGATTTGCTTGCAGCATCACTGCCGTACCTTTCAAGACCAAAACCTAGATCTTCTGCAGATTATCCGAATTATTTACATGGTTTTTGGCCAGACAGCTTACATAGCTGAGAAGATGCCCCAAGACTACTGAAAAAGCAACACACCTTTATCCACATTTAACACATTCTGGAGACCATTTTCCACCACATTTTAAATATTTTTTCCCACTTACAATTTCTTACCTGAAGAGTTTTGACTTTTCCTAAAACGTTCTCCTGTGACATTGCTTGGATGGCCTGTTCACTCTCTGTTCTCCCATCAGGTATAAAAATACTGTCATGGGAAAAAGCTCGACTGCCCATAGAATAATGGGAGGACCTGGAAAAAAACAGTTAAACAGTAAATAAGCACAGCAATTAATTTATGAGAGTGACCCTTCATATCATAGCTGCCCTGCTGTATAGATTTTCCCTCCCCCTTTCCTTCTACATAAAAGTTTTGAACATTCTCAGAAGAGAGGTATCCAAACTTTTTCTGTTATCAAAAGTTTAACAGAGGTACATGATTCCTTCACAGACAGTTCTCCTCCTTGCATGGACATGGAGTGGGGTGTTTTTAATAGGCATCTTGAGAAGGTCAATCAATTTTCCTTAGAAATCTGAAATCTAAATGTTATTTTTAGGATACAGGGTAGATGGTGGTGATGATGCACACATTACCACACTACATCTTTAGGAAAGGCTGCATTCATGCTTAGTCCTGATGCTTGGGACCTGCTGTCATTCTTAGTCAAAGTAAGACAGGAGGTCCCAAGCAAAGGTAGCACTATAACACAAGAAGAGGCAATACACTCTAGTAATCTACTTCTAAAGAGCTACCTCGTTTAGCTGGTTACTTAGCTGTTCCTACCACCGCGAGCAAGATCACACTGACAATAAAACATTCTCATCAAACCCCTAAATTGATACCATTACACCACCCCGTGTGGGTTTGATGAGCAACAAACAGCAAGAGATGCCCGTGTGTTACTGTTAAACTAGGGACCGATGCCAAGAAGGAGAGTGCGTCATGAATGACCTAGTTATATGGCTGCTATAAATCCATGGGCAAAGGGATTAAACAAAAAGTGGTTTAATTTACTGGAGATTTTTAAGGCTCATCAAGAAAACTGAGAATTAAAAAAAAAAAAAAAAGATTTGCAGGTTGTTACTTTGGGGTTTGGGGGGCATCTTGGAGGTAAATGTTTGAGTTTGAAAGTTATGTTTTGTCTCACCTAGAATATTCTATGGTAAGTGGAAAGCCAGTAAAATACAAACATGACAAAAGCCACAGTAGAAAAAAATTGAACTGAGAGGTCTCCTTCTAATAACCTATGGGCAACTCTATAGAACCCATTTACAGCTTGGGTAACAATCTGGAGAAAAAAATAGATACTTTTAATACCAATCTAACTAACACAACCTTCTACATGTGAAATATTATAAACAAATATTTCCGCAAAACCAAGGAAGATGATACTTCCACAGAGAGGGATAAGTAAAACAACAAGAAAAATTAAAGCCTCACATATTTAAGAAAATCAGCATATTATCTTTTTCTCCCTTCTAAAATGTCCTAATTGTTTATAAATTGCTCAGAATATTTCCATTCATACTTTGCAAAAAAAGTGTGTTTGGAATGTATTTATTACATTTTTATCTCATGTTTTTCCTGGAGTATGGAAATAACCTTTTTAAGTAAAAATGATAATCTTTTCTTAGCAAGAAAGAATGTTATATAGGGTTACATTAACCTTTTATAACTGATTAAATGAGGCTATTCTTGACTTTTATAACAAAATTTCTTACAGGTAACCTGAAAATAATAGCCAAAAAGCCACCTACAACCTCTTACTCTCTGTAGTTTATATTTAAAATACATCTGTGCTCACAAAATAAATCATCCATGCTTTTGGGGAAAACACACACAGCTCTCTATATCATTTCACCCTCCATGCAAGCACAGACTAACTGAAAAACTATTTTTTACCCAAAATTAATATTTGAACAACATGCTTCATTTGAAACAAACCAGCACACAATCAAGCAAAGAGCTGATCAATATTTCATAGCTTTTTTAGCCATCAAAGAGGGGGAACATTTAACTGATGCTATATTCTATTTTAAGTTGGTGGTTTTTTTTAAAAACAACCCACAATTTGATTGCCTTTGGCTGCTAAAGGTAATATACCTTATTTTAGAAACCTTTTATTAGAGAAACCATAAAAGTATATTTTTAAACCTTCTTCTGAAAAGATTTCTATACCGAATTGTCATGACTCAGCCTGTACACAGAGCTGTGGTAAAATTGCGTGGCATTGGAATATATCTACCTTCCTTAGCCGTCCAGGAACCGGCCCATGAACCACAGTTTGAGAAATGCCCCTTAAACAGAGACAAATTCCTAGCAGGCTTGGCTTGCAAAATGAGTGGTTTGACGTAAAACTGAGTGAAAGTTGGCTTTTTTTCATATAACCATATAGGTCTGTTTGAACTGAAAGCTCCAGCATTGCATTCAACAAGGGGAAAAAAAAAGTCTGTATTCACAACCAAAACTGAGGGGAACATGCAAAATTTGTCAAACCAGCCCATGCCAACCCCTCCTGCGTTTGCATGGTTCAATGCGTGAAGCTGCTGGAGGTGCAGAAGGCAAGGCCAGTGGGAATTGATCGTTTACTATTTACCCTTGAGCTGAGAGATCTGCTGAGGATGTGTAAGCCAGGTCATATTGTGCCCCAGAGAAGATCCTCTCTCAAAGATTTTTCCAGCAATACTGTGGCTCAGATACTTCAGGCTTTGTCTCACAGCTATTCACCGTGCATATGACACCATCCTCCCCTTTTACTGTCCAGTGGGTTGGCGTTCTCATACTTAAAATTAGACAGCTCATGTTTATCCCTATTGCTTGTTACAACTAATTAGTAGGCGAGGATAGCAATTCAGGCACCAAAGAGTTCAGTGACTTGTTTGCAAGTCATTCTTGACCTCGCTAATGGATCTGTTAATATTTAAGTCAGGAACAGCCAGCCTGCAGCTTTTGGACTGAACAGGGTTTGCTGGCCGTTCAAATCCCAGGGCTTCGGCTGACCAGCTGCAGGGATGCTCTGGCAGTAGGAACTGCCTGATAATCCCAGTCCCTGAAACGGAAGAAAAGAGCAACTGCTGAGGTCAGTGCTGGTGGGCTGCCTCGGACATGGCTGTGGAGAAAGGTATTCCCCATCTGCTACAGAGCTGAGGATACCTTTGGTGATCTAGTCTCAGCTCCTGCCTGTGAGCCAATGCAATGAATCACCTGACTGTTTGAGATACGCAGTACACCGGCTTTTGGCTACGTGCAGATTTGGGGTTATGGCTAGTGCGATCAGACTTCTTAAAATGACGTTTAAAGCTTCTTTTGGGACACCAGGTCATGTGAAACAGCTTGGGAGCTTCACGTGACCTGCAATAATAAGAACATCACCGCTGGAAGTCCGGCCCTATCTCTGACAGGTCCCTGCGGCGGTACCAATGGCAGGGTAGGACCATGCTAAGCATGTACAGCATCTCTCTCTGACGTTCTCCCATATGCCAACTGCTTTCAGTTTAGGCACTTCCTCATTACATGGTGTCACACATTTTTGTTTCATAGAGCTGAGGCCAAACATATTTGAAAGCTCTTGTCCATTTTTGTTTTCTTATTAACTTGCTACCAAAACAAACATACTCCAAATTGTCAGGACACATCAAACCCTGCAGTTAATTAACACAAGACTTCTCTCTACTGTATCCCCTCAAAATGCTTTGCAGATATACAGAATATTTCAGAACTGGGTGACTGAGCAATTTTGCTAGCCACATGTCCAACAACTGGTAAAAACATTTTAAGAATTTTGCTTAAATGTCTATGTAAGCTAAAGTACATTGGAAAAAATATATTCACACATTGTAGTAACCTAGTTTCTTTTACAGGCAAGTTTAAATAGTGGTTAAAGTGATATCCAGGCTAGTTGAACTTTCTGAAAGGTCTCTTATTTTACTCACTTGGAGCCTGCAATCCTTTCAAATCTTCCCAGCTGTGAGTTTGACAGATTATATCACAAAGGTCTTTTTTCCATCCCCTTTTTCACTCTCCTCATGTTCTACTTTTGGCAAGACTGAATTTCTTTTAAGTCATAACACAGTATGAATAATTCAGTTTCCTCCACTGCTACCGCCATTCCCATCTCTGAAGTTTTTCTCAGAAAACTTTATACAATAACATCCTCACAATCCACATCCACAAACTGTGCTTCAGAAAGCCCTCTCCTCAATTAAAAGACACGTTGCCATCAGGAATGGCATTCGATAGATTCATTGTATGTCAGAGACCTGGGCTACAGTCATAACCATGGTTGAAGGTATTACAGTTTCAAACTGCCATATCACTTCCAAGAGATGCGGGAAAACAGTGGCATCAGTTTATGAGCACTTCTGTTGATAATATTGATGATGACACTTCAGAGGCTGTTTGTGCTGAAAATAATTGAATCATCTGACTCACTTCCAGAAATCTGACTAAATTAAATGAATTATGGATGTGCTATACCAAAATACAAAGCACTTTTAGCAAATCCTTAAAGATGTTCTCTCTGAAGATGTGTTGCAACCCAAGTATCATGTTCCAGTTTCAATTCCAATACACGCATTTTCAAAATTAATTTTCTCAAACTCAAAGCAAAGTTAAATTCCATTTGTTCTCAGAGTTTTCTTTGCCACACCTGCGTCCCTCTTCAGATTCCTGAAGATAGGTCGGAACACTTGGTTTCTCAGCAAAACTAAGAACATTCTTTTCACCTTCTTTTATTAGGATGGAATTCTTAAGAACGACTACATTTTTGAGAATGTACAAGGGCTTCTGCGATACACATGGGCTTTGGCACAAAAAGAGTGCACCAGGATACGTCTTTATCTTGAGGGTACCCCAAGAGCATAAAAGTACAGCAGAGCCCACCATCCCACAGGATTTTTACAAATAATGAAGCCAGTAGTGTCAAAGGGGTGGCAAATAGAGCAAGATATGGAGTACGAGGGCCGCATCACATCTTGACCATGGATATGACGTGCACTCCTAGCCCAGGTTTAACTGTATTTAGCTGTAAAAAGAGTTGCCTCAAATACATCTTGCCCCTCACTAGCTTTCTTCTGCACAAAGTTAATATGTTTCTCAGATTCTTTGTTTAACTCGGTGCTGATAAATTAATTCCCCTGGAAAGGGAGAACATCTTCTGTTGTATTTCAGACTTCTGGAAGAATCCCAGAAAACCACAGGTAAAACAGTTTACATAGATATTGGAAGTATCATAGCTATAATGTATCTATGTTTGAATTTGGCTTGCAGAACCCTCTGTGCAGTAACCCCTCTTTCCATTACTCACTCTTGCTGAGGTGTGCTAAGAAACTAGGAAATGTGAAATCCCTCACAGCAGAATGGGACCACCCTCAGCCTACAAGAAAAGTCTTATTCCTCTCCCACAAAGACCAGCAATCTGAGAGTGCTCTTTGGACCCATCCACTGCTATGCATCGCTATCTGTTTACGACGCAATTTCCCGCCAGCTCTATATACTCCAAGTCAGGACTGGGTGAGGTATCACGCTTTCTCCCTTTATCCTCCTCCCCGTGTGTTTGCACCACCTCTTTTGTACCTGCTTAGTGCTCGTGGTTCACACGAAACCATTCAGAGAGCTGTTCTGACTGGATAACTAACTACAAAAAACCCCAACCAACCAAACTCAAAACCCCACACAACTTCCTGGGTTGGCTGAGCAAACGCTGACACAAGCTTCCATGCTAGCTGCATGTCCAGAGAGCTTCTGGAAAGAGTCGGACAGCTGCAGTCCAGACTTCAATCAGCACGTCCTGCTGTAGGACTGCACCCTTAAGTATATCAGAGTATGTGCAGGAGTAATACTGCACAGAATACATGGCTAAATTTACCTCGGTACTGGTGGCTATTATGTTTTAGATCTCATTTTTGTACAGAGGTATTTCTCCTCTCAAAGAAAAATCTGGGGTCCTCAAAAGGGGGAGTTTTTGCCAACAAGGAACACTGAAGTCTCAGCCTTTGCATAATCCCGTATCAGTGCATTACTGTAGTACAGAAAGCTCGCGCCACCAATTGCCTCTGGTGTGTCATAAATGTTCCTCCCACTCCGATATTAAAGCGTTAGAAATAGAAACTGGAAAATAAAGGGAAAGAATGAGTTGTTCTGTTCTTTCATGTTAGTAGAGACTGACTCCAAAAAAAACCCAGTCTCATGACTTTCACTCTTTTAGATTTCCATTAGAAACCGATTCTGTAATCATTAGAGATCAGAGCCAACTTTTTAACATAAAGCCATTTTTAACACTAAAAAAAAAAACATAAAGCATGCAAAGCAAGAACAAATTTGTTTTAGCCAGGTATTGACCCTTAGCATAATCCCTTCAAAGACATCTGAGAGTCACCTCCCAGAATAGTGCCCCAGGGAAATAACAAGTGCAGTGACAGGTTGCATTTATTTAATGTTTTCTTTTAAAAAGGAAATCTGATTCCAACTCTTTGCATCTCCTATGGATGTCCCCAGGGCAGCTGGAGATGAAAAACATAAACTGCATTTTCTAGTCATTCCAAAGATGCATTAATACTGTAATAGAGGAAAATGGATTGTAACTCTGAGCTGTATTTTTAGTGTCCTCTCTTTCATCTGTCATGCTGGAATATAAGTTCTAGTTCTAACTCATGCCTGCATGGGGAATATTGTCCATGCTGCAAAATAACTCTAAGTTACAGCTGTGCTTAGACAGCACATTGCTTCATTGCATTAACAAACTCGTAAACATGGTCCTTACAAGTTGAACAAGCAAAAGGGAGATTTTTATTTTTTTTAGCAGGGTAGTTGAAGGATTTTTTAATTTTTTTTTTCATAAAGTAAATTTAGGGATCATTTCTGTGCTCAGTCTAAAGATATGTCCGCATCACCTCCAGGAACTGCCGAACCTGAGGGCAATAACTCTGAGAAAACTGCACAGCCCCATTGTCACGGCCCGCCAGAGTCCCACAGATGCCAATGACCTGTTTTATAGCCGCTGTGTTAGTAGCGCTGCTCATTTCAAAAGACGTCATGCAACATTGTCTTATACAAAGCTCCAGTTTGATGTCATCAGGAGATCCGTAACCTGTAAACTTACTATAATTTTTTTTAAAGTAAGGATCAAGCCTCATATTGAGTAGCTGATGCATCTTTAATGCATGCTAATAATCTAACCAAAATCATGACCATTAAGGGCATAGAAATTAATCATGGGAGGTGTCAGGGCCCTGAGCGCACTAATAAGCTTTAATGTCCCTGACCAGCCTCACCTGGGACCTCCACCCACACCAATGGGTCCAGGAGCTCTATTTAAGATCACAGTTGAGACTTTGGTCCCTGCCTGAGCTGTGCTGTGCTCCAGTTCAGCCACAGCTGTGCCTGGCCATGAAGTCCTTTGATCCAGACCTCAATTTGCAGACTGATTTTCTGGCTCACCCTTGGCCCTGTCTTCCCACGGTGGACCTGTGGGGTGATCAACGGATCTGATCCTGATCTACAGGATGACTTCCTGGCTCAGCCTCAGGCCTGCCTTATCATTCAGATGTTGCCTTATCTGTACTCCTGGTTGAACCTGGCCACCATCCCAGGATCTGCCCTGCTTGCCTTGCTTGGATACTGTGGGACGGGGCGATGAGGCCCCTATCCTGCTGTGGGATCCCCCTTGGTGCCCCACTCACCTTCCCTGATGGAACAGCTCTGCCCTTGCTGCCTTCTGACAAGAAGGTAGTAAGGTGGGACTAGATAGTTCCTGACACGTGAATTTTCCGTAACTATTCACCGAATCTTCCACCCTCAGAAAGTCTCAGTATGCAGAGCAAAGAAAGGCATCACCCCGGTTTCCAGTAATTCTGCAAGTGAATCCCTAACACAGCTTGAGGACTGTGGACAAGGCACCAGTTGTTATAGAAATACGCAGACTAGTGGAAGGAACAAGGCTCTAAATGGTCCAAATTTTACATGTGACCTGGCAATCCATTGCATATGACACTATTCCATCAAACAGCAGCATATGTTTATGCAAAATTTGCTCTGAAGTATGGCAAAATGTAGAGAAAAGGAAGTGAAAAGTCTAAATTAGCCTTGGCAGGAATAAGTGCTATATAGTTGTCATAGTTTAACCCCAGCCAGCAGCTGAGCCCCACACAGCCGCTCACTCACTCCTCCCCCAGTGGGATGAGGGAAAGAATCATAAGGGTAAAAGTGAGAAAACTCGTGGGTTGAGATAAAGACAGTTTAATAGCTAAAGCAAATGCCGCACATGCAAACAAAGGAAAACAAGGAATTCATTCAGCACTCCCCATGGGCAGGCAGGTGTTCAGCCATCCCCAGGAAAGCAGGGCTCCATCACGTGTAACAGTGATTTGGGAAGACAAACGCCATCACACCAAACATCCTCTTCCTCCTCCTTCCCCCAGCTTTATATGCTGAGCACGATGTCATATGGTATGGAATATCTCTTTGGTCAGTTGAGGTCAGCTGTCCTGGCTGTGTCCCCTCCCAACTCCTTGTGCCCCCCCAGTCTACTCGCTGGTGGGGTGGTGTGAGAGGCAGAAAAGCCCTTGGCTCTGTGTAAGCACTGCTCAGCAGTAACGAAAACATCCCTGGGTTGTCAGCACTGGTTTCAGCACAGAGCCAAAACACAGCCCCATAATAGCTACTATGAAGAAAATTAACTCTATCCTAGCTAAAACCAGCACAACAGCGATTGCATTTACCTCATAAGGAAGGAAAGGAAGAGGAAATGAGACAGCACATTATACTACAGGTGACAACTCTGCTTGGCTTGAGCCCAGCCCTACACCTTACCAGCTGCAGAAAAGGCATTTGGCATGCAGAATCTGCAAGGAAATAAATATATGATGATTAGGAGGGGGAATGCAATGAAAACATCTGAAAGGGAGGCAAGAGAGAGGACAAGTAGACGGTAGGACAGCCTAACCTTTCAGGGAGATCTAAGCAAGACAGTGTTTGTAATGGAAGAAGTGGAGACCAGAATTTAAAAGAGAAAGAAAACACTTTCTGGGATTCCTAAGGTGAAAATGAAGTCAGTCACGACCAGGGTTGAGGATGAAAGGCAAGGAAAAAAGGAGAAAGACACAGAGTGGGACCTAGTATAAAATGTTAACAGCTGTTGCAGAGGAAAAGCTTACTGAAGGGTTCTCAGGATCCTATACAAACTACAGTGTACACAATGAGGCATCTTTGCACTCAAGTAACAGCTAAAAGAAAAATAATGGGAAGTTGATAATATTTAGTGCAAATTTCTAGTAAGTGTTAAAATTGCAA